>NC_090451.1:303118015-303760515 GCF_031143425.1 Pleurodeles waltl | reverse complement strand
ATTCTACTGACTTTGCCTGGTCTCCCCTGGAAAGAAATCTGAGCGAAGGCTTACTGGTCCTTGCGGAGCACCAGCATTGCCTCTGTCCACAACACGGCCCAACCGTCCTCGCAGCGACCTCCTTCCTGTGGATGCCGCTGATCTGCCCTCGCAGCCCCAAGAGTCGTTCACACCTCCCCAGACTGCCAAAACTACATGGGATTACGCTGGAGTCCAGTGTGACAAAGTAGGGGGGGGGGTTATGGTGTTGCACTCCAATTCAGACAATCAACCCACCAGAGGAGGAGAGCTCCTGACCAGCTCTCTCAGCTAGCTGCCTTTTTCCCGTTGCTCCAATAGTTTTGTTGTATTATTAGATTTGGTTCATTCATGATCTGCCCCTTTGTGCTGTATGCCTTAGGTAATCACACCACATTATTTGGTTCTCCACTACCACATAATTCTAGTGGTTTTGACTATGATAAAGCTCTGCAGAGTGGTCTGAAGGATATTGTTATGATGATGAAGCCCATGTGTCACAGGGACCCATGAAATAGTTCCCATATTTCACAGGTCCCTGTGAAATTGTTTTTGTGCCACTCCATGTTGTGCAATGAAACATCCATACATGCTGTACAAATATAGGCCAGAAATTGATATATTGGTGCAATTCACTATTTAAATAATATATTCTACACAAATTAAACATTTGCATTTTTAGACCCAGCTATGTGTAATCATACTTATTTTCGAAAGGTTTAATGAACTTTAAAAAATAATCTTGTGCACAATATAATTTTTGAGTGCCACACGCCCCGCTTGGCTGCTCATCCTCCTTTTTTATGCTTTTCCCAAATTCAATTGGTTGCAGGAAACACCAATCAGTATGAAGGGTGAACCAACATTTGTTCCCTATATATCTAGATGTGGTGCACTTAATCTAAAATGGAACGTAGGGGCTCCAATGGCCTCCTTGAACGTCTTGGGTAGTTTCGATGAGCAGTCAAGCCCTAGCTCATGGAGGACGGAACACTACCTTTGTCTTCTGTTATATTGCTACATCAGTACCGCACGATCTCATAATCAAGTACCATTGATTGCCGGAAGTCTTGGAACCTATACACCATATCGTGGTCCAAGAGGGGATTTGTCTAGGTGTAGGTTCCGTGCCAGATTTTCACTTTAATCATATACTGTGTAACTGAGATTCATTTATGTTCATTATTTGGAAATCTATCTTATGTAGCTGTTGTGAGAATTTGGCCTGCATCTGCTTCTGTGCCTACACTGAACTCCTCTGCCCTGGACAGTTCTGTTAAAAGGCTGAGCAAAATAATGACCTGCACGCTCTCATTGGTCATGTTGCGAAAGTTACTTTTGAAAAATGGAAATAGTAGCTTCCCGAAGGAAGAAATTCTTGCCGCCTGGTCTTTCCCTGCTTGCAACCCCAACCAACTCGCAATAATTTCATAACAATGGCACCATGTACACCAAATAATTGGTGGGGCCAAGTCCCAGGCACTGTGAGCAGTTGTATTCAGAGATGTTTTAAGGTATGGGCAAAGTGGGCAATTGCCCAGGGCCCCCACCTTACAAATGCTCCCCAGGAAACAGAACTTTCTATCTCATTTCTGTGTGTCTCTGTATCTCAACATTCACCAGATAATATCATATTTTTAGGCAACATAGGGTTGAAACAGACAGAAAATGGGTAATACAATTTGAAATTGTGCCAAGCAGGGGCCTGCAAAATATTTCTTACCCAGGCCCCCAATATCCTTAAGTAAGAGGACACTAGTTCCATTGCGCCCAGATGCCGAGCTTTGTCTTGACCTCTTATCTGCATGAGTATTACACCAGACTACTGTTATCACACAGATAAACTTTAAAAACATAGTTTACTTTTTCTACTGCACATGGATATTCAATATACTTAATAGGTAGTGGAGCTTTTTCAGTACTCAGGCACAACATTTCAAAACAAGGGGAGGTAAGTTCGGTTGGCACATCTTGGAAGACGTTTTTTCAATGAGTTAAGCAAATGTTCAGTGTTTTAAGTGATAAAACGTGTTTGTTATTTTCCGTATGAGTAATTACTTCCTTTGTATGTATACATGCTTCTTTGGCGCTACAAGAATTCTTCAGCCGTGCTAATTACTCTATTTAACACCCATAGACAGTTTTCCAGAAAGTGGCACCTGGCAGGTCATTGAGCTGGCGATGAAAGGGGATCTCCTCTTTTCTTCTACAGCTGTCTGGTCACCTCCTCCTTGGTTCACAGTACATGGTCCAGGCCAGGCCACAACCTTGAAATGTTGTGGTTGGAATTATTGCTGGTCCTGGGAGCCACAGGCCATGAAACATGGTGCTTCTGCATGGTGATTTCCTATAACAACAAGAATCCTAGATCGGCCTTGTTCTCCAGTAGCGTTAACCCCTACACTAGTGCATCATGCAGATGATCCTAAGTGGAAGGGGTTCCTTGTTACACAATCATAGCACCGGTTTTAGGGTACTCCTACATGGTGATGACCAAACCGGATATCCTGTGGAGATGGTCTTTCTTGAGCAATCATTGGTACCAGACAGAACACACCTTGCTTTTGACAGATTACTGCACGTCAGCACCAAGTGTACGCGTTTTGCATAGTAGGTCTAGAACAAAGGTTTATAAGAATTTCACCAGCAAATTTGCATTACAGAAACTAACAAGGTAGGACAGTGCGCGTGCAGTGATTACAAGGTGGCGCTGTCACTTGGTCTTCAGTGGAGCTGCTCGTGACCTCACTAGGCCCCCGGCTGTTTGAAAACAGACCAGACATGAAAGTGGAGCGTGTGCGTGTTTGTTTGCGTTTGCATAAAAAATATGAAAGGGCTTTTTTTTATGTGGCATTTAGCAAACCTTATCCATTCTCACAGATGGTCCTGTTCAGGTGCGATTTTAATTAGGACGTAAAACAAAGGCCCGCACAGTGTGGAGGGGGCGCCGTCTATCTGTCACGGCTTGAAAGGGTTCGTGGTAATTGTACTGACGCGCTCGTTGTGTACGAACCAAACAGCCTTGTTACTGCCGGGTGGAAACCGAGCGTTCGCGTTTTTTCCCTTTCATTGGAAGGCTGGAAACATGGGCATAGAACATGAAAGCCCCTTTTCCAGACCTTTTCATAAACCGTGAGCAGCATCTGGACAGGCAGGCTGGAATCAGGAGAGGCTGGCACCGGGCGCCGTGCAATACATCTCCTATTGTCAAACTAACTTTTCTGAGATGTAAGCGAAAAAAGCTCGATAATCAGGTGCCTGCGACGCTCTGACATTTTACGAACAGCATTTGATATGCGGCGCCACTTGAAGCGTTAAAGCCTGCTCTGTAGGCGCTGGAAACTAACGAGGAACCGATTAATGCTCAGGCTTTTGAGGGCTTTGCTCACCTACGCAAATTGCAAGTGGTTTAATAGTGAAATGAGTTCCACAAGGATCAGGATCTCATTTTTGAAGGATAAGCTTCTTTAATGGTACATACAGATTGCAGCGTGCGCGTTTTGTTACCAAATTATGGTACTTGTTGCAGAAGTTTATGAGAAAGGGATCTTCTTAATATAGTGAAAAGGGTCCTTGAAAATGATGCCCTGTGTAACCAGAAAGACAACGTAATCAATATAAAGAAGCGCGTTTTAAAGTTAAGTGCCAGCTGCAGAGTAGGTGGAATCCAGGGTTGGGTGTTGCTGCCCTCCCTGAACAGATTCGCCTTCTGAGAGGGGCCGTTTTGATTTAGTTCCGAGACCGGTGTATAACGCTGCTTCGCTGCGCTGTGCAGTATCATTAACTTTATCATCAGAACTGCACTCGTTAAAAAATATCACCCACTCCCAATATTATTCAGAGAGATCATTATGGCCTTGATTCATACAGAAAAGCTAAATATATGAACTGTAGACTTGCGTCCATGATTTGTGTAAATGTATACAAATTGTGATTTGGTAAAATGTAGTTGATGTACATGTGGAAGTCTGTCCAAATAATTATGTTTTCAGGCATGCTCCTTGTTCGCCATAGACTTTCAGTAGTTTGCCTGAATGACAGGAAATCCACTTCAGTCTGCAAGACAGAATATACAAATACGCATTTGTTCTTTTCAGTTTTTTCTTCACTGGAAGCTCATTTTCTCTGAATAATCCCTTTGTCCCCCCCAACAATACTTTAATGTTCTTACCTTACTTCCACTTTAACTACTATGGGTAACCTGCGGCACTACGGTAGTGTCTCCATTCATAACTCGGATCTGTGCATACAAAGGTCCACTTGGGATTTTTCACCTGCGGATATTTTTCTGAACGCTCAAATTTCTCTTAGAGCCTCAAAAAAAACTTTATGAATTGTATTCAACGGTTGCCCAAGGAAAAAGAAAAGTGAGGTAATTAAACAGTTGGAATGTTAAACAAGGGATTTCCGAGTACATCAGGTGAAAGCATAGATCTGGTGAGGATAAGGGTCTCGAAAAGTTGACAAGAATGCAATTCTGGCATCCATTTAGTTTAAGTTTATCCTACCAATTCCAGCATCCATTTCACTGAGGATTATGCTAAGTATTAAGTTGTGGTTGCTACGGCAGCTAGCAGGTCTGTTCAGCAGCTAGCAGGGCTATTGGGCAGCTAGCAGGGCTATTGAGCAGCTAGCAGGCCTGTTCAGCAGCTAGCAGGGCTTATTCAGCAGCTAGCAGGGCTAGTCAGGAAGACGCACAAGCTTCAAAGGAATGGTTAACAGATTCACATCCAAGCACCATGTAGTTTCAGAAATACCAAGAGGATCAGCTGCCTGATAGTTCCTTGCTATTTCAGGTAAAATAGTTTACTAAAAAAACACCTGTGCAATATTTCAAAATAGGTTTTAAAAATGTATAAAAGAAGACAGCAATATATCACAGCCACTTTGT
The DNA here is from genome assembly GCF_031143425.1 of Pleurodeles waltl. Lineage (NCBI taxonomy): Eukaryota > Metazoa > Chordata > Amphibia > Caudata > Salamandridae > Pleurodeles > Pleurodeles waltl. The sequence goes on along the minus strand of NC_090451.1, from coordinate 303,755,606 downwards.
TGGAACACTGGAAGTTGACTGGTCAGCTCTACAGAAATCGTGGAACAGCGAGCGTTATAATTCCCATTTTTAGTGACCATTTCATTCGAGCTTGTCTTTTCTTCTCATTCATGATACGACTCACATAGTCTACTATGAGAAAGTTCGAAGGTGTAAGGTCTTCGTTGGGTTTACTACCAGACTACAGGGTAAGGCTGTTCTAATTTATTTGATTGTCGCAGTTACAGCTATCTGGCTTAAAAAAAAGTACTTGTCTGTGCTGTTTCAGACAAGAGGGTTTGTTCCCCAAAGGCCACTGGGTGAAGGGCAGCCTAAAGAAATAATGAGTCTCTCACGATGAACAGGAGATGTTGGCAAGCCTCCCTTGAACCCGTCAAGCCCTGTCTTAAATCCCTAGCTCAAACCATAGATTCCCTTCTCTGTGACAGTAACTAATCTATGCTAAGTAGATTGATTAACAATACAGAAAAGATGACAGGTGCAAACAGAAATGCAAATGAAGGAATAACAAATCGCCGAGTGCCAGGTTTCTCTTTCCTACACAATGGCTTTGATTTGCTCGCGCCATTTGTTCAGCCAGAAAGACCCGGGTATTTGAAGAGCACAAAAGAAAAAAAAAAGTCATAATTCAAACAAAGTCATAACACAGCACTTGTGTTATTAGCGCCCACGTGGTGTGGTGTTATTGTTTCGTGTTAGTCATCTGTTAGCCTAACGTGCGCGCCATGTTGAGCTGGAGGGGAGCTCTGGGGCCCACGTGCAGGGACGTCAGTGTCCTGCCACAGTTAATTATCCATAGATAATGAGTGTAGCAGGAGCTGCAGGGAGCACTGGGGCCTTGCTGCTGAAGCCCCATTAGGTGTGCGCAGTCTTGGGTGCTCTGCGTCTCAGCGCTTCCCTGCAGAAGCAAACAGCTGGGCTGCCTTTCCTCAGCCATACATCACCGAGAGCCTCTCATTTATTAGAGACAAGCATATGATGCATATGGACACAGATACAATTCGGGAGTAATATATTTACCATGCACGTGTTAACTCAAGTTTCAGAAGTCATTTATCTCTTTTGGGGCAAAATAAATCTTCTCTGAAGTGCTATTGCAGTGGGCTGTTATATGGTAATGGGGTTTTTGTTGTAGTTTTTCTGTTCTTAATTGCAGCTATAACTGTCTTGCATTAGCTAAATATTGTTTTTCACAAATGCAGAAACAAAAATAAAAATTGCCCTGATGCTACGGAAGGGGAACGTGATCTTACATGAAGATGGCTTACATGATTTCTGATCTTTATTTACTGGCATATCTTTGTGAAACTATTTATGGGTTTGAAATTATTTTGGCTAGCGTTTAAAACAAAATAGTTATTGTGACAGTGCCCCCTTGGCATAACAATCAGCATTAACTCTCAGCTTTCCTTTCTCTTTTGGCGGTTCAGTGAAACCGTTTCCTTTCTCTTTTCACAAAACTAATCATTACACTTTAACAGTGGATAGGCCTCATTGACAAACAAGCATTGGCAAGGCCAATAGGTCTCGCCCATGGCTGAGCTATTAGCTTTGGCAATTGTGTAGGGGGTAGTAGGTGGGGGAGAAGAAACTGAGACGAGGCGGCATTGAGAGGGGGGACGGGGGACGGACGGAGGGCGAGTGGGAGGGGAGAAGGAACAGGGATACGTTTATAAAAAATAAATAAAAGACGGTGGGTGGGAGAGGGGAGAATAAACGGGGCGAAAGCGGTAATAACTTAGAAGAGCTATAATACGGTCAGCGTTGTCTTGCAAAAATGGGACCAGAAAAAACTTCAACAGCAGCTAAATGGCCCCACGCTGTGGGTGACACCTTCAGCCTGGCCTCTTAGCTAATAGCAGATTTAATGCTGGGGCTTAGAGGCATGTTATTGGAACGAGGAAACATAAGCTGCAAGTCATGTTAGCTGTAAAACTAGAACTGTGTTCGGGGGTTCCTTCTGGGGTGTGGACGTCGGGCAGTTCCATAAAAGAGGGAGCCAACGCCATGTGTAGTTAAAAACTAGAGATTCACCAAAGCAAGAAAATGGGTGAAATGGGTAATGATGGGTAACGATTCTTCTTCAAACCTGTGACAATCGGGGTAGTCATAAGGATAAAAGTAATTTCCATGTGTTATAATATTGCTCACTCTGTACTGCCGCTTAATGAAATATCTTTATGTTAAGCATACAGTGAACGTTTTCAGTGACCTGTGTCTTTTTCGATAATGGCAGTGACGACCTTCTTTAAGTTTAAAGTGCCAGATACTGCATTTTTGGTGGCAGTAGAATTTGCTTCATATCTACAGAATATTGCAGGATAAATGAAAATGGTGTAGTTGTGACAACTTAACACAGTTATGAGCTACTATGTCACCGAATATTTTCTACCATGCATCATAAACTGTCACTATAATATGTTAAATGGCAGAGACTTGTATATCGTTGTATTGCCATTAGCTTGTCGTTGGACCTCTTCGGGTACCTTCATGCTCTGGCCTCGAGGATGCTGCTACAGGCCAGATTATGGCCACCGGCCTCATTCTGGGATTTGTGAGGGTATATTTAATGACTTTTGTAACTTTTCTGCCATTTCTTAATGGAGCTGGAGGCACAGGCCGGTGTTTGTAATATGCATGACCCATCAGGCACTGAGATCTTGCCAGGCAGTGTCCCTGCGATGGAGGCACCGGTTTTGCAGGATAATTATTTATCAATTCTCTCAGGCTGAGCCACTGTTGTCAGAGTGCGTTGACTAAGCACTGTCAGCGCAGGCCTCCACCTCGCAGACCACATCAGGTATCCAGTGCTAACCTCTTAAAGTGCATTTTGATTTCCGAATGACAAAATTGTCACATAATTCCAATAAAAGGGGGCAGGGGGCCTGTAAGCAGGAACACACAAGTTCAGTTCACAAGTTAGTTCTGTAGCAGCGCTCGCTGCGCTGCGCTGCTTTGCTGCTTTTTCTGGGGTGGTGTTTAGGAATTCAGTGGCTGGTTGTGTGTTCAGCTGTAGGGCGCCACAGACCGCTTTACTCTGCCAGAGAGTTATCTGTACAGCCTGTACTAGATAAAGGTGTATGAGCGGGGACTCATGTGCAGACACTACAGCAACAACTGCAGGAGAAAGTGGTCAAGATGACACAGTGATTCTCAAGCACACTTTTCTGAAAACAGCTCATTATTTTTTGCTGGCTGAATTATGTTCCTTCAGGGGTAGATGCAGGCTGGTAAAAACAATAGAAGTCGCGTGCCACAAAAACATTTAGTCTAAGCAAGCCTGAATTAATGCGCGTACATATTGCGGATGCGCACTCAACAAATACTTGCAGTATCAATGACAGTCTCCGACCTTCTTCCCATGGAGAAAAGCAGGGGATGCTGGCTACATTTCCTGTTGTGACCCCACTCTTCACCAAATAGCTCTCAGGTCTTTACAAGTGCATTAAGAGGGAAATGTTAAGCACATTTCTTTTTGCAGAGCTCCATGGCTGCTGACTGGGTTAGGCCTATCGCAGCATCAGCAGAGGATGGAGAGTGAGAGCACAGTTTGCCACTGTGTTAGAAGTGGGGTCTTTGGTTGGCAGTCAGGTTACCCCCTGTCCAAGCAAGGACCCTCACTCTAGTCAAGGTAAGTAACACACAATCCAAATTATCCTGTGCCCACTCTCTGGTAGCTTGGCACTGAGCAGTCAGGCTTAACTTAGAAGGCAATGTAAAGTAATGTGCAATAAATCATACAATAACACCATATAGACCCACAAAAATACACCACACAGTGTTTAGAAAAATATATATAATATTTATCTGATAAGATGCAAGTCAAAACGATTAAAATGCAATAAGTATATGTTGAGATCAATGTAAAAGTGATATAAAGTGTCTTATATCTTTTAAAAGCAATCAAAGTCTCTTTCAAGCACAAAGTACCTGGTTCACGTGCAAAATCTCGGCAAAGAAACGCAGAAGAGATGCGTGGAAACAAAGGGGTGTGTGTCGATTTCTCAGGCCGCACACAGCGATGCGTCGTTTAGTTTTCTCGCAGGGGCGGCTTGTGCGTCGATTTCCGGCACTCGGTCGTGGATCCTCTTCGGGTTGCGGGGTTTTCGGACACCCCGGGGACGATGCGTGGATTTCCTGCGCTGGCAGGATGAAGTCACAGGAGCTGCATTGATTCTGTGGGCGTTGCGTCGAATTTTCCACCGCACGGCAGGCGCTGCATCGATTCCTCTCTGGAAGTCGGGCAGTGTTGTTCTGGCTTGGCTGTGCGTCGATCCGGTTGGCCGTGCGCCGAATTTCCGGTCGCTAAGCTGGCGCTGCCTCGATCTTCTCGATGCGAAGTCGGGCTGCGTCATTCCGGTTCAGCATGCAGTGAATTTTTCACCACAGTGCTTCTTGTAGAGATGAAGTCTTTTTGATTCTGAGACTTCAGGGAACAGGAGGTAAGCTCTATCCCAGCCCTTGGAGAGCACTTCTTCACCACAGCCAGAGAGTAGCAAGGCAGCAGGGCAACAGCAAGACCGCAGTCCTTCTCAGAAAGCAGACAGGTGAGTCCATTGGGCAGCCAGGCAGTTCTTCTTGGCAGGATGCAGGTTCTGGTTCAAGTTTCTTCTCCAGGAAGTGTCTTAGTTGGTAGGGGCAGAGGCCCTGTTTAAATACCCAAATGTGCCTTTGAAGTGGGGGAGACTTCAAAGAGTGGCTTAGAAGTGCACAAGGTCTCCTTTCAGTTCAATCCTGTCTGCCAGGGTCCCAGTAGGGGGTGTGGCAGTTCTTTGTGTGAGGGCAGGCTACTGTCCTTTGACATTAAAGTGTCAGGCTCTCCACCCTCCCAGCCCTGGAAGACCCATTCAAAATGCAGATGTATACAAGTAAGGCTGAGTATCCTGTGTTTGGAATGTGTCTGAGTGAATGCACAGTGGATTGTAAGGTACAGAAGGATTTAAGTGCAGAGAAATGCTCACTTTCTAAAAGTGGCATTTCTAAAATAGTAATATTAAATCCAACTTCACCAGTCAGCAGGATTTTGTATCACCATTCTGGCCATATTAAATATGACCTTCCTACTCCTTTAAGATCAGCAGCTACCACTCAAACAATATATGAGGGCAGCCCCAATGTCAGCCTATGAAGGGAGCAGGCCTCACAGCAGTGTAAAAACTAATTTAGGTGTTTTAAACCACCAGGACATGTAAACTTCACAGGTACATGTCCTGCCTTTTGCCTACACAGCACCCTGCCCTATGGGTTACCTATGGCACACCTTATGGGGTGACTTATATGTAGAAAAAGGGGAGTTTTAGGCTTGGCAAGTACTTTTAAATGGCAAGTCGAATTGGCAGTGAAACTGCATGCACAGGCCTTGCAATGGCAGGCCTGAGACAAGGTTAAATGGCTACTTAAGTGGGTGGCACAATCAGTGCTGCAGGCCCACTAGTAGTATTTAATCTACAGGCCCAGGGCACATATAGTGCACTCAACCAGGGACTTATCAGTAAATTAAATAGTCCAATTGGGTATGATCCAATGTTAGCATGTTTAGCGGGAGAGAGCATATGCACTTTAGCATTGGTTAGCAGTGGTAAAGTGTGCAGTCTTAAAACCAGCAGGCAAAAACAGTATCTAAAAAGTGGAGGGAGGGAGGTAGAAAGTTAGGGGTGACCACCCTAAGGCTGTCAGGTCTAACACACTGCAACTAGTACCTGAAGCATAGTGCGAGCAGTAGACGGCAAGCAGAGGGGCACTAATCAAAGCAAATGAATCTGTACTTGGTCCGTGCGAGTCTTGCAAGCTTGCAAGTGAGAAAGCATGCGCCAGCGCAGGCTCGACCTAAAAATGAGTGTCTGAGGAGAATATCTCCTTCCCTCTCCCTTATTATCTGAACTTCTGCAAAGGAGGGAAGGACTAATAGAGAGGGTACCTTCACCGGCAAGTCTGTTTTAGACTTCCCGATCCCCTGAAATCTATACTAATAGAAAGACACTCAACCATGCCCCTGTTTTATACAGAACTCTGGTTCGAGGTACACAGAAAACGTCTGGGCAATGTTGGTCTTTTAGAGAAAGCAATGTATGGCCTCCATACTTGCACTTTCTACTTAAAAATGTTTTAAACTATTGACTGAGCATCAGGGCTGGTGGTTTTTATAGGCACTGTAAGGCAGCAGCCTTCGGGCATCATCACTAGGTGGTTCCAAATCATAAGGAAAGGGGAGAAAAAAACAACATTTTTCTTAGGTGATTGGGGAGCTCTTCTATGACAAGATTATTTTTTTATCAGGATCCTGAAAATCCTTGCACTATTCCCGCTGACCATGGTCATGTAAATATTGTGTTGAATGTGTTAACTTGTCATGGCAGGAATCGGACCACAGACTGTGAACATAGCTAGGCACTCGCCCTTCCTCTTTCAGCGGGTAACCCCACTGCCAAACTCACCCTGAGACTATCTACCTTTGTCCAGATTCAGTAGTGCACATGCCCTAAGACCTCACAGATGTCTTACTGCAGCTTCCTTTCTTGCTTACCCAATATATCACCTTGTACCTTGGTAATCACTTAATGGATACTTTGGCCCAGATTTACTTAGCCTTTGTACCCGTGCTAGCACAATGCAGAGCAGTGCCAATCGATGCCTGCTCTGTAGTATCCAGTGCAAAAGGTGTTTTACGCTGGGAAGGTGATGTTTCATAGTGCACATAAATGCTTTGCGCTGGGGTACTTTGCTGGGGTGGATCAAAACAAACTCCCATCATTTTTTATGCAAAGCCTGATCTACTAAAATAGCTGGACTGGGCATTGCATCAGAAACTAACACCTCAATTAGGTTGCCATAGCCCCTTAGTTCTCCATATACTGCAGCAGCCACTGCCTTCTGCTTATACATCTATAAGAATACTTATAGACTGACTGGGTGTTTTTATTTTCCTTGAAACCAAAAAGAGCCCTGTAAGATTTGTTTATAGAATGGCACTTTTGTTTAGCAACATGCTCTTTCCACTTAAGTTGCCTTTCAAATCAGATGCCCAAGAAGTCACACTGTGTTGCACTGGCAAATATTTGTTTTTTAACATAGGAGACATTTTTCAGTAACAGTTAGTTTTGCTAGTGTTTATAACTAGGTTCTTTTCCTCACAATAACTTAAAAAACTTCCCAACAGCCTTTGCATTGCATTTTATATTATAACTAGCCGAACTGCGTCATTTGCAAACAGGAGGATCATGACCTTAGTACCTACCATTTTTGGGATGTCGAGAGCCGCTTATAAAAAATGATCTGGAACATTGCTAAAAAAAAAATAAACTACAAAGAATCGGATCTAATACACATCTCTAAACTACTCCTTTGTCCATCACAAAACTATTGCTACTTTCACAGTGAGGCCCATAACAGTCGCTAGCTGTGTTCACTTAGGGTCTGATTTAGAGGTCAGTATATGGGAAATGACAGAAATGTGGCTGATATCTCATCCGTCATATTGCATGTGCCACAGGATTAATGCACTTATAATACATTAAATGAGATATCCATAATGTTTATTATGAGTATCCTATCTGATAAACTCTAAATCAGTCCCTAAGCCATTTTGTGCCACTTTCACCTTTATCCTTCCTTGCACCTTTGAGATCCTATCTTCTACTTTTGTTGTTTCTGCTTTTGCTCCTTCAGTCCTGGTGGGACTACTTTTGGTGTCTGTTCTATTGAAGCTATTATTGCAGTTTTTGGGGGACTTTCCATCTTTTTATTTAATTTCCTTTGACCCGGTCATAGCCCCAATAGGTATATTATTTATTGTTTTAATCATAAAGATTAACTTCTTCCTGGAGCGCACCCATTTCCACTGCTGAGGTTTTAAAACGTCCGCTCCTGTCCCTTTAGATTGTCTCATGGGCATTATTTCCCTACAGTTTTTGAGAAGGAAGAAGTGACCACACCTTGAATTGTGTGTTAAAGGCATTTCACCTTTGGATTTGTGTAGCAATCAAATAGCCAAGCTTCTTTTCTCAACAAAGGTATTTGAGCCCCATGTTGCTATATATCTAGAATTAACTTTCTTCAAATTGATCAAGTAGTTTCTGCTGCATGTGCAGACAAAGTGAACAGTGAAGCAGCATCTCTAATTTCCAGAGGGAGTAGGCTTTTCTTTTTTTATAGTTCTTTGTTTTTGCCTCAACCCACTAGCCAGCTGCACTCAGTTCTTGCCAGAAGGATGGTTTAAAGTATGCATTTATCTGATAGAGAATTCTAGCTGCAGATTCCTTACATGTGAATTCTCCCCTGGCAATGGACCGGATCTATAAGATTTTTCTTGAGCAGTACCCCTGCATGCTGGTAGGGTGGCGTTGATTGGCTCCTTCGTCCGTCATTGGCATCATCCGTGCCAGAAATAATGTTGCCATACCTACAGAGGCCCTAACCAGACGTGCCAGTGTCAGTTCTCTTCTTTCTGTGCCAGCCAGTGAGGATCTGAGAGAAGAGCTACCCATCAGTCGTTTTTTGACTGGCCTTTTTTTACTTTTTGTCAAACTTTTGTGAGGTATTAGTTTCTGGTGTGTCGAGATGTTGTTACGTAAGACGGGTTTTAAGCTCTGCAGATCTTGTCATCGGGCAGTTTCAGTGATGGAGCTGCACCATATCTGTTTGTGGTGTTTGGAGTGCAACCATGATCCAAAGTCATGCTTCAAGTGCCCGGGCCATGCGTCCGAAGGTTATGTGCGACAGGTCCCAAAAGCTGATGGCAGCTGGCATGTGACTCCGCTCATGTCAATGTCCCAATCAAGAGAAAGGCCGCAGGACTGGTCACGGAGTCTGAAGTCATCATCGTCCCACTCCAAGTCCTGGGGACGATCAGGTAAGTCAAGGCACCTAAAGAAGAGCAAAAAGACGAAGCGGTCTTCGACTTCGCCTTGTTAATTGGCCAACACAATGAGGGAAAGTCGTCATTCTAGGCCTCGCTCTTTGGAACCTGTGCCTGGCCCAACTCTGCACCTCCCTGAATTTCCAGAGTGACCCCTGTCCTAATAAAATAATTTTATGAGGCCATGCGCCTCCTTTTTGGGCAGCCTGACCCTGTTGGTCCACCTTTGAGCTCCACAAGGTCAGAGGGGGCCCCCTTGGGTTCCAAGCCAGCAGCTTTGGCCTCAGCATGATGGGCTCCCAGGGATCCAGTCCTCGATCTGGACCGACACCGGTTGTACAACCTCAACCCCCTCCCTGCACCGGTGCTGATGCTCCTAAGGTGCCACGCCTGGCTGAGGACATCAAGCTTTTCAGGGGATGTCCAAGCTTCCCTAATAGGCAGGCCCTTCGATTGCACCTGTCTGTTCGGAGACAAGGTAGATTTAACGCTTGAGCACTCCAAGGATTCTTGGGCTATGGCCAGGCACTTTGGCCTTGCAGCGGCCCCTTGCCCCCACCGTCTCTCCCCCTCTCCCCTTAAATCTGGCTTTCGTGGTTCCGGAAGGGGCTTTCAACCACGCTAATTCCCAGTCAGATATCATACTGCACTTGCTGCCCAGCCTTTGCATGGACGAGGGCGTGAGACCCACTAACCTTGTTGGTCAGGTGACCAGCTGTCTTGTCAATTCGCTCCCTCCCCCCGCATCAGCCTCTAAACCCTCCTAGTCTGTCTCTCTACCACAATGGGCATCAGTTGGCTGCAGCATTCGCCATCACTTGCCCCACTGGCAGTCCATTACCGAGGTCAGGTGGGTTTTGCATTTTGTCCAAGGGGGCTACTCTCTCCCCTTCAAGCCTACCTTTCCCTCAATTCCACCATCTCCCAATTGGTTGATGGAGGATCAGCTGTCTTCCTCCGTGAGGAAGTTATGGCTCTCTTGGCCAAGGGAGCCATAGAGAGGGTTCTGGTGTCAGAAATAGCTGTGGTTATTATTCTAGCTACTTTCTGGTTCCCTAGAAGGACAAAGGCCTTCATCCTATTCTAGACCTAGGAGTCATCATCTCTTCCTCAAGAAGGAGAAATTCAAAATGCTCACATTGGCTCAGGTCTTGTCTGCCCTGGGAACAGGGGACTGGATGATAGCTCTGGGCTTGCATTGCACTTATTTCCCTATGGTCGTTCTGCCTGCTATTCACTGTAGGCCACAAGCACTTACAGTTCACCGTGCTTCCCTTTGGTAATCTCAGTTCCCCTCTGGTGTTCACCAAGGTGATGGTGGTGGTCGCAGCACATCTGCAGAGATCAGGGGTTTCAGTCTTTCCTATCTCAACAACTGAGGAAGGCGGGCTGAGCCTGTGTCTGGCACCTCCACCTCCAGACTACGGTGGACCTCCTGCATTAGCTGGGGTTCACTATAAATGTGGCGAAGTTACAACTGACTTCCTCTCAGATTCTCTGTTTCATTAGAGCTGTGCTGGACACAGTGCAGTTGGGCTTATCCTCCTGAGCAGCTAGTCCAGTATTTTCAGGCTGTGATACCGATGTTTCAGCCGTTATCCTGGATTTTGGTGAGAATGATTCTGAGGCTGTTGGGACTCATGGCCTCTTGCATCCTGCTGGTGACACATGCCATATGGCATATGCAGGCACTGCAGTGGGACCTGATGTTCAAGTTGGCGCAGTATCAGGAGAATCTCGCAGATATGGGCCAGATCTCAGAGGGAACTGCAAAAGATCTGCAGTGGTGGTTAACAAACTGTGATTGGGTCAGAAGCAGACCCCTCTCCATTCCCCAACCAGATCTGACAGTAGCGACAGATGTCACTCCTGGGATGGCGTGGCCATCTGGGAGAGGTGGAGATCAGAGGAATCTGATCTCCATCAGAAGTGGGACTCCACATCAACATGCTGGATCTCTGTGTGATCCGACTCGCATTGAAAGCCTTTCTACCTTCCATAAATGGAAGGCTAGTGAAGGTGTTCACAGACACCACCACCACCACCACCATGTAGAACTGCAACAAACAGGGCTGTGGACCCTTTGTCAAGAGGCTTTATGTCTCTCTACATGGCTGGAACTGCAGGGCATATTCCTGGTGGTTCAACATCTGACAGGCTCTCTGAATGCCAGAGCAGACAAACTCAGCCAAAAATGCCTCACGAATCATAAATGGCGTCTCCACCCAGTGGTGACACAAAGTCTCTTCCTGCAGCGGGGAAAGCCTTGGTTAGATCTGTTGGCATCTTCCGATAACATGCAATGTCAGCACCTTAGGGCACTGGAGTTTCCAAGGCGGCTCTAGCTCGGAGATGCTTTTCGTCTTGAGTGGAATTCAGACCTCCTGTACTCTTTTTCAACAATATCACTCCTGCCCAAAGTTCTCAAGAAGATCAGGAATGACTGAGCCTGAGTAATCCTTGTGGCTCTGGACTGGGCACGGAGATTCTGGTATCCTGAGGTGCTGAATATGTTAATCAATCCTCTGAGCAGACTGCCTAGTAGCAGGGGAGGGTTCTTCACCTGAACCTGTCCCCTCTTCGCCTAATTCTGTGGAGATTAAGCAGCTGCAGTTCACAGCTTTTGATCTTCCTCTCCAAGTCTGTAACGTCATTTTGGCAGCCAGGCCTCCCTCCACCAAAACAGTAAATGCCTGTCATTGGAAGAAATTTGTGGCATGGTACACAGACAAGTCTGTTGATCCCCCTTCTGCCCCACCTTCTGAGGTTCTATTGTTCATTCTTTCCCTTGCCCAGCAGGACTCTGCTTTGGGCACTCCAAAAGGCAATTTATCTGCCATTTCTACTTATTTGCGGTTGCCTGATGAACCCTCTGTTTGTCTCCTCTTGTACATAGGTTCCTCAAAAGTCTTGTTCATCTCTTCCCTCCTTCCCCATTCATTATGCTATAGTGGGTTCCTAATTTAGTTCTGACCTTTTAGATGTGCGTTCATTCGAATCTCTTCAGAACTGTCCCCTCAGGCTTCTCACTTTGAAAACAGCCTTTCTTGTGCCAAATACATCTGCCCACAGAGTGAGTGAGCTGCAGGCCTCATCATCTAAGCTGCCCTACTGCTCTATCTATCCTGACAAAGTGGTGCTTTGCATTAGGGCCTCTTTTCTGCCAAAAGTGGTCTCACCATTCCAAGTAGACCAGTCAATCAACTTGCCTTCTTTTTACGCACCCACATATCCTTCTAAGTAAGAGGATAGACTCTACTACTTGGACCCAAAAAGAGCATTGGTGTATCACTGTGATTGAACAAATGAGTTCCAGGGGGATGACCAACTCTTATTGGGGTATGTGGGTGCAAAGAAAGGTCGGTTAGTGGGGAAGCGAACCATCTTTTGTTGGATCGTGCTCAGGGCTTGCAAGCTGATTCCACCAGAGCTAAAGCTGTGACCACTGAATTAGCATGCAGAGTTCTGGTCCTGGACATCTGCCAGGTAGCAATGTTGGGCATCTCTGCACACGTTTACGAAACACTACTTCCTGGATAGTCGGGTCCATAGGCATGGGCGCTTTTCCCGTTCAATCCTGCAGGACTTTCCTGTTTGAAACTGGTTTGCAGACCCATCTCTGGGAATGGTATTGCTTGGGCATCTATTCACAGGTATGGAATCTGCAGCTAGATGTATAGAAACCCATTGTCTGAGCAGGCTAATGGGTTGGTCAGTAAGGAATCTGCAGCTAGATAAAGTCTCCACTAGGTAAGGCCTTACCAAAGGTAAGTAACTTGTCCATCAGCCATTGCAAAATTCTAGTAATAGGAGAACTTACTCCTATAACGCTTCTGCACCCTCAGCCCTCTGCTGCATTGATCTGCAGGTGCAGTAAACCATCACTGTGGTTCTAGGCAAAATCACTCCACCATCTAGGTTTTCCTCTCTACTCTCTTCTTAATAAAGAGGAGGGGCTTCAGGTGCACGGTGCCCCTTGGCTCTTGCAACACTTATGTCCTAGGTTCACCAATACACTAAAATGTCTGCATTTTTGACATGCTGTTTATGCCCAGCATCACCAGGTGGCACCCTACAGGGAACCAGAGAGTGTAGTGTATTACAAAAAATGCAAGAATGCAGGAGTCTGTAAACACACTTGATCAATCCTTTCTGCCTTAATTGGGTGTTTTTGAATTGTTTTCTAATATTTTTTTGCTGTTTTTAAGTAAAAATATAAAGATCACTTTATTTCAAAACACCTAGACTATACTGCGGTTAAATACATTTCTAGGAATATAATTTACATGGCGAAAATGCTTTCAGTGATGTGCACTAAGTAAAATGAATTATCTCCTAACCACATCTTGCTGAAAATGGGAGCAAGCAGACACCTGTGACATCAGTGCACTTGTCCTACGTTCTGTCTGCCCATGGAGTACAAGGGAGGGCATTTTTTCACTCTTGCGTAAAACAGTGCATGCGCAGCCTCTTGCCAAGAAATTGTTTTATAAAATTGAGCTTAGAGTCCACCCACAGCTTACTATTGGTTGGCCTCATTGTCACACTCAATTGCTTGCTTCCTATTACCTGTTGTAGACTTCCTTTATCTTTGTGTGTTTGGCCGTCTCCTAGGGCATGGATTTATTACTTCTGTCCTCCAAAGCTCTTTTTGTTAGGTACCCCTTTTTTATTTGTGTTTAAGCAGTCCACCAGAGTGCTGTTTTTCTCCCAGCTATTTCACCTGCGCACCCCTTCCCCTTCAACTTCCTCCTGGCCGCTGACCCTCTGCTGTTGGCATGTTGCCTCCCCACCCCGTCCTTCCATTGTCTCTGTTCCCCCACCCATCTTCCCTCCATTGTCTGTCCATGCTGCTCAAATCACCCACCTCCCCTCCATTGTGCAGACTGCTCCCTCACCTGCCCTCCCTCAATTGTTTGCGCTGCTGTACAACATGAATTAAAACTTTGACTAAGCCAATACGGTTAGTGGGCCTATTGGCTTTGCCAATGCTTGGTTTGTGTTACCCGTGGACAGTGGTGGTGAAATCGACCCCTGCCGTCCACAGTGGCACATGTCAAATTTATTCTTTCAGCTCTCGGTATAAAGCTTTAATGCTGAAAGGCAGTGTTAACTTTGGGGCAGGTGCAGTGGTACCTATCTGCTCTAGAATTAATTCTGGTATCAACATAAAATAAAAATGGTAGTCTGCTTTAGAATACATGTTTTTAAAATCAAGAAAACTATTAAAATGTATGTAATATTTTAACTCATTCTAATGGTGCATTGTGTCCGTTAATGCCAACTTAAGTATTCTTAAACATGCAATTGCTGCTCAAGCTTCCAAGGGCACTGGTTATGATTTTCTTTCTGTAAGAAATTGGGTTGTTGACTGAGGTTGGCTGGAAGCCACATTTAAGCAACAAATGCAATCCTTATCAGCGTGAACCACAAATGTCACTAAATTATCCTGTGCTTAACCCTCTGGTAACTTGAAACAAAAGCAGTCAGGCGTAACTTGGAGGCAATGTGTGAAGTATTTATGCAGCACACATAGTAATAAAGTGAAAACACAACTCAAAAAATCCCAAACCAATTTAGAAAAAAAAGTACATTTTAATAAATGATACCAGAACAAAAATCCAATCAATAGAGCTGGAGATATTCGGTTTCAAAGTTTTTGTTGAAAATAGCACAAAGTGCCACTTGCAGTCACCTAGTTAAGCTAGATTGGTGGAAAGTCACAAGTTCAGGCTGACCGCAATGGGTTGAATACAAGGACCAGATTAGTCCTGCATAAAAGCTACCTTTATTTCCCAGTGCGAAGTTACGTTCACTGTGGAGAAGGTTGAGTGTCGTGGACAATCATCAATTTAGCGGAAAGAGCAGGTTGGGTGTCACGGACAGTCGTGGCTGTAGCATGAAGACCTGGTCATGTCACAAGCAGGTGTGGCTTTACCTCAAAGTGTGGGTCTTGAGTTTCTGGTCATCACTGGCAATAACTAACTACACGATGAGCAGGTCTCACCAGAACTTCACATTAGCAGTCGACACGGGCAACAAAGGCTCTGTAAGAACGGACCTGTTCACGAGGAGCCCAGGCTTCAGGATTTTCACCTTTTCTCTGTTAGGATACACTTTGATGCCAGTCAATGACACAGGCCTGGGGAGGCACCTCTTGGGGTCAGGGACTCGCTCCATCAGAGACCAGCAGGGCTCAGGCAGGTTTAGTTCCAATAGGTCAACTGGAGAGTTGCAGGGAAGCTGCTGAAGCTGATTGTGTCCCTATACCCTCATAAAGGAGATCAGTCAACTGAGCCTCTGAGTCACTCTGGGTAGCCTAGAATGAAGGCAATCAGGTCCAATCCTTCACAGACAGCAAAGCGTCCTCTGGCAACAGGGCAGTTCACCTTCTGTAACTTCCTCAGGTCCAGGAGTCTTCTGAAGAGTGACCCTGGAGGTCTAATATTTATACCTGGTGCCAGCTTCTGTGTGGCGGGACTCCCTGCCCTACTCCCACAACTGGGTCTGGAAAGTTCTTCTCCTGTCAAGACTCCCAACTGTCTAAGGGTGACAAAAGGCAGGGAGGCCTGGTGTCAGATTCTTGTGTGTGTGCCTGAGGCAAAACCCTTTGAAGTGCAAATGGGGCCGGGTACAGCTCCTCCCAGTCCTCCTGCTCGGATGGCCTATCCTGCCGGCACCGAAGCCCCTTTGTGTTACAGTCTGGAAGCAAAACACAAACCCCAACACAGAGCTATTCCTAGTCATTTGATTTAGGACATTGGCAGAAGGCACAGATGGTTGGGGGAAGAAAATGCCAAATTTCAAACATGTAATTTTCCGAATCTGACTTTACATCCTAGTTCAATTTAAATTTAATTTATATTTACATTTAAATTATAATTATTTACATAATAAACAGCACATCTTTACCTATTCCGAATCCAAAGTTATTAAATATAATAAGGTACCTATGTTTGTCAATGGGAGAGATAGGCCTAACAACAGTGAAAACGACTTTTGTAGTTTTTCACTGCCAGGCAGTGGCGGCCGGCAGCTTTAGGAGGGAGTGTGGCGGGTGGGACGCACGCACACACACACACACTCATTCTTTCACACACAGACACGCACGCACGCACATCCATTAACAACACTAATACCATTCAAACATGCACGCATGCACCAAACATTCATTTTAAAACATCATACACACTCATTCTTTCACACACACATGCACGCACGCACATCCATTAACAACACTCAGAACACTCAAACATGCACGCGAGCACCAAACATTCAATTTAAAACATCACACACACACACACACTTACCTTCAGCTTCCAGGTCCCAGGAGGGCTGGGACTGCTGCCTTCCCTCATTGGCTGACCATAGGTCAGCCAATGAGGGAAGGCAGCAGTCCCAGCCTCGTCACAGAGTGGGATGGGGTCAGTGAAACTGCTGACCCCACCCCACTCTGTGACGAAGTGTCACTGATTGACACTTGCCCTGGGCACTTCAGGGTTTAAACCTGAAGCGCCCAGGGAGAGTGTCAATTGGTGACGCTTTTGTCACCCAGGGGAGGGCCTCGAGACACCTTTGCTGAGCCGAGGAGGTCACGCCCATAGGAGCTGTGACCTCCTCAGCCCAGCAAAGTTCAGCTCAGGCAGCCAGGAGTGTGCGCAAATCACGCATGTCTGCTCCTGGGTGCCTGAGCTGAACATGGAGAGTGTCTGTCAGGCCGACCTTTGTTCAGTCTGACAGACACTCTTCATGGGGGGCAAAAGGTGGAGGGGGTGGCCCCTCCGCCCTAAAGGACGGGCCACCACTGCTGCCAGGACATGTAAAACGTAAGGACACCATGTCCTACTTTTCAAATCCAATGTATCCTTCCCTGTGAGCCTTTTGGGACTACCTTAGGGGTGACCTGTTAGAATTAAAAAGGAAGGTTTAGGTCAGCAAAAGGGTTATTTTGCTGAGTCAAAATGTACGCTTAAAACTGCACTACAGGCTGCGGTGTCAGGCTTGAGACGTGTTTTAAAAGGATAATTTAGTGGGTAGCACATTGTGTTGCAGGCCCACAATTAGCATTTAATTTACAGGCTGTGGGTACATGGAGTCCCATTTACTACGGACCTAAAAGTAAATGTGTCAATTAGATGTAGACCAATCTTACCATGTTTTAAGGAGAGAGCACACGCACTTTAGCGCTGGTTAGCAGTGGTAAAGTACAAAGAGTCTTAACGCCAACAAAAACGATTTCAGCAAACAGGAGATGTGAAGGCAAAATGTTTGGTGGAATACCACTCCAATAATATCAGGTCTAACACTTTCCTAAACTGTTAACCAAAGCTTCTACTGTGCTTAGCTATTTCATGGTAAGGCTGGAATCAAGTTTGTTCATTTTCTAAATGTATTGGTTTCATTGATCAACCAATATTGTAGACAGAAACGAAACCCAGCCAACAAAGTTCACTGTTAGTCAACCTATGTATCTGTTTGTAATGTTACGAGGATACTGGCCAACTGGTTTCATAAATTTGCTTAGATTTAATTTTATGTCATTGGGGTAGGGGGGGGCTGATATATAATCCAAGTCGCTTAAATTCCATGAAAGGAAGTGCAAGGTATGCAGTCAACAGAATAAGTGGAAGAAACTTTACCTTGTATAGAAAGAAAAATGACCTAGCTATTGTAACAGAAAGTTTCAATTCTATTAAGGACTTGGAGGCGAGAATTAGGGTTAACTTTCTTCACTTTATTAAGCCAGCAGCCATAGACTTTAATAAACACTCTAAACTACATTTCCCATGAGACATTGGAGAAAAAAACATATCAGTTTAACGATTCAGGTCCCCAAATGCCTCCACAGTGATCTTCAGAGACGCTCTACCCTACTTTCTTTACTGCACCAGCAGCCGGAGATAAGTACTTTTCATTCCTTCCTCCACTCTGCATGTTAAAAAAGTTGTTTTGCATTAATATTGAATGCCTTCACTATGCACACAATGTGTATTTAACCTGCTTTGGTAGTGTGTGTGCCAATTCCATTTGCTATGGTATTTATGCTTTTGTATTTGGGCGCGGCTGTGGGAATGTTCTCGCTTCATAGCTGTTGCCTCCTATTGTTGCAGGCTCTTAGCATGGTGCAGTCTTCCGACCGCTAGGGGTCCCACGCATCAGATTAAATGCGTGCTGCGCGTCCTAAGCCCCAGGCGGCTTGTGCGTCATTTCACCCATTATCCTTGGGGTGTGAAGGGCGTCCGGCCGCATTTCCTCACTCGAGGGCTGTAAATTTAGAAATTACAAGAGACTGACACCCGCGTGGTGGTTAAGACCAGCCTTGTGGGAGGCTTCATTTGGGTCATGTCCCAGGCGAGGTAAATGGTTCCCAGAGTACTAAAGGGAGTACCACCTCTCGCCCTCTGTGGGCCTTGATTGATCCCTAAGGGTATTGTGCAAACTCATGCGGTCCCCCAACACCCAGTAAATACATTTCCACTACCCTTCCTCCTCCTCCCCCTTTTCTTTTTCTTGTATTATAGTTGCATTTATTAGCATAAACGTAACCTCCTGACACTTACTATGGAAGATTTGGGGGAATACATGGAGGAGGAGAATATTACTTATCTGCCTGGACAAAGCCCAATCCTCCATTAAACATATCTTTACATCCCATGTTTTTGCCAGAGCTGGCCATGGTAGGGGGTGCCCGGCCAGCTGCACTTCTCTCTAAGCCTCCGTCAGGGGCTCAAACTCTTTGCATTTCAAAGACAGGAATGTATGACACATTTGAAATTCTCAATTATATACGGGACACCAAGATCCTTGCAGATGCGAGAATGCAACCAATTAAAGATGCATATTAAAGCAGGTTTCTTCTCCAGCTGTACATCATAAAAGATGAGAGTTGATGCACCATTACTATCACACACATGCAAGCATACCAGCCACATAGTCCACAAAATGCCATGGCACTGCCTTCCAAACAAAAACTTGACATACACCTCACATCCTGTATTAGCTTTCTGTTCAGTGATTGGCATGCAATAAATGTTACTCATTTGTTTATTCAACTTGCAGTATACCCAGCTGTATCCACAAGGCCAGCCTAATGCTAGATGGTGACTGAGCAGGCACCTGCAGAGCTACAAAAATAGTATACTACCTCCAAGAGTTGACTTCTCCAGACTGAAGTCAGCAATACATTTCATGTAAAGCCTGTACGATGTAAAATATGGTCAGTTGGGCAGAAGCCATGGAGAGACACCCAACATGACCGTCAGAAGGCATTTCCATAGGTATGTAATCAGTGCAGATGAAACAAGCCACACAAGCCATAGTTATTTATGATCTGAAAAATGAATTGATCATCAAAACCCCCTGAACCCATGGAGCTCTAGCAACATGGTCAGGCGCCACCTCTTCCTTACCCAAGGAAGAGGGGCTTGATGCAAGCCATCATTAGATTAGCATTAATACTAGCCAAGTGGCGTAACACACTTAACTGGAAAAACAGCAGAGGGCCTCAAATAGCACAATGATGTAACAAATTATGAGAGTATCAACCTCCTAAGGGACTCCAAGAGAGGGAGGAGAGCATTAGATGCAGGTTGGGCATGGGAGGGCCTGGTAGATGACTTGCCATTGGAGGTGGATCTCATAACCCCCCCACCAATCCACCAGGAACAATGAGAACCTAAAAATGTAATTGCAGCACTCTGTCATAGTCCACCATAGGCCTTGACTAAATCAGTTCCCCAGGACTTGAGTAACTAGAGGGTTAACCCCTCAAACTACTCCACAGCTTCACACTAGAGCGGGCGGATATATTACCAAGATATGTCACACATAGGAGCTTTGGGCACTTATGGGACCAAGCAAGAGGGTGGGGGTTAAGGGATGGTTAATGTGTTTACGGTTGAATGGCTAACTTTGGCTTTGTGGAAGTAATTAACTGTACTGACAAGACAGACAGTGTGACATTAACACTAAAACTTTTGTAAAATGCTAAAACTGTGCAAAGGATATTCCATGTACAGAATTTATGACATTGTATATGTACAGTGTGCCTTCATTGTACACGGATGTACACTGAATAATATGTGTATGTTATTTTCTGCAAAGTGCTAATAAAATGTTTAAAAAAGAATGAACGATCTTTAATAGTTGTAGGATCACACTCCAATGGCGGGACTAATAATTCTTGATATTCTAATGCATGAAACACATTCAGTGGCGATTACCTGACACCATCTGTAACACCTGTGAAGGTCTTATCCATGAGGCATGTACTCTGTACTTTAGCGAAATTGCAGACCGCTTTTCAGTTGTCTGCAGGTGGCACAAGTATCCTCTTCATAAGCCAAAAGTAATTCCAGTTTTGCTGTGGGCTCCAACTATCTGCAATTTTCTTTATTGGTGATAGTGATCAATGCTTACATTTATGGATCTGTTTCTTCGTGGTACAGCAATCGGGGTTACATTACTGGTGACGGTAAATACTCATTCAGTGAAAATATACAAACAACATAGCATGTAGCTGGGAAATGGTAAAGAATTGTCCATACCTACGAGCAACAAAGTAAAGGCCGTAGGTGTGAAAGCTGAACTAATCAATACAGAGTTTGCATTGATAATTGAATTAAGAATTTACATGTTTTAGGTTAACGTGGAGAAAATAAATGTTTTTGGAAAATGTGCCCACCAGAGTGGTCACCTTAATGTATGCAACATTAATAAATAAACAACATTAATTGTTATAACAAAGTGCTTAAGTGAATAAAATATATTAATACACCATATTGACATATAATTAATATGTATTTGCTTAAACATATTATGCATATCTAATTGAAAATTCCAGGCCTGCTCGACTAAGACTCCTCCTAAGTTTCATGATATTAAATAAATGTATGAAGTTGTTTTCTGATGCAAGGAGAGAAGTTTCACTGTTCATTGTTCCTTGCTCACATGAGGTGGACCAAACCGGTTGTAATGTTGCAATGTTAAACTAGCTAATGTCCTAACTTTCTCATGAGAACTGCTTGCTGTAATGGCCTGTACTAGATGTTGATACTTTGTAATTTTGGTGCGTGAGAAGGTTCCCAGGAGCTGACAATGACTGTACTGACGAGGAATGTGAAGTGCAAAAAAGGTTACTTGAAGAAAACTCGTGACAGGAACAGGAGAAAAGGAGCCAATCGTCGACGTGTGAACGACTGTCTAACTATAGCACTGATTCAGAAATTAGAACTTATTGGTTCTAGGGCGACCATTCGATATACTGACCAATGGCAACCAGGAAAATTATTGTGTAGTTTTGGTTTATCCCCGATTTCACTTGACAAAAGCAGTTAGTGTGAGTTTGAGTGTGTTGAGGCAGAGTGTGTTGAAGTTTTAGTGTGCTTGACAGACTTAGATATTGTTTCCCATATTGATGCCCTAATTTGGTTCAGCTGACTTAGAGCTCACCGTGGCTGAGCCAGTCCCTTTTACTGTCCCCAACTGGAAATGCTGACCAGACGGATGTTCAGCTGACGAAGAAGTCTCTGCTTGCTCAATCCAATAAGGAGAGGTATAAATTAAATTAAATGTGTTTGCCATAGATTTTGGTCCTTTCTTTCTAGGTACCAACCACTATATTTTTGCTTAGAGCCATAGCTAGATGTTTTTCCAAATTAACATTTGTCTGCATTTTCTTTTTGCATGAAAGCCCATCATGCCTTTCGAATTAGAGGGTTAGTTAGAAAGTCCATGTCCCACAAATGTTATTAACTAAGGGTTGATTTTAATCATCTGCGAATGTTTAAATGTATGCCATTTCTTTGATTCAGTTACTGTTGATATTAATTTGCTTGATTCTTCTTGAATGTTTAGTGTTAAACGCATTGGTTAAGTTGAGGTTTCCTGTTGTTTTGGTCAACCTGTGCTGTTCATTTATGTGTATCAATTGGTTTTGAGGTTTATTTACATGACCTTAGCATTGTTAATATAAGGAAATAAACATTTTAACTTTTACTAAAGGGTATGGTTATTCATGGTCACATGGGCCATGGTGTGTGAAGTTTGCTGACTCTAATTTGACAAATGTTTCATTCTAATTGATTGTTATTGTTATGCGGGTTCTGTGCAGGTCTTGTGTCCCTGATAGATCACTCTTGACTGAGTCCAAAGGTCTATCGAATCTCTAACGTGTCCTCTTATAAATAAAATAATTAAAGGACAAATAAGGTCAGACGCACTCACATGGGTTCGGCAGACACTACACACAGCAGAGGTATTTAGATGGGACCCACCCAATAGTTCTCATACATGCCAACATGTTTTAGTGCAGGAAAGATTATGATTTTAGGAAAAAAATCAGGGCTATGTACTTTCCCCATTGACCTAAATTTAGCTAGAGACAAATTTATGCAGTAGAACGCTGAAATATATCCATTTGTGACATCAAAAAATCGTGAGCATTTCGGCTGAATCGAGTCCATTGGCTTGGATGAACTCTTGACAATAAAAATTCAGTGTTGTAGTTGTACATTTAATGTTAAGAAGTCCTAAAGTGTGTCCAACTGTGAATTCATCTGTGCTCTGCCAAGACAGCCGGGCTCAAAACTCTATAATCAAACCCAGAATCCGACGCAGCCCTTTGTTGTCATGTCCGATTGTATTTTTGCACAGCAGGTTTAGCTGAAGAAGAAACCCGAGCCCCTTAGTATTAGCAGCGCCGGTTTCATAATTTAGGAATATCCATTTTGTCCCGTGTAATTCCGTCGCTAAAATTCCTCTGTCTGAACTCGATACCGGCTGAAGCCAAGACAAATAGTAACTGTTCATTTTCACTCAGCCCAGTTTTGGTTTCTTAATAATATAAAGTAAAGAGATACCTTGGCTCCTTGTCAGGTGCGTAACAAGGGTAGAAAATGGGATTAGAAGGGAGCAGTCAATGTTCCATATGTTTTTCCAGCAATTTAAAATGCACTTTCCTGCACAGCCACCTCCTCTGGATGGGCCTATTAGAGTATACACTCATTTTCTAAGGCAACATTCTCTCATTTCTGCTTGTTTTTTTCTTTACATTTAATTTTTGGGTTTTACTTTTTGTAATTTATCCTTGGGGACAATCGCTGAAGGAAAACAGGTTGATCCACCTTCAACGTTTTGTTCCAACTAACACAGGTGTTGGGACAAGGCCTGTCGGTGTTCCAATTAAAACAACTTCCAGCTTGCCAGCTTGACTAAAGTCAGTTCCAAATATGTTAGATACGCGGTGTTGTCACAAATAACTCGGCTCTGTTCAGTCATGTTAACCTTCATCAAAGTACAGCCGTAAAACGTGTAGTAGAGGCGCAGTTTCTCTAAACGTAAATTCACCAGCTGCGTCGCGCTCTGTAGAAAGGTGCCAAACTTCTATTCCTAGCCCAGGGAAGGCCTCGTGGCTGCACTGCTTCTGAAACTGCTTTTGAATGCCAACGCCTATTTGTCAGTGATTCAGAGCTGTTGGCCGTCAAAAAACGGATTTTACATTAAGGGATATACAGCTGAAACGTTTCCAACATTGTGAGAGGAACTATCGTCCTCATCCAGCATCTAAAGAGAATGTTTAAATCAAATCTTTGCCCATGTTGATTTTCTGCAAGTAGGGGGAATTACTACTCTTTTCAGAAGACATTTGAAGCACTCCTATATTGTGTTACTGCTTTCTTGTGTAATAATGTGGTTTTGGGATTTTGTAAAGCTTTGCAAAGCATCTTGTAATACCCTCCCAGGTGTTTGGGTAGGAGTCCATTAGGGAGCGATTGCTCTAAATCTGCCTGCGAAGGCATAATACCTGCTATCTGCGTATCTGAATTATTGTCTAGTTAGGGTTGGCAGGGCCCTTTAGCAGAATTTCGTTTTTGATAGTCTGACTTGACAGCACAACTGTCACCTGACACTTATGTAAGTATCACTATGGAGGGGCTTTGGCTCTCCTCACATATTGGGAGCCAGGAGCACACGTTTTGATTGGTCAAAAGTTATGGGCACCCACAAAAACTGTTTGTCCTCTCCCCAGCTGTGATTTGTTGTTTATTAATCCAGCTGCCTGAGGCTGAACTTTCAGGGGTGCACACATGACATTGTAAGGCTATTAAAGTGTCTTAGATAACTAGTTGTTTTATTGTGTTTTTCAGTGGTAGCAGCATAGATGGGAGGAGGGCGGCCATAATAGAGATTCTTAGGTCTGGTTTGACAGCGCATTCATAAGCCATGCCTACCTGCATTGCCAATGTTTGTTTGCCTAGCAGGCAAAAACAGATTTTCTGCATCCAGTGACAGCTCAAGGAAAGGCAGTAATGCTCATTAGGTGAAGTCCCAGAGTTAAATTTCTGCTTTATATAAAACTGGGTTATGTTAATATACAGTTGGTAACAAACAATAGGAGGTATGTTTAAAATGATGATCTAGACATGATGATGCTCGGTGACATGTAGGTTTATAAATCCAAGCATCGGCGTTCCACACATTTGATGTTAGGAGATTCTGAAAGGAAAGCACACATTTTAACATTGTGAGCATGGGTCTGAAGGAAGGAGGTGATCCATGACAATGCAGTGCCAATAAATGTGGTTGTAACTACCAGCCTGTCAAGAAGTGCTGAGTTTCGAAGTCAAATGCAGCAGAGACGTCCAAATAGGCCATGTTGCTGTGATCAGTGGTATTAAAGAGTGCTTCTTGATATTTAGTACTATCTGCAATCCTTGTTTCAGAGGGAACCCTGATTTAAACTGTCAATTTCATACCTAACCAAAGTACAGTTGGCAACAGGTTCTAGTACTTTTAGGGCACAATGTTTGACCAAGATTTACCTCAGTGCTCAATCAAGGATCTCATGCTCTTCATAAATAGATTAAATAATGTTCTTGTAAATCTAGAGTAAAGGATGTCTCTGTGTACTCCGGGGTTACGATTTTACTTGACGCAGTAGCCATTCTGTGGTGCCACAAACATTTTGGTGTTGACTGCTCGCTGTCATCCCTGTAGGATGCATGTTGTACGAGAAGCATTGCCTAAAGGGCAACTGTTGTACTCCAGTGCTTCGTTCCCAACCTTTCTTTGTAAATTTAGATTATCTTTTTTTGATCTTTAATTTATTTTCAGAAATTTAGTGATACTCGTTAGGGGTAAGTGTTACAAGGTTTTTCGTCACATGCGGTGGAGTCATTGGTCAATGATGTCACAGGTTGGAAGTTGAATTGCTATTACAGCAGTTTATCTAATTGACACCAAGCATTTGTACATGGTGTGTTGAAACTGTTTATAGTTTAATAAATTTTCAGAATTTACATTTCATGCCTTTTGACCCATATTAGGTACTCACCTGTTCATAGCATTTAATAAATCTCTAATTGCAAGTGATGTATTTAACTATCAATGTTGAGGTATTATATCTATGGCACTTGTACAGTGTTTGATTCATTCATTGACTGCGTAATCTTGTAATATGTGGAATGTCTTTAGAGGGGTGTATATGGGTTCTGTGGAATAGCTGCACCAGAGACTTGTGGGAGGAGTCTTTTGAAAACTGTATTAATTAGAGAATATTCATCATGCTGTTGAGTGAAATATGTCTCCCATCTCATACTAATATACCATGTAAACTGATTGTACATCCTTTCTATTTGCCCTTTCTAGTATCACCAAGATTCTCTTTCTTTGATGAGAATGTGGTGTTACTTTAAAGATTAATTATGTAATGTATGCATGCATGCATGAATTTTGGTTTGAAGAGAAATTCTAACCAATGTGATACAGACGGTTATGCTGTATGGATTGTTCATTAAGATTGCAGGTCATAGTTGACCATTTCAACTAACCAGAAGCAAAAGTCAGAACACTAGATGGAGACAATGAAAATCCTCACCTCTCTCTAAATATCAGAGAGTATAGGTGCATGCAGCTAGTACTGTGAGTTATGGCCTAAATGTTGAAAGATTTACTGCCCATACACTTCTTTGCAAGCTTTGAATGAAGAGCAGAAACTCAGACATGGATCCCAGATTTTGAGCTGGTTTGCAATAATGAAACATCTGACTAGTGAGTGTTGGCCCAGCCTGTGACAATTCTGATGGATGGTGCATAGAGACTTAAACATCGCTCTGACATGACATAGTGTATACTAATTTTTTTTGTTAAACCTGTATCTCAAATGGCATTCTGCAAACACTTAGACATTCCATAGCAGATATAGTGGCAATTTGTGGTATGCCCCGTTGACATGATCACTATGATCCATAAAAAGTACCACAATAGCTTCTACCTCATAAGAAAACATCAGCAGAGGGAAGTTATTATTGGCAATATGAGAAACCAAATACGTCTTTGCCACTAGTGATCTGGGACTTGAAGGAAGGTTCTGTTTCACTGTGACCTCCTAGCATTTATATTAGCTGAAGTGGACAGGGAATTGATCAGTGAGGTTTTTGTTAAGTGTTGGGGTTGCTAGCAGGCTTCTCAGAGGTCAATGCAAGACCTGGGGCCAAAACCTAATGCAGGGCTTGCTGGAAGTTTTTTCTATGTTGGTCAGGTGCAACAAGGAGCGCCTTGTTCTAAAGTATTAAAGAGATACATCAGGGAAAAAGCAAACATGGCATTTTGCATCATCATGTTGTCTAGCCACATAATCTGCCTCATTATTAAGGAAGACAGTAGCCTTGCTTGCAATTAAAAATCTATAAATAGTTTTTCATGAAGCAGATCGGGTCTCTGGAAATTGTGGGGCCCGGGGTATAATGCCTCTTCTGCCCCACCACTATGACCACCCTGGTTAACTGCTGAGACAAAGTATGTTTTTTCTCTTTTAATCTTGCAATGTTCTGTGTATTGTTTGTGCACCTTGCAACCGTGCGATTGCTTGGACAATACATTGGTCTTCTGTGGTGTTCTCTGTATTTCTTAACCATAAGGATTTCCAAACAGCTAACAAGTAATTAAAGGTCCATTTAAACTAGGAAATGAAATGGATCATTTGTAAAGATAAATACAGCTGAGTGACACATGAGGGATGTATATTTACAACATTCACAGTGTCTGGTGCACTTCAAAAGCTTGTCTTACCATGCTGTACGCTCTTCTATAGTAAGGCAGGAGAAGATCTAGACTATCTCCCATTGCTCTCACCATCATATGTCAAAGGACAAACTTAAAAGTATTTCCCCCCACTTGAAGCTTTACAGTGGTGTGGCATGTGTAAAGATCCTATCAAACGATTCTAGAGGGTTAGCATTAAAACCAATATAGGGGATTTTGACAGCAAAGTAATACGCAGAGGAGATGTTTAGCTTCTCTGTCAGCTGTCTGTACATCCATCACTTGCTGCTGTGGACTTTAGTGCCCAGTACCTCGCTGATGTGGCACTTGGCTCCACAAAACGTTTCTGCCATTATGCTACTTTTTTATGCTAGCATTTTATTTGTCTGCACCTTCATTCTTTCTATAATTAGGATATCCCTTCTTGAAGCATGCCACTTTTCATACTCAGTTGTCTTTTTTTCTTTCCCGGCAGTAGCACTAAATAGCAACACGTTTTCTAACTCTCGCTTGTATGTCAGGTTAACTAGGTGTGACATTTACCTTTAAGAAGCTAAATGTCATACAAGCTTCAGATTGACTTAACTGATAAGGTTTGCTGTCACTCCGTGACAGACCATTGTATTCAAGCTTTCAAAAGTCTTATTGGGGTCCTTTAAAAAGCAAGAAACTTGCTATTTTTGGAAAAAACAGTTTTTAAACCAGAGTTGAGCCCTGCAGCTACTTGTCCATTGTGAGTTAAGACATGAGCCCCCTAACAGAGTACTATTATTAGTAAATATTATTTTACATTGTTTTTGTACATAAGTGCAACCAAGTGACCAACACAATACTTTGACGTTATGGAGAAGAATCATACTCGGTTGTAAAGAAAAGCAACAAGATCATTGCATTTCAGAAGTAAAGTTTTAAATCTATTTTAAAAAGGCCTATAGTTAGAAAAAGTCATAACCGCAAATTGTTATTCATTTTATGTAGACCATTTGTATTCAAAATTAACAAAGTGGACCGAAATGAGGAACGCGCGAGTTGTACAAGAAAAAGCAATCAATACACACTGACATGATACTTTAGTTCAATTCTTTAACGAGTTTTTTTTTTTTTTAAGTCTCTAAATAGACACATTTCTTATGAAGCATGTTATATCGTCCAGCATAGGCAAATAAGTCATCACTGTACAATTTTAAGA
Organism: Pleurodeles waltl; assembly: GCF_031143425.1. Lineage (NCBI taxonomy): Eukaryota > Metazoa > Chordata > Amphibia > Caudata > Salamandridae > Pleurodeles > Pleurodeles waltl. The sequence continues at coordinate 303,727,521 of NC_090451.1, read as the reverse complement.
TCAGGTGATTATTACAAATGTCTTAAATGGAATTTATTTCCTGTAACTGGTCCATTGACTAGCCATTGTTTTAAGATTTGTAATTGTAGATTATTTTTGAAGGATCCAATTTGCTTTCTTGCATGATAATTAATCATAATTCCTTTGTGATTTAATTCTACCTGTGAAGTGTAAAGCCACACTGCTAAGCATGTGGTTTGTTAGTCCAGTTGACTAATGTTACGGTTGAATATCCAACAAGTAATATTTAATCCAGAGTAAAAACAAATAGGTGTGAGTGTTGCACTTGCACAGACACTTTCTAGTGTTCTGCTGGATTGGGATACATATTTAGGCTTCTTGATATTTATAATAAGTATTCTACGTTCTTCTCGCCAGTGAAGCATCACTTAAATTAAACTATATAGATAGTTGTCTGCAATGAACTTATAGATTTTTAAAGCAGTTTCCACATCCCCTTCTGAAAGAGGGGAGAGACAATTTTAGATACATGACAATTGTGTGAACAAGTGGGTGGCATATCAAAGATATTGGAATATTTTTATAAAATTAATGTTTTGGAAGAACATTTCTGTCCTGGAGTTTATTAACCCTTTCACTGCCGGGCCTTTTCCCCCTCCTGTGCCAATCCTTTTTTTTTTTTTTTGCTATTTGGGGTAGTTCGCGCTTAGGCACTCATAACCTTTTGTTCACACAAGCTACCCACGCAAAATTTCCATACTTTTTTTCCCCCAACATCCAAGGGATTCTAAAGATACCCAGAGTTTGTGGGTTCCCCTGGAGGAGACCAAGAAATTAGCCAAAACACAGCTAAAACTTTCTTTCTTTTTATTTTTTATTTTTTGGAAAGATGGGAAAAAGGGCTGCAGAAGAAAGCATGTGTTTTTTTCCTTGCCAATGGCATCCACAAAGGGTATACGGTGTTATATCTTCATCTTCCCAGCTTTCAGTAACAGGCAGACTTGAATCAGAAAACCACATTTTTCAACACAATTTTGGCATTTTACTGGGACAAACCCCATTGTTACTATTTTTTGTGCTTTCAGCCTCCTTCCAGTTAGTGACAGAAATGGGTGTGAAACCAATGGTGGAACCCGGGCAACTAAACATTTCTGAAAAGAAGACAACATTCAGAATTTAGCAAGGGGTCATTAGGTAGATCCCACGACAGAATACGCCCCAAAACGCAACATGGACACATAAAATTTTTACATTGAAAACTGATGTGTTTTTTTGGAAAGTGCCTAGCTGTGGATTTTGGCCTCTAGCTCAGCTGGCACCTAGGAAAACCTACAAAACCTGTGCATTTTTTAAAGGTAGACACCTAGGGGAACCCAGGATGGGTTAACTTGTGGCGCTTTCACCAAGTGCTCTTATCTAGAATTCTTTTCAAACCTAAAAATTTAGCAAAAAAAGAAAATCACTTTTTCCTCACATTTCGGTGATGGAAGTTTCTGGAATCTGAGAGGAGCCACAAATTTCCTTCCACCCAGTATTCCCCCAAGTCTCCTGATAACAAATGGTACCTCACTTGTGTGGGTAGGCCTAGAGCCCGTGACAGGGAAAGGTCCAAAGCACAACATGGATACATCAAATTTTTCTTATGAAAACTGACCTGTTTTTTGCAAAGTGCCTAGCATCCAGCACCTAGGGAAACCTAGCAAACCTGGGCATTTCTGAAAACAAGACACCTAGGGGAACCCAGGATGGGGTAGCTTGTGGCTCTCTCATCAGGTTCTGTTACGCAGAATCCTTTGCAAACCTCCAAATTTGGCAAAAAAATACTTTTTCCTCACATTTCACTGCTGCAGAGTCCTGGAATCTGAGGGGAGACACAAACTTCTTTCTATCCGCATTTCCCCCCCATCTCCTGATAAAAATGGTAACTCCCTTGTGTGGGTAGGCCTAGTGCCTGCTGCAGGAAATGCCCAAAACACTACGTGGACACATCAAAATGAACATTTACAAACTACCTGTTTTTGCAGGGGGGGGCACCTCTGTTTTTGGTCCTGGGCTCAGCAGCCATCTAGGGAAACCTACCAAACCCAGACATTTCTGAACACTAGACACCCGAGGGAGTCCAGGGAGGTGTGACTTGCATGGATCCCCCAGTGTTTTCTTACCCAGAATCCTCAGCAAACTTCAAATTTAACTTTAAAAAATCACATTTTCCCAACATTTCTGTGTGGGGTCACTGCACCGGCACAAATTTCGTAACACCAAACCTTCCCCTCAGTCTCCCGATACAAATGATACCTTACTTGTGTAGGTGGGCCAAGTGCCTGTGACAGGGTAGAGCCAAAAACATGACGAAATTGAGGGGGAACCAAAGCGGGTACAAAAGGACAGTTTGGAAAAACATGTTTTTAGGCTGACAAGTGGGTCAGAATTTTTATGTTGGTATTTTGAGATGGTTTAACAAAGTCAATGCCTTCATCATAAAATAGTGAACAAAGGCAAGCTTACTATAGTGTCAATCACTTGTAGGATTATCAGTAGTTACTGGTTCAATACATCAGGTGGGGTTATCCATGGTAATGACTAAAAGCAGCTTGTTAGTGTAACAGACATCCAACGAGTAACAAATCTGCAGCTGTAGCAGCAAGTACACTCTGGCACAAAGCAAGTAAGTCTGCCCAACTGAGCAACTTTACATGTTTTTCAAGTGTATGGGTACTTGTCCTTTAGGTAGGATTAATCTATACAGCAGGGCACTAAACAAGGGCACTTACCCTAAGATTAAATTCTGGAATATGTACAACAAGGCAGAATATTTAAGGGTACTGCTTTCAATTTTATAGAGATGTAATAGGTAAAGCTTCAGCTGCTTTCTCATTTGCAATAGGGCTGTGACAGTTCTGATGGTGACTGAGATAAAGTTCACGATTTGAGAGCACAGTGGGAAAAGGCCTGCCTTATGTTTTCTCTGTCATCTGTCTTATCTTTCCAGTCTGGTGATGTCTTGCTTTCAAATGTGCCATGGTCTACCTGAATTGTTAATTTCTCATCCAGATGTATAGCGCCATTGCGTCTTGTGATATTTTAGGTGATTTTTCTGCCTTGAAGATGGCACAGGCTTGGAAGGGGGAGACAATGTAGTTGTTTCATGGCTGTAGTGACGTTCTGAATCATCTGTAGGTCTTTGAAATATGAAATGTGTTAGATGTTTTCCAGGGAGGCCAGTGTGGTGCAGAGACCGTAGAACAAGGCTGTTCCTCCATCCAAATGGGAGCAGACCAAAGTTCAACTGGTGTTCTGAAGTCCTGGACGGAGAGGAACGTGTCACTGTCTTTAATAAGGAGAATCAGTAGCATGCAGTTTTTTAATAGCTCTCGATTTAGTTTTCATCTTAATTTATATTTCCACAAGCACAACACTAGCATTTATAGCAAGCAAGTGTCCAATCACAATTTGGTGAGTTTACAGGGGTACAAATAGTATCTCCCACGTCTAGCACCTTACTTGCATCCTATATTGAGCTTTCTATACAAAGAAAAAAAACAGCACAATGAACAAAAACAATTTTTTAAAAACTGAAATAACTTGGGAGAGAATACATGTCATCCACAGAGCAGAGTAAGATCCTCATGTTGGTATCAAGTAAAGTAATACAGAACCGTTGTGAGACTGTAATAGCAGCTCAAGGACATGTAACTTAAAGGACTCTGACCATATCAACTGAGGGTAGTCTAAGCATTAAGACTCCCAAAAAATACACTTGTTTCTACCTCTTATGGGGTTCTTTCATCAGATTTGGCCTCCAATTTGGTCCAAAGCCTTATCCCTATGTGGGATTGGTCTTGCACCATCCTTTGCTGTGGCACATTTCTGTGATTTTAGCTGTAGTCCAGATGCACACATCATGCAATCATGCTTCCTAGTTTCGGGCTGTCCCTGCCTTCCAACCCATTGCAATCTTTCTTTTTGCCAAGATCAGCACCAGGTCGATAAATGTACAGATCTGTTTTATTTGCACTAGTTCTCTGCAGCTTACCCGGCAGACATAGATCAAGAGTCCCCACCAAGTGTTCGCTTTAAAGGTGGTTAATTAGGGAGAGGACCTGTGTCCAAAACTCAATTATTTCCCCACAGTCCAACATAATATGATGAGTAAGGCGGGGAGACCCTGTATCGTGGGCAATGATCCAAGGCCTCTGGGTTTATTCTACCAATCCTGGCATGAGCTAAATAGGTTTGTAGAAGATAAATACCTTGTATATATTTAAGTCTCTTATTTATGCTTATCGACCTAACAAGTCTGAGGATGCAGGTCCATTCCCAACTGATAGGTCTCTCTTAAGGTTAGATTCTCAGTTCCTCTAAACTATTGTTATATCAGAATAAATCACTGGTGCCAGAGCTGAATACAACACTGATACGGCTCTTATACCCATCACGAGTCACTAAGAGCATCATTTTGTCATTTCAGGGTGCCTCATCTCCTCTGAGACCCACGTTGTTGTTGTTTTTTTGACAAGGGAATCTTTAGAGGAAATGTTGGGGGTTTAGTCAGGAGATTTTGGGTTTTGTGTGTGCTAAGGGTAAAGCCATCTACATTAGTTTTGGATAATCGGACTTAAATATTGGATTTGAACATGCTTTAAAGAACATCAGCTTATCAGGTTCAGAAAATTCATATTTTGCTATGAAATACATGTTTTATTCAGGTAAACTAATTATTTTTCAGAAAAACAAGTCTTTTCCTGGACAAACAAACATTATTTTAGTAATGATTCACAGGAATCAAACCTTTGGTCCTCAAACATCAGTTCATCATTTGTATTAAGTATGCATGGGCACAACTGCTTGCAAAAACGGAATCTACCTTGCTGTCCATACATCACCATCACATGCTAAGGATGTCTACTATATGCTAGTATTTCCTACCAGTCTGCAAGGCCACCATTATGCTGACGGTGGACATCTTAATGCCGAGGGTGCTTATAATATTCAAATGGTTGCTGACGGTCCAAATGTTTGGAGCTGAGCAGTGCTACCTCCTTCTATGTGAAGCAGGTGGAACCCTTCACCACCTGACTTTTCACATGATATTCTTGGCTGGGTCTTATGTCCTTGTGCTACTTACTGACTGCAGGTGAGTTATCCTTAGTATATGATCTAGGCATTTGAGACCCCTGCCACACACCCGTGGGGTATCAACAGTAGGCCTTTATCAATAAGAGTTAAATGTGTCCATTAGCATCTGTGACATTGCTTTGAGTCTAACATCACTTGAACACAAGCTTCTATGAGGGTTCATGTGAATGAATTCTGGGGACATAGAGGAGCCCTATTTTTTTAAACACATGACATGGTGTAGAGAATTTAAAACTCATTGAGTTTCCCTAATGGAAGCTTGGTAAATCAGATTATCTTGATTGCACCTTGACAGATGGGCCAAGATTTGAAACTCTCTGTTACAAATTCATTAAAATGTATTTTTCGCATAGTCTTGAAGGCTCAGTACTATTTGCCTTCCAAACAGGGGGCAGCTAGAGCCAGTAGGGTTATCCAGAATATTGGCATTTGCGCGTCAGTGCTGGAAGATAAAACTAGCTTGATTCCATATTTCAGCTAGTCCATGGGATCATACAAGGTTTTGCAAAAAACAGCGGCTTTTTTATTATACTCGTGGAAATTTGGAGATTGGGATGCTATATTGAGAATTCCACAGCTAGAGAAAAAATTGCAGTATCGTACTCAAAATTGATACCATTTATTTTTTGTGGGTCTGTGTTAAGGGAGTTGCCACACATCCTTTCGATAACCTCTTGAACGTATGAGAGTCACACTGAAATATAGCTGTATGAGTGTGTAGCCTTAGTAAGAAGAAATTGGGTGTTTATAATGAAATTATACACCATCTGGGAGTGGGCTGTAGTTATGCATGATCTTCTCAGGGGTGACTGTTAAAAAGTATTGGCGATAACACTGAACCTTGAAGAATACCGTACTAACCCAGTGGGACTTCACACTCTAGCCGTTTCCGCTGTCATGTGATCATTGCAGTAGCCATTGCGTGGGATCCAACTTTCAAGAATGACTTAAGTTACCAATGCCCATATAGCTGAGCAGCAATATCCGGCTAAAGTAAATCTGACCTGAAATGTAAAGAGAAAAGAACAGTCACATACATGTAAATGAATGACCATGTCTAGCTTGTTTCTGCAACATCTCCAGAAAGGTTAGACACGCCTTTTTAGCACAGGTGCTACTGTATTGAATACATTTTTGACATGTGTCCCTTGAATTCATTACCCATTTTACTTTGAGGGAGAGTAACCTTAAGATGACCTTTATTTACATCTGGTTTTATTCTCCAGCAAAAGTCGTCTTTCTCCCTTGTCTTGAGCCAGGCTGGCATTTCTGACAGACGTGTAAACAGATGCAAGCATTGTTGCTAATGGCAGGTGATTACAATTGGCATGGCTGCCAAGGTAATTAAACCGTGCTTTGACAGGAACATTTGGTGATGTGGTATTTCAGTGTTAGAAAAATTGTTGCAACACATTTTCCCCAGCCGGGCTTCGGGTCTGAAGATCATTAATTGTGATTCTGTGAACATGGTACCGGGAGATCTGGAACGCAACCCATTGTCTGAAATGAAGAACTGTCCAGACGCTGCCAAAAGAGGGAATATCGCAAAAAGCTGCTAGGAGCTGAACCGAAACACTGCACGTCTTATTAAATGGGCTTCATATTGCTGTTCAGCCATTGCACCTCAAAAAGTTGGATCCATACTTAAAACACACAGAAGAATATTACCACCGTTATACAGAGACACTGATAACGTTATTTGTATTCTATGACGATGGAAAGGACAGCTGTTGATGGACACTCTGGAAAAATATGGAAGCCCTCATGGCAAGTTCCTCTCTAATACCGATTCGCTCAGAAGCAGCCATTTTCGGACAATTCTGGATAACGAGATAAATGGCAAACACGCACTTTTGACTTTTTTTCTTGAACGTATTTTATCATTGAAATATGAATGGGGAACATTTCTCAGAATGTGGGCAAAAAAACAACTTGTAGAAATCCTTTTACAAACACAGATTTCCTTAGTAATTCCCCATTCCATAGGCAAAAACATGTTCTCGTGATGCAGTAATGTCACGTTATTACCTCTTTGGATTTCCGTTGGGCCCCCTAGTGACGGCAGAAGTCTTGTTTATGCTGCCTAGTCTGCTAAAACCTTAAAGTACAGGGAGGCAGAGCGTCTGAAATGCTATGTTAAACCCCTATTCTGTCTTCTTTTCAATGATGCGCCTGTGCAGCCTTTCCGAAAAATCTAGAATAGAAGGGGACGTAAATGAGTGTGTAATACTCTCTCATTCAGAGCTCCTCTTACTTCATAGGCTGAGTGTCCTTCTCAACCATGGGAAGAAACCAGAATACCAGCAAAGTTATGAAATGCAAATTCTTAGCTCTTTGGCGAGCCTGCTAAGCGTCCACACGCTTTCTTTTTCTTTCCCGTGTAAGTCCCTTTTCTATCCTCTAAAGCTGTCCCTTATTTTTTGTTTCACGTTGGCTCCTTTTGCCTGTCTGCTTACCGTACAAACATCACCAGCTCTTTGTACGCTGCATTGGTCTGTATTTTTTTTTAATCTGGTTCTACATGTGAACCGAGTGGCTGAGCCTATTGTACCCTGAGTTCAGCCTGAAAAGATTTATACTCAATTTGTGATAACGCCTTTATGTGAATACGTTTTTCTGGTGGCAAAAGGCCCTGACCCCAATTCAGAGATCCTGGGGTTCAAGCACAGGAAGGAGAAGAGGAGTAAGCAACTCATTGCACAATCTCTTTTTTCCGAGATATGATATTCCAAGACAAACCATCCTTTGAGGTGGGTAAAGTTCCTTGAGGAATGAAAGAATCTGGTTCAAGGAATGCATTCTGTCTTTAACTCATTTCATTTACTGTTCATACGTACTTCATTAAATTCTTAAGCGTGCTGTGAGGAGTATCCTCTGTCCTGGGATACAACCATTAAGGATCGCAAAGCATAACAGTCCAAAGCATACTCTGGGGAGGTGGTGTGGGCTGACACACTATAATAACACTCAATAAATGACTGTCCAGTCAGTACTTTTTCTTTGAACAATGAAAACTAAATTTATAACACACTATTAAATCTAAACATTATATATATATATATATATATATATATATATATATATATGATTCCTAGTGAAGGTTGCCACTCGGTAGTTCTAGTTAGGACCTAGTTTCTATAGAAAGAGTTTTTTTACTTGCCTATATCTTTGGCGTCGGTTGATGAATCTTAATGAAATTTTCCCAAAAATAGTTGCTGTCTGGAACGTTTCGGGGTTGTCTGTCAAGCGAGGGCGAGAAAAAGGGGTGGGTCCCAAAATGCGTTTGCCCCTATGCATTTTTCCATAGGCATTTTGAAGAGGAATATAGTCCGAACCGCTGGATGGAATTACACCAAATTTGGTAGAAAGGTAGCTGTTGGTCCCAAAGTGCCCTTTTTGTTATTTGATGTAAATCTGTTCAGTAGTTTTTGAGATATTAAAGATAATTCATATTTGTATATATAGGGACGCAAAGGCTTCGCTAACCTTCAGGTCTCGAGCTGAGATCTGATTGGCTGCCACACTTCAACAAGGAAGTGTTGACAGCCATCTTGGGACTCTGCTTCAGCCAAGTCCCTGAAAAAAAATATTTAAAAAACAAACAGAAAAGGTGCCAGGGTAGGAACACCCTGACCCCTTAGCTCAGGTGCTGGGGTCCCAGAGGGACGCCCGCACAGCACAAAAGGCACTTCTTAAAAAAATTAATTTGCATCAAATTTGTGACTGGTCGTGAATCTGTGGCACTTTTTTTTTTTTTTTTTAAAAAAGGTCCCTCCCTCACACTGGATATTTACCCAACGAGGTATCTCTTACTACCTACCCAGTAGAAATTGCTCAAGTTTGATAGATATTTTGTGCTAAACTGTGGACTCTTAGATAAATGAGCAGGTGATCATCAGTTCGGGCCATAAGGCTCATTTCACAGAAATTAAACCCCAACATGGAGCACTTACAAATACAAACGCAGCAGGTGCCCCAGTTGAAGCTTCACTTCTGGAAAGGACAAATGATCCTAACTTCTGGGCTTGGCGAAGGCAAAGCAAGTGTGTTTACTGCTCGATTCCATATTGAAAAACAATCTGAAATCCTTTGTGGAGGTAAATGCATCTTTCATCTATTGGAGCACAATCAAACACACTCACACCCACTCTTACAGCCACATAGACCCTCTTAAACCCACACAGTCACTCCCACAGCCACTCTCACACTCAGAGACACCCTTTCACACACATTCTCACACCCAGAGAGACAGGCCTACAGCCAGCTCCAGCTGCGCATGGCCAAAGGACTTGTGCAGCGTGGTGTTGGGGGATTAGGGGTTTGGCTGCAGGGCTTGGCCACAGGCCAGGCCCTGCATACAAACCCGCTGTGCACAGCAAAAGGTCATGCACGCAAGTGGTTGGATTAACTTATAGTAATGAACATTCCCTTATGTTAAAAAAAACATCGAAATTTACAGAAAAAAAACCAAAAAGTTAGGGGAACGTTATAATTAGGAAACAGAATTAAAAAAACTTAAGAAATTCACTTAAAAAAAGGTTTACAGGGACAACATAGTTAGGTTCTGAATTTACTCACACAAAGCAGGAGAAATTCAGCATTTTTAGTTAGTTATTACAAACTATAACTCACAGCCTAAGGTAACTATAACTCGCGCCATGCACTGCTAATTGCCCCACATATTACAACACTCATGACAAATTTCCTAACGTCAAAAGATATATCAATGAATCATTAAAAGTCAATTTTTTAAGAAAAACTGTGCATGGCGGGGGTGCAACATATGGTTACCTTAGGCTGTGAGTTATAGTTACTTGAAATAACTCTATAACTGCTGAATTTCTCTGGTTTTGTGTGAGTAAATTCAGAACCTAACTAACGCCCTGTAACCTTTGTTTTTTTAAGTGAATATATATATATATATATGTACATATACACACACACACACACACACACACACACACACACACACACACACCCCCCCCCCCCCCATCCATCTGGCAGATAGAATAACCTGTGGTGACATTTGAAATCACATTTTCCCCTTAATGGGTCATAACTACCAAAAATCACCGTACCCCACTGCCTACACTAGATGGCACATCACAATATGGTGAGATGTCACTTTATATAAAGCAGGACTATTGGTTAAGTCAAAGGGGTCACCACATTAAAGGCCCAATAACCACATGTTGGTTCACTGAAATCAGTAACCGTGTTTTACAGGCAGTCATTATTTTCAAAGCATTGCAATGTTAATGAAAAATCACCGTCCCTAATATTTTGTTAGTCAACATACGTGTGAGCCTTTCTTCAACAACACATTTTCAGCTACACAGAATACAGCCATAGGACCACCCACTACAGATCTCTGCACTCACAGGAGGTAGAACAAATACTCCAGTCTTAGAAGTTCTCAAAACATTGATGAAAATCCTGTGTCCTAGATTTATGGCCCGAGAAACCGGGGGTCAGTTTTAAAATTCTTTCTGGGCGGCCACTGCTGTAACACCTGCACACTCATACAGCTCTCCTTTAGTTCATTGGTGTTGCCTTTGTCCAGATTTGGGCACCACAAGTAGGAGAAAGCCCCTCTAACAAACCCTTGCAGGGCATTATGGGGCACTCCCTAGCTGGGAACGTGCATATTCTGTGAACGGCTCAGGTAGGCAGCCTTGCACCATGTTTCAATACTAATTTTTTTTGGGAGGGGTTTACTGATCCCACCTGGGAAACCCCAAAGCAACCTTCTCCACTGGGGGCCCTCGCGACCTTGGCCATTTCCCGAAACTAGCGTGGGCACCTCAATGTGGTGCTGAGAGCTCGTCTCTGCATTTATGCTGCTCACCCGGTTGGAGCAGTTGGTCTCCTGCTCCCGCTAATGGCAAGAGCAACAATGTATGGGTGGGCCTTCTCTGCTCCCCCTGGTCAAGGGAAGCGAGGAAGTGCTCCTTTGTTCTGGGACCAGAAACCCTGTCTTCGTCTTCGGGGCCCAGGACCTACTCATGAAAGGGCAGCCCAGGGGATTAGGTTCCCGGACCTAATGAAACTCTGGCACGGCAACCCCAGGCACAGCCTCTCCCTGGACATTATCATAAAATGGACCCTGCCCTGAATACTGGCCCACCCCAGGAGTAATTGCTTAGATGTGTGTCAGAGCCCCACATGCTCTGTATCAGCAAATGGGTCCAAAGAACAGGATCTTTGCTACAGTGAAAATCTTTTTCCGGGATATTTCACATGTTCAACATTCATTTCAAAATGTTTTACTCTTAAATATCATGCACTCTGCCTTGTATCCAGCAGTAGGGCTTATTTATGAGTGACTTTTTAATATTTAAAAGGGAGGTTTAGGCTTGTTAAAAGTGGTATTTTGACCAATTGACTTTGCAATTTAAAACTGAAACAGGAAGGTTACCTCTGTGCAGCTACCAGGCTACGCATGATTGAAGTCTCTCACATGCAGCCTGCACCCATGTGCACATGCATGTGCATATGTGTTCACATGTAACCATACCAGTGCCCCTTAGACTATATGTGTCACAGTGGCCTTATCTTAAAAGGAGGACACTGGTGGTAAATTGTTTTTAATTCCTGTGCTTCCCAATGAATCATCATGTACCGTTAATTGGGTTTGTTTTCTACTTGTACTAGGTAGACACCCAGACAGATACTTTCCAAACAATCCTTGAAGCATTCATTCATGAATGTGTGCCAGAAAATCTGAATGGGAGCAAACCCAAACCATTTGTCCCTTTTAATGAGACTCAATTATGACCCAACAGTGTTCAGCTAACTTTACTAAGAACTCCCCCATTCTAATTTTAACTGCAAAAATGCAGGGTTCAGTTTCAAACTAGTGCTGATTTCCAGATAATGGTAACTCATTCCTGTTATTTTCATCTATGAGTTCTGACTTATGTTCTTTTAATTTCTCTGCAGTGTGTTTGTATCATCTAGAATGTACTGTAATGCAGTGTACTTGGGTTTTCCTATGAAGCCAGGTTAGAGATTCAGCTTGTCTTGATTCATCTCCACTAATGGCCCGCTGGTAACAGCCCAGAATCATAGCCTGTGGATGCTAGCAACATTATTAGTGTATCAACGTAGCAGATTTCTCCCACACGGTCTACTAAGCATGATACAAGGTGTTGTGTTGGCAAACAGAAAATTGGATCTCAGCCTTCTCTCCAATAGTGAGAATCAGCAACCTCAGATATTTATTATAAAGCATACAACTGTTTGTGCAAGTGTAACTGAACAACATGGAATTACTGTTTACGTTTTTGCATGTGTTCTTGTATGTGGATCACAAGGGTTACCCTCTTCAGCATGCCTACATTGTGTTTCTTCTGGTATTTCACCTCTGTCTGGGTGACATCGGAAAGAGGGAGAGCCATTGCCATTATCACTGAAAATCTACTCCTGATATTCACTGATATTGTCATTCACTGATATCGTTCAAATTTTGATTTGGCCTTCAATACTCCATTTTTATATGAGTTAATGTAAACTATTTACAGTGAGTCTGCTTCTCTGTAGTTCATTAACAGAGGGACAATTTTTATTCATAAAGCCCTCCTCCACTCACCATAAACCTTTTCTGTCTACTTGAAACCTGAATTGAAATGCATTTTGACCTTCTATTATTTGCTTCATAAGGTGCATCATTATCTTATTCCAGAAAACAAATTGTTTCCATCATTTACTGTTTCCCTATTTTCATAGACTTTGTCACTGACTGTACTTTACTGTAATGTGTCTGCCCTGACAAGTTGAACCATTATTAAAAGGCTTGGACCCTGAGAGGGTTTGTGGCCTTTCAAGAATGCTTGCAAAGTGACTAGATTTTGGAGAAGCATTTAAGGGTATCTGAATGAAACTTCCAGTACATGAGGCAGCATGTGCCTCAGCTTGGCGTATGATACTTGAACCATTTATAAGCACACACAAGCAACCTCAGCTGCATAAACAATTCTGTAAACACACAAAACTCTTTCACTTATGGGAGTTTCTCTTCATAAAATTCCTTCATCTTCTCAGTAGACAAGTGACAATGACTATTTTCCATATTTCACCTCACATTTTTCTGATTTGAAGATGGGTTCTTTCTGAACAGCTCTGTTCCTGACTTAATGGGGTTCCTCATAACTTGAGAAATTCACCTACATGATTGCCGCAACTTTGAGGGGGATTCAGCACTTCAACCTCCCTCCCCCCCCCCAAATACTCCATGAAGCTTTGGTCGCCTAAACCAACATGCTTACCAATTCATACACTTGCAAACAGTGTCACTGAAGTCAGGATGGAAGACTGATTGTCTTTCGCTAGATGGAAGATTGATCATTTTTCACCAGTTCTTTACATTTGTACGAGACTCTTCGCTATTCCTGCAAGACCCTGTATGGGCCCTTTTTCCCCATTGCAGGCTTTATTTGAGACTGTTCAGAGGCTGTACTCAAAGTATGTTACATGTTTTCCTGACTGCACCCTCACTCAACCATCCATACTACTTGGTGCCAGTTAGCACTCAGCAATCGGTTTTCATTAGGACAGGAGTACTTTCATGGACTGAGATAGTCACCTAAAATTTTAAGATTATAGGGCTTACCCCTCTTCATTTCCCATCACCCGTCAGCACAGGAAATGGCATCTTGGCCTCCTGCACTCCCACCCTCCCCCAAGGACCTACTTAATGGCAGATGTAACATGGATGTGCAGCAGGCGTGCCGCTGGCAACCCAGTCCACGCCCATCCATGCCTGGACCGCGTCCAGAGCTGGGAACAATGGCTCGATCACCACCTAGTGATACTCTGCAGCACTCCTATGGTCGCCTGATCCCGAATGCTGTTCTAATTGCTGCCATACTGTGTCTCACACCACAGAAGAAGCTTCCACCTGCACACACTGCCGCTTCTCCAGCAGCCCCACACCCACACACCCCAACCAAATATTAACAGCACCCTCATCCCCCCCTCCCAACAAACATGCCACACAAGCACCAACAATGCCTACACCTCCACCCTACACCACCACAGGCCCAGCAAATCTACACATCAACAGTCACTCACATGCATGCTTCTCAACACACAATCATTCAGTAAACACACAACCGAAATATGAGGCTTGCTGAATAGCGACACACCAGACATCCTCTTTACCAGAGAGAACTGTCTCCAGTCCTCATCGGATACCGACATCACCACAGCAATTCCGGTGGGCTGCAAGATCGCTTGACAGGACTGCCTTACAAGCTAGCTATCATCTACAAGAAATCCCTCAAATGCACAAAATCCATAGAGGACGCCATCCCATTCATGAAACAACTGCACTTCAAGATTCAAATGTCAGAAAACTTATTTCACTATGAATGGGCCTAGTGATGACCCGGACCAAGATCCACCTTTACCAACCTCGTGACCAACTTCATCACTTCAATTACCATAGACTCCAGAGCCTACATTCTCCATTGTAACCTCAACTTTCACCTGGAAGACCAAATGACCCCTGCTGCACAGCACTCCTTGAAAGCTTGAGCAACATCAGACTCAACCATTTTGTCCCAGAACCAACGCACATTGAAGGACACACACTGGATCCCATGTTCACCACCAGCGACACCATCAAACACAATTCCATCAGATGGCTCACATGGACTGACCACTCCATCATCCACTTCCAAATCAACATTCCTCATGTTAACACTCCAACCAAGTTCAGCATTTCAAGCTGCAGCTAGGGGAAAATCACAGAAGCAGGCTGGCTCAGCGCCGTCAGCATGGATCAACCTACCTCCACAGACAACCTCAACAAGGGCATCATCAACTTCAACAACTGAATCAAGTACTGCACGGACTCCCCGGCACCCATCAAATCCAACATGCACAGTATATCAAACAAGTACCCCAGCTGATGTACAGAAGACCTTGGAGACACCAAATGACGCTGTAAAAAGCTAGAAAGGAAATGGAGAGACAGCACAATAGAACTACCTGCTGGGCTGAATTCAGGCACTGTCACCAGCTAATAAGAGACAGCAAGAAAACAGCACTAGTATACCACATCGAAAGAAGCTCCAACAGCTGCAAGGAGATTTTCTTGATTGTTAAGAATTTCACCTCACCCTCGGCCACTGTCACCAACATCGCTACCTCCAAACAACTCTGCGGCAACCTATCTATCTTCTTCCACAGCAAAATCGCAAACATTTACAGAAACTTCGCACACCAACCTAACCCCACATAGCTCATTGCTAACCTATCCACCATCAACCAAGATGGTCACCTGACCGAATGGACCACCCTCACCAGAAACGAGACAGCGGCAATCATGCAGATAACCACTCGGGCCCCAAACGAACCCATGCCCCCATCACATCTACAACCTCGGAACAACACCAATCAGCACCAACATGACCCACATCATCAACTCCTCTATCACATCCCCCACTTCCCGGATGAATGGAAAATTGCGGAAATGAACGCTGCCCCAAGAAGCCCACAGGCCACCCAAATCAACTGAGTAACTTAAGACCCATCTCCCTGCTTCACTATCCAGCCAAAGTGATTGGGAAGGCCACCAACAATCAACTCACAACCCACCTTTAACTTCACCATCTTCTAGACAAGAACCATCACAATAAAACATCACTCATCACAGGCACCAATGACATTTGAATCATCCTGGACCAATGAGAAATAGTGGTGCTCATCCAACTCAATCTCTCTGTAGTCTTCAACACTGTCTTCCATAACACTCTCGTCAGAAGACTCCACAAGACTGGCATACAAGGATCTGCTCTCAAATGGATTGGTTCCTTTCTCACAGGAAGAACCCAAAGGGGTCAGGCTGTCACCCTTCACATTAGAAACCAGGTGATTGAAATGAGGAGTCCCACAGGGATCGTCCCTCAGCCCAACCCTTTTTAACATACACATGACATCGCTCCATCTGATTATGAGACTTCACCGTTCTCTCCTACACTGATGATACCTAACTCATCCTCTCCGTGATGGACAAAACAACCACCGCCAGAACAAACTTCACCAACTGCATAACCATGGTAGCAGACTAGAAGCAAACCAACTTCCTGCAGCTCATTTCGGATAAGACAAAAGTACTAGTCTTTGGTAACAAGACCACCTCATGGGACTCCATCTTGGTGGCCTTTGGAGCTAGGACCAACTCCCACACCCACATACCCCACATGAAATCTACGTACTATCCTTGATGACAAGCTCAACATGATGGCTCAAGTAAATGCAGTGTCCTCCTCCTGCTTGTACATCCTACACATGCTGTTAAAATCTTCAAATAGTTGCCTCGGAACACCAGACATACCATCACAGAAGCACTGCAGACTGGACTCCGGCAACATTCCCTATGCTGGAATCTCCAAACAACTCCTACACACACTCCAGACCATCCAGAACACCGCTGCAAGACTCAAACCTGACCTCCTACATCACACCACACCTCAGGAAGCTTCACTGGCTCCCCATTCACAAATGCAGCCAGTTCAAACTTCTCACACACACATACAAAGCAAAAAGATATGGATAGTGCACCACTGCGCAAAGTCAGTAAAGTAAAAAAAAAAAAAAAAAACTTCTAATTTGTTTTATACTTTCTTTGCCGACCGGGACGGACATGGCTGATCCCTTATGTTATGGGTAATAATAGGTTGGACATTTAATTCCAATAATATGGAAAGACAATCAATTTAAAGACCATGCAAATATAAGCCCTGAAGAAGTCCTTTTGTGTAGGACGAAACGTGTTGGCTGATTGCTTGTTTGTTCAAGAAAAAGCAATAATAAAAAATGAAGATTTTTAAAACACAACGTTGTGTTACTGGACTTTACTGACTTTGCGCAGTGGTGCACTATCCATATCTTTTTGCATCTAATCCTTTCAGGATTGCCCCTGTGGTGGCAGGTGCCGTGATATGTGCACAGATATAGCCATAGATATTGGGTGACAATATAGTTCACAGAGTTTTAATATTTATGGTAGTCCAAGACAGGTGCATTTGTAAGGTTTAACCCGCCACCAATTCAGTAGCAGTTCACACATACAAAGCACTACACAGGACCAGAATACCTGAACAGCTGCATACATTTTGGCCAACCCACCAGAAACCTAAGCACTGCCTTTCTCTCACTCGCGTACATTTCCCTCATCTTCAAAAGCAAAACTGGAGGTTACTCATTCTCCTACATCGCACCCAACATGTGGGACAACCTCCCTCAACACATCGGAGCCTTTTCACTTCTTGAGTTCTGCAAGAAGCTGAAGGACTGGCTCTTCATATTAGTACCTTTGGTACCACAAACCCTCCACACCTGCCCAAGTGACAGATACCCTCTCAGGTGATTGGTGCGCTATACAAATCAATATAGCATAACATTACCCTTGTCTCCTCAGGAAAAACCTACAACACAGCATGTCTTGTGCACCCTTCTCACCGGATGCACTGTAACTTCAAAAGCACCTGATGGCTGAATTAAAATGATCAGCTTGCTGAACAGTGACAATTTTACACATTTCACTTGTAAATTTAATCCTTGACTTATGCATGGCTATAAGATCATCATCCCATGTTTTTTCCAGCATGTAGCCAACATCCCTCTCTGGGGAGTTACAGGTGGGAACCAATTAGCTTGTTTGATTCAATGGTATATGATTTTGTTGTCTCTTTTGCTCAGATTTTAGAACTCATTTTGTTGCAGGGATGAGAGGATCATTTAAAGAGCTAGTTTGAGGGAAACCTCTGAATTCTCCTTTGGGGGTCTCTAGAGGTTTTTCTCAGAACAGTTTTGAATGCTGCTCTGATTGTGACCCAGTGGCCCTCTGCACCAATCTTCTCTAGTGAATTTGTGAATTCCTCTTAAACTGAGCCTTCACAGACACAATTTCCACTTGAACTGTAAAGTATTCAGAAAGTTGCATGCAAGATGGCCAGCGGGACGTACTCCTAGTGAGCTCCCGTTACCCCAGCAAAATCCTTCAGTAATCCTGGGGTGCCCTTGGATTTTATAACCCTCCCGGTGCGTCTAATGGTCCCTGGCAGCGGCAGGCTGTCTCTGACTGCTGAAATTGTCAGAGACGGGCTGCGGCGGTGAATACAGCCGAGCACAGGAAGACGCAGGCTGACTGCGTAGGCTCGCGGCGGCAGCCCGTGAGCTGATCGGGCCCGGTTAGGGGGTGCCTTCCCCCCTGGTGCTCCTGTTTTGGTGTGGATCACAGCAGGTGACTTTCTTCTCCTTGGGGCCTTTATTGAGGGGCTGAGCGGCAGCCCGGTTTGGGTCTGCCTAGATGGACCGGTCTGAGGACTGGAGGCCTGGCGGTGGCATGGCCTGATCCTGGGGGTGCATCTGGAGGACAGCTGAGCTTAACCGGTGGGGGCGGCTGCAGTGTTTTTTTTTTGTTTTTTTTTGGGGGGGGGGGGGTGGAAAGTGCCTGGTTGGAGAATCCTGCTTGCTACCTGAGCTCGTTGGTGGGGTAGGGCGGTGACCTGGTTTGGGCCTACCTGGATGGCCCAGTGTGAAGTCTGGATGCCCAGCAGTGGCGTAGACTGAGCGCCGGGTGAGGCGTGCTTTCTCCTAGGGGAGCGTCTGGAAGACGGCTGAGCTGAAGCTCCGGAGACGGCGGCTGCATTTTTGGGACAGTGCCTGTTTGGAGGTTCCCGCTTGTTGCCTGTGTTCACTGGTGGGGTGCCTGGACATTGGGGACTGGAGTGGAGCCCTTCTTGAAGGGGGATCTCTCTTCCATGCACTGGTGAGGAATATCAAACACTTTAGGTCTGCTGCCTGGGACTCCTTGTCCGGAGGGTGATTGGATTGAGGAGGCACCTATTTGGACCTTAACTGATCTGCGTTGGACTGCTTCATTGATGCTGGGGTGTTTGTGCTATGGCGTCTCGGTGAAGAACATTTGACCTTGGTTGCTGTGTGCTACAGGTGCCTTTTTGACATATTGGGCTTCATTACAGAGGATACGGGCTGTGTGGTGACTGCCCTGTGAAGGGCCGACATCGGAGGACTGATGTGTCGCAGGGCAATACCATTGGACAAAATACCACTGTTGGGCCCACGCCACAGTGTGTTACCCGGCTGGGAGGGTCTATCGACGGCCAGAGTAGGTTGTTGCCTGCGGAGGAACTGTCATGAGCTGAAATTCTTGCAGCCATTCAGGGTTCGAGAGTGGCACTAGAGGGTAAGATTGAAACAGTCGCGGTGGAGGTGAACCTACTCAGGGCAGACCTCCGAAAGGTCTCCGACAAGGTCAAGGTGGCGGAGGGCTCGAATGTGGAGCTACAGGCGGAGGTGGGAACTTTACGTAAGCAGATGGCGCAGGCTAGCTCTACGGTTGGCAGATTAGAGGCACGAGTGGAGGATGCTGAAGGCCGCACTCGGTGGAATAATATCAGACTACTGGGCTTCCCGGAACGTGCAGAGGGGGCTGTCGCCGAGACCTTTGTTGAAAATTTGAGCAAGGATGTGCTGCAGCCTGCGGGCCTCTCCAGAATGTTTGTGGTTGAAAGGGCACATAGGGCGCTCGTGGCACCTTCTCGGCCTGGTGCACACCCACGGGCTATCATCGCACGTCTCCTGAATTATAGGGACAGGGACAGTGTTCTGAAGGCGGCCCGTGACTTGGACAAAGCGGTGTTTGACAATGGGAAGATTTCCTTCTATCCTGATTACACTAACAAGGTTTAGCACTCACGGAAGAGTTTCCTCAAGGTGAAGGCGAAGCTTTGGGCCATGAATATCAGATACATGCTTTTATACCCGGCACGCTTGAAGGTGCTTTCTGGAGGCAGGTCTCATTTCTTTGAGCAACCAGAAGAGGTTTGGAGATGGCTGAAAATGTGGGATAAGGCAGCGCTGGGTGGGCCGGCTGGGACTAGTGGAATGGCGCAGCGGACTTCCGGTGCTGATGGCCCTGACTGTCAGACTCATGAGTGTGGGCAGACGAAGGCCTCTATGGACCGAGGTGTGGTGGACCACTCTACCCCCCCCCCTCCCCCCCCCCCCCCGACCGAGAATCAACAAGATGGGACAATGGCTGTGGTACCTGCTGGGTCAGTGGATGGCTCTGGTTCAGGGCCGGATTTGGAATCCTTGTCGACTTCTGTGCAGAACTGATTTTCTGTCTGTCATACAAGCTTCCTGGGGCTTGGCATCGTTTGGGGGCAGTTTGCTTCTAGATGGTGGCACTGTGTGATGCTACACTGAGTCTTGATGTGGAATTATTCTCATATGGGTCTGCCGGACATTATTAGGGGGGGTATGGTTCTTAATTTCTTTTTGCAATGATGGTTCATGGGTAGGTAATGCAATATGGTTACCGGGGTGGGGGGTTGTAACTCCACAATTGTGGTAGGTCTTTGGATGGGGTACCGGGGGTTAGGCTGTAGTCCTGGCCACATGTACGGATTGGATTTGCGGTATGGTGGTTTGTTTCAGTTGTTATACTGTATGTCCGGGGTGGGGGTTGGGTGTTTGGGGGGTTTAATTGGCACAGTTTGTCAATATTTGTTGTTGGTTTTACAGTGCAGGAACTATGACGTAATGGGCATGAGATACCTTTCTCATCTCTTCCTCGATGGATGGATGGCGGGGAGGGGTCAAAGTGGGTGAGTTGGGAATCCAGCTTCGATATGGGTCGCCAATTTAACATAATGACATGGAACGTCAGGGGGTTGAAGAGTATCACCAAAAGATATAGAGTTCACTCCTTTTTAAAGAGGCAGAAGGTGCAGATTGCATGCCTCCTAGAGACACATATGATGGAGGAGGAGGCACACAAGTTATCTAAGAAATGGCGGGGTCAAATGTTTTCTTCCTCCTTCTCCTCTTATGCGAGGGGTGTGACAGTATGGGTTGCTCCTGGGGTTCCTTTTACCCACACGTATAGTGAGGCTGATGTTGAGGGGAGGTATGTTCTTATTGAGGGCATGCTGGATGGTTCACCTGTTATTATTCTTAATACTTATGCTCTCAATGTGGATGATCCCTCCTTTTATACTAAAATACCAGAGATCCTGGAGGAAAGTGTGGATAAGCCTATTATTTGGGGAGAAGATTATAACTGTATACTGAATGGTGACTTAGATCGCAGTCCCTCGAAGCTAGGGACTAAGCCCCCAATGGTGAGATCACTTACGGATGTGAAGATGCAGTTGGGGTTGTGGGATGGTTGGAGGGAGTTACATCCGGGTGGGAGGGAGTTTACCTGTCACTCTAGAACCCATCATATCCATGCCCGGTTGGATAGGTTTCTCTTGGCTGGCCTTCATGGTTACCAGGTTTTGGAGGTCACACATCTGGGTCGGTTTCTATCTGATCATGCGCCTGTTTTGATGCAAGTACAATGGGGGTGTGCGTGTTGCACGAAGCTGGCGGTTACCGGCAGTATTTCTTGTGGATGTGGGATGTAGGGAGGGGGTAGGTGAGGTCATCACTGGTTATATCGATTTGAATTGGAACACAGCTGCTTCAAGAGGTCTGGAGTGGGAGGCCATGAAGGCAGTAGTGCGGGGGGTGTATTGGAACGACGTGTGGAGTGTGCAGGTGCATGGAGTGTGAGCTCACTGGGCTGGAGGAGAGATTGGGGGGCCCTGCAACGGAAGCTTCCAGCAACGAGAGCTGCTGAAAGGGAGGAGCTAGGGTTATACAAGGCGTTCAGTGATTGCTGGGATTTCTTGAGTGGGGTTACCCTCAAAGCCTATAGGCAGCAACTACACCGTGAGGGGGGACAAGGCTGGCAAACTTCTGGCATGGATTCTGAGGAGGGAGGTGGAGTCCCCCCTATATTACATATTCAAAATGTTAAGGGCGAGATGGTTACAAAACGTGCAGATATTTTGGGGGTCCTGGCAGAGCACCTGCGGACGGTTTCCAGCGCTGGGCCAGCCCTGCTGGGAGAGGGAGTTGGGGATTTTCTGAATCTGATGAGC
Source organism: Pleurodeles waltl (assembly GCF_031143425.1). Taxonomy (NCBI): domain Eukaryota; kingdom Metazoa; phylum Chordata; class Amphibia; order Caudata; family Salamandridae; genus Pleurodeles; species Pleurodeles waltl. Next base: position 303,705,457 of record NC_090451.1, on the reverse strand, counting down.
CTTCCTCGGTTAGATGAGGTTAGTAGAGAGTCTCTGGATGTGGTGATTACTGTTGAGGAGGTGAGTGATGCAATGGCTGCAATGTCTAAGTCTCCCGGTTTTGACGGGTTTCCCATTGAGTTGTATCAGACGTTCTCTTTGACCTTGAAACTCCTGGAAGTGTTTGAGGAAGCCCGTGAGTGTGGCAGGTTGCCAGAATCAATGTGACAGTTTGTTGCTTGAGCCGGGAGGGGACCCCGGTGATCCATCTTCATATCGCCTGCTCACAATGTTAAACAGTGATGTTAAGATCCTTTGTAAAGTCCTAGCCTCTTGACTTCGTGGGGTGATTCAGCTACTGGTGCATGAGGATCAGTGTGGGTTTATCCCTGGTCGTAGCACGTCTTACAATTTGCGCCGCTTGGCGCATGTGCTACATCAGACGGAAAGTGAGAAAACCAAATTGGCATTGGTGTCTTTGGACCTTGAGAAAGCTTTAGACACCGTTGAGTGGGGGTGTATCTGCTGGCAGTCTTGCGGAGTATTGGGTTTGGTCCTGGTTTTTGTGCCTGGGTGCGGCTATTATACACTGCTCCCACTGCGCGGGTGCGGAGGGGGACTCTCTGACGCCTGGGAGATTGGTAGGGGCACGAGGCAGGGTTGTCCGCTGTCACCTCTCCTCTTTGCTCTTGCTGTGGAACCGCTTGCAATATGGCTTCGGGAGAGCATGGCTACTTGGGGGATCAGGGTAGGCCAGGCCATTCACGTGGTTTCTCTATATGCGGATGATGCCCTAGTGTATCTCCGGGAACCTAGTGTCTTGGTTCCGATGCTGCTACAGAGAATGGAGATGTTTGGGGTTGTGTCTGGCCTAAGGGTCAGTCAGAAAAAATCGCTCCTGTTTCCTCTTGGGTCCCTCAGTGGTGTCTCTCGAGCTGACTTGCTGGAGGCTGGCCTCCGATGGGAAACTGAGAGTTTCCGTTATTTGGGTCACGCACACTGAGGCTGCGCATAACACACACAATGTGAAGCGGGTGGTTGCTGGCCTGGATCGTTCGGTCTCATTTTGGAATAAATTACCTTTGTCAGTTATGGGGAGGGCAGCGATAGCGAAGATGGTCCTTCTGCTGCTGTGCCTTTATTTAGTTCAGAGTTCCATGTATCCATTGACTCCTCGGTTCTTTCGTAGGTTGGACAGCCTCTTAATCTCCTTGGTCTGGGCCAGGCATTGTAGTAGGGTGGCTCTGCCGGTTTTGCAGGGTGCGCTTGAGTGTGGAGGGCTCACGATTTCCAATCTTAGGCATTATTATTATGCAGCGCATTTACAGTTTGCTGCCAAATTGCTGACAGACACTGACAATTGGGAGAAGAGATTGTTTGCTGGAGTTCTGGATAGACAGGCACTGGTGTATCTTTTAATGGCGGGGAAGGTCTACCACTGTTGTTCCTCATTTGGCAAGGTTCACTGATGGGATTTGGGAGCAGGCAGTCAAACGTGCTTAAACGGGCTCCTTTCGACCGGAAATTGAGGATATGGGATCTTCAGCCTTTCCGGGAAATGGAACAGTTGATGTCTGTGGAAGCCTGGAGATTGGGAGGTTGCGAAGTAGCAGGGGGTCTTTATCCTACTGGTGAGTTCATTTCTTTTGCTGAGGCCAGGGACTTGTTTGGTGTGGGATCTGGCCAATTCCTTCAATATGCTAAGCTTGAAAGTCCGGCGTGTGAAATTTTGAGTGGTTTCCTGGTAGCTCCTTTGGCTTCTTTGGTGCTACATGGCCTGCTTAATTGGGGTGAGGAGTTGCACCTGATTACTTGGTTTTATAAAGCACTCCGGGAGGGTTGAGTGTTGGTAGTTGGAGTGAGTCGCAGGGCAGGGAGAGTGATCTGAAGGTACCCTTATCTGATTCTGATTGAGATTTAGTGTTGTCCTGGTGCGTAAGGTATCATGTAATAATAGATTTAAGTTACTTCATTTTAACTTTTTACTTCATTCCTGCATCTGGCATGGACATGTATGCTGGTTACAGGTTTTGGCATGATGTAGTGTAGTGGAAAAAGTTGTGGGTGTGTGACAGGCCTGGGGATAGATGCAACACCAATGGCTTGCCTGTTGGGTGTGATCCAGAGGCCGAGGGGTGGAACTATCCCATATAAATTGGCTCAACTGGCACTGGTGCTGGCTAAACTCAGGGTAGCGATTGGGTTGATGAGTGCCCGGAGTCCACTGATCTCTGAATGGATACGTGACTTAATGGAGTGGGGTGTGGCGGAGGAGCAACACATGCGCTGCACGGGTAGGGATGACAAGGTGCTCACTGACTTGGAGGTGTGGGGTACTTTGCTGGAGCGGTTCTTTGGAGTAGTGGAGAGGAACTCTATACACAATTCGGAGGATGAGGGTGGGTATATTGCATAAAGAATCTGTTGTGTTGGAGACGGTCACCTATAGTTTTGCCTTTCCTCTGACTTTTCGTAGATGACATACCGTGTTTGGTCTCATGCGGATATTCTGCGGGTAAAGGTGGTGGATGGGGGGGGGGTTATTTACTTGCATATGCGATCGGCACATGTTTGGTTTCTGTTTGATACAGCTATTGTATTGTACCACAATATTTATCTAATTTTCTTTTTTTTTCTTCTCTGGGTAAAGGCCTGCACTGTACTGTTTGTTTGCAGTTTACAATAATCAATAAAAACAGTTAAAAAAAAAAAAAAAAGTATTCAGAAAGTTCTGATGATGAGATGCATCCATCAGATTGCTTGCCTCTGCCTCTTTTCTCTTGGCTTAATGCACACTATAGAGTTCCAAATACAAAGTGGTGGTAGGCTTGTCCTTTCTTTATAACTAGTATTTAGATATGCACTCCTTTTTTTTGGTTTAATTTTTTTTACAATTGTTTGAAACACTGCTCTGTAGTTTTTCTGGTGCATCATGAAGAGTCAACCAAATTCCTACATTTTTATGTTAACTCCAATCATGACTTACCCGTTATATCAATTATGCTCTTGTGTGAATTCTTCACTTCAGTTTCAACAGTGTTTAATTTATTGCTCCATTTTTTATTACTTATTTCTTACAGCTGCCCATTTTGTTCCAATTACTTTCCTTAAAATTTGTATGAGTGATTTTTCTGAAGTTTAATAACCTAGATAAATTGTCACTGGAAAAACTGAAAAAAACAAGCAAAAAACCAAAGGCAGGATGATTAAGGATTAGCAGTATTTATGAATACCGTATGTTAGGAGGTAGAAGATATAATAGATTGGTGAAGACCTTCCCTATCATATCAAGTGAAAAAGGGGAAAGTTTGGGACAAGAGTTTCATAAGAGCTACAGCAGAAAATAAACCAGGATTTCTTGCCCTAAATAAAAACCCGCTAGTCTGTGCCTCAGCTAAGCTACTTGTACTTGTATATGAAAAGAGACTGGGTTTACCATCCATTTAAAGGAAGAAAAAAATAAAACCACGACCTCATATAACTTGTGAGATGAAGGGATGTTTCCATTGAATAAAACGCCCCTGTGGTTTTATATCATGTTGGAATGGTAGGGAAAAAAATAAAGCTATGCTGCAATGAGCATAGATCGAATTTGCAATTGGGAAATATAAAATCAGCACTAGTTAAGTATTATACAGAAAATAAATCACCAATGTCACAATTCAACTCTAAGATCTTGAAAGTGCTAAAACAGGATATAAGAGGAGGGAACATTGGAGTGACATGAAATGCTTAAGATGAAATTATTGGATACTCTGGAACCAGAGGGTTACACAATTCACATGAATTGTTTTCTTTCATAATTCAATTACAGGTTTGATTAAGTGTGTTAACACTGGGGCCATTTTAGGCACAGACGGTTACTGTTTTACAAGAAAAGTATAATAACGTTCTACAATTTAAAGATAAATGGTAAATGATTGCTATTTTAGGATATCTATGTCGATATGTTTAAGTAAAATGAGTGGACATGACCACACAAGAACAAAACTGACTATGCACAGTAAGGACATCCCAGACTGCCTTGCTAGTAAGACATGACCAAGGGAAGCAGAGAGAGAATATTAAATACATACAGTGCACTGCTGATACTGTAGTGGCTTTGCAGGCTCTGATTTGAATACTGACAGTGATTAATGGGTGAAAAAGTTTTTTTTGTATTTCTTTTATTAAGTACACTTTTTATATTTTCTTTACTGTAAGATAAGCGAACTGGATAAAGATTTACACTTTGAATTGTGCAACTGGCCATTGAAAAGGAGGCAGGGAGCCTTAAAACCCATCATTTCTTTACTCACAAGCGTCTCTCTGCTTTGTATATATGAATCTTGAAAGATTCTTACTGACGTGCTTGCCAATCTTTCTTTTTAAACAAAGAAGACTGTGTAGAATCTAGATGTAAAGAGAGCTCTCAGGTTCTGCTCTGAACATGATAGTTTCATGAATTGTTAAACCATAGAAACGCAAACACATAGAGCCAAACAGAGACAGACAATCAGACATTAAGTATGCTTATAAAAACCTTTATCATAAAAGAATAACATCTCTTTAATGACTACAACCCCTAAACAGACTATGCAGAGTTTAACCCAAATTTAAGAATTATACAGTCTAGAAAAGAAAAATGGTAGAGGGTACCATGTATGCAAGTAACTAGTAATAAAAATAAAAAACCTTTTTTATGGATTCAGCACTAACCCATACTAATATTACTAGCATTTATACATAGGCATGTTATAAAACAAAACGTTGTCATTGATTTGTTGTCTTTGATGCAACATTGAGGTATTTTGATATTTTTCTGAGCAAGATACCAGGAATTGTGCAGCCTGAATGCAAATGTACTAAGATACAAAAGTGGTCAGAAAATAATATGAAATCGGAGGCCTTTGGAGTCCTTAACCTGCAATCTTATGAAACATAATTGGACTGGACTGCTCCTATTGGAGCAAAACCAAGGCTGATCTGCATGTGGCTACTTCCTGTCTGAAGTGGCATGAGGGAGGAATGGACTGAATAGCAGCCCAGAGTAATTTTCAGTGGCTCAGATTAATTCAAGAAACTCTGAAATACGTGCCAAAATACCTACATGCATAAATATCTACCACAATAAATATATCTTCAACCCATTTTAAATTCCTTAATATGGTTCACCTTTTTGAGGAGACTCACTGATGGTAGCTCTAAATACACTTCAATTTTTTGTAGGATTTTTTAAAATATTTTATATATTCTGGCAGCAGAGTTTTTACTGTGTTTTTGAGTCTGTTTAGTCTTTTTACATGTGCTACTCAGCTGGCTTAAGCACACCTTTCTCTTGCTCCAGCACTTGCCTAGCAAGAATACCTCAAAGAGGTATACATGTACCTTAATATATTAATTATATTAATAGCTCCCGCACAAACATCCTCAACACCTCCATCATCACAGCCACCATCCCCAATGCTTGGAAGCACACTGAAGTTAAGCCCCTCCTGAAGAAATCATCGGTAAACCCCAACGAACGCAAAACCTACCGCCCCATCTCACTTCTTCCCTTCCTCGCCACAGTCTTGGAGAAAGCCATCAACCACCAGCTCACTGACTATCTCGAAGGAAACAACCGGCTCGACCCCTCCCAATCTGGCTTCCGACCGAATCACAGCACTGAGACCGCCCTGATCGCAGCAACAGATAACATCAGACACCTCCTTGACCTAGGAGGATCAGCTGCCCTGATCCTACTCGACTTATCGGCTGCCTTTGTCACCGTCTCCCACCACAGTCTCGTCACCAGACTCCACCACATCGGCATCCAAGGCAACACACTTAATTAGATATCCTCCTTCCTCTCCAGCCGAATGCAAATAATCTACCTTCCACCCTTCGCTTCCGCTCCCAGGGACATCACCTGTGGCATCCCCCAGGGCTCCTCCTTCAGCTCCACCCTCTTCAACACCTACATGACACCACTAGCAGACATCGCTCGTACCAACGGACACATCATCATCTCCTACGCCAATGACACTCAGCTCGTCTTGTCCCTCACAGATGATGCAGTCGCCACCAAGGCTAACTTCCAAAGCACGATGATCGACATCGCCACCTGGATAAGGACCAACTGCCATAAGCTCAACTCAAACAAAACAGAGACCCTCATCTTCGGGAATAAACTCTCCCCCTGGAACGGCACCTAGTGGCCTTCAGCACTCGGCCCCTCACCCACCCCGACCAGCGACGCTCGCAATCTCAGAATCATTCTGGACACACAACTAACCATGAAGCAACAGATCAATGCCGTCTCCTTGGCATGTTTCCACACACTCAGCATGCTCTGCAAGATCTTTCACTGGATCCTGGTCTCTACCAGGAAGGCAGTCACCCATGCCTTCATCTCAAGCTATATCCACTATTGCAACACACTTTACACTGGAACCACCAAACATCTCCTGAACTGACTCCAGACCATTCAGAACTTGGCAGCAAGTCTCCTCCTCGGCCTCCCTAGAAGAACAGCATCAGCTCTCACCTCAAGGACCTCCACTGGCTCCCCGTCCAGAAAAGATGCGTCTTGACACTCCTCATGCACACCTACAAAGCACTCCACAAACCCGGACCAGCTAACATAGACAACTAAGCTGACGTTCCACTAACCAACCAGAAAGCTCCACTCTTCCACCCTTGCCCTGGGCCACGTCCCCCGCATCCGACTTGACCACTGCGGAGGGCGTGCTTTCTCCAACCTCGCTGCCAGATCCTGGAACGACCTGCACCTCCACACCTCCCCATCCCTGAAGAATTTCAGAAAGCAGCTCAAGACCTGGTTCTTCGACCACTATCACCCGACAACCAAGGCTCGCAGACCTCACCAGTTCCTGGAGACTCCCGGGGTGACAAGCCGCGCCCTTCACACGACCTACTGATTAATTGATTGATTGAATTAGGAAGCAGGGAACCAACCAGTTTATAAGTCACAGAAAGATTTGTGGCTCAACTTTTCACTTCTTGTCACAGGACTGCTTCACAGACTATTACTTGAATCATACTGCAAATAGAAGGCAAATCATGTTTCTACCACAGGTATCCTGTAAACGGTGCCACCACACAACAGACGTTTTCTAGAATCATTCTTCTCGAACTGGCTGCTTCAGACATGATTTGGACAGGGACATATACAGGCATCCAGTAACAGCTGCAATTTGAGTAGATATATTTCACCGTCCGCTCATCCATTTTTGGTTCCTGCATGTACCCAGCAGTCTGGTACTCCTTACAACTCATCTTGGCTTGTGAGTGCATTAATTAATAGCTCTTTTTTGGAAGTTGTGTTTGCTATATATTTAATAGTGGTGATTTGGATAATTCATCTGGGCTGCCTCCAAAATGTATTGGCACCATTATTCTCTGTTATGTTGAATTATATGTATTTGCATTAAAGAGGCTGAACGTTATGAAAATTTGGGGGTGTCATACATTATCACCTGGGCCTGTGAACCTTGGAACGTGTTAAAATTAGTTAATATGGGCTATGCAAAGTAATGTAAATTGACATTTCACTAGTAATCTGTAGTTTTTCGATTTTTCTGTTTCCTCCCTCTTTTTTGCACATTTTGGAATGTGGTGGTAACAAATTTCCTTTTTATGATTTTCATCTTGCCTGATCTTAAACTTCGATTGAAAAATATGTGTTAAATGGTCATGAGTACCATGAACAACACAGAACTGAAAGTTTCTTTGATAGCATTTTACACAAATTGCCCTCATATACCCTAGTCCTTGTGCCAGCATGATGTGTCTGTGGCCACTCTGACTGTATATTAACAGTCCTCAAGATGCAGAGAGGTACCTCCATCTCCCTCTAAGATACAGACTGCTTTTTTCCACATTACATTTCTTTTGTCTCTTGTTCTCAGCTTACAATAGCTTCACATGTTTGGCTATGTTTTATTATCTTGGACATAATATAGATATTCAGCTGAACTTTGTAGTATTCAATATCTAAGAAAGTCTTTCTGCACATGTTAATTTGTTACTGACGGAAGAGGAAGAACAAAACCTAATCCTGGTTTATCACATAATTTCCACCCCATACACGTGCATGTTCTGCTGCACCTCTTTGAGAAAGGAGTCAAAGATTGTGAAGCTCTGTGCACCGCACCAAAGATGAGAAAGACCATCAAAATGTTTCATATATACAGGCTACAAAGTGTTAATATAAACAAAGCAAGATATAACCCTGCATACAGCAATGTCAAATACCAAAAGAGTAAGAATCCGAAGTAGTACTTGGTCTCATTGTAATAACTCTAAGAAGGATGTATCGGTGTCAACACACAAAAATAAAAGATTAGTCAGAACAGAAGGCATAATATTAGGTTGTTTTTATTTTTGTAGCCTCAAATATATGTTCCCAGACCAGCTCACATTAATGTAATCAATCCCCATAAATCCACAGGTCACTGCACAATAACTGGATGTCGTGTTATGTTGTTAAGATAATCTTATGGTGGTGTAAAGCTCTTGAGAAATAATCAGCATAACTCAATTTACAGCAGATTATATAACCAGCAATACCAGATTATATAACAAAATCTCTATTGTTGGATAGTTCATTTTGAATCATTAGGTCAGCTTGGATGTTCAAGAAAAACCACCAATGCTACAAGGTCTGAGGATGCACCTAAACCCGGCCCTTTCGGACAATGCGGACCATGGAAATCTGTAAATAGTGCTTGAGTGTCACATAAACTTGTTCACTTTTGAATCCATGGGTGGTGTGATGTCAACTATTTCCATTATTTCAGGCACAGTTATTGGACAATGGTCCATCGTTGATGATAAATAAAATTGAGGGCTTGACACAGGAATGAGTAAAGAAATCTTCTCTGTTGTAGGAGGAAGCAGCAAGAATGCAGTACAAAGAAAGAGCCTCATCCTGGATCCATCTAATAGATTGTGTATTGTATTGTATTGTGATAGTATTTATATAGCGCTTACTACCCCTGACGAGGCGTCAAAGTGCTTTTTGGCGAGTAGAAGGCTACTCCGGAACCCAAAATAAATTAGTGGTGGATAAGTATAGGGAAATATGAGTACAGTTTTAGTATTATTATGAGTTAATGTGAGCCGCGGATATGTGAGTTTGTTAGTCAGATTGACTGGAGAATGGACGGGTGGAGGAGGGAAGAATCCAGAAGTGTTAATTGGGAATTTATGGTAATAGGATTTAGGCTTGGGATGAGTAAAGGGGGGGATGGAGGAGGGAAGAGTCTGTGGAAAGGGTTAGGGAGATCATAGTAGCAGGGTGAGATAAATGAAGGAGAATGTAGTAGGGTTGTTTGGGAGATCATGGTAGTAAAGTGAGTTTTGGGTGAGTTTGATGTGGAAGAGGAGGGAAGAGCTTAGGCAGGGTTATTTAGGAGATGAAAGTAGTAGAATGGATTTGGGATGAGTCAGAGTGGGGATGAAGGATAGATTGATGGAGACATGACATACGGTGATGGGTAGACAAAGTGTGATATAAAATGAGAGCAGGGATTCATAAGTATCTATATGAAATTATAATTAACAGAGCTGTTCTCATTGAACTGTAATATATACTTCCGTCTGGTTTAAAATTGGTTATTACTTGTATATGCATACATGTATGTATGCATGTATATGGTATTACTATAGGACGAACCTAGCCAAAAGGCAACAGACCTCTTTATATAATTAACAAATGCTCTGTAATCGACTCAGTTCTATATATTTCTCAAAAGATTGCTGCAGTCTTATTAGAAGAGGATAAGGGAGGCATGTAAAGGAGATGAGAAGTGTTGGCAAACGGGAAAAGTCGATAAAGTGAATAATGGAGGATGAAATTGCGGAGAAATGGAAACGGACAGTGGGTGAGCGAGACGAAATGGAGCTGGTTATGGGGAAGATGATTCGAGAAAGAATTCTAGAATTCCCTCGGTATTCTCTGTCTCTCCTTCCACTATGACACAGTCCCCTTCTTCTTTCCCTCCTGCTTCAGTCTTCATTTCCTTATTTGTTCTTCCGCCTCACCACTTGCTACCCTCTCTTCACCTCTTGTTCATAAAAGTGATGACTCGAATTGCACGTTCATTTGACGTGCACCTCTTGAAAAAGACATCTGAATAGCTGTCAAGGGTCCCGATTATGGGTTTGGGTGTTATTGATAAATTACTATACCACGGGGTATGCTATTTATCAAGTATGATAAGTAACACCTATTGCGAGTGGATGGGGAATAACACGCACCAAAATATGCATGATAACATAAATACCGTATTACTTTTCATGTGTTACATTTCGGCAGGCTTGACCTGCTGAAATTTAACGAAGGTTGAGGTATTTAATGGATCCTGCAACTATCAGATGCAACTCGTAATTCCGACCCAGTTGTAAATGGGAATTTACGCATGGGTCTGAATATACCGACCAACTTGTAATGAGGGCCACAGTGGTTTAGATGTAAGAAGGGAGAATAAGATTGTGCCCTGAAAGCAGGCTCAAGGAGGTACTTGAGTGATATTGCTGAATAAGAGTGGGGGCATAGACAAGGGAGGCTTTCAGGTGTAGGGATGCAAACAATGGAGACAATTAAATGTGGAAATTTAATGGGCTACTGCGGCTGACACGCTGTGTTCCACAGTGATTGTCTTGCGTCAATCAATGAAGAAATTAAGGAAAAACAACAAAAATCCAGACCAAAAAATGTTTTCAGTGTACTCCGTTCCAAGGTGCTTTAACTAGGATTTCTACATATTAAACTACTCAAGCATAGCTTTGCTAGTGGCTGTGTGTTAGTGAAAACACTGCAGGGCTGTGCACCATGTCTGTGTGGGACTGGAGGAAGGTGTAAATCTATATGTGTTTAACTTCATGATTTCAGGATCTTGGGCTGCTAGTGGAGATCTGTGGCTTGCAGGGCAGCATAGTGTGTCTTTGGGGTGGGTAGCATGGTAGGTGCTCTTGCAGGTGATGTGACTGAGAAAGCAGCAGAGTGATAGAGGGTATAAGTAACAGAAAGAAGTCAACTTTATTTGTCTCATATTATTGAACAAGGGTTTCTACACAGGACATGCACTTCTTTAGAAAGTAAAATCCTTTGTTCTGTAATATTTAGGTTTAACCGTTTGTAGCTTTCCCAGTCAAAAAATCCTATATATATTTTTGCACAAGAAATTCTCGTAATAAGGATGTCTTTTTTGGGGGGGAGCCATTTTCAAGACTGCAACATGACATAGATAATTACACCTATCACATTTAGTATGAGGTCATAAACATAGCATTTGGTTTGCGAGTTATGGTTTGCATGGCTGTTGTGCAAGTTATAGATTGCAGTCCTAACCATAGCTTACCCATTTCAAAGTAGGATATAAAAAAAAACTTTTTGTATGGAGATTCATGGAGCCAGAAGATTATTTTTTTCCTCATGAACCTAGATGGAGACAGAGTGGCTTATTTTCTTATCTGTCATTTACCAGACTTAAATTATATTGCAGTTATTGTAGCCAGGTCAGCCAGGGCTGGCCTTTAGCATGGGCCCAAGCCAAAGGCGACAATATTCTGAGGGGCGCATGGAGCTGTGAACATTAAGGTTATGCCAACAGCCGCGCCCTGCTCATCTTGCTCCAGCCTTGCATTTCTCCCTGCCTGTTTGTTTCTGTCTGATTTGCTAGTTTAAAGTGGTTTTAGTCCTTCATTCTCATACTGTGGGGGAGGTCCGCGAATGTTTGTATTCAGGGGGCCAGGGGCTCATCCACGTACTGACCACTAAACACAAAAGGCACCCCCTGCTGCCTCATTTAATTCACTACCATCAGCTAAGCCAAATTTCTCTCTGCCCAAGCCCAGAGCTCCATTTTAGCAAAGGCCGGCTGTGATGTCAGCACATATAATGTTAAACTCCGTTAGTCTGAATGAAGCTTCTGTCGCCACTCACCTCTGATTGTGGGGAAAGCTTGGCAGTGTTGCACCAATTGCTCTGCCGGCCTAATACGACATGAGGCATTTCTTTGTAAAGGCGGCCACTGCGTGTGAGTGACAAGCACTCTGACCGAATCAAGCAGGCTCAATTACCTAGATGAGAAGGGTTATGTCAGTTAAAAGAGTGCTGTTCAATTTGGCTCTGTTCCCCCCCCCCCCGACTCCAAATCATACCACTGAGGAGACAAATGTCGGGATTACCACGGACAACCTCGCCGTTCTGTAATAAGCGTGTTTAGATCCTTCTGTCTGGAAAGAATTTAAGAGTGAGTGGCATGTTTCTGAAAGGAAATATGATAGGAACACAATGGCGCTAGCAGTACGCATTTTCCGTCTTGCGGGCACAAAGCAAAGCCCTGTCATTCTATCGGGGAATGCATCCGAGGCCTAGCGTCCAGAAATCAATACAAGGTAAATGATTCCTCTCTTCACCCCACCTTTCTTCTGCCGCGGCGGGCACACTGCTCCCGCTCACCTGCAGCCAGCCCGACGCCATGGTGAGCGAGAGCTCCCCCATATTGGTCGCCCCTCGGTGGAGCTGAGTGTCAGGCTGGTTTCTAGTCCACTGCCTCCAGCCCACGGATAGAGTTCTACCGAGCTGCCTAATTAAACTGCCGCTGTCTGCCCTCACTTGTCGGAGTCATTTAACTAAAAGACATTCCTGGCTCTTAAAGCCAGTCACAACGTGCCTCCAGTCCCGGAGATAAAGTACAATGAATCAAATGTGTTAATCTGCGCAGACGCTGGGTTGGAGATGTCCAACGCTCCAGCACCTGAATTTATTCTTTAAACTATAATGACTTGTCCTGCTATTATTTTCTATAATAAATCGAGGTAAATTACAACAGGTATTAAATGATTCGACTTGATTTGTGGGCATTGAATGAAGAGCGGGCATCCATCTTGGGCGCGCTTTAAAAGAAACGAGGCGCTCATTCGGCTGCTGGAAAGCAGGGATTGAAGACGGGACACTGGACACTGTTAGGTATTTCATATAACATGTTGATTCTGCCACTAAACAGAGATGCACTGCAGCCAATATTCGAGTTGGTTACATAGTATTTATACAATAAACACGAGTGAAAACACGTTCAATGAATTTAGTCCCTTTGTAAGGGTGTTGTTGCTATGACTTTAAAAGGGCCCCTGGAGCTGAGCCGCAATATTGGGCAACCAAATAATGCGGCAGAGTTGACTAAATTATGTTAAAAAAGGGAATTTATGCAGCCGAATCTGGCATATTGTGTGTCTCTATTATTTTACTATTTTGTATTTTAGCAAGAAATAATATTTTTAATGAAATTTCCAAGACATGCATCAAATGCAGGATTATGTGGGAAAGGGTAAAGCCATACAACATACATGGTTGGAAAATGGCTTAATTCCAGTGGACATGACAGTGACTTAGTGAGTGAGGCCAAAGTAAAAATGCAGCATGTGGTCGGGCCAAAATCCTGTCTGCTGAGGTTTCCAATAACTTCCACTTTTAAGTAATATAGTTATGGCATCAGTGCGTCCCACCTTCAGTGCAGTCTGGGAACACAAATTTAGTTCGCTCACTCCTGTAAGCAAGCTTCTGGCTTATAGGAACTTTTAAGTTCCTAACAACATGAATTAGGGTTTAACCACATTTCTTAAACCCTACATCCATAAGCGAACGCATCAAACCAACGAGGCGTTTAAAATAATGACGTTAAAGTTGGCAACCAACGTAAGATAAGGAGATAAGGTTCTTTTGTGTTTTTTGTATGTATTAGTATCACAGACCGTTGTAAATGAACCAAAATATAAAATAGTAAAACAATTACACTGTCCTGAAAAAGCTCTGATTTTCTTTTACGGTCTAACTCAATAGTCCTTGTTGTATACACTTGCCCTGTGGAGTAGGTTGGCCTACCGCATTTCATTATGTAAAGTTCTTTGCAGGTTTTATATTTGCTTATCGTAAAGGAAGTGATTCTCTGATGTAGGTGAGGTACAATGTAAACCATATGCACTTTTTTAGATTGTGAGTACTACTGAGTGTGTGGATGTCCTTTGCTTACTTAATTATTATGTTAACAATTATTCAATCCCTTGATAGTGGTACTGTTTGGATACTGCTGTTGCAAATGATCTACTGTATTAGCTTCAGCATAAAACTAGAAATATTGCTCACTTTTGGTGATGGTCTCAGGCTTGAGTCTAAATTGTATCTTTTAGCGTTCTGACTTTGTGCGAGCTCAGTCTCATTTCAAATCAAGTTTGGAGTATCTTCCCATTATCCGAGCAGTTGGATTTCCAGTACTTTTATAAAATGCTGCCTGTTTGTGACCACAAAGTAAAACACACAGCTTTGCAGTCAGTCTTTTTGGTGCAGATTTTGTAAATAATGCACATGTATTAGCAGACGGTAAACAAACTGTGATTGACTGTCCCTTATCACTCCACACTTACCTACTCAATCACGCTGATGCTCCTCTACTCCACCCTCTGCCAATTTGTAATACCTTTTTCTCATTTTATGTAGTGCTGTTGCTCTAAATTGATCAATATTATTGTTTTGAAACTGTATCCTCCTAAATTTGTTTCAAAATACAACATTTGTATCCTCTTTAGGCGACAGCCTACAAGACAGCACAGCTGTCTGGTTAGCTAAAGACATCTTTGGGACTTTCAGAAAGTTGGCCTGGGAATGCACAAACCATTGGGTTTGTGGTTTGCTACTCACATTTTCTTGCTTTCTATTTCCTGGCTTTATTTGCTTTAGGCTCCCCAGGTTCAGTTTGTCTCTCCCATTGCCTAAACTGTGTTTTCTGTATTCTTCCGCAAACTCCTTTTCTGTAAACAGGCCTTTAAATCTTTTTCTCATCTTGTCACATTTGCTGTGCATTCAAAGACCAAGGTCAAACGTCAGGTGCATTCTTCCAAAGGCACCTGTTTACCTTTCTCTTGCTGACTTAAAAGTGAGAGGATTTATGTGACAATCTTGCTGGATTCTGGGTGTAGGAAAGAGTTTTTTTCTACCACACGACAACATTTAAATAAACTGTGTAAGTGTTTCAGGATATATCAGAATTAGGAACACAAATGAACCATTTTTGTTATTTCTGAAGTGTGTTGGAAACATATAGTTAAATATGATCAAAACAAATCAATACACTGTGTAATGCAATTTCCATACATTTTTGTTTGTGCACTATATAGTTTAATTAGTTAAACAGTATGTGTGTTTAAATATGTTCGTTTTAATTGAAAATGTGTTGTCTATAATGGCAGTACACTACCATACCATGCATACTCCTCTCTATGCCGCTGCACTCTACCCTGATCCAGTCCACACCACTGCACTCAACTCTGCACCACTCAACTTTACACCACTAAACGCCACTGCAGTCTGTGCCACTCCACTTCAATCTATGCCACTTTACGCTATGCCTCTCTACTCTGTACCACTCTACTACATGTCAATGCACCTTTTTCCAGTCTACACCACTGCACTTGTATCCACTGCATTTTACACCACTCCAGCCCTCACCAGTCTACTCTGCACAACTCCACTCCACTGAACTCTAAGCCACTCTGCAACATTGCACACTATGCCAATACACTCTAGTCTATAACACTGAACTGTATGCCCCTGGCCTTTACACCGATCCCCTGTACGCCACTCTAAGCCACTCTAATCTACTTGGCAACACTACACTCTATGCCACTGCTTCCTACCCCACTTATCTCTGTGCCTTACATAGAGATCTCTATGCCACTCTACGCAACTACACTTCCTGCACCACTTCACTGTATGCCACTTCACTCTACAATAAAACATTCTATCCTCCACCATAGCATTCTCTGCCACTCTGCGCCACTCCAGTTTGCGCCACTCCACTCTGTACCACTCCACTCTATTGCACTCTCACTCCACTCTATTCCACTCTCACTCCACTCTATTCCCCTCTACTCTTAACAACTGCACTCTACACCAATGCACTCTTTCACTGAACTCTGT
This sequence comes from Pleurodeles waltl, assembly GCF_031143425.1. Classification (NCBI taxonomy): domain Eukaryota; kingdom Metazoa; phylum Chordata; class Amphibia; order Caudata; family Salamandridae; genus Pleurodeles; species Pleurodeles waltl. The sequence continues at coordinate 303,689,514 of NC_090451.1, read as the reverse complement.
GCCACTGCACTCCATACCACTTCACTCCATGCCTCTCTACTCTGCATCACTCCATGCCATTGCATTCTATGCCACTCCACTTTTAACTACTGCACTGTACGCCAGTGCACTCTACATAGCTGTACCTTGTCACTGCACTCTATGCCACTGCACTCTAATCTGCATCACTGTACTCTGTGCCACTGCTCTCTACGCCCCCCACTCCACTCTACAGCACTGCACTCTGACACTCTGCTCTGCAACACTGCACTCTCTGCCACTGAACTATATGCCACTCTATTCTACACCCTACTACTCCAGATCTACATCACTGTCACTGCACTCTGCATCACTCAACTCTATGCCACTCCACACCACTCTGCGCCATGCTGCTCTGTGCCACTCTGCGACACTGCATTCTGCGCTACTGCACTCTACTGTGCACTATTCTAATCTACGCCACTTCATTCTTTGGTGCTGCATTGTATGCCTCATAATTCAATACCACTGCACTCTACGCCGCTATACTGTGCAACACACTACACCAGTGCACTCTACTCTAAGCCACTCCAGCGTATGCCACTCTGTTACTCCACACTATGCTACTCCAATACACAACAGTCTCTGCCACTCCACTCCATTCTTTGCCATTCCACTGTACAACACTCCACGCAATTCTCCTGTACTCCACTAGCTTTTAGCCATGCTGAAGATCAGACACTGGTGTATAACATGGCTAACATACTTTGGCAAAGCCAATAGCGTGTGCATTGGCGAGGCATATTGGCTTTGCCAGTGCTTGTTTAGGTCGGGCGTTAGTCAAGACCTCTACATTTTAATATCATTATTTATATACTTTGTGGGATTTCAGCCAGCCAACTTCATCAGTTGGTCTGTTATGGCTACATTTGCATTTTTCTTCGACCCACTGCAGCATGAAACACGGAGCAGTGTTTCCGCCCACTGCAGCCATTTGCTGACTTCACTGTGAGTGAGTGCTTTTTGCCTTTTCACAAAGAGCACATCCACACACAGAATTGCATTGATAAAGCCAAAAGGCTGGCAGCCAACGCCAAAGTTGTGGCTTTGCAAGTGCTTGTTCTTGTAGTGTCTCTGCTGTAAACACATTAAAAGTGATTTCAAAGTCTAGCAAAGCCTAATGTTTTTGAAGATTATATTGAATTTACTATTCATGTGCATGCACAGTCATGAAATGTTTATTGTTCAGCTGTTGTCATTGTACGAGCTGAAGTTGAGATCTTCTGTTTTTTTTTGCTCTGCATTTCCATTTACTTTAGTGAAGAAGTAAATCCTATTAAAGGTAGCTGCTGAATTGGAATGAGCACACTGTTGAGAGTGCGTCTTTTCAAAGTGTAAAAGAATTCCCTGTAACTGTGTTTGGCCTGAGGCTGGGTTTGCAAATGAACTAATCTCTAAAGTAGTGTAAACAACATTTTGTAGCACGTGGTGCTAATTCTTTGCGAAATGTAGAATTTCTGGAAATTCAGCCGTCACTTTGCTTACTTACTGTGTGAAGTGTTATATGCTCCATCCGTGTTTTATATATTTCACAAGAAGGATATAAAACATTGAACCTGCTGAGAATGCTTTGTCCTAGGCATCCTCTGGGCCTTCGTAACTATGCCTTCCCTGCCTATTACACAAGCTCCGGCAAGTATTTGATATCAATTTTCTTTAGTAAAGACCCTTCTCCCCTGCTTCCTCCTTTTCAGGCATGGTGCTAGTCAGTGCCTTTTGAATTTAGTATAATTATATGTATAATAATATACTTTCTTATAGGGCCTCCAGCCGGGCCTCTTAATCCGTTGGTATGTTATTGTGTAATTCACATTGTCTCCCTACCGCTACACTATGGGGCAGGGAGTCAGTCCCCTTCTGCCACTGGTTAACTTCACTGGCTGTCACAGCATTCTGCCCTTTCATAAGGAGCATATCCACAGGCAAAGTAGCTCCTTTAGATGCCAGGGGTTACTATGGTAATGTGTGCTTTTTGAGACAAAAATAGTTTTGCTCTAAGCCAGTGTTCCTTTGTTTCAGGCTGGTAAGGACCCAGTAGCTTCCCCAGCAATAAAGTTTTGCAAAAACCATGAAAATAATTGTTGACAATGACAAAAGGCTGGCGACATATACCAGACGCGTTGGCTTTGGCAATGGTATCAGCAATATAAACATACTCAGATTAAAATACTCTCTCAAGAACAGTCTTTGGAAATATTAGGGACATTGCCATTGCACCCCTTTAATACTGCTCTCATTCTCAGCAGCGGTGTGCTTGACTGCTCCAGGCAATTCATAGTAACCTGCATGACTTTGCTAAAACAAGCTTACCTGCAGGAGTCACTAGTGCTAAAGGTAAGGCCTACCACTTCTTTTGGAGATCCCAGGAAGAAGGGAAATGGGTCTGAATTGTGACAGAACATTAGGGTCCACAGAGTTTTGTTTTCAAAAGTGGACACATTTTAGCCTGCTCCCAGCTGGAAGGCACACCAGCAGTTGATAAAGAATTATTCAAAAGCCTAATCAGTAATGGATAAGCCACCTCAAACCCCATAGTCAACAGGAAGGAAAGGCAGTGGCATAAAGAAACTGGAAAGGGCCCCCTGCACATAACATAGAGGGGGCTCCCTCTCGGCTTACCAGGGCCTGGTGCTGAGAGAGCCCTATAGAGCTCAGCATTTGGGGGGGGGGGGGGGGCTTTGTTACTCCCCCTGAGGAAGGGCAAGGGTCAGCTGGCGAGCCAGACTAAACTCCCAGAATAGCAGATTCAGACTCTTTAAGTGAAATGGTATTCAATCCATGGAGCGAGCATGCCCATAAGCACGGCTAGGCCTTGTGGGCTCTTTAAAGTCAGCTAGCACAGGGGTCATATTCCAATTAGCTCAAACCTTGGAAATGCTATCCTCGAAAATCAATGATAGCCTATCACATAACTCATGAGGAGGATTAATTCCACAAATGCTAGCCACAGGTGATAAGAAACTCTTCACAGTTTTAAAAACCTCCCCAGGCCTATTAGTGGCTGAGAATTTTTTTATTTTTTATCAAAGAATGATGTTTTAGCTGACTTAATTGCCTAATGGTATTTCCTCAAGATAATGGCTCAGCCACTGTCTCTCAGCCCTTTTACAAGTACTCTTTTCCAAGGCTCAAGCCTGGGTAAATCAGGGAGCGAAGGGCCACAGGTATGAGACTTAGAAAGCACCAGGGGAGCTAAGATTTTAGCTGCCATGAGAAGCTCACTATCAACTACTTCAGCATCAGGGCTGGCCGAGCAGGAGGGCTTTGAGGGAGTTAACAAATTCATATTAGTCGGCTTGATTTGATTCAGCGCCCAACAAGAGTAGGAAGTGAACAAGCAGCCCTAATTAGATTTGATGCTAGCCAGCCAATGAAATTTTATCAGCGAACGACCTGACCATAACAAGGATCCCTAACAAGCATTAGGGGGATTGGTAAAAATAAGATTGATAATGTAGCCAGGATCATGTGTAGGAGCGGCAACTACTTGAGGAAGGCGGAAAGAGGGCATTCTGTCAAACAGAGCTATAAGTTCATTATCCTACACACAATCAGACACACAATGAGACCCCCCACCCCTAGGTTCCTAGGCTGTTTTCCTTTAGACGTTTCCAGATTAAAATTCTTCTACTCACAGCCTGGTATGTTTGATTTACTCAAATCTCTCTATTTAACTATGTTTTTCTTGGAATGGAGGTGGCAACTATGACCACTGGTTCCATTCTGCAGTAGATGGTAATCACTGTGAATAAGCACTTGACACCCATATGTACCAGGGTGGCTTTATCAAGAAGTCTACTGTACATTTGCTTGAAAAGCTAAATTGATGTTTGCTCCTCTGATGACGTTGTATGCCTGGTTTCCTGATCACAGCAGTTTCATTAATTTTGTAAACTCCTTTTGCACAAAAAAGTATTGATAAACCGACAAGGATGTTACAAAATAGACACAGTATGGCTGTGTGAGATATTTGATCTGCTTTTCTGAGGCTCATGTTGTGGTATACTAAAGGACACATTATCACAGATGCCATTCTGTAGTGCAGTATGCCATAATACTATGCAGTGAGACAAATTCATTTGAGTTAGCATGTTTACATAGATAAGGGTTCTTAAAATTGCTGAACAGGACTGAAAAGTTAACACTTTTCCACTGACAGTTGTGTATGCGTTATCATTTGCATTTCCATGAGCATAAAATGTTTTTTAAGGTTTAATGATGCTTTTAATTTAAATTTCCTGTTTTCTGTCTACGTATATGATATGTTTAGTCTAGTTTTTGGTGCAACCCATGTCTCTCAATCTTTGAATAAAGTCAGAGTCCATTTCTTCTACCCCTAATGTGTCAGAAGGATGTGTCCCCCTCACACTACCCAGCACCTTGCATTTATTTCAGTGTCTTACTTGTTGCAGTATAAACAAAGTTGGTTGGTGGATTAAGTCCCCATGTTAACCTTTCAACCCATCTGTCTGGCTAGCTCCCCAGGCCTGCATGATGATTTGGACTTTGGGGAAAAATACTTGCGAGTAATGTAATTCACGGACTATGGTCATTCGTTTCAGACTTGAGTGAATCCTAAGTGAGGAACAATAATGAAACATCGTAAGAGACTAAAATGTATAATCTAAAAAGGTTCTTCGGTGTTCAATAGTTATGCAGGGGGCATCATTTAATGAATGCAGTTCCAAACAATGTAAACTGTTTAATAATTTACCCCATTGGATCAATCCTTTGTTGTATCTTAGAGGATGCAGGATCTCCCCAACGCCTACCTGTTGATTGTCACCACCCTTTTCCAGTTTCTAGCAGAGATTTAAACTGAAATTCCCTTTTATAATCACATGAATTTTTACATCAGGCAAGGACCTGACTTAATATAACTGACCAGTGGGAAGTTGTCCCTATTCTCTGAAGGCTTTGGTTGAAGATAAATATTCAATAAGAAAAGAGAATGCAGTGAATCTGAGTGGGGTAATCAATTAATTAAACCCTCTTGTATATCAGGTCTATTTATAGCCCTACTATTCATACAATTAGAAATATACTTTACCAGCGCTCACCTTTCCCCAGCCGTACCTCTGGTTTTGTCGAAATGGCCGAGTAATACATTTTTGGAACCGAAAAAGAGATCGAGTAGTATCTGGCAATGGTTCTTGTAGGCACATGGATGGCATCATGAACTCAGAGTTCTACATTATCTACTTCACACACTAGTCCTTGCAGTGAGGAAAGGGAGGTGATGTGAACAGTGCTGGTAAATACATTTTAGAGCCCAAACAAAATATCTTGATGTTTGGGTGTTCCCTTTTCCTTACAGTAATGTATTTTGATGCTATTTACTGCATGCATAGTGCCCTTTTATGGGCAATTAATGTGGTTCCATAAGGCAGCTTCGTGCAGTGGCCATACTGCAACATCACACATGTGGGAGGGATTATCACCATTAGTGGGACATTACTAAGTAGCACATTGTACTTCCTTTTTATTTATTAAATTGTACTTATTTACATTTTGAAACCCAAGACAATGAGGTGGTTTGTTCAGAATCATGCTTTATATCAATCCCATGAGGTACAATGAATTTACTAGCTTAGTGGGGTAGGCATGTCTAGACCTGACTATGCTAAATGCGCTTGCCGCTGGTATACCCTAAAAACTCCTACCTCCAATAAAGGCAGTCATCAGTGCTGGACTGAGATTGATCTCAGGAGTCAGATGCTTTGCTCACATTACTCCAGGACTCATTACTCAGATCTGGCTTTTGAGTGAAGCATATTTAGAAGATCCTGCATCACACACAAAGCCTCACATTGATGCACCCTGAAATACCTGGATCAAAAACTAACCAAGTCAGGGGGATGCGAGGAGTGTCTGGGGAGGCAGCTCCTCTCTTCAGTGTCATATCCCTATTTTAAGTAACACTGAACCATCTCCAAATGTTTCTATGCACATGCACACAAAATATGGAAGTCCATCCCTCAAGAGATACACATAGATCCTTCAATCAGTTCTTTCAAAAAGAACTTACAACTTTTTCTGTTCCAAAAATACCTACTTAATTAACACCTTCGGTTTCTCTGATACTTTGTGAACATAATCAATTTTCTTTCAATAAGTTGTAGTAGATTTATAGTGTGGCTGCTGCTAAAACCTTATTTTGTGCTAAATTGCTGAAATGTTCCTACTACTTATACTAAAGCTCTCTGATATCTCTGGCCCTGTGGGCACTATATAAAACTGCAAAACTAAGTAAAAATCACCACTAGACCAGATCACATTTCCATGTTTAAAGATGTTGGCCGCAGGGGCGGTTTCTGTTCAAGAGCTTTGGGGCTCCACACCCTGTATGTCCCTTTCCCACTCCCATCCAGGGCAGCTCACAATAAAATCATTTTTGAAGCTACAACAGTGCTTCATAAAAAAAAAAAATGGATGTGCACACAGTCAGTCTTGCTGGCTAGGAGGCAGAGTTGCTGCACTCACCCCAGTCACGCTTGTTGTGTTGTGCAGCCTGCCTCTGCATTCCTAGCACCTTCCCCTCCCCTTGTCCCAAAGTGTCTATTTGCTGGGCTGAACAACCTCACAGCCCTGATGCATGTGACGTCATTATCTTGACAAAGGTATAGCTTGAATGAGTGATCTCCACCCACTGGCAACGTGAAGATACATTTAACCCCTGGCATTTCAGGCTGAAGCCCTTCAGCACTGAGGCTGCTCGTCAGTCAGGGAGTAATGTCCCCACCCTTTCCCAACTCTTCACAGGGTGGGGTGTGTCCCCAGGCTGTGACGATTTGGAAAAGGGTGGGGTAGAGGCTGCAGGTGGGAGTGTGCACAGTTTATCATCAGGAGTTTTGAAGATACTCTGCGCAGATTCGGTGTCTCCTTCCCGTGGGGCATTTAGAACAGGATCAAGGGGCGCCATTTCAGCTCTAGTGGAGCAAAAGTGTGCTTTGCAGGTTGCATTTGGGTGCGGCTCCAGAAGGGGCCTAAATTCCACCTAGATCGTGCCCTGCAGCTCCCAGCTGTGTTTCCATATGTATGGACAAAGTAAATAACTAAACAAAATAAAAATAAAAAAGTACCATCAGCTGGGAAAGAGAGTGCTCACACAGCCCATTTAGGGCTAACCTGATGAATTTTGGTTGTAGAATGTTTGCCATTGCCGAAGTGTGTCTGAAGGTGACTTTTTTAATGGAGCGGTCAATAAAAAAATGAACTTTGTTCGTCCGTGTGAAGGATCGAACTTTGCATAGAAGCTGCCTCTTAATTAATAGAAGGCTAGTCTACACTCCAGCGTTTTCAAGCCCCTCCGGGGTTACTGGACACGGTTACCTTTCTTTTATTTCATTGCGCTATTCATAATATCAGTATATGTATTTGCAATAAGTGCCCAAATCCATGCTCACAGTGCACAGCAGGAGGCCTTGAAAATTTTCACCCTCAAAAGAGGTATTGAAATTTGTTGTCGGTATAGATGTTTATGTAGTGTGTTTTGTTTTACTCATTTGCATGTAGATTTGGATTTAGACAGCAGAGGGACTTAGAAGAGAAAGGAACATATTATATGTTACACATGTTATACCTGCAGGCTTGCTTGGTGCAGGATGACATACCAAACTCTTCTACCACCACCTAGACCTGATGCCTGGCACTGCGGGGTGTCACTGCATTTTGCATGCAGTGCTAACATGAGATGAGCACAGAGTGTCCCTGCTGGGCTTTCTTCTGCTCTCAGCCAGCTGCACTGCACCAAATCGAATCTCTAAGGGTAAGAATCCATCATAAAACCCGACTGTGATGCTGACCCCTGAAATCACGCTACTTGCTTTTAACTGCAGATTCAATATTTGAGCTATTTCACCAGCCACCAAATGGACATGCAAGGAGGCTTGAAAGCTAGAGGACCAGGATCCACAAACTGTGGTGTGTTGAATAAAGCCAGCGTCCCTCATCCTTCCCTCACCCTGTGGTAAGAAACCAATGAAGACTCTGCTTCATGACTCAAGGCCACGGATAGACACCATAACGTACATTACACAAAGTGTTTTGTAGCAGGAGTAACCAAGCCCACTGAGCTATCTCAACAACTAAAATGAAGACAGAGTAAGGGAAAATCATCTCGAGTAAACATGCATATTTATAAACAGATGTTTGAATATCTGAATGCTTATGTGTTATTCATATATGTCTGTAGAAGAATATGAATGTCTCTGTACCTATGTGTCATCAAGTTGTGATAATATCAGAGTGCCTCATCGCCTCTGTGTGTGTTCGTTGAAGTGTGTGATTACTATGTGTCTGTGTGAGTGGCAGTCAGTTTCTCAGTGTTCCAATGGTCTTCAGTCACTGGGGGACGTGGCGAGGTGAGACAGATGTATGCCGCCTGTCATGCAGTAATTGAGATCAGGCAGTATTTGTGGATTTTTGTGGATGTTTTGTTTATAGTTTTTTTTTTTTTAATGCACCTCTTACAGCTCAAATATGAGATAGCCACACAATGAGAGACCTAGGAAATCCAAAGGCTTGTGGAGGTGGGATCGAGTCAGTCACAAGTGGCACGGCATGAATGAGTCTGACATATGTCAAACTATTCAACTCATTTTTCATACATTAGGGGATTGGTGATGAAAGTCTTAAGTACATTATGACTGAACACTCCATTGTGAAGTTCCTTGGTACATTTATACCAGGATACTCCATGGATAGTTGATGCTTTCCTGTAGAGATGGTAAAGTGAGAGCAGAACTCCGTGCTGAGTGCAGCAGTTTATGATCACTTGAGAAGTGCCTACGTTTTAACCCTAGTGGCCCCTGACACTTCTTGAGAGAGTGAACAAACACCTTCCAATGGTGAATATTCCTATACTGTGTGCCCCCACTGGGCCACATGGTTCTGTGAACAGTTGGTTCATAGGGGCGTGGGCGTGGGACAGGGAATGGTTTCTCTTTTCAAAGGGGTAGTTAACTGGTTACAACAGGCTCGACCCACAGCCTCCGTCGTCCTTGTGAAAAGATAGCAGTCTGAATTTGGAGGGGAAAGGTACACATTACATCTGCTGCCCTTCTTGGTACAAGGTGAGATACCTGACTTTTCATCCCCCACCTCGCCCTCCAGGGTGGCACTTTGTATGCAGTGCCAACATCACATGTACATGGGGGTGGCAACAGAGTGGCCCTAATGGGCTTCCTCCTACTCTCTGCCATCTAGAATGCAAGCGGGCAAAGCACCGAGGGTAATAATCAATCACAAGACCTCCACTGAGCTTATTTATTTGGGTGTATATGTAAATATATATATATTTGATATCTATAGATATGTTTTCCCAAATGGGGTTTGGTATTGGAGAGGCAGGCAGTGACTTCCACTTCAACTGAGAGTTGGAGGGCTCGCCACAATACTGCAGGCTCGTGTGGACGGGGGCTGCTTTGTCTGGAGCAGACGTGAGCCCTTCTTTTTCCTTTGCCTTATTTTAGGAGTGGTGGTAAGATGACTATGCAGGGCCACTGGCAGTATGTGACTTTGTGGCCCTGATGTCTTTTCGTGTAATTGATTTGCCACATAATCCACCATCTGCTATGTAATTTGCAGATTTTAACAAAAAAATGTTTCCAGGTCAAACAGATCAAAAGTTGCTAAATAAGCAGGGGGCACTTCTCAAAGGTTGCTTATTCAATTTTCAGTGGCATATTGCTCACGAGACCCTTGCCCAGCCCCACCACTCTCAAACTTCACCAGCCGCCACTGGTTGGCCGTGTCATAGACTTTTGTTAGCACAATTGTACCTTTTCGTCTGGTTTCTCTCTAAGCTTAAGTAGCTTTAATAACATTTCACCCAACATTGTCTGTTATTTGCTACGCCTTCAAACACAAGTCGGTTAAAGATTAAAAGGTTGACAATTATGAAGGCACCATTTATAACTAAAATAATTATTAGCCAATTTAAATACGTCTCACAAGTCTACATATTTTAGGACTGTTCACACAGCCCTCACGCGCTAAGTTCAAAAGACTTCATGTTTACAGTTAAAGGTGTGCCACACCTCCCAGATGAATCTCTGTTTGCACTCACATCAGAGAGCTGCGGCCTCCCCACCTAGAAGTTACAAGTTAAAGCAGCAAAGAGGGAAAGTGCAAATTAGCCGGCAGCAGCCTTTCAATGCGATTTGTCGAGCAGATGAACAAAAGTTGCATTTGTGAATGATTCTTAGAATCAGTGGAATTTTATGAACACAAGTTGCTTTAAATATTCTGAAAAGTCTGCAAATATGGCGTTTTTGTGGCGTCTTAAGTTTGTGATTCAAGATTGATGTTACCAGGAAAGAGATTGAGAGGGTTAGGGAATTGTTAGATTTGATAACCTTAGGTTGGTCTTCCCTCAAACCTTTTGCCTGTTTGCCTCACATTTTTACTGATTTATTTTTGTTGGCCTTAGGACTCTGAGCACTTTACCACTGCTGACCAGTACTAAAATGCATGTGCTCTCCCCACTAAACATTGTTTCATTGTTACATTTATAATTGACATATTTAATTTACTTAAAAGTCCCCAGTAAAGTGCACTACATGTGCTCAGGGCCTGCAAATTAAATGATACTGGTGGGACTGCAGCACTGCTTGTGCCACTCACTCAAATAGCCCTTAAGCATGTCTCCTGCCTGTAATTGCAAATCCTGTATGTGCAGTTTACACTGCCATGTAAACTTGACAGTTAAAACCTCCGGCTAAGCCTTAAACGCCTCTTTTCTTAAATATTTGTCACCCCTAAGGTATGCCTTAGCTAGCCCATAGGGCAGGGTGCTACGTAATTAAAAGGCACAACATATAATTGTAAGATTTACATGTCCTGGTAATGAAAAAACTCTCAATTTTTTTTTTTCACTACTATGAGGCCTACACCTCTCATAGGTTAACATTGGTGATTACTTATTACATTTAATAAGCTGTAATTCCTAATTAAGGAGGAGTAGATATGTCATGTTTAGTGCTTATGGAATTGTAATGAAAAATCCTCTTTAATTGTGAAGTCAGGTTTATTATTACAAGTTTGAAAATTCCACTTTTAGAAAGTTGGCATTTTCCTGCTTTTAGCCCTGTGTGCCTGCAGCCTGTGCCCAAAACACATCGGGCGACAACTGGGCTTTTTGCATTCCCTCCACGTAGCCACACACATAGGGAGCTTAGGTGTGACTGATGGGCCATCAACGATTTGATGGCCTATCCTTGGCAGAATAGTTGGAAGGTGCTGGCACACCTGGATAGGCAGTATCCTGCTTCAACACAAAGGGCTGCATAGCCCTCTGTAGTGAGTCTGGAGCCAGGGCAGGAAAAAAGGACCTCTGTGCACAGCAGAGACAATTCTTTGAAGCCACCACCACTTGAAAGGCACAACTGAAAGTAAGTACTTGATGTCTGACCCTACCAACTCAGTACACTACTTAACCTGTGAAGAACTCTGCCAGCAAGAAGGTCGGCTGTGCTGCTACAAGGAATGCCACTCTGGACTGCTGCTCTAGAAGAACTGCTTTCTTGCTATGCTGCCCTGGTGAAGAAGGACTGGATCCATCTCAGTTAAACCCAGAGTGACTCCAAAGGTTTGCTAGCTTGTCTTCTGTTCTACTGAAGTCTCAGGGACACAAAAGACTTCCCACTCATCATCAACAGCACCTGGACTTTGCTTCTTGCAAGTCTTGCCCTGGGCGTAAAGTGCTACAACTTCCAGAACCTGCCCATCTGCGACTTTGTGCCTATCTGAACCGCACATCCCCAACAATGCTGGCGCATTGCTGCTGTTGCAATGATCAAGGACTTTTCATCGCCGCTGGAGCATTGCATTGCAGACTGCATGATGCATGGCCTTTATTCCTGATGCATCTCTGACTTTGTGTGGCTTGGAGCAGATGCATTGCTTACATTTTAAGGATTGACGCCAGTGCATCGCCTCCATTGTTCCTCGCAGCTTGCTCTCGACGTCGACACATCTCGGAACCATGGTATGTTTCAGCAGACCAAGGCTAGTCCCTGTATCCGATACATGCTCCATTGGGGTCGGCTTGACTTTTCAGATTTGACCCAGTCTAGGGCAACCAGATAGCCCCAGTTGGCAGTTTATGCTCCTCAGTACTACAACTATGTTTATTCTTTAAAAACTCATATTGCGACTTCTACTTATTAGATTTTTGTCGTTTTGGTCTTGTTTTGTTCATAAAAATATAATCTAATCTATATTTCTAACATTGTGTGGAGTCTTTTGTGGTGTTTTCACTGTATTACTGTTTGAAGTGTTGCATAGATACTTTACACATTGCCTCCTAAGTTAAGCCTGCTTGCTCTGTGCCAAGCCACCAGAGGGTGACCACAGGTTAATGTATGGTGTGTTTCTGACTAACCCTGACTAGGATTGTGGTTCCTGCTTGGACAGGGTCCATACCTCTGCCAACCAGAAACCCAGTTTCTAATATGGACCTTGGCAAAATATTGTTAATATTTGGAAAGATGCAATATGATGACTGCTCGTTAACCTTTATTTATTTATTTTGTTATACCTCATCTGCTGCACACTTTCTGCAAACAAGATTAGAGTCATTGTGTTATTGGGGTATGAAAAAAACCAGTCACCTACAAATTTACAATGTAGGGATCAGATGTTCCCACAAGCAGAATATTCTCCCCTCTGAAGTAATGTAAGTTGAGGTGCCTTTCACTTTATATATAATTATGAACAAGTGCCCAAACCAACTCCATATTTGGGCAATGTGTATGCACAAAAATAGTCTCAGCAGTGCATAACCTTATGTTTAATATCTGAAGCAATAAAGTAGACTACTTTCAGGAAAGCAGGGATTGTATCATCTTGCCTATTGTGATAAGTCAATGTAGCTTTCTTAAAAATGAGCTGAACACATAGAATATTGTTGAATTAAAAGGGTCAGATTAATTAAGAAGACAAAGTGCTGCTGTGAATTTCCGAAATCATTGTCATTTGGTTCAAAGAGGCACTTTTAGAAACGTTATTCTGTTCAGTTTCATATTTTCAAGTGTTATGCCTAGCATTTCCAACAAAATGTTTACATTTTGCTGCCGCTTCCTGCTAAGCTCCCGTTTTGGTGTCTTATGTATATTGTACACGTGTTTTTTTGTTCATAGTTATGTTTGTTGTAACTGAACTAAGGCGATTTCAAACATTCTTGGGTGCTGAAGTCACAGGCCAACCTTTACTAAGTGTCCTTTTCTGCCCTCGTCTTCATTTCTTTTCGGTAATTCGGTTACATGAGACTCGAGCACTAATGCAAAATGTCTGGTTTGTGTTCTGTTGGTGGATTATATGGCAAAACAGTCTCAAATATGACACTCTTAAACTTTGAATCCTAGTGCTACATTCGTCCATAAAAACTTTTTAAAATAATGTTGGCTGTTCGAATTACCTTTGTGGTTTTACTAATTCTGAATAAACATGACTCAGTAAAGTCTAATATGTACTTTTTACTGATCAACTCAAACATTTTTACTAGAAAATTTCCACTGTACAATGAAAGTTTACCGAGTTAAAGTCTGCACAACAAATATACAGTATTCACTCAAATTATAAACCTTTGTCCATTTGTTGGGTTTCAAGCATTGTCTTATGGTAACGCTGAAATTGAGGCCAAACCCACTTGAACAGACAGTGCCATTACATGATTGTGGTAATACAGGAATTAGTAGTAACAAGTGGGATTATCCGGACGCCCTTCAGTTCAATTTAGTTTTTAGGTAGAGCATAGCAGCTCACAAGCAGCTTTTTTGACATGTTGGTATCTATTTGGGCTTTTAACAATGCCCACCTCACGCCCATCCTTTCACTTGTTCGTGATCTTGCCCTTCAAAAATACTTTGATGACATTGGTAAATGCTTTGTTTGTCCCTCCTTGGGGCCGTTTAGTTATGCCTTGGGGACCAACCCTGTTATATGGATGATTGTACTTTTGCAGATATATTTGACTGCAAGTGAACTTCTTTTTGTTTGGGTGTCTCTCCTCTGCGCTTATCCTCATGGCGGCTGTGGTGCTTTGAATCAGCTCACTTACGTCAACTGTTTTACTTTTCATTTTCAATTTATGTGGCAAGAAAAGCCCAGTTGGGAATTTACAGTGTTAATAGCTCTAACTCTAGAAAACGCGAGACCCATTGCATTGCAAATGCTTGTTGTTCATGAAGCTGGGTTTGCAGCAACACCCTTGTCCTTGTTGGAATTGTTAGCTGAGTAGCTGTGTTGCTTGTTGAGGTGAGCTTTAAAGCTAGACCAGGAAATAGAGGCCCCCTGCAGCCAGTGGCCTAAAGAGCTGAACAAAGCCCTTTGCGATATGTGCAGAATATAGTATTTTTGCCATGACACTTGTCAAACTTAAAAAGCATTAGGACAGCCAATAAATTTGGCTTCTTGCATTATCAGAAATGATTAAAGCATTTTAAAAGTTTCTGAGTGAAAACAATAAAATATTACTGTCTGTATACAGCGCATTTATCAAAAGAAATGTAATGTCCGATGATTCCGACTACTTTTGAGATGTAAAATAATCTCTCATGCATTGTAGTGGAAGCGCTCCATAGGAGGTAGAAACATCAAACAGCATGATGTGAAAGAGAAATACTCCTCAGGGTGGAGCCAAAGCCCAATCTATGTCTGTTTTAAAGAATTGCTAACAATAGATCTCACAGACAGCAAACTGCCAAGCCAGACTTACAAGGGAGATCTGTGGTTGCTAAGAATGTCAGTGGTTAAAGAGAAAATGTGAGGGCCTTAGGGGCGGTTCAGATGAATGTGTGTTTGTTTAATTTGGATCCAAATTTATGATCTAGTACTGCACTCTATTGCCTTTTGTCTAGGCTTGCAGTACCATATATCTACATACATACAGTACATTTGCTCTGTGAAATCAAACTGAGACCCACTTGTTCAAAATAACCTACAAGGAGAATGTATGAAGTACTTCTCCCACCATTAGACAGAATCTGCTCCGATGAAAATGACAGGTTATGATTCAATCTGGGCATTAATCTACAGTGTATTGCAATGGTGGAGCAATCTCATCTAATATTTCCTTTAGATAATGCAGAAACAATGGAACTTCTAGATAAGTAAATAACTATAATGTATTGGGTCTAAATGGTCTCCAAAAGATACTATGGGAAATAATGCCACAGCAAATATTTGCCCCTTTGGCAGCACCTTGTTAGGAGATAGTATGCCTGATCCTCTCTTGAATTGTTTTTGAAAGGTACTTAAGTTCACAATTTATCAGTTTAGAAACATATTGCTGGTTGGCATATCTCACACTTTCCAAACGAACACGTCTACTTATTACACTCGGATTCCACTGTACTGTATCTACCTAGCTCACAATATAGACACCTTACCAATTATAGATAGGGCGACAGTGTATTAGAAGAGGGAAAGTATCACACATGACATAATGACGAGTTGCAAACGTATAGTTTATATTTTGAAAATCAATAAAGCATCATTATCTTTACAGTTATTTATCAAATGACAAATGTCCTAAATGGCATGTCCTAATCACAGCCATGTTCTCAATTCTTCCACTAGTACGTTTCTGCATTTTTAACCAGATAACTCGAATTATAATACTAAATTCAGTTCTATTATCTCCAGCTTAACTAAGCCTCTGAGCTTTACTCCGAAACAGAATAAAAAGATATTGCTTACACAGTGAAAAATATCAAATATAAGTGTTAAGTGTCAGTGTTTTTACTTGTATGTAATTCATCATTCTAACACAAATAAATTCTCAGTGCATTACAGTACTTACACATATTTTATCCAATATCACGTGGCCATAAAATGCCAGTGCCTACAGTTTTAATAATTAATATCTTTGATACTAATATAATAACACTGTGACTACCTAACTCTTACAAGTTCTCGAACACACCGAACCACACAATAATTTAATCTGGTTACAATAATAAATAAAGTTTGGGGAATATAATAAAACCTCTGTATTAGTGAGGTGACTGTGCTCTTTAGGATACGCCTTTACAACGTTCTTGTTCATTGGCCTTATCACAACCAATCAGTGACTTCTCCTAATACTTCTATGAAAGACATACACTCCTTTTCTTCAAAGGGGAAAGAGAAATATTACAGGCTCATTGACTTAAAAAGACACTACTTAGTTCGGGTTAGCCCAGGTTTTCCATTTTTTTCTTCGAATATATAGTCAGTTGATTCATTCTGGCGTACCACCAGAATTCATGCTAACTCTTTCCATTTTAATAGCCCATTCATCATAGCCAGGGATAGCCAGCGATGTCCAGTTAAAGGTGATTAATGACCGAGCTAATAACATAGGTATGAAAACAAAATGTTTTGTGTATTCGTCTTCTGAACTACAAGCATCTATCAAATACAAGACAGCAATTTTACAGGAGGATGGGATAAACTTCTTTAGCATTGTGCTCAGAGCCCGAACTATATAGTTTCACAATGGCTTTAGATTGCATATGTTTTGGTCTTGCAGCAACCAGTTCACTACTAAGTCGCTTTTGGTGCATTTAGCAGCTGCAGAGGCAAAAAAAATTCTTTCAGACAGGCAGTGTGAGATATAACATCTACCCATTAATATATATATATATATATATATATATATATACATATATATACATATATATATATATATATATATATATATATATATATATATATGATGAAAGTTTGCGCCACCCCCTTAGACCAGAATAACCAATTCCCAAACAAATAGCTTTCCCAGTGCAAAATCGCTAATCATACACCTGTTTGTTGCTCCCATTTCATTGTAATTTCCCAGATAGTTCATCAGGTTTGGGCTGACTACTTTGTACCAAAACTGAAAGACATGTTAATATTTTTATCAGAAAACACTTTCATTACTAAGTTCCTGGAAGAACAAATACCTTCACCTGCTAAATTGTGTATAACTGAATTTATCTGAAAGCACGAAACATTATGGTAACTATTAATTAAGTTCACCAGGAGAATTTTGAAAAGTTTTCTTTTTCTAGTGCCCTCAAAGAAGTTCCCAATTTTCGTCATTGCCAATGGTACCCATTTGCATGTTGCCCCCTATCAAACTTGACAACAGATGACTGCAGCAACGTTAAGTTGTTTCAGTCTCAGATTCTATATGTAATTCATAGACTTATATCTAACGTTCTTCTTAACTTTGGGGGAGGGGTTGATAAACTTAGTCAGGTTTTGTGTCGCGGTTATTAAACATAAGCTTTAAAATGACATTATCAAAATATGGATACCTCATGGAAAAATGATACAATTGTAATAAAAAGGATGCCATATAACATCAGAAAATCAGGCAAACCAAAACCACCCTCTTCCTTGAACATCCGTGCCTTCAATTTGAAAGCACTTTGGACCAATCAAAAAATAGTATTCTTGCAAAAGAAGTATTTTTCAGTACCCTTCCACATCTGGAAAAAGGGGAGGGAAGATGCTTGTTAAAGATTACATTGTAGAAGCAGTGCGAACATGTTTACCAATGCAAATGATTTGTATACAGAAAGTCTAGTGTTTTTAAAGAAACTTATTTAGAATTGGAAATGGTTCCGTATGGAGCCCTATCTGTCTTCATTGAACCATAAATTGTCTTTGGTGTGCCAGAATTTTTTTTTTAACTTTCTTTATTGAGAAAACAGAAACGATACAGGGTTTGAGTACAGATAACCTCTTTACCGAGGATCAAAGCATAACCAAAACACAGATACCCCTTGATCCCGACAGACCAGTGTGTGAGCCTCAGGAGTGGCCACAGGGAAATAGGCATTAACGGTCCAATAAATAGGGTCGTTCTCATGTCAAGGATAAACATCAAGCAGTAGAGAAGCATCGAAGGACTTGTTAGGCCTGAGAGCTCCCAAGGCAGATTGAATGGTCAACCGGGGAGGGAGGGGATAAGATGAGGGCCACAGGTGGGGGGATGGGGAGGGGGGGGTTAGAAAATGACAGCCTCTTCTAGAACACACATGGAGAATGGGAGAGTGAGCCAAAGAAAGGGAGGGATGTGGGTGAATACAAGATGGCAATAATGCATGATGAAAGCAAAGAAATGTAAACCATCTATTTCTCTTCTCAGAGTCTTATTTTATTCACTGATGTTTACTTTTGTTGTACAGTTTAATTGAACAATCATTTTTGCCCCAAGCATTACTCTATCGTAATAAGCTAACCAATTGCAAAATGAAGGAACTACTGATCCAGATATCAGAATTTACTTTCTACCATCAGATGCACCTTGCTTTTTACTATGGCTTTATTCAATACCTCTATAATTCATTTACTAAAATGCTTTTGCATTGCCACTCTTTATTTTGAAGTGGTTTTGATTGTGTCACATTAATTCCATTTTAAACCAAATGATGAATGAAGGTATGTTAAATGAGCAAATCTATTTTTCAGAAAAATGTGTGTTTTGACTCATTGCCGTACTCTGTCTTTTTGCTGTCAGTGGAGGAAACATTGTAAACCCCCATAATAAATGAAAACGATAAAGCAACTTACTTTTTGATGCTTCCAGCCCGCATCAATACATCAACCTGACACTTGTGAAACTAAGTGTCTGGGTGAAACTGTGTTGTTGTGCCAAGATTACAGCCAAAGTGAAGAATGTAAACATTTTTTCCCATATTGTTTTTCAGTTGCCCAAAGTGTGCCAGTTATTTTTCCACCAGAGTCGCTGCCATTTCTACATGTTTAAACCAATTTGTTTGTGCTGAACAATATTTTCACAATGGTCTTTTCAGAAGCGAAGATCATGTTGGAAGACACTGTAAATGTTATTTCACATTGATGAAATACTTGAAGAATTACTGCTTGCTATGTTTGTATGCCCCTATAAACTTACTAAGGTCATGTGAATTTGCCAGTGACCTTAGGAAATGCCTACTGAGTGCAAAGGAAAGGGGTGGGTAAGTGTAGGAAGCTGGCTATGTATGCAGATAGTATAAGCTACTCTTTTTGGTTTACAAGGGTAAAAGTGACTGTAGGAAAGTACATCTTTTTGGAACGGTTATCCCCACTTTTTGGTTGCTGTCAGTGTGCTTTGACTGTTTTCATTGGGATCTTGCTAAACAGGACCCCAGTGATTGTGCTTTCTCCCTCGAAATTTTGTTGCCTAGGGCTATGCACACCCCACAATTGGCATACTGTCGCCCCCATATAAGTCCCTAGTATATGGTAGTTAGAAACCCCGTGCCCACCAGGGGTTCCCCATAGGCTGCAGCATGTATTGTGCTGCCCATAGGAGCCCATGCAAAATGTCTTTGCAGCCTGCGTGAAGAGGTGCATGCACCCTTTCACTACAGGTCACTGTAAGTCACCCCTATGGTAGGCCCTCCTATCACAAAGGGCAGGGTGCAGGTACCTGTGTGTGAGGGCACTCCTACATGAGCACAGGTGTACCTACGAACTCCAGCTCCATTATACTGGACTTCGTAAGTGCGGGGAAGCCATTTTACCTGTGTCCTGGACATACTTGTGTCCAGCTACATAATGGTAACTCCGAACCTGGGTATGTTTGGTATCACACATGTTAGAATCATGCCCCAATACTGTTGCCAGTATCTGTTGTATGAGTCCATGCACTCTGGGGGCTCCTTAGAGGACCCTGAGGCATTGCTCCTACCAGTCTTCTGAGGTTTTCCGGGCACCCCGGGCTGCAGTCACCCAGGTTTCTGCCCTCCTGCTGCTTGACTGGTTCAGACAGAAGAAGGCAGAACAAAGGATTTCCTGTGGGAGAGGGAGGTAACACCCTCTCACTTGGATATAGGTGTTACATGACTTGGGAGGGGTAGCCTCCTAAAGCAACCAGTATGCTTTGAAGGGCACATTTGGTACCCTCCTTGCATAAACCGGTTTGCACCAGTCCAGGGACCCCCGGTCCCTGCTCTGGCACAAAACTGGACAAAGGAAAGGGGAGTGACCACTCCCTTGTCCATCACCACCCTAGGGGTGGTGCCCAGAGCTCCTCCAGGTGGCCACTTTATTCTGCCAACTTAAATCCAAGGTGGGCAGAGGCCCCTGGGAGCATCTGAGTGGCCTGATCAGGTAGTTGAAGTCACAGCCCCCTCCTGATAGGTGGTCACTCTGCTAGGTGACCAATTCCCCTTTCTGGGCTATTTAGGGTCCTCCTTTTGGGTGGGTCTGAAGGATTCAACGTGCAAGATTCCAGCAGGACTCCTCTGCATCTTTTATTTAATCTTCTGGCCACTGGGACTGCACCTGGGCCCTTCAGAAACCGATAATCTGCAACTACAGCAACAACTCCACTCTGCAACATTGTTTCTCCAGCTCCTTCCAGCAACTGCAACATTTCCCTGGCTGTGCATCCTCTAAGGGTGGCGAGTCTTCAGCCTGAACAAGAAGTAAGAAGGAATCTCCCTTGGGGTGAAGGATTCACTCGCCTGCATTCGTAGGCACCAACTGCAACAACAACCAGCTGCATGGATCTTCTCTCCTCAGGAGCTGCGTCGATCCTGCATCACAGGTGGTGGTCAGGAGTGGTCCCCTTGGTCCTCCCTACCAGCTGTCCAACTTGGGAGACTGTAAGTCCTTGCCTCTCCTTTCAGGACAGTATTCCTGTGCACCGCTACTCTTGCAACTCTTAAGGCTTGTTTGATCCTCCTCCAAGTGATCTTCAGGCTCCATGTAGCCCCAAGTCCTGCACACATTCCTGCAAAACACAGGATTCTGCCTGCTGCTCCAGCAACGTGGGACTCCTTTTCAGGTGTGCTGAGTGGGCCTCACTGTGGCTCCTGTGCCTGCTGACAGTGGGTTGCCTGTGGGGGCTGCCTCCTCTTCTTGTGACCCTCCCAGCTGCTGAGGGTCACCCCAGACTCCCTTCCTTGGGTTGAGTCCCCTGGATCTTGCTGCTCCTCTTCAGCCTTGCAAACCTTCTTCTCTGTCTCTTGCATTTGCCAAGGCTTGTTGGTGGTTTTCTAGCACCACTAACTGCATCTTGACTGCCGACACGGGACATCACTTGCATCACTCCTTGGACTCCTCTTCATTTCCGGGGCTGCACTGCTGGCCTTCTTCGTCCACAGTTGTTCTGGTTCTGCATCCACAGGAGGGTAGGTAGTGGCTCCTGCCACAACCGGACACTCCATCATGAACTGGACTTGGTCCCCTTCTTTTGTAGGTCCTTTTCTGTCAGGATCCATGTAGGAGGCTGGACTGGCTTGTAGTGAGTACCAAGGGGTACTTGCACCTTGCACCAGGCCCAGTTATCCCTTATTAGTGTATAGGGTGTCTAGCAGCTTAGGCTGATAGATAATGGTAGCTTAGCAGAGCAGCTTAGGCTGAACTAGGAGACGTGTGAAGCTACTACAGTACCACTTAGTGTCATATGCACAATATCATAAGAAAACACAATACACAGTTATACTAAAAATAAAGGTACTTTATTTTTTATGACAATATGCCAAAGTATCTTAGAGTGTACCCTCAGTGAGAGGATAGGAAATATACACAAGATATATATACACAATAGCAAAAATATGCAGTATAGTCTTAGAAAACAGTGCAAACAATGTATAGTTACAATAGGATGCAATGGGGAAACATAGGGATAGGGGCAACACAAACCATATACTCCAAAAGTGGAATGCGAACCACGAATGGACCCCAAACCTATGTGACCTTGTAGAGGGTCGCGGGGACTATTAGAAAATAGTGAGAGTTAGAAAAATAACCCTCCCCAAGACCCTGAAAAGTGAGTGCAAAGTGCACTAAAGTTCCCCTAAGGACAAAGAAGTCGTGTTAGAGGAATAATGCAGGAAAGACACAAACCAGCAATGCAACAACTGTGGATTTCCAATCTAGGGTACCTGTGGAACAAGGGGACCAAGTCCAAAAGTCAGAAGCAAGTCGGAGATGGGCAGATGCCCAGGAAATGCCAGCTGCGGGTGCAAAGAAGCTTCTACTGGACAGAAGAAGCTGAGGTTTCTGCAGGAACGAAAAGGGCTAGAGACTTCCCCTTTGGTGGACGGATCCCTCTCGCTGTGGAGAGTCGTGCAGAAGTGTTTTCCCGCCGAAAGAACGCTAACAAGCCTTGCTAGCTGCAAATCGTGCGGTTAGCGTTTTTGGACGCTGCTGGGGACCAGGAGGTCGCAAATTGGACCAGCAGAGAGAGGGGACGTCGAGCAAGACAAGGAGCCCTCTCTGAAGCCGGTAGCACCCGGAGAAGTGGCAGAAACAGGCACTACGAGGATGCGTGAAACGGTGCTCGCCGAAGTTGCACAAAGGAGTCCCACGTCGCCAGAGACCAACTTAGAAAGTCGTGCAATGCAGGTTAGAGTGCCGTGGACCCAGGCTTGGCTGTGCACAAAGGATTTCCGCCGGAAGTGCACAGGGGCCGGAGTAGCTGCAAAGTCGCGGTTCCCAGCAATGCAGCCCAGCGAGGTGAGGCAAGGACTTACCTCCACCAAACTTGGACTGAAGAGTCACTGGACTGTGGGGGTCACTTGGACAGAGTCGCTGGATTCGAGGGACCTCGCTCGTCGTGCTGAGAGGAGACCCAAGGGACCGGTGATGCAGCTTTTTGGTGCCTGCGGTTGCAGGGGGAAGATTCCGTCGACCCACTGGAGATTTCTTCGGAGCTTCTGGTGCAGAGAGGAGGCAGACTACCCCCACAGCATGCACAAGCAGGAAAACAGTCGAGAAGGCGGCAGGATCAGCGTTACAGAGTTGCAGTAGTCGTCTTTGCTACTATGTTGCAGGTTTGCAGGCTTCCAGCGCGGTCAGCAGTCGATTCCTTATCAGAAGGTGAAGAGAGAGATGCAGAGGAACTCGGATGAGCTCTTGCATTCGTTATCTAAAGTTTCCCCAGAGACAGAGACCCTAAATAGCCAGAAAAGAGGGTTTGGCTACTTAGGAGAGAGGATAGGCTACTAACACCTGAAGGAGCCTATCAGAAGGAGTCTCTGACGTCACCTGGTGGCACTGGCCACTCAGCAGTCCAGTGTGCCAGCAGCACCTCTGTTTCCAAGATGGCAGAGGTCTGGAGCACACTGGAGGAGCTCTGGACACCTCCCAGGGGAGGTGCAGGTCAGGGGAGTGGTCACTCCCCTTTCCTTTGTCCAGTTTCGCGCCAGAGCAGGGCTAAGGGGTCCCCTGAACCGGTGTAGACTGGCTTATGCAGAATTGGGCACATCTGTGCCCAACAAAGCATTTCCAGAGGCTGGGGGAGGCTACTCCTCCCCTGCCTTCACACCATTTTCCAAAGGGAGAGGGTGTCACACCCTCTCTCAGAGGAAGTTCTTTGTTCTGCCATCCTGGGCCAGGCCTGGCTGGACCCCAGGAGGGCAGATGCCTGTCTGAGGGGTTGGCAGCAGCTGCAGTGAAACCCCAGGAAGGGCAGT
Source organism: Pleurodeles waltl (assembly GCF_031143425.1). Taxonomy (NCBI): domain Eukaryota; kingdom Metazoa; phylum Chordata; class Amphibia; order Caudata; family Salamandridae; genus Pleurodeles; species Pleurodeles waltl. Next base: position 303,666,091 of record NC_090451.1, on the reverse strand, counting down.
TTGGCAGTACCAGGGTCTGTGCTACAGACCACTGGGATCATGGGATTGTGCCAACTATGCCATGATGGCATAGAGGGGGCAATTCCATGATCATAGACATGTTACATGGCCATATTCGGAGTTACCATTGTGAAGCTACATATAGGTAGTGACCTATATGTAGTGCACCCGTGTAATGGTGTCCCCCCACTCACAAAGTTCAGGGAATTGGCTCTGAACCATGTGGGGGCACCTTGGCTAGTGCCAGGGTGCCCACACACTAAGTAACTTTGCACCTAACCTTTACCAGGTAAAGGTTAGACATATAGGTGACTTATAAGTTACTTAAGTGCAGTGTAAAATGGCTGTGAAATAACGTGGACGTTATTTCACTCAGGCTGCAGTGGCAGGCCTGTGTAAGAATTGTCAGAGCTCCCTATGGGTGGCAAAAGAAATGCTGCAGCCCATAGGGATCTCCTGGAACCCCAATACCCTGGGTACCTCAGTACCATATACTAGGGAATTATAAGGGTGTTCCAGTAAGCCAATGTAAATTGGTAAAAATAGTCACTAGCCTGTTAGTGACAATTTGGAAAGAAATGAGAGAGCATAACCACTGAGGTTCTGATTAGCAGAGCCTCAGTGAGACAGTTAGTCACTACACAGGTAACACATTCAGGCACACTTATGAGCACTGGGGCCCTGGGTTACCAGGGTCCCAGTGACACATACAACTAAAACAACATATATACAGTGAAAAATGGGGGTAACATGCCAGGCAAGATGGTACTTTCCTACAATCCACCTTTGGGTTATTCCAGTCTGGGTTGGGTCTTGGATAATCCTTTTCCAAAGTCCTCCTGTTCATTTTGGGGAAAACCAGGTACTTACCTCTGCTCTCCTCGTTACTGGTCGGGGGAGAGAGGGGTCACTCTGGTACTCATCTCTTGGGGTTCCTAGTTCCCTGATCTCCCTTCACCTGATTCCACTTCCTTGGGTGGAGACTGCCTTTCACATTTCAATTTTTTAGTACAAGGTTTGGCCCTCCCTAGGGCCCTCGCTATTTGCTATTGTTTTCACCAATGCTTATTGCTTTCTATGCTATTTACTGATTGCTATTGTGTAGATGTGTGTTTAATTACCTCCAGTTGGGAGATTGCCTATTCAGTATTCTAGTATTTGTGTTACTATAGCGTAGTACCTTTATTTTTGTAACAGTGTGTGGTTCTTTCATGTGTGAGACTATAATGGTATTGCATAATATTTGCGTGTCTCCTAGATAAGTCTTGGCTGCTCATCCACAGCTACCTTTAGAGAGCCCTTGCTTCCTAGACACTGCCTACACTTCACTAATAGGGGATACCTGGACCTGGTAGAAGGTGATAACACCACAGGTGCTCACTACTCACCATGCCAGCTTCCTACAGTGACAATCCCAAAGGCTCTGTTTTGTACTAGTGTAGGCAAGCAGTTAGGCTTATCAGAGGGTGGTGCTAAGCATTTGTTGAACACATAGGCCCTCATTAAGACATTGGCGGTAACTGCCGTCTACCGCCAAGGCGACGGCTGCCAACATACCATCGCCATGGCTACCAGCCGCCCACCCGCAGACCCTCAACAGATTTCCGCCAGAAGGCTGGCAGAATACCGCCGACGGTCATGGCGGCGGACGGCGGTAAGGTGGCGATGCTGCCAGCAGCAGCGCCATGCCAGCAAAACACCGCCTACTGTATCATTATCAATGACACGGCCTGGCAGTGTTTAGCTGGCGGACGCTGCTGCTGACAGCAGCGCCGCATCCCGTCTCCATCCGGAGGACACCCTGCACACAGGTAAGTCGGGTGCTCTGACAGGAGAGGGGGGTTAGGGGTGTTGTGTGTGTGGGGGGGTGTCTGTTTATGATTGCGTGCATGCGGGTGTGAGTCGCATTGAATGTGTGGGTGAATGCCTGAATGTGAATGTACATGTATGTTGTGAATGCATGTATGCAGCAGAGTATGTTGGTGTGTGTTGCGGTGTGTGGGTATGTTTGTGTGCATGCTTGGGTGAATGTGGGTATGCATGTGTGTTTGTATGTGCGGGTGTGAAAATGTGCAGGGGGCAGGAGAGGGAGGGGGAGTGTTGGGGAGGATGCTGGGGAGGTGGGTGGGAGAGACCCCTATCAGTACCAGGGAAGGAATTCCCTGGCACTGATAGTGCCTACCACCATTGTTTTCGTGGCGGTTTGCTCGCTATGAAAACCATGGCGGTAGGCGGGGTCATAATCCTGAGGGTGGGATTGTGACGGCTGCCTGGCTGGAGACCAATGTCTCCAGCCCAGCAGCTAGCTGTTACCACCCTGGCGGACGGAGTGGTACATTGGCGGTTTGGCTTGAGAGAAACCACCAATGTCATAATTTGGGAAAAGGTACCACCAGCCTGTTGGCAGTACCTTTCCCCAAACTACCGTCGACTGCCAGGGTCGTAATGAGGGCCATAGTCAATAAATAACGTATTCAAGAAGGAACTTGAGACCATTGTTTAGAAAAATAGTTATTATGTTTATATTCTGTTTCAACACCAGAATACTTTCAAGAAGATAAATACTGTTGCAATTTGTATTGACTTACCAAGTAACACTTTTACTCTAATGTGATTTTATGCTGTAAAGGTTCCAAAGTACTTTTACTGCAAAGGAATCCTTGCAAAATGTTTTCGGGGGTCACTCGTGGATAGTAGGGCGCTAGGATTGCAAGGTCAAAAGCAAGACCAGCAATACAGTTTTACTTTTCCTGGGGCGTCTGGGTGCAGTGGTGCTAGTCAACTCTAGTGTCCTGCGCACTGCACTGTTGTCGACAAAGTAGGCCACCTAAAAAAAGAGTCCAAAGGGGGACTTGGGGACAAGTCTGTGAGCTCCCAAGGGGTAGGCTTGGTTGGTGGGGTCCTGGAAGCAAGAAAACACCTTTGTATGTCATGGATTTGGGCTGGGGAGCTCGGGTATAGGACGGCTGTTGAAGATGTGATGACCCTCGACGGCTGGTCTTCAGATGTATCATTGGAGTCCAGGTTGAACTTCAACAAGCCTTGGTAGTTGTACGGGGTCCAGTACCCCAGGTACTGTTACAGCTCAGCTTTGGTTGATCCTGATGTCTTCTCACTTGGAGGGAGATGGCACTGACCTCTTGAACCATGGTGACCTCCTCCTAGGCAGCTGCTGCTTCGGAGGGCCCGATGGTCATTAGAACTTTAAAACGGACATTGCAGTTGGTGCCTGCAGGAAGCAGGGAAGTGACTTCTCCACTCCAAGGGAGATGGTGATGAGTTGGGCAAGGCTTTTGGAGTCGTGATGTCGCAGTTGTCGGGACAGGAGCAGGTAGGCAGGAAGGGTTTCGCTCCAAATGTCCACTAGTCCACAGTTCTTGCTTCTTTAGCTCTTATTTGTCTTCTTCTTCTTTGGGTAAGACAAATCTGTTGTGGTGTCAGGGAGCCACCTAAATACTCGATTTAGGGGTGTAGAGGGGAGTGTAGGAAAGCATCCAATGGGCTACTTACCCTTGGTGTTGACTATACCCCCTATATGTCCTATGTGGGGAATGTGCATAACCCTGTACCAGAATTCCTAGTTGCATCAAAATCAAGATGGTGGAACCCTTCTTCGAGGTCCACTTCGGGTAGCCCATGCTAGGGCTGTTGCTAGCCCAAAGGTGGAGCACACCTACTGCGTAACTCACTTTCCCGTCTGTCTAGGTGTCAAGTGGGCCTTAGGGCAGGGGGATCGCAACTCCCCAGTCTGGGGAAGCCAAGGTTGCACACTAAAGGCGGCGGGTCTTAGACGTCCCTGGCCTTGGTATGCAGATTCACTAGCCATCCTCCTGTATTAGTTGATTGCACCTTTCTCCAGAGGAGACATTGTTTCTGGCATCAGAGAGAGCAGGCTCTCACCTCCAGACTGTCAGAAACATGCCTGTGGTGGCAGGCCGGGCAAAACCAGTCAACCTGCACATTAAGAGACTGATAGGTGTCAGGGGGCACCTCTAAAGTGCCATCTGGGTGCACGTCATAATAAATTCCAGGTTGGCTTCAGCCTGGATTTATTAAGATGAGGTGTTTGATACCAAACACCATAAGTTTCAGTGAAGCCATTATGTAGCTGCAGAACTTGTAACGGCGAGTGTCCAATACATACCTTAGGATGGCTTCCCTGTTCACTTACAATGTCCAGCACTCGAACTAGACATCACAGCACAGTTTCATATATGTTCAAGCAGAATTGTCCTCACATCAAATATAATGCACCCTGCCTTTGGGCTTGAAGGCCTGCTGTAGGGGTGACTTACATATATTTAGATGCAGTGAGTGGGCCATGCTACACAATGGGTGTGCCATGTCGTTTTTACGTCTGGCTTGTACCAGGGCGCGCAGACTGCAAAGGCAGCTGTGTACAACTTTTTTAAAGTGTGTGTTGGGGGGGGGGTCCTCTGAGGGTGGCACAAAACATTCTGCAACCCTTAGGGACCCCCTCCAGTCCCAGGACCCAGGACCTAGGTGCCAGGGATACCATTTACTAGGGACTTACAATGTATAGGAATGTGTGCCAATTGTACACATTTTACCTGTTTTAGGGAAAAAGTACTGGAACTGGGGTCCTGTTTAGCAGGGACCCAGTTCACCTAAGTCGAAAAACTTCAGTACCACCGAGCAAAACGTTGGGGGGGGGGGGGGGGGGGCAACAATGTCCAAAAGGGGCACTTTCCTACAGTAAGTAATCAGAAATAGATCAGTTGCATATTCAATATAAGATGGCCCAGAGGTACTTATAAAAAGCAATTCATCATGTGAAAGTGAGTGATAGTATTTGTAAATATAAATGGCTACCTATTTATTAGTGTTTCTTGTATTTCCTAACAGTGTAGTGTTTATTGTGATAGGCCACTCTAGCTGACAGAACTGTTCAAAAGAGGGAACATTAGATGAATTATAAAGTTATATGGCCCAAATGGAAATCATGTTTTGTCGGTGATACTTATATCATTTTTTTAAAGCAGATCTGCTGCAGGAATTTGGATCACTTGTAGTCGACAACCGACATAGAAAAAGTAAATCACTTTCTAGGACCGTTTCTAGGTATATTTTTAGCTTTTATCTGCTTTGTATTTTCTACAATATTATTTTGTTTTCAGTTTTATAGTACTTTGTTTTTTAAAAATTGTGTTTATTGATTTCAAATTTAAGACAATACAAATAGATACCTGAAATAACACTGTGCAATTAAGTTTTCCATTGCATTGTTTTACATGCAGTAAAGTAAGCGATACATCCCTGTTTATTTGCACAACAGAGGGTAAAGAGGAATATGGAAAATGTGCAAAAAAGGGAGAAGGGAGACGGGAAAAAAAGCCTCTCTGTAAATAGGAGCACGTATAGGATGTCTTGGTGACTTTGCGGTGATTGGTTTATAGCCTTAAAATAGCAAACTAGGCGCATCTGGCCTAATTGGTAGTCTGCAGCAGTGCTTTAAATGGGCCGGTACTGTCCGGTACGGAGTACCCGCACTTTCTATTTTGAGAGGGAGAGTACCGGCACATCTCAAGAAAAACGTAATACTTTTCATTGGAGTGTACCGGCACTTCTCAGAAACAAGCAGGTACTCTGGCACAGAGTACCTGCACTTTATTTTTTCCATTTCAAGCACTGGTCTGCAGTGTCAGGGTCCAGGTGTCACCATAAACTCTGAGTTCTTCCTCTTCACCCGAGACCTGAAGTATGACTCCTGAGGTGACCAAATGTCTTTGGGACTGGATCTGACGGGCATCAGGTCCCAATAAGCAGTTAGCTGTTCTTGACAGTGTGCAGCATCTCGCAGCCAGCAATCTGTCTGCGGAGTCTGGCGTCAGCCCCAATGAATCGCTACACAAGTTTTGCAAGTAACAGGAGGAGGGCTGTCAGTTTGGCCATATTCGTGGGGACTGCCTTCACAAATCCTAATAGAGCTTAAACAGTAATAGCTCAAGTGCAAATCCAGTGATTTCCTTAACTTCATCAAATACTAAACTCCAAAAATGTTGCATGCCTGGACAGAGCCATGATAGGTGTAGAAAGGCTGCACTAGGAACAGCAGAGCGCATGCAGCGCATATCATCTATTAGTCTCATTTTATGCTTCCTCTCTGGGTTATATTATAGTCAGTGCAGACATTTAAAGTGAATTATTCCCAGTCTGTAATTGGGGGATAGTGCACAGGACTGGGAGCAACAATAATTCCATTGGTCTTCCGTGAGGGGGGTTGCCAGGTCAGCGCTCCATGCCTGCCTGTTGCCGGGTACTCGTACTGGCACGGTCTCCATAATGCCAGGCTAAATAGTCCAGTAAGAAGTTTAGGTGAAGAAGGATTTGTGAGTGTTGCCTCAAGCACCTTAAGTGTAGGAGGAGCATCAGTAAAGGATTTTGAGCACTCCGTATCGCTACTCATAGTTGATAATAGGTGAGTGTTTCCAGTCATGACAGTGGGCACCCCCTCCAGTGCCTGATGTGGTGAAATAAAGTTGCCGCCTGGGTTGACTGCACCCATGGAAGTTAGCTGCAAGCTAATGAGCCTGGCTTTCATGTCGGCATCCATGGTAATGGGAAGGGCAGGATGTTCAAGGATAGGGACTGATGGGGCAAATAGATAACGTGGCTGGGCCCATCAATAGAGTTCATTCCAAGCCCATACGTGCACGCAGTAGTGTTGATGTGTACGTGCGGACGCTTGGGGGTCAGGTATAATGACCCTCAAAGGGGGCATGTTGTGGCATGATCATGCTCCGGCGCTGTATGTGCCTGAAACTGTGTGGGGAACATCCAATGATGTGTGGACTGTGCCTGTGCGCTAAATTAATATAAATCCATGTTCAGTGCAACCACTCGAAGGGGAATGTCAGTATTTCCCAGGCAATTCGAGGCTGTCTACCCCCATGCTTGAGATACTAAGAGCGAGTGAAGTTATCATCGAAAGTGCAGTGGCAATCGGAGCTGTAAATTTATGAATAAGTAAGGAAAATTGGGAAGAGTTATCGTCTTAGCAATATCCAGTCTCCCAGGTAAAGAAAGTAGGAGCTTCAGCCAGCCTTCTATTTGTTCATCCAGCCAGGTGAGCTTGCGCCCATAGTTGGTCGTCCATAGGTCATAAAGGTCTCTGCTTAGCCAGAACCCCAGATATCTCACTGGCCCTCTCGCCTACTCCAGCGGGCACTCAGATATGAACTCGTCTGTCAGAGGGAAAAGAATCGATTTAGCCCAGTTTATAAAATGCCAGCGAATCTGTCAAATGTGATAAATTCTCGAATCAATGGGTTCATGCTTTGCAGAGTGTCTTTCACGTACAGGGTGACATCATCTGCATACATAGAGATGAGGATACCTTGGGTGTGAAGTACAGACCTCGGGTGTGAATGGTATAGTTGTAGGTCAGCTGTGAGTGGCTACATAACTATGGCGAATAATATGGGTGACAGGGGCAACCCTGTTGGGTGCCTCTTGTCACATGAAGAGGAGGAGGGTGACAGATGCATAATCTTAATAAATCGAGGGCTGAGACCAAGACGTGTAAGGAGTGCAAAGAGATAAGGCCACCCAAGAGAATCAGATGCCTTGGTTGCGTTCAAAAAGATGGCAGCAGCCTGAAGGTCTGGGTTGATGGTGTGAACTAGATCAAAAAAGGTACACAAGTTGTATTTGTTGTATCTAAGGCGTGTAAGACCATCAGGTATTGAAGCACTGACAGGAAAAAAAGAAGGAAGCTGACCTTCAGGAGTCAGCAGTCCCACCTAGCCCTAATAAAGGGATGACACAATCCCCTCCTAAATTGCAAACAGCCACGGTTTAAGAAGTTTGCGAAAAGCTAAATGCGCCTCCATCCTGCGGATATTTTCTGGAAGGGAATTCCGCAACCTACCAGCCGCCACGGAGAAGGCCCGATCTCCCCACCTGGCTTTCTTAGCCCGGGGAATCGCTATCAAAAAGCGACCCGCTAATCTCAGCAGTCGCTTAGGCACATATAAATTCATAGCGGCCATCAAATAGCCAGAACTATGTGAATGAAGAACTTTATGCAGCAGTCAGAGGGCCTTAAAAGACGCATGTTTCTTAATAGGTAGTCCGTGTAGTTGGTGCAACCCCTCTGAAATAGATACATGTGTGGGTAAACCCAAATTTAGGCGAGCAGCTGTGTTCTGGATAACTTGTAGTTTGAGAGAGAGCTGTTTAATGTTCAAATATAGGGTGTTACAATAATCTAGCTGAGATGATATGAGGGCTAGAACCACAGAGACCCTTAGAACTTGAGGTAGCAGCAGTAAATTTTCCTCAAGGTGTGACTCAGCCGGAAACATGTGCTGACCATCCTGTTTACCTGGATGTCAAACTTCAGGGAATCATCAAACATCGCCCCCAGATTTTTAGTTGCTGTTGGTGGAACTGGTAATGTACCACAAATCTCAGGTGACCATTGCTTGTTCCAAATGGAACTCCCCCTTCCAAAAACCACAGTCTCAGTTGTTTTCCCATTCAACTTCATCCAATTTGCTTTCATCCATCCGCTCACTTCTTGCATGCAGTCTCGAAACCTAGCAACTACCTTATCCCAGTCGCCCAGGGTAGAAATGAAGATCTGGGTGTCATCAGCATAGGATAACACCTGGAACCCAAAAGAAAGAACAAGTCTCACAATAGTCGGGCTCAAAGAAGAGCCTTGAGTACCTCCACAGGGGAGCTGAAAGGGAGCGGCCCTGAAGTCTCCACAGCTCACAGTGTTCGACTTTTCACACAGAAAAACTCCAAGAGCTTCAGTGCCACATCATCCAACCCAGCCTGCTTCAGCCTTTGCATCATTCGAGCTGGAGAGATGGTGCCAAAGGATGCCGACGTCTAGCAGAACCAGGATGGCACCTTCCCCCGGTCCACCTCTTTGCAGATGGAGATGGTAATGAGAGGAGACTCAGCGCAATGATCTTTCCTGAACCTATTCTGTGAGGGGTCCAGGAGATCATGATCAAGGAGATGTTTGCCAAGACCTGATATGTCTCTTTAAGATCTTAGCAGGAGATGGTATCAGCGAAATGGGGCAAAGACTTTTCATATCACTTGGGTCACCCCCAGGCTTCTTTTCTAGTGGAATTACCGTTGCTTCTTTCCAGACCCAAGGGAAAACCCCGGACTCCAACAACTTTGCGTAGGACTGTTCCAAGACCTCCGCTACGAGGTTTGGGACAGCCTGCAGAACTCTAAGTGGACAGGGGTCATCTGGCAATCCAGAGGAAATACACAGAAGCAGGGTCTTAATCTTAGGGATCAACAACAGAGAGAAACTGTACAGCCTAGCAGGCCCCTGATGTGCCACGACAGCTGCCCCAACCCCCTGACCTGGCTGGGGGGCAGAGTCTGACTGATCCTCCACAAGCGCCAGGAACTCTGCGTGGATCTTTAAGATTTTCTCTTTTAATTGATGGGCAATTTTATCACAAAAATCTTGAGAGTTCTCCAGCTCTTCGTGCTGCTGGGGAGACATAAGTGAGCAAACTGTATTGAATACTCCTTTGGGACATTTAGAGACCATCTAATCTTCTGGGTAAACAAAACCTGACTTAGCCTCTGTAATAGCAGTTTTGTATTTAATGGACAGCTTTTTGTGTTTATCTCTCTCTGCCAGATCTGTCTTTGCAGTTCCTTCAGCGCCCCTGTGTACCATGGGGCAGAGGGTTTTCTCTTATCTTTAGCAGTAGTTTTAATCAAGGGGACTACTTCCTCCACCACCGCCCCAATCCAGTTGTTAAAAAATTTCCACCGTGAGCCCTGTTCCAGCATGCCCCCACCCTTAAGTTTTTCTGGAACCTTTGCTAAACCCCTCCTCCTTGATTTTTCCCATTTCCTTCTACTCCTTTGTGGCCCTTGTCTGTAAACGAATGGCTGAGTCCCCAGAACCTTAAAGATGACCAGCCTATGGTCTGTCCATCCGAGCTGGGAGCACTCTGAGGAAATGGGGAACTCTTGGGTGGTTAAAATCCCATTGAGGGCATGACCAGCATCATATATTGCCCCACAGACACGTTGGATCAAGCCACCATTGAGGATAAGATCTAAAAATGCCTTTGTGTCTCTGTCCTGCAAGTCCTCTAAATATAAATAAAAATCTCTATCAAAAATTTGATTTTCCTTTGCAAAAATCAGTTCCAGGACCTGATGCCATTTAAAAATAAACTGTTTTTTGGGGGACCTGTTGCACTATAAATCAGGGCTCCAGCTAGCTTGTTCCCCTTTTGAATTTTGATAACAAAGTAACCTGCTTCGCATCCTTTAATACCTGTAGTAAAGGATCCCAGAGTGCAATTGAAATGATCCCTAAAAATAATAGCTAGGCCGCCGTCCCCACTCCCGATCCAGTCCACTCTTACTACCCCATAGCCTGGTGGAGTAGCCAGGACAAATCTGGTCCTGAATCCTCCTTAGACCACGTTTCCATGATAAACAGACAGTCCAGGTGGGTAGAAACGATCAGCTCATTGATTTTCAAACTACGCTTAATAAGGAGCTGGGTGTTAAAAAGCCCACACTGGAGGGACCCCATCCCTCCGTGCTCAACCCTGATCTTGCTTGCATGCACAGTAATCATGGCTGAGGATAACATCTTACTGCATCCACCCTCCTCCATATTACACTTTCCACAATGCCCCCTCCCCCCACCTTACATCAGAGGCGGCCACTCTCTAAAATTGTCCACCGGCCCCCCTACCTAAAAGCATTTTCAAAAGCTCATGCCTGTAGGAAGACTGCCACAAGGACTCCCTATAGCAACTGTCAGTGTGTCTGTCCCAGGCCCATTTGGACGGAGATGGGGTTCCCTTAGGTGCGCCTGCGGCATGGCACGCCTGCTGCACACATCCACTGTGGGTCTGCGCATTGGTGTGCTTATATGCTCGCATAGGGCTCATAAAAAAGCAGTGTCAGATGCTTGAGCACTACCCGGCTCGACGTTGATGCACGTAATGGCAGTAGCAAAATGGCTTCCCTCTGAATAAAGAAAGAGGGCTCTAACAGGCCCTATTGACAGCCCCCAATAAGTTCCCCCAAATTTAATAAAAGTAAGTCAGTATGAAAGGTCTAAGAATCGGTACAAGTGGATTTAAAAAAACTGCAGAAATAGCAGTTGTGAGCTGTCAACCTACCCGGAACAAACCCAGACTGATCTTGTCTAAAGATAATTGAAAGCAGCAGGAGCAGATGTAAGCCTGTCAATTTTGAAGAATTCTGTTATCTGTATTGATCATGGAAATAGGGTGATAAGATTTTCATCCTCAGGGTTGTTTATCTGGCTTGAGTATTGTAACTATCTACGCACAAGAAAGGTGGGGGAGAGCTCCAGTTGTGAGTGATTACTCATACATGGCGATTAGATGTGGGGCCAGAATTTGAGCATACTCTCTATAGAGTGCAGCGGAAAGGCCATTGAGGCCCCGGGCTTTATCTCCAGGCATTGCATTGATCACTCTGATTACTTCCTCTACTGTAAAGGGTGCAATCAGATCGAGTTAAAGTAGGGCAACAAGTCCGGATGGGGGTTCAGTCTGTGTGGTGTTCTACAGGGTGGAGTAGAATGTGGTCATGGCTTCCTGTATAGCCACAGTTCCTACAAATTCATAAGAGTGATCATCTTGTACTCCCACAATGTAATCTCTCACCCAGGGTTTGCGCAGAAAATTAGCCAGTGTCTTTTCAGCTCTGTCTCCCTCACCATAACACCAGGTTCGAGCCTCTTTCCCCAAATAATGAGTTTCCTTATGTGCTGCTTCTTTGATTTCTTCAAGCTTGTTTCTGATAGATACAAGTGTGAGAGCGCTACAGTCTGGAAAGTACTGGAGTTATAAAGCATTCATTTCTTTTTCTAGTCGCATAATAGCCATGCAGTGCTTGCAAAACCTCTGCCTGTTCTACAATACATACGCCTCTAATGACAGCCTTAAAGGCTTCCCATAGAGTGGACTGCGATGCAACTGAGCATGTGTTATGGTCAAAGTATTCTACAATGTCTGCCCTCACCCCTTACCTGAAGACTTGGTTGAGTTTTATAGCACTTTAATAGAGTATATCATATATTGCAGTGTGGGTTATTTAGTTTAGTAATCTGGTGATTGATATCAGTAAATGAATATCTAAGTTACTAACCAAATACCGGTTGTGGGTAGGTGGGAATTGAAACAAAACTCACTTTCAGTGGTGCTGCCTTTTCAACAGTCATGATCATATTAGCTCCTTATCTGTTACTGAGGGGAGGGATTTTCTGTATTTGGCAGAATGTCTTTTCCTAGACTATAGACTATTTTATCACTATATGTCACCTACAGATCTATGGGCATGCTCTGTTCTTCTACCACTCAGTGGCATTGTGTTGGCTTTGATACGTAACAAGGAGCAATAAAAGGAATATTACCGAATCTGAATTACTGAGCCTTTCTACTCTATTTGGCAATCCACAAGATCAGGCTCCTGCTATCCATCAACTTCAGTCTGAATGAGACAGACGTAAGCTCTACACCAAGAGAGGTACAACTAAGTTTGTAAGAATTTCCCACTTTCTCGCAGTGCCTGTCTTTATTGAGGTTCCAATAGATTTGTCACTTTTTCTGTATTTTTCTCTTCCCAGACTTTAAACCCTTCGTTGCCAAGCCTTTTCCCCCTCAGGTGCCAGGCCTTTGTTTGGCTATTTGGGGCAGTTCGCACTTAGGCCCTCATAACTTTTTGTCCACATAAGCTGTCCACACCAAATTTGCGTCCTTTTTTCCAACATCCTAGGGATTCTAGAGATACCCAGAGTTTGTGGGTTCCCCTGGCGGAGACCAAGAAATTAGCCAAAATACAGCAAAAGTTTAGTTTTTTTCCAAACAAATGGGAAAAAAAAGCTGCAGAATAAAGCTTGTGGTTTTTCCCCTGAAAATGGCATCAACAAAGGGTTTGCGGTGCTAAAATCACCATCTTCCCAGCTTTCAGGAACAGGAATAAATGAATCAGAAAACCACATTTTTAAACACAATTTTGGCATTTTACTGGGATATACCCCATTTTTACTATTTTTTTATGCTTTTTGCCTCCTTCCATTTAGTGACAGAAATGGGTGTGAAACCAATGCTGGATACCAGAAAGCTAAACATTTCTGAAAAGAAGACACAAGTCTGAATTCAGCAAGGGTTCATTTGTGTAGATCTTACAAGGTTTTCCTATAGAAAATAACAGCTAAAATAAAAACATATTGAAATTGAGGTGAAAAAAACTGTCATTTCTCTCCACGTTTTACTCTGTAACTGTTTCCTGCCATCTCAGATCTTTTAAAACAATATACCGTTGCATCTGCTGGACTCTTCTGGTTGCGGGGATATATAGGGCTTGTGGGTTCATCAAGAACCCTAGGTACCCAGAGCCAATAAATGAGCTGCAGCTCGCAATGGGTTGTCATTCTATACCGGGTATACAGCAATTCATTTGCTGAAATATAAAGAGTGAAAAATAGGTATCAAGGAAACCATTGTATTTCCAAAATGGGCACAAGATAAGGTGATGAGAAGCAGTGGTTCTTTGCATATCTCTGAATTCCGGGGTCCCCATACTTGCATGTAAATTACAGTGCATTTCTCAAATAGACATCTTTTTTACACACTGTCTTACATTTGGAAGGCAAAAATGTAGAAAACAAAAAGGTGCAATAAAACTTGTTCTTCTCTCCTGTGTTCCCCCAAGTCTCCCGATAAAAATGGTATCTCACTTGCATGAATAGGCCAGATGCCTGCGACAGGAAACGCAATACGGACACATCACATTTTTACATTGAAACATGATGTGTTTTTTTGCAAAGTGCCTAGCTTTGGATTTTGGCCTCTAGCTCAGCCGGTGCATAGGGAAACCTACCAAACCTGTGCATTTTTGAAAACTAGACACCTAGGGGAATCCAAAGATGGGGTGACTTGTGGGGCTCTCACCAGGTTCTGTTACCCAGAATCCTTTGCAAACCTCACAATTCGGCCCAAAAAACTATTTTTCCGCACATTTCGTTGACAGAAAGTTCTGGAATCTGAGAGGAGCCACAAATTTCCTTCCACTCAGCATTCCCACAAGTCTCCTGATAAAATTTTTACCTCATTCTAGTGCCCGCGACAGGAAATGCCCCAAAACACAATGTGGACACATCACATTTTCCCAAAGAAAACAGAGCTGTTTTTTGCAAAGTGCCTAGCTGTGGATCTTGGCCTCTAGCTCAGCCTGCACCTAGGGAAACATACGAAACCTGTGCATTTTTTAAAACTAGACACCTAGGGGAATCCAGGATGGCCAAAAACACCTGTTCCTCACATTTCGGTGACAGAAAGTTCTGGAGTCTGAGAGGAGCCACATTGGGGGTGGGGGTATGGCCATACCCCCACCCTCTTTAAAAAAAAAAAAAGAAGAAAAAAAAAGAAAATCTTCCCTGGTCTTTGGTGGGCTCTCTGCCCCTCTGGGGGGCAGATGGCCTTCCAAAAATAGGCCGGGCAGATATGGCCACAGTAATGTGCCCCCATGGGAAGTGACCCTTGCCCAAGGGTCTGCGCCCCTAAACAAAACACATACACACACACCAATCCTGGTGCCTAAGTGATTTCTGCCCCCACCTTGGGGGCAGATCGGCCTAATAGAAATAGGCCGTGGGCAGAAATGGCCTAAAATTTGCCCCCCAGGGGAGCAAAAAATATGTCCCTGGCGTCTAGTGGATTATAGGCACATCTGTCCCCAAGGGGGTTGGGGGCAGAAATGGCCTAAAATAAAATAGCCCGCCAGGGGAGCGACCCTTTCCTAAGGGGTTGATCCTCGACTGTAAAGCAATAAAAAAAAATTAAAAAAATCCCTGGTGCCTAGTGGTTTCTGCCCACATTGGGGGCAGATTGGCCTAAAAAAATAGGCAAATCTGCCTCCAAGGGGGGCAAAAATGGCCTAAATATAATTTGCCCTCCAGGGGAGCGACCCTTGCGTAAGGGGTCACTCCCCCGTCTGAAAAACAAACAAAAAATATGAACCCTGGTGCCTAGAGGTTTCTGTCCCCCCAGGGGCAGATCGGCCTAATAACAATAGGCCTATCTGCCCCTAGGTGGGGCAGAAAAGGCCTTTAAAATAATTGCCCCCCTGGGGAGCGACCCTTGCCCAAGGGGGTCACTTCTCTTATGCCAATTTCCCTTTCATAAATTATCTCTGGTGTCTAGTGGGCATTTCAGCAGCCGGTTCGGTTCGCGATCCGGCTGCTGAAATGTTCTGAAAGACATCAAAGGGAAGGATATTCCTTTACTTTCCTTTGATGGCTCTTAGGCCCCCATCACATGATCGGAAGAGAAATGTTTTTTTTTTTTTACTTTTGTCAAACGTTTTTGAGGTTTATACCTCCTGGAGTGTCGAAATGTCATCACGTAAGACTGGTATTAACCCTGTGGATCTTGTCATTGGGCTATGTTGGCGACGGATTCGCACCTCATCTGTTTGTGATGTATAAAGCACAACCACAACCCAAAGTCGTGCTCTGATTTCTGCTCCATGTATCCAAAGGCTTTGAGGGAACTATCCCTAAAGCTGATGGCGGACCGTGTACATTGCATGCGTTTTGGGCAGTTATTCCAGCACAATGTGGAACACAGTTGCACGATTGCTGCCACAGGTCCCGGAGGAGAACCGGGTGTACTCTCTCAGGCTGTTGCCGACTGGAGAGATGCAGCAAACTTCATAGTCCGTCTCGAACTAGACACAACCAACTCACTAGGCACAGCGGTTTCAAGAATAGTTGCCCTGAGACGCCATGCAAGGCTGGGGACATCTGGCTTTTCAGGAAATGTCCAATCTTCCTTGATGGACATGCCCTTGTATGGCACTTGTCTCTTCAGAGACAAGGCAGATTTGGAGCTTCAGCTCTTCACAGATTCTCGGGTTACAACCAGGTCCTTGGGCCTAGCTGCGGTCCCTCATCTCCCCCAATCTGCCTTTTGCTCCTTTCGAGGCCACATAAGGGGCTTCCAACAGCGCCAATTCCTGGCCAACCACTGTGCTGTGCATCCTGCCCAGCCTCTGCATGGACGAAGGCGCAGTGCTCTACCTCAAGAAGGAAAAGTTGAAAATGCTCACATTGGCTCAGGTCTTGTATGCCCTGGATCCAGGAGAATGGGTGGTAGCATTGGACTTGGAGGATGCTTATTTCCACATCCCATCCTGTCTTCCCATAGACATTACTTGTGGTTCATTGTAGGCCACAAGCACTTTCAATTTACTGTGCTTCCCTTTGGTCTTACCAGTGTTCCTTGGGTGTTCACCAAGTGAATGGCAGTGGTTGCAGCTCATCTGCTGTGATCAGGGGTATCAGTCTTTCCCTATCTCAATGTCTGGTTTTCTTTTAAGGCAGACTCGCCCCAGGTTGTCGTCTTTCACTTCCAGACTACAGTGAACCTCCTGCTTTCCCTTTGGTTCATTATAAACGTGTCAAAGTCACATTGACTCCCTCTCAGATGCTCCCTTTCATCAGAACTGTTCTGGACACGGTGCAGTTTTGGGCTAATCCTCCCGAGCACTGAGTCCAGGATATTCAGGCTGTTATACCGATGTTTCAGCCTCTATCCTGGATTTCAGTGTGGCTGACTCTGAGGCTGTTGGGACTCATGCCAGATGGCTTATGCAGGCTGTGCAGTGGGACCTGACGTTCCGGTGGGCACAGCATCAGGAGAGTCTCTCCCACCATAGTCTAGATCTCCAAGGAAACTGCGAAAGATCTACAGTGGTGGTTAACAAACCACAATTGGATCTGAGGCATATCCCTCACCCTTCCCCAACCAGATTCGACAGTAGTGATAGAAGCATCACTCCTGGGATGGGACAGCCATCTGAGAGAGGAGATTGGAGGGCTCTGGTCTCTGGCTGAATCCAGACTCCATACCAGTCTGTTGGAGTTGCAGGAGATCTGACTATCATTGAAGGCCTTCCTACCTTCCACCAAGGGGAGCTAATGCAGGTGTATCCTGACCACACCCCTGCCATTTGGTACTGCAACGAACAGGGGAGGGGGGTTGTGGCCCCATTGTCAAGAGGCTCTACGCCTCTGAACATGGCTGGAACAGCAGGGCATAATACTGGTGGTTTAACATCTTGTGGGCTTTCTGAATGCCAGAGCAGACAGACTCTGCTAAAAATGCCTAGTGCAAGGTGTCTTTCATCAGTGAAGAGAGCCTTGTTGAGATCGTTTGGCTTCCACCAAAAATGCGCAATGTCCTCAAGAAGATCATGAACGACTTGGCCCAAGTAATCCTTGTGGTTCTGGACTGGGTAACGAGAGTCTGGTATCCTGAGCTGCTGAGCATGTCCATCAATCTTCCGATCAGACTGACCCCTCCTGGAGGATCTTCTGTCACAACAGCAGGGAAGAGTTCTTCATCCAAACCTGTCCACTCTCTGCCTTCTTGCATGTAGGTTAAGCAGCGGCAGTTGATGCCTTTTGACCTTTCTCCTGAAGTCTGTAAAGTCATCTTGACAGCCAGGCATCCCTCCACTAAAATGGTATATGCCTGTCTGAAGAAATTTGTTGCATGGTGAACAGACAAGTCTGTTGATACCCTTTTTACCTCTATTTCTGAGTTCCTACTGTTTATACTTTCCCTTATCCATCAGGGCTCTGCTCTGGTCACTCTTAAGGGCTTTTTATCTACCATTGCTGCCTTCTTGAGGGTGCCTGATTGACCCTCTTTAATTTCCTATTTTACATAGGTTCCTTAAGGTCCTCAATCATCTCTTCCCTCCTTCCTCATTCATTATGCTATAGTGGAATCTTAATTTGGTTCTAACCTTTTTCAATGTGTGTTCTTTAAAACCTCTTCACAGCTGTCCCCTCAGGCTTCTGACATTGAAAACATCCTTTCTTGTGGCAATTACATGTGCCTGCAGAGTGAGTGAGTTAAGTGCATGCCTTATCATCGAAGTCACTCTATCCATCCTGACAACCACCAGGGCCTTTTTTCTGCCAAAAGTGGTCATGCCTTCTCTTGTAAGCCAATCAATCACCTTGCCTACTTTTTATGCACCCCCGAATCCTTCTAAGGAAGGGGAGAGACTCCACCGCCTGGACCCAAAAACAGGGTTGGCGACCTTGATCGTACAAAAAGAGGTCCAGGTGGACTACTAACTCTTCATGGGGTATGTGGGTGCGAAGACAGGTTGGGCGGTGCAGATGTGAATCATCTCTCATTTGGTCTTGCACTGCATCAAGATCTGCTATGCACTGGCAAAAAAAGCAACCACCTGGGGGCTTGCAAGCTCATTCTACCAGAACTAAAGCTTCGACCTCTGCATTAGCACACAAAGTACCAGATCTTGACATCTGGCAGGCATCAACATGGGCATCTCTGCATACATTTACCAAACACTGCTGTCTGGACAGGCAGGCCCATAGGGATGGGCACTTTGCCCGTTCAATTCTGCTGGACTTTGTTTGAAATTATTTTGCAGACAGTCATCGTGGGATGGTATTGCTTGTGTATCTATTCAAAGGTAAAGAATCTGCGGCCAGAAGTCTCTATTCGTTGGACAAGTTACTTACCTTCGATAGCGCCTTATATGGTAGACACTATGTAGTTGCAGATTTCTTACCGACACACCCAACCTCTGTGATTTCTGAACTGATTTCTAGCGGCAGGGCTTTCCCTTTCAGGGCCCTAGTTTTGACAGACCAGTGATCAGTGTTCTTCATGGCTCCACTCTTCAGATGTTTAAAGTTGTGAAAAGAAACTGACGTAGGTCTGCCTGAGTGACGCCTATTTAGGAATCGCAGCATTGTTCCCGGTACCAACGACAGACGCGGAGCGGATTTCCACCAACCAGGGGTACTGCTCCCAAAAAAATCGTCCAGATGCCTGGGGAGAATTCAAAGGCAAGGAATATGCAACAAGATATAGTCTCTACGAGATAGGGCGTTGCTAAAGATACTTAACATGTCCGACAAAATGTGATCAGCACAGTATTATAGTATTATGAACGGGTATTGGAAATGCCAGATTCATAGATGTTACATGGTGGGGCGTGGCTGACGAGATGAAGGACTGGTTATAAGGAATGCTTCCGGCCCACTAGCGGAATCCTCTAGCATTCTCCCTCCTAACTCCTAGGCTTGTGTCTCAGATTGCCTGACATCCTCCAGAGCACATAATACAGTCCTTTACCCCATTCGATGCCCCTGAACTGCCCTGTCAGACGCTGTATACAGGGAGGTGCGGTGGCCTAGTGGCCTAGAGGCACCGGGCTGGGGATGCACCACCCTGCGCCTGGACCTGCCCACAGGCTGAGGGCCCAGTTCCAGAATGGCTGAAATGCTGCCCAATGCAGAGTCCAGCATAGTGCTCCTGACCTAGGACGGTGATTGGAACTCAACCTTTGCCCGTGGGAGCTGGAGGTCTGCACCTTGTGGATCCATGACGGTTCTACCAGCCTTGAGGACCCTGGTGCCCCATGCAAGCGGCCTTCACTCACCAACACCTTCTAGCTAGTCTTCTACAGAGGTGGCGTTGCGAGGCTTCCGCAAGACCTGGAGGGAGATTGAGGAAATGACACCTGACAGAGTGAGGTGGGGCCGGCCTAGTCTGCTTGCGAGCCGCGGTGCTCTGGCCCTTTGGTGCCTCTGCGACCTGAAGACTTGGCACAGAGGTGCCCGTTGCAGAGTGCTTGGCAGCACGGCCCCACCCGCTCTCCCCTCAGACTTTGAAGTGCTGGGCTGAACCAGTAGAAACCCCCTAACTCCCTCACCACCCCTTCCCCTGCAATCAGTTAGAAGCCACAGCTGGTACTGCTAAAGAGGGGGCTGCCTCCTAGCCTCCCCCCCCCCCAAAAGGATGACACTATTTAAGCGCATGAAGATGCCTGTGGCAGCACCATTACCGGCAGGTGCAGCGGTGAGGAGTTGGGGGGAGAGGCGGTCATTTTTTGCTGGGAAGCAAGATGTGAAGGCCACCGCGGGGAGGGAATAACCCCCTTGGTAAAAACTGCCCATTGTGAAGAGTGCCCCTGGTGTCTGGCAGGTTTGGGCCCATCACATGGCCCCGTACAGACCCCTGACGGACTGTGCCTGCCTCATCAGACTTTGTGTGGGAGCCACTTCTCTGGTCTCCCTGCACTTTCCCCTTTTCTACTTTGCTGCCCCAACTTGAGGACTGGTGGGGGTGCCTACTGAATGCTTGTGGAGGAGCCGTGGTCTGCTGCACGACCAGTCCCTGTAGCTGAATTTGACCAGCATCATCACCTCTGGAGAGGGAGGAGATGGGGGGTGAGTGGGGTAAAAAGTGGTTAAGGACAAAATGCCCGGAACACTCACCTGACCGCCATAGATCATTTTGCAGCCCCTGGTCAGCTGGAGAGCCTGCAGACGCCTGACCTGAATGGACTTCAAGAGCTGCAAAGCCCCAAGGGTGTGCAAATTCTTGTGGCTATTAATGTCTCCAGCACAGCCGTGCAAGCTAAAAATCAAAGCTATAATCCTAGATGTGAACCTATTGCACAAAGACGTCCGCAAAGCGATAGAAGTCTGCTACAATGGAGCAACAGGTTGACGAGCTGCAGTCGGAGGTGAAGTTCTTGAAGGCCATGGTGACAGTGCTTGAAGCACAGATGACAAAACTGGAAGTGAGGGCCGAAGACATGAAAGGAAGGGCTTGCATTTGTAATTTGCAATTTGTGGGATTTCCAGAAAAAGCCAAGGGTACCATACTGTAACTGTTTCTGTGAGACTGGCTGAGACAACAGTTCCCAGATGCCGGGCTGTCCCAATTCTTTGCCCACAGATTGCCAGGCCCGCTGCACCCAGGGGGTTCTCCGCAGACCATCATTGCACACCTACTTAACTATATAGACTGTGATGCAATCCTGTAAGGACTATGCAGGAACAGTGATCCCTCATTTGACAATCATGTGGTCAGGATATTCCCGGACTGCATCCAATCAGTTCAACAACAACGTCAAACCTTCGCCGGTGTCAAACAGAAGTTAAGAGTGATGGGCCACCAATTTATGCTTCTTTATTCAGCCAAGCTCAACGTGCTACATGGAGTTCGCTCTCATTTTTTCATGACACTGGAAGAGGTCTGGGCCTGGTTGAAGGTCAGGGTGATGCCCCAGTCTGACCTGGGGGAGTGGGAGGTTGCATTGCAGGAACTGCATCCTTTTTTCTTAAGGCGTACACACAACTGTGTTGGAGCAGTGTGTGACTGTTATGCACTGCTACATGGGGGAGGAACAACATTAGCCCTCAATATTGATCCTGATTTTCTGAGTTCATAATGTACTATGTTAATATTTGACTTGACTGGGGTTAGTCTCCAGTGAGGGACTACTTATTAAGTGGGCCGAAACCCCTATTTGCATCTGATTGCTGCCAGCCCCTTCCTACGAGCCTTACTTAGTACGAGTGGTATACCCCCCTTCCTAGGGGGATATTGGAGTGAATGCACGGCAGTGTGTGTGTATGGATGTTGGGTATAAGTGCTTGTACGAGTGTGATAGGGACACCACAGAGGTCAGTGGGGACCGGACTCATCAGGTGTGTGGGTTGTGGCTTTTGTCCTACCCTAGGGAGATAAGACTGCCTCCAGGGTGTGATAGTTCAGATATTATACACTTAATTTCTTGTTGATGCCCCATTGAGGGGTTGGGGGTATAAGCAATGAGGAGACCCAAGTTTGTTTACAGTGTGTTTACCTAGTTTGGGGGTTGAATTTGCATTTGTTTGACTAGTTTTAGTTATTGCAATGAGTGTGGGGCTTCGCTTGTGGGGGAAGGGTGGGGTGCTGGGGGGGTGAAATGTTCAGAGGACAGCTCTTCTGACATCTTATGATGGGTAGCCCAACTCAGTTTCTTACATGGAATGTGCGGGGTCTGGACTCCGTTGTCAAATAATACAGAACACACACCTACTTGAGGCGCATGGAGATGCACCTTACCATGCTACAAGAGAGACAGGTGACAGACAGGGGATACTCCAAAATTGCACAAGAAGTGGAGGGGTCGGTTGTACTCATTGACTTACTCCTCATATGCCAGGGAGGTCTCTATCTGGGTGTTTGTTTTAGCACCTCAATCCTACAGCAGACATAGAAGATAGATATGTCTTGCATGGATGGCTGAGCGGTGTGGAGCTGTGCCTCTTCAACATATACGCCCCCAGCATAGATAAAGGAATTTTTTTTGCATCCCTGGAAGATTAACTTCTACAGTATGTGGGCATGCCCATTGTTTGGGGGAGGAGATTTTAATTGCATTATCGATGGCACATGGATAGACACCCACCCAGGTTGGGAACTAAGACCCCCAGGTTGGGTGAGGCTATGCATTGGTTGCAATGCATAGTCATCTGGTGAGAGCTTCACCTGTTAGCTACAGAGTTCTGTTGCTACTTCCCCGTATATCATGCACATAGTAGACTGGATCGATTCCTTGTGACCACTGATGTGGCGTTGAACGTCCAGGGGGTGTACTACCAGGTGTGATTTCTCTCAGACCATGCCCCTCTCTTGCTGGACTGTGGCTTAGGCAGACACGGGTCCTGTGTACCGCTGTGGAGATTCCAGAAGAGTCATTGGAAGACCTGAAATTTAAGATAGATGTACAACTGACACTACAGGGGTACTTTGAGAATAGTTGGAACTCCACTGAATCAAGAGGTGTGGAATCGGACGCCATAAAGCTGGTTATACTAGGGGAATTCATTGGGGCGATACATGGCACTCATTGGAAACTTGAGTGATAATTGCTGGAAGGTGAGTCTCGATTGACACAACTCCAGTGGCGAACAGTGGTTGGTGTGGATGGGGTCGCAGAGCTAAAGGAGTCACATAGGTGGGTGGCCGAAGTCTGCGACCGTATGGGCCATCATAGGCACCAAAAATATCACCAGAGAGGGATGGATCAGACCACATGTTGGCCTGGCTCTTGAAGCGGGAATGCCCCCCACCCATGTTCCTGTAGTTGGGGAGGGCATAAGAGCAGGTCGTGGTGGACCAGTCGGCCATTGACCTGACTCTGAGGGAACACCTGGCAAAAGTATACACAGTGTCCCAAGATGATGGGTTGGGTGAAATGGCATAGTTCCTCAACAGGACAGTAGTCCCCCACCTGACAGCTGAGTGGCAGGAAGACCTTGAAGGTGAGATCCAGCTGGACGAACTAAGGGAGGCCCTCCAAGAAATGGCCAGTTGTAAATACCCGGTCCGGACAGCCTCCGGGTGGAATTCTTTCAGGTGTACCCCATGGATCACATCCCCAAGGTACACGATACTCTCCAGAAGGCTACCTTGTTTGGAGTCCTACCTAAGTGCATGCGGGAGGCGTTCATGATAATGGTGCCAAAACTCAGTAAGGATCCTAGTGATCCGGGTTCGTACAGCCCACTACCTATGCTTAATGTAGATGTGAAACTACTTGTGAAGGTTCTGGGGATGTGTTTGTGCCGAGTGGTCACTCACTTGGTGCATAATGACCAATTTGGTTTTATGCCAGGAAGAGGTACCCATATGAATTTTTGTAGCTTTCTCATGTCCTACACCCCACAAGATCTGAAAACATTGAGGCTACGCTGGTAGCTTTAGATATAGTAAAAGCATTCAACACTCTGCTGGATGTACCTGAGGGAGGTGCTTCGAAGAATGGAGCTTTGTCCCAGATATTTGGCATAGGTATGCCTACTGTACACCGAACCCAGGGCCAGGGTCCGCATCAGACAAGTAGTGTTGGAGGCCTTCAACATCAGCAGGGGTACACAGCAAAGATGCCCAGTGTCCCTGCTACTGTTCACGCTCACTATGGAGCCACCCATGATCTGTCTGCAAGATATACTTAGCAACTGGGCTTTTTAGATTTTAGTGGGAGACATTGTAGGAGGCTGGACTGGCTTGTAGTGAGTACCAAGGGGTACTTGCACCTTGCACCAGGCCCAGTTATCCCTTATTAGTGTATAGGGTGTCTAGCAGCTTAGGCTGATAGATAATGGTAGCTTAGCAGAGCAGCTTAGGCTGAACTAGGAGACGTGTGAAGCTACTACAGTACCACTTAGTGTCATATGCACAATATCATAAGAAAACACAATACACAGTTATACTAAAAATAAAGGTACTTTATTTTTATGACAATATGCCAAAGTATCTTAAAGTGTACCCTCAGTGAGAGGATAGGAAATATACACAAGATATATATACACAATAGCAAAAATATGCAGTATAGTCTTAGAAAACAGTGCAAACAATGTATAGTTACAATAGGATGCAATGGGGAAACATAGGGATAGGGGCAACACAAACCATATACTCCAAAAGTGGAATGCGAACCACCAATGGACCCCAAACCTATGTGACCTTGTAGAGGGTCGCTGGGACTATTAGAAAATAGTGAGAGTTAGAAAAATAACCCTCCCCAAGACCCTGAAAAGTGAGTGCAAAGTGCACTAAAGTTCCCCTAAGGACAAAGAAGTCGTGTTAAAGGAATAATGCAGGAAAGTCACAAACCAACAATGCAACAACTGTGGATTTCCAATCTAGGGTACCTGTGGAACAAGGGGACCAAGTCCAAAAGTCACAAGCAAGTCGGAGATGGGCAGATGCCCAGGAAATGCCAGCTGCGGGTGCAAAGAAGCTTCTACTGGACAGAAGAAGCTGCGGTTTCTGCAGGAACGCAAAGGGCTAGAGACTTCCCCTTTGGAGGACAGATCCCCCTCGCCTTGTAGAGTCGTGCAGAAGTGTTTTCCCGCCGACAGAACGCCAACAAGCCTTGCTAGCTGCAAATCGTGCAGTTAGTGTTTTTGGATGCTGCTGTGGCCCAGGAGGGACCAGGAGGTCGCAAATTGGACCAGGAGAGAGAGGGGACGTCGAGCAAGACAAGGAGCCCTCTTAGCAGCAGGTAGCACCCGGAGAAGTGCCAGAAACAGGCACTACGAGGATGCGTGAAACAGTGCTCACCCGAAGTCGCACAAAGAAGTCCCACGTCGCCAGAGAACAACTTAGGAGGTCGTGCAATGCAGGTTAGAGTGCCGTGGACCCAGGCTGGACTGTGCACAAAGGATTTCCGCCGGAAGTGCACGGACGCCGGAGTAGCTGCAAAAGTCGCGGTTCCCAGCAATGCAGTCTAGCGAGGTGAGGCAAGGACTTACCTCCACCAAACTTGGACTGAAGAGTCACTGGACTGTGGGGGCCACTTGGACAGAGTTGCTGGATTCGAGGGACCTCGCTCGTCGTGCTGAGAGGAGACCCAAGGGACCGGTAATGCAGCTTTTTTGTGCCTGCGGTTGCAGGGGGAAGATTCCGTCGACCCACTGGAGATTTCTTTGGAGCTTCTAGTGCAGAGAGGAGGCAGACTACCCCCACAGCATGCACCACCAGGAAAACAGTCGAGAAGGCGGCAGGATCAGTGTTACAGAGTTGCAGTAGTCGTCTTTGCTACTTTGTTGCAGTGTTGCAGGCTTCCAGCGCGGTCAGCAGTCAATTCCTTGGCAGAAGGTGAAGAGAGAGATGCAGAGGAACTCGGATGAGCTCTTGCATTCGTTATCTAAAGTTTCCCCAGAGACAGAGACCCTAAATAGCCAGAAAAGAGGGTTTGGCTACTTAGGAGAGAGGATAGGCTAGCAACACCTGAAGGAGCCTATCACAAGGAGTCTCTGACGTCACCTGGTGGCACTGGCCACTCAGAGCAGTCCAGTGTGCCAGCAGCACCTCTGTTTCCAAGATGGCAGAGGTCTGGAGCACACTGGAGGAGCTCTGGACACCTCCCAGGGGAGGTGCAGGTCAGGGGAGTGGTCACTCCCCTTTCCTTTGTCCAGTTTCGCGCCAGAGCAGGGCTAAGGGGTCCCCTGTACCGATGTAGACTGGCTTATGCAGAATTGGGCACATCTGTGCCCAAGAAAGCATTTCCAGAGGCTGGGGGAGGCTACTCCTCCCCTGCCTTCACACCATTTTCCAAAGGGAGAGGGTGTCACACCCTCTCTCAGAGGAAGTTCTTTGTTCTGCCATCCTGGGCCAGGCCTGGCTGGACCCCAGGAGGGCAGATGCCTGTCTGAGGGGTTGGCAGCAGCAGCAGCTGCAGTGAAACCCCAGGAAGGTCAGTTTGGCAGTACCAGGGTCTGTGCTACAGACCACTGGGATCATGGGATTGTGCCAACTATGCCAGGATGGCATAGCGGGGGCAATTCCATGATCATAGACATGTTACATGGCCATATTCGGAGTTACCATTGTGAAGCTACATATAGGTAGTGACCTATATGTAGTGCACGCGTGTAATGGTGTCCCCGCACTCACAAAGTCCAGGGAATTGGCTCTGAACAATGTGGGGGCACCTTGGCTAGTGCCAGGGTGCCCTCACACTAAGTAACTTTGCACCTAACCTTTACCAGGTAAAGGTTAGACATATAGGTGACTTACAAGTTACTTAAGTGCAGTGTAAAATGGCTGTGAAATAACGTGGACGTTATTTCACTCAGGCTGCAGTGGCAGGCCTGTGTAAGAATTGTCAGAGCTCCCTATGGGTGGCAAAAGAAATGCTGCAGCCCATAGGGATCTCCTGGATCCCCAATACCCTGGGTACCTCAGTACCATATACTAGGGAATTATAAGGGTGTTCCAGTAAGCCAATGTAAATTGGTAAAAATGGTCACTAGCCTGTTAGTGACAATTTGGAAAGAAATGAGGGAGCATAACCACTGAGGTTCTGATTAGCAGAGCCTCAGTGAGACAGTTAGTCACTACACAGGTAACACATTCAGGCACACTTATGAGCACTGGGGCCCTGGGTTACCAGGGTCCCAGTGACACATACAACTAAAACAACATATATACAGTGAAAAATGGGGGTAACATGCCAGGCAAGATGGTACTTTCCTACAGACATGAACCACACTGTCTGTGTATGCAGACAGTACTCTTGTCTATGTGTCTGACTCTGAGCGATCTATCCAGCGTCAACTGCAACTTGTGACAAATTTTGGGAAAAGGTCCGGTCTTGGTGTTAACCATCCACAGACGGTGTTGTTTCCTATGATATCCCTGGCTTCATGTGC
Source organism: Pleurodeles waltl (assembly GCF_031143425.1). NCBI lineage: Eukaryota > Metazoa > Chordata > Amphibia > Caudata > Salamandridae > Pleurodeles > Pleurodeles waltl. The sequence goes on along the minus strand of NC_090451.1, from coordinate 303,639,036 downwards.
GATGCGGACCTCCCAGATATCGGCCTCCCCTGGGAAACAAAATACTTTGGCCATGTAGGAATGCAGTTGTCCCACGATGAATGCATGCAATGCAATCTGAAAATGGGTCGAGTTGTAGACAGCCTCACTCAATAACTGATGCTTTGGAACACCCTGCCACTGTCCATTATGGGACGGGTGGCCCTTAAACAGTGGTACTACTATCTAGATTCCTGTATGCCATGCAGAACTCCCTTTGTATTTTACGGCTGCACTGTTTTGGTGGCTTGATGGACTTATGGTATCACTGATCTGGGATGGCAAACACAGCAGGATTAAACTGGTGATCCTGAAATTAGGCCTAGAGGCCTCATGGACCTTCCATTATATTATCTAGTAGGACGATGCAATATGCAGCATTGTGGTGCAAAGAGGCACCCAGTAGGGAGAAGAGGCGTCTAGCAGGAGTAGTGGTGATGATTGATCTCCCAAAGTTCCTTATTGGGGGACATAGAACCCCGGCTGACACTCCGTTTATAGTATCCCAAATTATGTGGATCTGGGAAAGGATGGTGACATATGTATTGAGACATGCTTCAAATGCGCGACTGCTTCTATTGCTGTGGCTCATGCTGTTTCAGTGTTTGAGGTCCTCTATGAATGTTACGCAGAGGATAGAAGGTGGCTATCAGAACGCGGAAGACATTTATTTGAACAATTTATTTATAACCCTTGAGGAAATGGCTGAGTTATTTGGAATCGGCCCGGGACAGTTTCTACAGTACGCTGGTGTTCGATGGCATCTGTCGCTGTAGATACGCATGTTTTGCATAGCTCGCCATCTGGTGTTGGGCCGGAGTGTTACAAGTTGTTTTTCTTCTAAGAAGTCTTTCGAGTCACGGGACCGAGTGACTCCTCCTTTTGTCTCCATTGCGCATGGGCGTCGACTCCATCTTCGATTGTTTTTTTTCCGCCATCGGGTTCGGACGTGTTCCTGTCGCTCCGAGTTTCGGAACGGAAAGATAGCTAATTTCGGAAGATTTTCGTCGGTATTGTTGCGTTCGGGATCGGCGTAGTTAGATTCAACACCGCGTCTAAGATCGAAGAGCTCCGGTGCCCTTCGGGGTAATTTTTTCGATCCCCCGTCGGGGCCTGGTCGGCCCGACCGCGTGCAGAAGAACGCCGATGGAACGGACCCCGTTCCGTTTCTGTCCCAAATGCCACAATAAATACCCCTATACAGACCAACACTTGGTCTGCAACCTGTGCCTCTCACCTGAGCACAGTGAAGACACCTGCGAGGCCTGTTGTGCGTTCCGGTCCCGAAAAACACTCCGAGACCGTCGAGCCAGAAGACTTCAGATGGCGTCCGCGCTGACAGCCCACCGGGAGTTCGAGGAACAAGAAGAGGAGGGAACCTTTTCGATCCAAGAATCGGACTCCGAAGGATTCGACGATACACAAACCGTGAGTAAGACGTCGAAAACCACTCAGAAGAAGATTTACAAGGCCCAGGGGACGCCACTGCCACCAGGCCATGGCTCGACCCATAAATTCAGTGACCGACCGTCGGCACCGAAAAAGGCCCAAACAGTGCCGAGATCGTCCGACTCCGGTCGAGACACCGGCACGCAGCCTTCTCGGGACCGAGAAAGTGCTGGAGACAAGCATCGACACCGAGATGCCGGTGTAGACACGGCTCGACGCCGAGACAGCGGCACCGAAGAAGATCGACGCCGAGAGGTTTCAGCCCCGAAAAAGAAAAAAGTCACCTCGGAGCCGAAAAAAGATGCAGACAGGGTTTCGGTGCCAAAACAAACTGCAACCGACCCAGTTTCAGGCTCTTATACAGAAGAGCACTCGCTAACCTCCCAAATGCAAAAGCATAGGTTTGAGGAAGAGCTACACTCAACTGATGTAGACCATACGCAAAAGCGTAATTTCATACAGCAGGGGACAGGAAAAATAAGCACCCTTCCCCCTATTAGAAGAAAGAGAAGATTGGAGTTCCAAACTGAACAAACACCACAAACAAAAGTGGTGAAAAAAGTTACTCCACCACCCTCTCCTCCACCTGTGATTAACGTCTCGCCAGCACAAACTCCATCACATTCCCCAGCTCACACCACCATGAGCCAGGGTGACCAAGATCAAGACGCATGGGACTTATACGACGCCCCAGTGTCAGATAACAGTCCGGAGGCATACCCTACGAAGCCATTTCCACCAGAGGACAGCACTGCGTATTCTCAAGTGGTGGCTAGAGCAGCACAATTTCACAATGTAAGCCTCCACTCAGAACAGGTCGAGGATGACTTTTTATTCAACACACTCTCCTCCACCCACAGCTCCTACCAAAGCCTGCCTATGCTCCCTGGTATGCTCCGGCACGCAAAAGAAATCTTTAAGGAGCCGGTCAAAAGTAGGGCAATCACACCAAGAGTGGAAAAAAAGTATAAGGCGCCTCCTACAGACCCGGTTTTCATCACTACACAGCTGCCACCAGACTCTGTCATTGTAGGAGCAGCTAGGAAAAGGGCCAACTCCCACACATCTGGAGATGCACCACCCCCAGATAAAGCCGCAAGTTCGATGCAGCTGGTAAGAGAGTCGCAGCACAAGCTGCAAACCAGTGGCGCATCGCTAACTCCCAGGCACTACTTGCGTGCTATGACAGAGCCCATTGGGATGAGATGCAACATCTCATTGACCATCTGCCCAAGGACCTACAAAATAGGGCAAAACAAGTGGTTGAGGAGGGACAGACCATTTCCAACAACCAAATCCGCTCCTCCATGGACGCTGCAGATACAGCTGCACGGACAATTAATACATCTGTAACTATCAGAAGGCATGCATGGCTCCGAACGTCTGGATTTAAACCAGAGATTCAGCAAGCAGTTCTCAATATGCCTTTTAACGAAAAAGAACTGTTCGGTCCAGAAGTGGACACAGCGATTGAGAAACTCAAAAAAGACACGGACACTGCTAAAGCCATGGGCGCACTCTACTCCCCGCAGAGCAGAGGGAATTACAGCACATTCCGTAAAACACCCTTTAGAGGGGGGTTTCGGGGTCAGAGCACACAAGCCAGCACCTCACAGGCAACACCGTCCAGTTACCAGGGACAGTACAGAGGAGGTTTTCTGGGACAATATAGAGGAGGGCAATTCCCTAGGAATAGAGGAAAATTTCAAAGCCCCAAAACCCCTACTACTAAGCAGTGACTCACATGTCACTCACCCCCTCCACACAACACCAGTGGGGGGAAGAATAAGTCATTATTACAAAGCATGGGAGGAAATCACTACAGACACTTGGGTTCTAGCAATTATCCAACATGGTTATTGCATAGAATTTCTACAATTCCCTCCAAACATACCACCAAAAGCACAAAATTTGACAAAACATCATTCCAATCTCCTGGAGATAGAAGTGCAGGCACTATTGCAAAAGAATGCAATCGAATTAGTGCCAAACACACAAATAAACACAGGAGTTTACTCACTGTACTTTCTGATACCAAAGAAGGACAAAACGCTGAGACCAATCCTAGACCTCAGAATAGTGAACACATTCATCAAATCAGACCACTTTCACATGGTCACACTACAAGAAGTATTACCATTGCTAAAACTACACGACTACATGACAACTTTAGACCTCAAGGACGCGTATTTCCATATACCAATACACCCATCGCACAGGAAATACCTAAGGTTTGTATTCAAAGGAATACATTACCAATTCAAGGTACTGCCTTTCGGATTAACAACCGCACCAAGAGTCTTTACCAAATGTCTAGCGGTAGTCGCTGCACACATCGGAAGGCAGCAAATACATGTGTTCCCATATCTAGACGACTGGCTAATCAAGGCCCATTCGTTAATAGAGTGCTCAAATCAGACAAATCAGATCATACAAACCCTCTTCAAACTAGGGTTCACCGTCAACTTCACGAAATCCAACATTCTGCCGTGCAAGGTACAACAATACCTAGGAGCCATAATAGACGCAACAAAAGGAGTAGCCACTCCAAGTCCCCAAAGAATTCAAAATTTCAACACCATCATACAACGCATGTATCCAACACAAAAGATACAAGCAAAGATGATATTACAACTCCTAGGCATGATGTCTTCATGCATAGCCATTGTCCCAAACGCAAGACTGCACATGAGGCCCTTACAACAGTGCCTAGCATCACAGTGGTCTCAAGCACAGGGTCATCTTCTAGATCTGGTGTTAATAGACCGCCAAACTTACCTCTCGCTTCTGTGGTGGAACAACATAAATTTAAACAAAGGGCGGCCTTTCCAAGACCCAGTGCCACAATACGTAATAACAACAGATGCTTCCATGACAGGGTGGGGAGCACACCTCGATCAACACAGCATACAAGGACAATGGACCGTACATCAAACAAAACTGCATATAAATCACCTAGAACTTCTAGCAGTTTTTCAAGCACTAAAAGCTTTCCAACCAATAATAGTTCACAAATACATTCTCATCAAGACAGACAACATGACAACAATGTATTATCTAAACAAGCAAGGGGGGACGCACTCCACGCAGTTAAGCCTGCTAGCACAAAAAATTTGGCGTTGGGCAATTCACAACCAAATTCGCCTAATAGCACAATTTATACCAGGGATCCAAAATCAACTCGCAGACAATCTCTCTCGAGATCACCAACAGGTCCACGAATGGGAAATTCACCCCCAAATTCTGAACACCTATTTCAAACTCTGGGGAACACCTCAAATAGACTTGTTTGCGACGAAGGAGAACGCAAAATGCCAAAACTTCGCATCCAGATACCCACACAAACAGTCCCAAGGCAATGCCCTATGGATGAACTGGTCAGGGATATTTGCTTACGCTTTTCCTCCTCTCCCTCTCCTTCCTTACCTGGTAAACAAACTCAGTCAAAACAAACTCAAACTCATATTAATAGCACCAACTTGGGCAAGGCAACCCTGGTACACAACGCTGCTAGACCTATCAGTAGTACCCTACATCAAATTGCCCAACAGGCCAGATCTGTTGACACAACACAACCAAAAGATCAGACACCCAGATCCAGCATCGCTGAATCTAGCAATCTGGCTCCTGAAATCCTAGAATTCGGGCACTTACAACTTACCCAAGAATGTATGGAAGTCATAAAGCAAGCCAGTAGGCCATCCACCAGGCACTGCTATGCAAGTAAATGGAACAGGTTTGTTTGCTACTGCCATATTAATCAAATACAACCATTACACACAACTCCAGAACATGTAGTGGGTTACTTGCTTCACTTACAAAAATCTAACCTGGCTTTCTCTTCCATTAAAATACACCTTGCAGCAATATCTGCATACCTGCAGACTACCTATTCAACTTCCCTATATAAGATACCAGTCATTAAAGCATTCATGGAGGGCCTTAGGAGAATTATACCACCAAGAACACCACCTGTTCCTTCATGGAACCTAAATGTTGTCCTAACTAGACTTATGGGTCCACCTTTTGAACCCATGCACTCCTGCGAAATACAGTTCCTAACCTGGAAGGTTGCATTTCTCATCGCCATTACTTCCCTAAGAAGAGTAAGCGAGATTCAGGCGTTTACAATACAAGAACCTTTTATACAACTACACAAGAATAAGGTCGTCCTAAGGACTAATCCTAAATTTTTGCCAAAGGTTATTTCACCGTTCCATCTAAATCAAACAGTGGAACTTCCAGTGTTCTTTCCACAGCCAGATACCGTAGCTGAAAGGGCACTACATACATTAGATGTCAAAAGAGCATTAATGTATTACATTGACAGAACAAAGAACATCAGAAAGACTAAACAACTATTTATTGCATTTCAAAAACCTCATGCAGGAAACCCAATATCAAAACAAGGTATAGCCAGATGGATAGTTAAATGCATCCAAATCTGCTACCTTAAAGCTAAACGACAGCTGCCCATTACACCAAGGGCACACTCAACCAGAAAGAAAGGTGCTACCATGGCCTTTCTAGGAAACATCCCAATGCAAGAAATATGTAAGGCAGCCACATGGTCTACGCCTCACACATTCACCAAGCACTACTGTGTAGACGTGTTATCCGCAGAACAAGCCACAGTAGGTCAAGCCGTATTAAGAACATTATTTCAAACTACTTCCACTCCTACAGGCTGAGCCACCGCTTTTGGGGAGATAACTGCTTACTAGTCTATGCAAAACATGCGTATCTACAGCGACAGATGCCATCGAACTGAAATTGTCACTTACCCAGTGTACATCTGTTCGTGGCATCAGTCGCTGTAGATTCGCATGTGCCCACCCGCCTCCCCGGGAGCCTGTAGCAGTTTGGAAGTTACCTTCAACTATTTGTATATGTATCATCTCAACCTTAAATAGGTACATACTTAGTCACTCCATTGCATGGGCACTATTACTACAATTCAACTCCTACCTCACCCTCTGTGGGGAAAAACAATCGAAGATGGAGTCGACGCCCATGCGCAATGGAGACAAAAGGAGGAGTCACTCGGTCCCGTGACTCGAAAGACTTCTTCGAAGAAAAACAACTTGTAACACTCCGGCCCAACACCAGATGGCGAGCTATGCAAAACATGCGAATCTACAGCGACTGATGCCACGAACAGATGTACACTGGGTAAGTGACATTTTCAATATCATGCACGGCTTGTGATATATGGCCTAGCTTCCCTGATGAGCCCGATGACTCCCAGTTACTAAAGGTACTACTGGAGTTTTGCTCACAAAAAGGCCTTAGTTCCCGCATATATGCGGCCCTGAAATTTGAAAGATGGGTCGACATAACTATGACCTACCTATGGTAGGGCGAAGACCTCGACACTCCCCTCATTGATGGTGAGTGGAAGGGAGCAGGGGCACAGGTGTGAGAGACAGTCAACAATGCCAGATTTAAACTAATACAATTTTATTATATCCATAGAGCTTACTTGACCCCACAGAGACTTAGTAGGATCTATCCCACGCATTCCGATGCTTGTGTAAGGTGTGGTGAATGCTTTGCCGATTTTGTCCATGTCACGCAAACATGTAGGTTGTTGTATTTGTCCTGGACGCGGGTTACATTTGTTGACATGGATAACGGAGACACGACTAACCCAGATGAACCAAAACTGCCACCTACGCTTTCTACTGCTGTCCAACAAAAGTCACAGATTTGCTCTTCTTGGTTCTGGCCAGGTTCTGTACTGTCATTCACTGGGCACAGGCACCACCCCCGCCATATGATAGATGGAGGACAGATGAGCTGGAGTAGGCAGTGTCAAAGGGAGTGCGCCTCCAAAATGTCTGCACAGACAAACATGCGGAGATGGACCATGAGAGATGGAGCGAGATGATGAATCGGGTGGAAGTAGACCACGGGGAGGGAACAGGGGAGCCCTTGCCCCCCCACTCCAATGTGGACCCGCCTGATGATATTTAATCCTCCTCCCTAACTCTCCCCACCCCACCCCCTCCACAGGTGTCCCCTGGTTAAGCAGTACCACCTGGCAGAGTGTGGCCCCCAGTGGTTGATGGGGGTATGGGTTGTGTGAATTCAGGATGTATGCCGGTCTGAATGAAGAGGCTTAGTTCTGGCTGCTGGATTACGGACACTTTCCCTGTCTTTTGGGCCCCTGGTCCACCCTGCCTCTTAAGGCCTTAACACACGACCGAGGGAGTAGGGGTTGATGTGGTCTCCCACCTCCTTTGACACCTCTGGGCTCTCTTCCCTCTTCCTCCCCGCCCTTTCCCCCTCCCACCTTTCTGATTTTCTGACTGCCTCACATCGTGTTGGTTTGTTATTAATCAATAATCGCTATTGATGGGGGGGATGTGGAGACTAGCATTGCTGCCATTTTAGTTGATTAAACTATTAATAAAGACTTATGTTTTACTCTGTCTGTGTATCCCCTGACCTATAGGAATCCCCCCAAGCATTTTCAGCTTGTTTACAGATGAATTTAGACGGTTTTAAGGTGAAGTTTAAGGGTGCAACCTGGAGCAGCCATATTAAGTGCAGATGATAGCCAAGGCCATATTGGTGGATGAGAGTGTGGATGAATGGGGTGGGGGCAGAGAATAAACAATATAACTAAAGAGACTGTTTTTTTAACCCAGGACAAATTCGTAATTTGCAACTGTGTTGTTTGACTTAATAGACTTCAAGGCAATAGGAAGAGAAATATCGAACAAGATAAGAAAGTGATCAGTCCGTGGAAGGGGGTAATGGAGCAGACTGAGATGATATTACTGAGAGCATAACTATGGTCTAATATATAGCAAATCTGTGGTAAAATCTGTCCAGTGGTATTTACCTAGTCTCACTAACACAGTAAAAACTAATTACACTATCATTGAAGGCACTCTCATTAACCATCAAAATACAGTTAATTAGGATTTAGATTTCTTACAAAATACTTCATTACAATTGTGTAATACATTCTTCTCAGAATTTCGTACTATTGTAGTTGCAGATTACTGAAAAATCAATGTTCTAATGCAGTTAATGGCAACATAATTCCAGAAAACAGAACAGGCAATATCTGCTTATTCATGAAACAGCCACATTCATAACAGTCACCGGTAAACAGCCCAGAACCAGCCAACACGTGTTTCACGACCTCTGTTGCTTTTTCAAAACTCAAATCATACGCAAGGCCTAACCTGTCCCTGTGATGTTATGTCCACTTTCTCATACATAAATCATCCATATATTCAGAAATAATAGTGCCACAGCATCATGAATTCCCTATACGAAGCTGTTGCTGGTTAAATTAGAGACCGATTAAGGACTCACAATTAAATTCCAGGTTATCACCGACATATCCTTAAATCTGCCATTTATTAATTACGCACAATAAAGTCCATAACGGCTTCACAAAGTCATTTGTCTAAACAAAAAACGAAGTAAAAAAACATGTTTTTCTTATTGGAAATGGAAATTCATGATGTGTCCAATGGTAATGTTAGTTCTGAATATCTTACTCTAAAATTTGATTTTTCAGTACTAATCCGCAAGCTATGATAACAGGATGAAATTCTGAGAAGAAGGATTTTGTTATCAATATTATTTGTTTGGAATGAGGTATTTTGTATTGCTGGATTAAGGTGCATCTAATAAGAATAAATCCAAAGTAATTTTATTTTGGTGTTTAATGGGGGTGCCTTCTATCATACTGTAATACGGCCATATTATATGGCCAGCTGCTAGCAGGTGACAGTTAACTGAATGAGGTTGAAGTCTGCACATGCTTGTAAGAGCTTGTTAACTTGTTGGTGATCCATGAGCTCACCCCACATGTTGAAGCCCTCGGGTAATATAAAAGATGTAGATTTAAAAATGAACAGGCCTAGCCACCTGAAGAGCAAGCATTGAAAACAGAAGCCATACCATAGGAGCGGTAGACTACACAAAGAGAAAGTGAATTTGGCCAGTAACATCACAGCCATATCAAAGTGAGGAGCAGAAACTAGGTTTGGGGCAGAAGTTGAGGTGAAGAAAGGCTGGAAAATGCAAAACAAAACTGGAGCCCTGGTGCCTCCTTCGTATGTGGTAGGCTTCCTTGTCGATTGTGAGTACTTGAGAAACGAAAACAAATGACACCCAAAGAACAGCAAATGAACAATAGCTAAAATAACAGAGTAAATTATTCATTCTAGTATAGTATATCAACTTCTCCCAAAGTTCAGTTTTGATTAATTTCCTTTGCAGTGTGTATAGAGTAGCACATATTCCAGAACATGCCGCTGAATGTTGATCCTAGATTAAATTTCTCCCCCGTCTACCTAACAATGTTTTTTTTTATTGAGCAGCTGTATGTAACATAATATGGACACACAATGACAAAATATGCTGGTAGATGCCCAAAAAAGATTTAAGTAAATCAGAAGCTATTCCTCTATTACGTAGGATGAATTATCCAGAGTTAAAAAATATTACAATTCACTTGGATATATCGGGAACTAACATTGTTCAAAGCATTAAAGTAACGACCTGCCTGATCAAACAATCATCTGGCTAGGAAATAGATATCTATAGTGATAGTACCAAGAATGCTAAAACTTTTGTCTGTCTCAGAACAGAATGATGCATAGAGTGCTAAAAAGGATAAATATAAAACATAGATGCATAAAAATGCTCCGCGTTGTTCGGGGGATTGGAGACTTTGAAGTGCATCGTGTACAGCTTTGCCGTCTAAGGATGGTGTGCACAAATACTCAAGACCTCCAACAACCTAGCAGGCTATCTTAAAGAGACCAACTGCATCGTAAAAACTATATCTGTCAGCAACAAAAATGCAGTGCTACAAACGTGTGAAAAGAAGTACCATTTAAGCCCTTTTGGGAGCTTCATCATCATCATCATTATTATAACAACCATGCATTTGAAAAAAGACCAAAGTCAGGGGAAGTACCATTAGCAGCATAATTTGAAGCCATGAAAAACTCTACATTTATCGAAAAATAGCAGACTTAAAGTGACATAGTGCATAGATCTGTCCAGATAAGAAAAGTATCAGACATATCCTTTGATGCCCTGGCAATTCCAGCCTCTTACTATATATAAGGTTAGGTTGGCCTTTATCTATATGCTTTGCACTATTGCGAACAATCATGGGGTCTCACCTAGAGAGTAAATTGTTCAACAGCCTCCGAAATACATAGCTGTTTTCCTTGGGTTCATGCTTTGCATAATTCATGTTCTATTTTGCTAGAACCAGTTGCTATAATGTATTATCTGATCAATTATTTCAGTTTGAATAAAGACCATAGGCTCTTGGTATCAGACTTAACCAGGTTAGAAAATGCATCATTCCCTGTGTCTTGTAACTTAAATAAGTGCCTCTGCAACAAGTACTTGTAATTAGCTATGTGATAGTACTAGCTTAATTCTGCCCCACAGTCATCTCCCATGTTTCTGACTTAGATGTAAGTTACCTTCCAGATATAGGTAGAAGACAATGCAAAGGCTTTGGTGCATTCTATATCAGTGCATCTAAATCATACGGATGATTTAATGCTATTCAAAAAAACAAATGTCTCCTGGAAAGTTAGATCTCCTTCAGGTGGCTTGGTAGGAACTAAAACAATGCAAAATGTTGAGAGATTAGAAATAGAATAATGTCCAGGCAGAAGGCTGCTTCACATTACTTGTTAACTAAATACAACCAAATATTATCACAACCTGGATGTAAATAGGGGCTACAACCAGTAGGTATTTAGGTTCCTGGTCTTAAACTTAGAACTAATTATTTGTTGATAGGGAAATGGTGTTTTTTCTAGAGCAATGAAATTCAAACGTAGCCCTCGGCTGAGCCATATGGGGACCTTACTGCTGTGCTGTGAAGGTTAGGTTTGATGAAAATATTTTCTTAGGTTCATTTTGCAGTCTTTCCTTATTGTTTAGTGCCTTTGAGGGACAATGACCACTCAAATGGGAGCAAGCTGCATGTAGTGTTCAATGAAGTCATGACATGGGTTTGGCTTTATGGTTAATGGAAGGGAATTTACCAGCAAATGACGAAAGCACTAAATAGTCCTGATTTGGAGGTTTCTGGTGAACTGGTCCCTCCGAATCTGTTCTTTTGTAGGAACAATCTGATTGGTCACTAGTCCTTAGATTATTTGATGAAGATGTGATTTCCCCCTCTAAGCTCCTCGATGTGCACTAATTCACCATGTGCATTTGTTCTGGAGATTACATTTTTCAAACTTGAGTATTTTGATAAAACAATTTGAAGCTTCCTCCAAATGTTCAAAGTTTGTAAGGGGCAACAAATTTGTTTTTTCTAAAAGGAAGTGAAAAAGGCACCCCACCTCTCTGTGGGGTTCTATAGCAGGACTTCATCAATGAAGAGACATGGTTGTCAGAGTACAGGACTGAAGTTGACATGCACCAAAAAAAGCTTGTTGCTACCTTAGTGGTGTTTCTAATACTACCCCTTAAAGGCTTAATTCTTATAACTTGTGGGACAGGGGGTATGTCTTGACTTGATTCAGTCTAGAAGGTGGTGATACCACACAGTGTCCTCGGGCTGTTTCTCAGCATGATCACTGGGCTGCTGATTGATAAACTTGACCCATGGCTCCACTGTCACTGTAGGCACGATATAATGTTACAGAGACTTGGTCAGTGAATGAGGCTTCGTTGAGGGCAAAGGTACTTCTCAGCTGCCTGATGTCTTGGTAAAGTTCTTGTTTCACAGAAGGTTAGATAGAAATTCATCTGCAAGGTACACATAGCGCATCTTTCCCTACGGTCTTCAGAATGACTGCGTTTGTGTCTAAGGCTAAGCAGTGGGGTAGCCATGTTGATTGGTTAATTCTAAAAGCAGTTTGTTTGATGACAGATCTTTCTGAAACGGGTCGAATGAAGGTGTGCAAAATGGATATGCATTCTAATGAGAAGTGAGTGTAGTTGAGGAAATGTGGATGATGTGTAATAGCAAACCTTGTAGATGGTGATTTCAGGTTAACCTTTTAAAGGCCTTAAAAAAGGGAGACATCCAGTTGTTAGACTTGAGGGGCTTGAGTGGTGATGCCATGAATTATGTGTGGATTTGGGGCTTTAGGCTTGTTCATCTGCTTTAACATGCTAAAACAGGGAGGAAGTATGTTTTTTCAAGTGAGGATTTTATGGGAGATGGTCGAGAATAGGGCTCATCTTGGCATGTCTCTTATCTTTTGATGGTGTAGAATGGTTGTGAGAGATGCAAGGGTAGATACCAGGGGAAGGGTGCAGTTTGCAAGTACTTACATCACCCAGTATGGTTATCTCATAGGCCACACCAGCTCCACTTGCTTAAGATGGCACCAACTTAGAGTACTGATAAGGCACACACATGCATGACCCAGAGAAATTTGTGGACACCATAAAAGAAGAAAAGCAAACCCTTAAAAGGGCAGCCACCATTCAACAGGGGATGTGCGAAGGGCTGTAGAAGATGGTATGACATAAATTTGACAGAGAGAAGCATAGCTAGATTAATACATTTTTATAGCTCAAAAATAATCCTAAAATTTGACAGGCAGTGTTGAGGAAACAGCGGCATGGATGGGAACGCAACTTGCCTTTCTCCACCAAGAGAAGCCAACATCACAGGTAGAAGATCGGTCGGTTCCTGTGGAAAAATACTGCCATGAGCATTGGGAATGATCGTGGAAGATGGGAGGCCTACCCGTGATAGAAAATGCAGGTGCCTTCAGCCCACATTGAGAGAAAAGAACCTAAATGAAAAGACACTGACATTAAATACGTCCAAAGTCATATAAGTTGTTTGTCCGCTACATGATAAAGAGAATATAAAAGCTCACATCAGTGAGATTTACCCCCGCGTGACATGCAGGTTTCTTCTAGTTAGTAGTTTATTTGTGTGTCCGGGTGAAATCCATCTCTGCCTTACATTCAGGTTAGTATCCAGCATTGTTGCTTCTCCGAAGCCCTTGATCTACACTCAGAGCAGGCAAACAATAGTACTTATGAGGCTAACACTAGTACTTATCTTATTTTGGGAACATCTCCGCATTCTCGTGATGATTGCACTGTTTATTGTCCTCGTTGGCATCCGAGGCGTCCATTACAGAGAACAGACACAAAAAATGAAAAAGGAGAATTCGTGACTAATGGAAAGGAGTCACTTTTGAAAGCATGCATCGTGTGTAGTTGAGGTAATGTACTTCACTCTCTTTATAACAGTATTATTTATAAGTTTCCTCAAGAAGTAACATCACTCTCCATGTGTTAAATGGCCCATTTCGCTTTTACATACATCATGGAGGCTGGAAAATGAATTCAGAAGCGCTTTGATCTATGTTAAAGAATTGTGCTTAAGTGATACTGAAGCCTCCCTTGGGTGCCATAAAGCAATGCTTTAGCAGCTACAAGACTGGATCACCTTTCCACAAAATAACTTACATTTCCCGAGGGTGGTACTGCAGCTCTTAAGAACCACATGCAGTACCAGTGTCCTACTGCCAAGAAGCGGAAAGGAACGCAGGGATCCCAGATGAGCTGTATTTTGCTCTACCCCCTATCCTGCTTAGTTCTAGCCAGGCTCTCGTCTTCCAGAATAGGAATGTTCAATATTTCCTTCACCCTGTCATTTTCAAAGAGGTCTGGAAAAGCTCATGGCAATGCACCCATAGAAAGTGAGTCAAGTGATGTGTTAGCAGGGATTTTGCCCTGCAAGTTTTTACTGCAAAATGTAAGCACAGCAAGTGTTATGAGGTTAAAACAGCAGGTCTACCTGGTTATTAAAAATAGGATGTTTTTAGACTGTGTCCCAATTATTCTAGCAGTGTTGAGACCTGTGTTGTCACTTTATCTTTTACAAAAATAACAACAAATTGTGCCTGTGTAAAAATGGTGCGCACTTCCGGAATATAAGCTCAAGCATGTGTCCAGAGTCTCAATTTGGATGTTGAAGAAGAGTGCTCAAGCGGTTTTAACACCCAGACACAGGGTGCATGAACTGTCGACTCGGAAGGTCCACAGTTGATTTGTAGAGAGAAGAAAAACCAAGGCACATCGCAGATTTGTAGAAGTGTCCATTTATTCTCCTGTTGTATATCAGAGAAGGCATAACCTTCTCTGAAAAAAACCTTGTTTTTCTGAATATGAGAACTTTTGACACCTCGCCCATTTGTTTCACTGGGTCAGGTCATGCCTTCTCTGATATACCACAGGAGAATAAATTGACACTTCTACAAATCTGCAATGTGCCGTGGTTTTTCTTCTCTCTTCTCTCTTGTCACTTTATCTTTAACTGCTTTATTTTTGAAAAACCGTGTCTCCCTATTTGTGATGTGTTTTGCTCGACATGATTAGTTGGACTGGTAGAAGGACTCTTTCTCGTAGCAAGTGCCCTATTACCTTAATGTCATTGTTTTATTGGCCAGTGGCTGAAACTTTCAAAACATGTCATTCTGAGTAAAGCACAGGCAAACATAGTGGTATGTCAGGGGCAGGGGTTGTGTAGAGAAGCAAATTTGTGTAGATTCCGAGGTGCCATGTAGTCATAATTAATTGTATGAATCTCCAATCTGTTAAATAAAGTTTAGCTTTTGAAAATGCACCTTAATAAAAAGGCAGCAATAGGTTTTACAAAACATTGAAAATACTTATTTTCTAACACAAAACCTATTTAGTCCAGGCACATTAGAAAGATTAAAGCACAGTGTAAATGATAAGATACAGTTAGTGAGGAGAAGTCTGTTCTAAGGGGAATTAATTTATGCCACACGATATGGTGTTAGACATGGCATGAAGCAAGTAGCATGCATACTTAAAATGAATAATCAACGTCTGAAGATGTTTCGGCCACTTACACATTTTTTTTAAATGTCTTTCTACAGGTCAGAGTATGATGCTTAATGGGCAGTATGACAAAGCCATCTCCATTGAAGATAATAGTGATACTCTAGATGTAAGGATTTGCAAATACAAAAGTGGGGGCACATGTGGCAAAATTAAGCATAAAATGATATTCAGTAGGTAACAAGATCTCACCCAGTAAGGGATTAATTTTTAAATAAAAAGGTGCCGGTGCCCAAAGCCCTCCTCTTAAACACGAAGATGCTGCAATTAAATGTGTGAACACGGAATACTGAGGCCGCGTAATTCTGAAGCCATCTCGGGCCTCTTCAATCCATATAAAGCCGCTCCCTGCCCCGTCAGCTCACTCTTGCAGCTTTCTACTTTCTCCATTTGAGACGCTTTTTCGTTTTTCCCTTCCTCCATCTTTGCATATGTGTCTTTTGCTCGCAGCAAATGCTCGAGACACAAGAATAAGCCCCGGCCCACAAAAATAAGTGCTGGTGCTCTGCACCGGAAACAACAAGCACAAATTAAGCACTGCACCCGGTGCTAACATCTCACATCACTGGTTACCTTTCAGTGGCAAACCTTTATATATCCAACAACAAAATATAACTGATTATCGAGCAGACACTGTAAGGTCCTTGAACTGTGAATATTTCATACACATTTTTTATTGTTAAAGATGAATGTCCAATTTAACGTGATTCCTAATGCAAAATAATGCATGCCTACCATGATTATTCATACAGAGTAATTGGTAACAGCCATAATAGCGAATACTCACTTCCTCAGGTATGTTTAGAGCAATAAAAAAAGACAAAAAACAGAATAACATCGTGTTAATTGCGGCCAAAGTAATGGTTGTAAAATAAAATTATCTATAATTATCACTGGAACAAAATACCATATTTTCATTGAACGGGCATCACTCTACAGTCTCCATCAAATGGTTCCACTAAGATATCTTAAACTGTGTATCATAGGTAAAACGGGACATCATGTATCTCCAAATCATTCATGATATACGAGGACCCTTTCGTTACCATACTGAAGTTCAGCAAAGTCTTTTGTGCGGTTCCTCGATTTTCTACTTGCTACTCAACCTTTATTTATCACAGGTATTTAAGGAATTACTCTCTGCCTAGGCTTTGGTCATTTTCAAAGATAATAAACCCTCCAGTTTCTCATTTGACTTGAGATAAAAACAAGTGAACATAGCATTATAGCTGAGATCTAATCTGCAGTGGTACAAACATGTGTAACAGGTAACAATGCCTTCCTGATAATCACTATCAAACATCGCCTGAACTAACCCTATTGGAATATCGGAATGTTGTTGCTGAGCATATCACATTTCAACCCAGTTAATCCCTTTATTCTCAAATTTATAGGATACTGGTTGTTTACCGATTCAAGTTTGTAAATTAACCATGTTTTTATGAAAGTAATGATTGCATACCGATTGTGAGAAAAACATGATGTGCCTGGATTAATTTTTTGAGATTGTGGGATTACCTCTTTTAATTCCTTTTACTTTATTCATTGGTCTAATTTGGTAGTTTGGTAGAAAAGGCCTCATTTAAAGTTGATGTCCTGTACTGTGCTAGTGGGAAATCATTTAGCAGGATAATCTGAATACGAGTACTTTTGCAGGGAGTCTATAAGAGTTGTGTGCCTATAAGGGTTTACAATGGACCTGGCTCTTTTGTTCATGATTGAGGTTGAAATTTGGAGAGTGTGCTGCTGCCCAAATCTATCCTAGCACTATTAATTACTAAATTAAGCATTCCTCCAATCACTTTTTGCATATTTGATGCAATGCCATAGGCCAAGGGAATGTCGAGATGTGGATCCCTTGCTCGTTGTGCCACATGATTCAAGTTACACCTCACTGATGAGGCCTACCAAGTCTGAAACAAATATGGGGTTGCATGTGCTCTCTGGAAGAGACCTTGCTTGGAAGTTTGAGAAGGAATGTTTCAGTAGAAGCAGGGTTAGTACTGATTTGTACAAGGCAGGTCTATGCCTAGAGAGGTACAGTGGGTGAAAAACGATGGGTTGGAAAGAAATACTAGTCCGAGCAATTACCAGTGGTTTAGACTTTTTGTAAAAGTGCCCTCTTTGTGAATTAAATTACTTGAGTAACAGTGACACACACATTTGTTTTGCAAACATATGCCACTGGGTTTAGATAGCAGAATGTTTTTTCCCTCCTTTGTTGGTCAGCTAAAAAGCCTACACATGCCACTTAGTGAAAGGTTGAAGCCTTTGCTCGCGTGTTCAGGACGTGAGGTCAGGTTCAGCTCTTTTCCAAAAACTTAACTTCAAAAACAGACAGTAATATACCAAGAAGCACATCCACAACAAGCACAATTTGACAGTCAAGCAACAGATTAAACACATGGAGGTAATCCTGATCAAAGTTGACTCCTTCAGAGGTAGCTGGCAAAGACCTCTCAAATAAAAATCATTTTTAAAAAATTGAAGCATAGACCCCTAATGCCCCGATTTTTGATTGTGGATTTGTCAGCAACAGGACAATATATGCAAATGGAGCTTTATTTGGCAAAACATTATTGCAAATTAATTTTCTAGGTCTTAATAAATAATTCTTTTTTTTTTGCATTTGTATGTTTTGCCCATGAAAAAACATTTTTAATACACATGGTAACAATTAAACCTCACACTTGTTATAAGTTGAGAGGGCTGGCGCCAATCCTGCGGGGGCTCGGGCCCACTGAGCAACTTTTCAATGATTCTTCTGTCTTGGCGGATGCTTGAAAAGGCAGAACCGGACAGTGACTAATTTCTTCATACCACAAACAAAAAAAAGCCAAATCCTATTGAATGTGCGCAACATTTCCAAAACCAAAGATGCATGTCACTATCGGAATCTCTTGTGAAAGTTGCTGTAACCCGTTTTTTATCTGTTTCCATTTAAATGTATAAACCTCTAACTTGCTTCTGAAAAGTGCACTCCTCTCAGTGGTTTGGTCTGATCAGCTGCTGATGTCACCAGCCTCAGCCTTGATAACCATTTCCGACTAGCTGTAGTGAGGGAGGCCTGGCTCACCTTTGCTCTAGGGCCTGGTCCTGTAAATCAAAGAAACATGAATCTGAGTTTCAAGTTTAAATGCGTCAGGACTCGCACAAACTCTGGCTTTTCTTAACCTTGCTTCGGAAAGTTATTTTGTGATTTTATTGGTACTTTTCTGTTCAAACCATAGTGTAGACTTTAAATTCTCTCATACCTAGTATGAAAGTGCTGAATACCTATTACAATTATACATGATAAACAGCAGCCGAACTTGAACGTCTCTGGTGTTGGTCACTGCGAAATTACATTACACACTCTTTCGGATGAAAATAATGTATAAAAATTAGTAATTACATCCCAGATTTCCTCTGGCAAGCTTCAGCTTTGTCAGTGCATCCTCCCTGGCAGAGTTTTGCTCCCTAATGGGTCTAAGCAGCCGGTCCGTGCATCAGCGGCATCCCTTTACTGGTGCCCTGTGGTTCCCGGAGGGCACGTGGCTGTGTTCCTCCGTGGAATTCATGGAAATCTTATTTTATTGCGGAAGCGCCTTTGTACGGATTCATAAAGTAGGCCCCTAGTGTGCAACACAACCACATCCAAAATGTATGGAATATACTGTGGTCTGTGGCACAGAGAGTCATATTTTGACTTGGATTTCATTCTATAAGAGCTATTAAAGTGTAATTTAAAGTAATATTTTAAATGAATAACTCATGGGGGAGGTATAGTCAGCAGCAGCAGGTCGCCCTGATAAGCATCAAGGTCACACAATATTTATATACTGACGATTTATTTGACACTAATAGTAAACACTACTCCTTATTTCACTACAAGTGTTATAAAAAAATTGGACCACCAGGAACTGAAAAAGCACATTCGCTAGTAGTTCAATAAAGAAAAATAAAATGGTATTTAATGTATGTTGCATGGATGAGTGTGTGTTTGAAAGAGCGCATGCTTGTATGTCTATGCACAACCATATGTGGTGTGGGTGAAAATGAGTGAAATTGAAAGTCAGAGTGAGAATGAATGAGTTCAGGTGAGTGACACTCAATAGGTGTGAAGGAGCATGAGTGATGATAGTAAGGAGTGAGTGAGTAAGAATAAGTGAGACTAAGTAAGAATAGTGATAGTGTGTGCAAATAACTGTGAGTGAGAGAATATGTGACCATACTTATTTGGTCACTCATGAGAAAATGTTGGTAGTGATGCTAGCATACATGAAGAAATTCTTGGCATGAGTGCACCCGTGGAAAAATGTTGGCACATTGGAAGTAGTTCTTGGCATAAAAGGACAAATATGGCATATGGGAGGGGGCAATCATGACAAAATGCTGGCCCTTACATAATACAGGCAATATTTGACATATGGGTTGGCTGTGGTGTATGGATAGTACTAATGGCAGCTTTCAGGCCCTGGCACATTGTTTGTTATGTTAGAAGTAAGCATCAAGGCTTAATGGAAGCACCAAAGTTAAAATTCTTGTCCTGGCATATTGGATGTAATCTTTGAAATATGCAGAGGAACACCACACATTTTGAAAATAAATGGGGTTAACTTAGTTTGGAACACTTTGAAAGGACTTCAGAATCTAATGAGTGCCCTTTCAGTACCTGCGACTTTTTAGCACTTTTATATTTCAATTAGCAGTTCAGTGCGCACTCTTCTGATTAAATTAAAATAAAACAGGTTTTTAAACAAGTTGGCATGTATTATTATACTGAATATATAGTTTTACATTTACATATTGTCAAAGATTGGAAATCCGTATGTATTAACAATTAGGAATAATGTAAGCCAGTTACATAGTTCACCTTCAGTATTTAGTTTATATCAATTAATACATTTGTACGTAGCTACTAATATTTGTTTTGTCCCCCTAAGATATATCAATACATTTCTCGTTGCAGTATACACATGGAGAAGTATTAAATCACGACAGTATTAAGTATGAACAATGTAGATTTTCAGTGCTGCTCTGTATTTTGTGGAACTAAATCTTCTAGAGGAACACATATTTCATGTAGTACAAAGAGAAACAAGTAACCTTCCCCAGGCGTATCAGGTGAACACCCTATTCCATGCAGTTACTATGGAACTTCAAGTTCATTATTGTGATGTCCACAGGGTTATGGTCATGTGACATCAGTACCTGGGACGATTCAGGGTCAAAGGGTATGTAACGTCACTTAGGTCACCCCTGGCATTTTGGTGAATTGCCATCCATGTATTCTATAGCACTTCTATAAGTGTCTTGATATAGGGGCATCTTTCTTTCCCTCTTATCTACTACAGACCAAACTCTATGCAGAGCGTAGTACATTTTAGAGGGAGATACCCCTGCCAACACCAAAGATACACTCTTTAGAGGGGCCTCCCTCTCCTATGTGCACTTTTTTATTGTGCTGCTTTGCACATACTTATTGAACTCTGGTAAAGGAAGATAAATGGTTGCCTGCAAACCCTTAGCCGTAGAAACAAAAGGGAGCCGCATGCAAGCCTTGCCCATCAGTTGTAAAATGGAAGATGCTCTAGTGTGCTCCGATGATCCTTCAAACACTGACAAAATGGGACTAACATGAGCCCTCATGGCTTATCTTAAAGGGTAGTGTCACGTACCTGGTTCTCATACAGAATTATCATACATATAGGGCTTTAAGAATCGTGGTTAGGGCATGTGCTTTGCATTGCTACGGAAGGTCAATGGCACATGGTGTTTAGAAGTATTATCAATTCCCAAAAGAGACTTCTCCAAGACACTATTCTTCCTGTTTGCTAACTGCAGTAAATTGTGTCAAATTCAGGCCTGGCATTATGAAATGAATCTAGGCATCCTCATTTCAGATGACCTCTTCTTTGAGAACTACATTAATAAAATAAAAAAACTCAAACCAAGAAAGATTGGTTATCAGCCTGCTTTACTGGTGACAGCAAAACCTTTTCTCCCAGACACCAACTTCATAACAGTGCAAGCCCCAAGTCCTCTGCAATCTGAGTTTCGCCCTGCTCCATATTCTCCTGATAACACTCTGGCCCCAGTGAGAGGCATACTACACACTGATGAAGGAACGCTGTAATAGTTACACAGCACCTAAAACAACACTCCTGTCTACCTGCCTGAGAAACTTACCACACACAAATTCAGGATATCTTCAGGCTAGAAACTACATTCTGCTAAAATGAGAAATACCAGCGAAAAAAAGACCTTCTCCAGCTACTCTCCAAGGATCTGAAACAACATACATCATCAGAGCTGCCTCAACCCTCCTACAAGTCAAAAAAGACCTGAATACGTATCTCCTCCAGAAACATTACTTTGCTTGACAACATGAGTTAACAATGTGCTTGATACTGATGTGCTCCTTGTATTCTATCACTACGCTTACATCCATGTGCAGTGCTCCGTTTGCTGATGAGCTGCTATACACATGTACATATTGTTGGATTCTACAGCGTAATCGTTAAAAGAAAATATAGCCAGGGCATGATGCTCTATTAATTGTTCTTTTTAATAGGGAAGTACTATTTTGCCTTCACTGAACTCCAACCTTCCACTCCTGTTATATTGATGACGATTGGCTGCAGAGTTTCAGTAGTCACATAGCCCCTTTATTACACTGTTCATCAATATCTCTTTGATAGTCAACTCTTTATTTGTGTTGTAAAAACATAATTTTAAAGGGTGAATAAAGACATATAGTAATGGAAGAATGAAGTTGAACTCACCAGCTGATCCTCTCCCTGTCCAATGATTCTGCAAAGGCCAAGAGAAATTTCCATAACAAGATGAGAGCAGTTGCCACCTGGATGGAAGCCAACTGTCCCAAACTCAGCTCAGATAAGACCGAGATCATCGTGATCGGCTCCAACCCTTCCACCTGGAACGACTCCTGGTGGCCCACCGCTCTAGGAAACACTCCCACGGACCACGCACACAATCTGGGCATCATCCTGGACTCCTCTCTATCCATGACCCCCCCCCCCACTCTCCCCAAGTCAACCCCGTCTCATTGTGATGTATCCACACCTTCCGACTCCAGCAAAATATTTTCAAGTGGATCCCCTCCGACATGAGGAAGACAGTCACTCACGGACTCGTCACTAGCAAACTGGACTATGGCAACGCACTGTATGGCTGCATCACCAAGAAACTACTATCAAGACTACAAAGAATCCAGAATGCAGCAGCCAGACTCATCCTGGACATCCCCTGACACAGCCACATCTCCTCCCACATCATAGACCTAGACTGGCTCCCAGTTAACAAGTGCATCGCATACAAACTCCTGATCCACACCTACAAGCACTACACAACATAGTACCGGCATACCTCAACCACTGCCTCGCCTTCTACGTACCCAACAGACATCTCTGTTCTCCCCAGCTCGCCCTGGCAGCTGTGCCCAAGGTCCTGAAAAGCACAGCAGGAGGAAAATCCTTCTTCTGCCTTGCAGCCTGGACATGGAACACGCTACCTCTCAAGCTTGGGCAGACCGCATCACTGATGTAGTTCAGGAAGGACCTCAAGAAACGGCTCTTCGCTTTAGCAGCACTCCCACTAACAGCGACTTGAGACCCTATGGATGATTAGCTGTGCTTTAAAAATTTGTGATTGATTGACCAGTTGACAAAATAAATAAAATTGAAATTAACTTCTCAAGTTGGGCCTACTCTGGCTTCGAAACTCTGTTATCGATGCCTTACTGAATGAAATTACAAACAAACATTAGATTTGTTTGTTAACCTCTAGGGAACATTCAAAGATGGATCCTATGTTCATAAGAAATCTTCCCTGGAGGAAAAATGTGGCTTAGCTATGTCACTCCTCCTAGCGCCTACATGTTTACTTTACACAGAAGCAAAGATTGTCATTTAGAGGGGGGTGGAAGCAGGGCATTTTGCCAGAAAGCTAGATTTCCCATATGGTACAGAAGCAGTGGTGGTGGTTATCATGTCAGCCATTTCATCTACCTGGAGTCCTTTCTGACAGAACAGACCACAATGTCGAAGTCATCGGAGGAGGTTCCCTTTTTTAAGTGTTTTTTTCCTGGCATCTGTACTGTTCCGGTGAACTATGTCCACCATTGCGGCCCAGACACAAAAAAAGCAAATGCCTCCATTGTGCTGAGGAAACACTTCCAGCACGTGAAGGGCATTTATTTTGTTTCTTCCAAGGACAGACTTTCACTTTGTGGGCAGCCTGTTTTCATTAAAAAACAAAACAAAAACAAAAGTGTCATCTGGGTTACCGTGGCACAAGGGGACATTGTCGGCATTTTTCTTCCAAAGTTGCATCTGCCTTGGTGATAAGAGTTCCTTCAGGAGATGAAAGGCCTTCACCTCAGTGGTGAACTCTGCTCCATCAGCCAGCTGCATCATAGCCTCTGCCACACCAGCAGGTGGCAAGTCCATCCAGCTTTAAGTGTCCCAGTAAGCCCTTACAATTTATAGAGCTGCCCATAGTGTGAGGTTATATAAAGAAAACAGTTTCGGTAGACATCACTTAGAGATACTTGAAAATACTTCCACTGACTGACTCAGTGGCCCTGCTAGCACAATTAGTATCATACACAACAGTAGAGTAGCAATTTAGTCAATAGTCTATTGATTTGTACATGTATAAACAAATAACAACAATCCCTATAAGTGACGGCGGCACAGGGCTGGTGAGAAATAGGTGTTTTAACAAAATACAAAATAACAGCACAAAAGATATAACTGTCTTAACCATTCAGACATTATTAAAAATATAAAATCCAAACCCCACACATTTTAGGATTTCTCAGACATCATATGCAAATATGATTAAGACTAATAAGTTGATGTTTCGACCCCTGTCTTTTATTTAGGTGGGGGTCTTTCTCAGGACAGAATAGTTGCATCGTAGGAAAAGATGTAGGACATGTCAATAATTATTGATATAAGAAGAAACACAATCAAAGACGCAGAATGTGAAATACCATACCGCAGCTCGCCTGACCATAGGGATACATCAATGAAATATCAATAGGATGTCATAAGGGTAATCAAGGCTTTTGAAAGGATCACAAATGACCTGAAAAGTAGAAGATAAAATAGAGTCTGAGTTGGGGAAAACGTGCAATCGGAGCTAACTCGAAAGTGGAAATAACTATGTTCCCACATGTTCAAACACAGATTATTGCATGCACCTTTGAAAACACCACAAATAGTGCCACAAAGTAAAGACGATGATACGTCCAACCTCTGAAGAACCACACTTGCTCTTATGTAAAATTCAAGAGATTTACTTGGGGTTGAAAGATACATTCCACCTGGGTGGAAGTGTTCAATAGTGTCAACATACCCATCTAAGAGGGCTGCTCAAAATTAAAATAAAATGTAATAAAATTAACTGCTCAAAATATGCAGAGTGCAAGAATATGTACATGGTAGTACTAGGTATGAACCAAGCCACATACGAGGACTAAGTGCAGGCCTGTTCTGAGTGCAAACAAAAGGTAACATCCTTTTTGATTAGGTGAACATGAGAGTCAGAGAGCCACAACAAACCGGTCCAGGGACAATGGCTTCAGGAGAATACAAACAAATTGGAAAGTAAATAGTACACGGCTTCCTATAAAAGGATAAAGGAATATTTTGAGAAATAGATCCTAGCCATTGAAATCTGGGAGTGTGATAAACCTTTAAGAGGAAAAAACATTTTAGGGGGAAAGAAACTTTCACCTCAGAATGCCAGCCGGGTACCGAACAGCGCACAGCCACCAACTGTGGCTGAGTCGCGAGGCCACACCGCACGTGCTTGTGGTAAAATAGGAAATTAAATGGTGAAAACCAACAATCTGTATTTGCCCAGGCACTATTTTAGCCAAGACTTGCCCAAATATATGTAGTGCTAAAGCTACTAAAGGACCAGATTTAACAGAGGCAACCTCACCGTCTAGTGAGAACAATAAAAATCCAGGACATTAAAAACATCCAGTGTAAAAGAGAAGGGAAAAGCGATCAAAGGAACAAGAAAAGAAGCAAAAGGCAAATGAATCCTACAATTTATAGTACATTGAACCAACATATTTCAAAGAATTCGTGCAGATTATTTGATCTCGTTTAAGGCTCAGACGCAGGTTACAAGAATGCAACAATCAAAAATTCTATGCAGTAATACAAGGCAGTGGATCTAATATTGGAGGGCAATAGACAGCTGACTCCATTCATTCATTGTATTGAGGGATGTGACCGTAGATTTCACATGTTCAATCCATCTGCATTCCTGTGTGAGTAGTTTGAAGCTGTTATTGCCACCTCATAGATTTAATTTGGGAGCCTCAATCCCTTGTCATGTTATGTCCTTTGTAGAATGGCCATGTTGTGAAAAGTGCTCTACCAAAGGGGCTCCTATTGTTCCTCGGTTAATCCTGCTTTGGTGTTTGAGTATACGTGCCTTAATCTTCTGTGAGGTCTTTACGATGTAGCCTTTCCTGCATGGACACCATATGGCATAAATAACACCACTAGTATTACAACCCGTGAAAGTATACAGTTCAAATTGTACATCACCATGTTCAAGAAGCTTAGTTTCAACACAGTATCTACATACTGTGCATCCACCACATTTGAAATGACCTCTGATAGGTGGGAAGCCAAGCTGTGTTTGAATGGTGGGAGCAACAGGGGCTGGAAGAGTACTGCTCACTACTTTGCCCCTGATGTTGGGTCCCCTTTTAAAGGAACATAGGGGCAAAGCACTGCACTTTACTAGATCAAATGCCAGTGGTTACATATAACCTTTTTAATAGCATTGCTTTCTATTTTATATGTACTCGCAATAATCAGTCGCTGTTTGGTGTGTTTTGGGAACCAATTAATCTGCTCTATTGGTACACCAAGCTCTTTTTCTGGCAGTTTTCAGTACTCTCAGAAGGTAACCCATATCATGTAGCCAAGATGTAAGAGAATCTGATTCCCTAAAGAAATCATTCCTGTGTGCCCTGAGAAATTGACTGTATGACAAATTCTCATGAAGCCCTCTAGGTCAATAGCTTGAGTACTATCAGTAAAAAGTTTCTTTTAGGGGAGTCTGAAATAGTGTAGTGTAAAGTTCATCATCTTATTCCTTAATTATCAAATCTAAAACAGCAACGGAATTCCTGTAGTAATTCAATTGCATGTCAGAAAATTTGTTATTTATCCATTTTACAGAATTGCTAAACTGAAGCTGTATCACCCCCGCCCATTGTACTGTATTGTATTGTATGTATATATATATATATATATATATATATATATATATATATGATATCATCACCATACAATTTTATGACAAGACCGGAGGCTCTTATTATGCGTTCTTTTCATGCTTTATTTAAATAGCAGCAGTCAAGAAAACTACAACTCCCAGCAGGGTTAGCGACCTCGTAACCAATGGGAGTAAAACTGCAAAGACAACCAGCCAATCACTACATTACATGAACTATAGAGAGTACGCTTGACTGCGCACAGTCCTCTTTTCTTGCTGCTGCGCAGTCGAGATAAGTACTCTCTTTTACTCAGGAATTATTCTAACGTTTATTTACTGTGTGCTTGGTATATTTATGTTTAGTGCTTAATAATTGCCTTATTTCAAGATTGGTTAGTTTCGCGCGCTTTCAGCGCGCCTATATTTCCACCCCCCCCCACTCCCCGACAAGTTATTTTGGTCCGCTGTCGAACGCGACTCATCCGTCGCGTTCGAACAGCTATTTCGGTCCTGTCAGCGGAGCGCGCTCGGCTCTTCATTGCGCGGCTGACGGGACGTTACCTGAGCATCCCGCTCCTCTTCCTCAGGTCGCTCCGACGGTCGGCTTCCTTCAAAAATACGCGTGTCTCCCGCTCCGCAGTCGAACTCGCCTTGTCTCCGCCCATTAGTGTTTTCCAGCCCCTGGGGGTGTATCCTTTCGGTTGGGAGCGTGTTGCTCCTTGGTTAACTCTTCAATACCCAGCTTTTGCTGACGTTTATACCATTTCCTTTCATTTTGCTCAATTGTTCACGGATAATAATGAATTCTAATTCCCCTTCGTTGTCAGAATCAGGGGAGGAGGAGGATTTGCTCAAACAAGATATAAGCGATTTTATCCATTCCTCCATGAAAAGTGCTTTTAAAGCAACGATGGATAAGATGTCTAAGAACATCGAAAATTCAGTGTTGTCCATGGTGTCCAAAGCCAAGGCCCATTCTGCGGGGGAAAGCAGAAAAAGGAAAATATTATCAAACAAATCACGTAAGGGCGCATTTAAGGCAAGTGAGCTTGGCTCACACCAGGATGAGGACTTGATTCCTCCTAGGCCTCCTTCCAAGGAGGGGATTTCGGTGCCCATTGCGGCATCTCACAAAAAATGCAAGAACAAAGCTAAGCATATTTCAGCGCCAAATAAATTAGTGATTGAAAAAATTTTGGACACAGATGATGATGATATGGACATGTCAGACCAGTCTGATAACCCTGATGAGGCATTTTCCCTTTCTTCCCCTCCTCGAAAAAGGACAAAAATGTCATCAAACGAACCCTCTTCCAGTGTGGTGGACGCCGAGGGCGTACCTATGTTCGACCCATCCCTTATCCACCACCCAAATTCAACGGAATGGCTCCCGTTGGATCACGTAGGCGCATATATTTCCTCTCGCTTACGGTTGCCTCTGGATAAACAGACTCGGGCCAAATTAAAATCGGAATGCCCCAGGCCAGCGTTGGACTCTAACATTACGGCCACTCCAATTATCGATGAGAGTCTCATCACATTCTTTACAAAATATGGCAAGGACCCCCGTAAGGGAGTGGATAAAGCCTGGACCACGTGCCAGGATAAACTCTTGGATGTAGTAGGACCTCTAGCGAGGATTTTCGACCTGGCCGAAACAGCGAGAATGGAAAACGTGTCAATTGACCCTGCTGATCTCTCGCTATGGATCCAACGGGCCTTTTGCCTCTTAGGAAATGCTAATTTGGCAATAATTCATGAAAGACGCAAAGGTCTTCTCCTAAAGATGGATCCTAAATTGGCCAATCTGGCCACTCGGGACCCCGGTGTCCACGCCGAGGGTAATCTGTTCGGCACTTCCTTTATCAAGGATCTAAACCGGTTTGTTTCAACTTTCTCGTCTATGGACAAGGCACAGCAATCGATGAAAAAGGTTTTCTATCAGCGGGTTTTCGCCCGGGCCGGTAGAGGTAGGAGTCGCTTTACCGGCCGTCCATACAGGAACCAAGGCTCCAGAGCATATTCAAACCCTTATGGCACCTATCAACACGAGTTCAAACCTCAATTTTACCCCCAGCGTTCAAGGGGATTCCGCGGTCGCGGCCAACGTTTCTCCAGATCGACCAACAACCAAGGTAAACCAACTTTCTGGCCTTCCCGTGGGAGGTCGGCTTCGTTTCTTTCAAAAATAGTGGGAATCGATTTCTTCCGACCCATGGATTCTTTCCACAGTGCAGGGATATCGCATAGAACTTCTTTCACCCCCCTTTCAATCCTCTCTCCCTCCTCTTCCAAAGTTTTCTCTCGAAATGTCTTCTCTAATTTCCGCAGAGATTCAATCTCTTTTCACAAAAAAGGCTATCCAACACTGCAGTCTGGATCCGTCAGGTTTCCTCAGTTCTATCTTCCTTGTTCACAAAAAGAACAAGAAACTTCGTCCAGTGATCAATCTGAAAGCCTTCAACCAATTCGTGGTTTATCGTCATTTCAAGATGGAGACTATCGTCCATCTCAGGGATATTTTGCTCCAATTCGACTGGCTAGTCAGACTGGACTTACAAGACGCATACCTAACCATACCCATACATCCTTCCCACAGGAAATTCTTTCAATTCCAGTGGAATTCAGAAACATTTCATTTTTCCTCCTTTCCGTTTGGCCTGTCTTCCGCTCCCTGGTGCTTTACAAAGCTATTAAAACCAGTGGTAGCTTATCTCAGGTCGTTGGGCATCAGACTCATAATTTATCTGGACGACATTTTGATTATGCACCAGAACAAGTCTTCCCTTCTGAATCATCTTCAACTAACTTCTACCCTTCTTTCAGATCTGGGCTTCCTGATAAATCTCGAGAAATCAGCAATCATACCTTCACAACAGATAGAGTTTCTGGGCTTCCAGATAGACTCTGTGTCAGCTTCCTTGCTCCTTCCTCAGGCAAAAAACTCAGCAATCAGAAAGGAGCTCGTTTTAACTCTACAAAAAGACTCTATTTCTCTCAGAGCCCTCGCAAGGGTGGTAGGTCTCCTCGCTTCTTCGATTCAGGCCATCTTCCCGGGACCCTTCATTACCGCGCTCTACAACGCCTCAAAATTCTTCATCTTCGTCCAGGATTGGCTTTTTCCGACCTTGTGGCTCTCGACCAAGAATCACGAATAGAAATCCAATGGTGGATATCCCATTTAGAGGCCTGGAACGGCAGGTCCATCTTCCCCTCTGTGCCAGATCTTGTGTTAGAATCAGATGCAAGTCTCACAGGCTGGGGCGCCCGGTGTGGGGCGATATCGACTGGCGGTACATGGTCCGCAGGGGAGTCCAGATTGCACATAAATTGTTTAGAGCTTCTTGCAGGCTCCTTTGCGATCAAAAGCTTTACAAAAAACAGAGCTCAATGTTCTATCCTGCTTCGCATGGACAACATTGCGGCAGTACGTTATATCAATCACCTCGGGGGCACCAGATCCAGACCTTTGCCGCTACTGGCCAAGAGTCTTTGGGAATTTTGTCTGGCTCACAAGTTTTCCCTCATAGCCGAGTACCTTCCAGGCTCCTTGAACTCCACTGCAGACTGGCATTCTCGTCATTTATTCGATTCCAGCGACTGGATGTTACACCGCTCAGTCTTCCGGTATCTCGAGAGGAAGTGGGGCCCCTTTCAGATAGATCTATTTGCATCCAGACTCAACGCTCGGCTTCCCCGTTTCTTCAGTTGGCGTCCAGATCCTCTAGCATTAGCCACGGACGCGTTTCTTCAAGACTGGTCTCAGTCTCTCAACTATGCTTTTCCACCTTTTATCCTTATCAACAGAGTTCTAAATCAAGTCCGACGGCAACAGGCGTCCTTGGTTCTCCTGGCTCCCTTTTGGCAATCACAGATCTGGTTTCCCCCTCTTCTCGAACTTGCGGTAGACTTTCCAATTCTTCTTCCGAACTTTCCATCCCTTCTCCTGGACCCACTCGGGTGTCCCCACAATCTAATCCTAGACAGTTCTCTAACTCTGTCAGCATGGTACGTTTCCGGTCTTCCCAACAATCCTTCCCGATTTCGTCAGAAGCTACAGAATTTATCAACAATGCATGGGCGCCAGGTACAAGACGAGCATACGAGTCAGCTTGGTCTCTTTGGTCAAGCTGGTGTGTGGGACAATGTGCCAATCCCTTTTCAGCGGATGTCAATTTGATCATTAACTTCCTAGCCGCCCAGGCGGGTCTAGGCAAATCTTATCGGACAATAAATCTCTACAGATCGGCAATATCTATTAATCATTCTCTAGTAGATGGTATTCCTATCGGTTCCCACCCTTTGATCTGTCGCCTTCTAAAAGGCGTTAAGCTTTCCAGACCCCCTTCTGCCAAGTACTCTCATCTCTGGGATGTTTCCCTGGTATTGAATTTTCTTGTCGATTGGCCGGACAATTCTAACCTAACACTCAAAATGCTGTCTGCTAAACTTACTATGCTTCTGTGTTTAATATCCATGAAGAGAACTTCGGACGTTAAGTCTTTGGATGTTTCCGCCCGTCAATTTTTACCATCAGGAGTTCTGTTCCATATCTCCAAGCGTACTAAGACTAATCTACATTCAGTATTTTACCCTTTCTTTCCAGATAAACCAAATCTCTGTGTGGGTCTTTGTTTAAAAGAATATGAAAAAAGAACTGCGGTCCTGAGAACGTCTTCATCTAATCAATTGTTAATATCATTTCGTAAGCCCCATAAACCTGTGTCTTCGGCAACTTTAGCTCGGTGGGTCAAATGGATCATGTCCCTGGCCGGGATTGATATTTCAGTGTTTGGGGCTCATTCAGCCAGGGGTGCCATGGCCTCCAAGGCTTTTGCCTTGGGTTCCAGTTTGGAGCACATTCTCAGGTCCGCAGATTGGTCCAATGATAACGTGTTTAAAACCTTTTACTGTAAACCTGTTACATCTGCCGCTTCTATTGTTGTTGATAAGCTTTAAACGCGCATAATAAGAGCCTCCGGTCTTGTCATAAAATGTAGATTTTCCTAGTAATTTATGACGGAAAGTCTTAATTTTATTAAAGACACGGAGGCGAATATTATCCCACCACAAGTACTTCTTTTAATATGTACTTTTTTCTTCCCTCCCAGCGACTCCGGCTCTTCCGCCAGCTTCCGGATGACTCCACCGGTTTTGTCCTCTCACCATGGATTGGGATGTCGCAGGACGTATCATCGCAACCTTCGCGGGAGCTACAAATTCATCCTCATACAGTTCGCATCATCGCTGTGCTGCAGGACTTCTGTTCGATTTCTTTGACGTTTGCTATTATTGGACTCATCTACCCGTTGTTTTATGTTTCTAGCTAAATTTGCTCGCTCAAGAAAAGAGGGCTGTGCGCAGTCAAGCGTACTCTCTATAGTTCATGTAATGTAGTGATTGGCTGGTTGTCTTTGCAGTTTTACTCCCATTGGTTACGAGGTCGCTAACCCTGCTGGGAGTTGTAGTTTTCTTGACTGCTGCTATTTAAATAAAGCATGAAAAGAACGCATAATATTCGCCTCCGTGTCTTTAATAAAATTAAGACTTTCCGTCATAAATTACTAGGAAAATCTACATTATATTCTACCTGGTAACTATAAGAATGTGTGTTCATAATCATCCATGAACAGGTTCAGTAAATTAGGTGCAAACCTGCCCCCCTCCTCATAGTGACTCCTTTGTTTTGATGGTAAAAAGTATTCATGAATTGGAAGAATGTCGTGGACAGTACAAAATCAGTCAGTCGGGCTATAATGTCAGTGGGTACCCTCTGGGATTGTTCCCTTGTGTCTAGCATTTTGGTAATAACACGTAATACCTCCTGTTGGGGAATATTAGTGAACAGGGCTGGTATGTCCATGGTGACAAGAAAAGTCTGAGAACTATTGAATGGAAGTTCTTCTATAAGTTAAATGAGATTCATACTGTCTCGAACATAATAGTATGTCAAGAAAACATATGGTTGAGGAAAAAATGAGCCCACTGGTACAGAGATTCCAATAAGGATCCGAGACAATCAGTTGACGGAGTACGAGAGGTCTGTGTGGATCTTGGGTAAGATATATATTGCAGGAATTCTGGGAAATTTGACATTGAGGAAGGTGTATTCATGTTTGGATAAAAAAACTTTCCGTTAGCCCTTTACGGATTTGATCCCTCCCCCTGCAGCCCTACCTGGCAAACGTCTTTAGCGTGCCCTTACAGCAGCACAGCCATCAGCTGGGAGACTGAATCCACCGATTATACCTGGCTGCCAGGCAATACCTTTAGATAGGTGGCTTCTACAGGTTGTTCGCAGGGGCTATGCCTTACCTTTCCTTTCTTCCCCATCGAATCTTCACCACCCTCCAGTGACTGACTGAGGACCATTTCCCCATTTTGCGGCAGGAAGTTCAAGCCCTTTTTGCCCTCGGGGCTATTAAGAGGCTGCCTGTGCCAGAAGAAGGTTGTGGGTGTTATTCTCAATGCTTTCTGGTGCCCAAGAAAGAAGGAGGCCTGCAGCCTATTTTAGACCTGCGCCCTCTCGATGCCTTCCTTTGGAGTGAGGACCATCTCTCCATTTTGCAAAAGGAAGTGCAAGTCCTTTTTGCCATAGGGGTTATTGAGAGGCTGTCCGTGCCAGAAGTAGGTAGTAGTTGCTATTCACGCTACTTTCTGGTGCCCAAGGAAGATGAAGGCCTGCGACCAATTTTAGACCTGTGCCCTCTCAATGCCTTCCTCTGGAAGGAGACATTCAGAATGCTCACTTTGGCCCAGGTCTTCTCTGCCCTCAACTCTGGATGGCAGTATTGGACTGGTTTCCATTTCCCGTCCTGCCAGCCCACTGACATTACCTGTGTTTTTTGGTGGGACAGGAGTATTTTCAGTTCCCTGTGCTCCCTTTTGGCCTCACAAGTGCCCCTTGGGTGTTCATAAAAGTGATGTTGTTGTAGACAGCATATCTTTGGAGTTTGGGGTGGCAGTCTTCCCCTACCTTGATGACTGGCTGTTAAAGGCGGGCTTGCTCCAGGCAGTCCTCAAGCACCTCCAGACTATTTTGAACCTCCTGTCATCTTTGGGGTTTACTATTGGGGCAACAATGGAGCCACACCTGACTCCATTGTTGCACGCTCCCCTTCATTAGAGCCAATCTGGACACAGTTTGGGTTTGCGCTTTTAATCCAGGAACGAGAGCCCAGGACTTACTGACTATGACCCTGAACTTTCAGCCTTGGTCCTGGATTTCATTGAGTTCGGTTCTGAGCCTTCTGGGACTGATGTCCTCCTGCATGCTGGTCGAGCATGCCACATCGCGTATGCGGGCTGTGTAGTGTTATTTGTAGTCTCAGTGGGCCTAACATCAATGGGACCTCTCCAACCACATTCAGAATTTGGAGGAGACTGCAATGCTTCTGCAGTGGTGGCTGCTGGACCACTATTGTGCCTGCAGCAGACCCCTCACCCTTCATCATCCAGGGCTGACAGTGGTAACTGATCCATCTCTTCTCAGCTAGGGTGGTGTCCTGGGAGAGGTGGAGATCAAAGGCCTCTGGTCTCTGGTGGAGTCCCGGCTCCATTTTAATGTACCAGAGGTTAGGGCCAATGTGCTTGGTGCTGAAAGCCTTCCTTCATTCCATCAAGAGGAGGCTTGTTCAGATGCTCACGGAAAACACTTCTGCCATGACGTACTGCAACAAACAGGGCAAAGTAGGGTAATGGGCCCTGTGCCAGGAGGTGTTGCATCTCTGGAGGTGGCCTAGACCACCAAGGAATTTTCCTGATGGTGAACCACCTGACAGGATATTTGAATGCTAGAGCAGACAAGTTCAGCCATCATCACCTAGTGGATCACGAGTGGAAGTTACATTTGAAGGTGATGAGAGATCTTTTCCATGAATAGGGACACCCTTGGCTAGGTCTGTTTGCCATCGCTATGAATTTGCAACGTCAGCACTTCTGGACTTTGGAGTTAACGAGGTGCGTCTCCCTCGGCGACAGGCTCCACCTCATGTGGAACTCATAACTTCTGAATATCTTTCTGCTAATACCACTCCTGCCTTGAGTTATCAAGAACATCAGGAGCAACCAGGCCCAAGTTTCATCCCAGTGGCTCTAGATTGGTCATGGAGAGTTTGGTATCCAGAGCTCATGGGCTTGAACATCTGTCCTCCGATCAGACTGTCCCTATGGGAGGGCTTACTGTTGCAGCAGTAGGGCAAGAGTCTGAACCTGAGCCTTCGCAATCTCCAAATTCATGCATGGAGATCGAGTGGTGACAGCTGAACACTTTCGACCTTCCTCCAGAGCTGGTTGATGTCATCTTGGTAGCCAGGTGTCCCTCTACGACAACTGTATATGCCTGTTGTTAGGACAAATTTGTAGTTTGGTGAGGCACATGCCAGATTAAGCCCCTCTAGGCTAAAGTATCTGATGTGTTCTTGTGTGTATTATCTCTTGGTCAGCAAGGTTTTCCTTTAAGCATGGATAAAGGTTATTTTTCTGATTCTGCGGACTCTGCAGGATCGTGTTCTGCGTTAAGATTTTCTATGCACTGGCTAAAAACAGTCTCTGGAAGGACTGAGTGCTTATTCTGCTAGGGCCAAAGCTCCTACCACTGTGCTATCATGCAGTGTCCTTGTCCTAGACATTTGGCAGGCAGCTATGTGGCCATCTCTCCATATGTTCATGAAACACTATTGCCTAGAAAATCACCTTTGCAGAGAAGGACATTTTGCCCATTGGTTGAGAATGACTTTCTGGGTTCAGTCCATTCACAGACCCACCTCCAATAAGTATTGTTTTGGTATCTATTCAAAAGGTGAGGGATGTGCAGCAGAAGTCTCTATAGGAAGAACACCTCACGTACCTTTAGAAACGCCTTTTCTGGTAGAAACTCTAGCTGCAGATTACTCACCGACCCGCCCATCCTTCGTTTCTTGTGATTGATCTCCATCTATTGAAAGGATCCCATGTCTTGGATCTGCACACTAATCACAACCAATCCACTCTTGGGTCTCTGCATCTGGGGGGCGTGTACAGCCTCAAAAGCAACAGACGTCAGCACACTGGGGCTGGAACAGAACTGTTAGAGCGGAGCTGGACTGTGCCACCTGATGGAGTGGTGTGGTACCACTGAAAAAATTCTGGATCTAGTCCGACCCCGGGGAATATTCAAAAGACGAGGAATCTGCAGGTAGGTAATCTCTACCACAAAAGTAGGGAAGCTGAGTAACATGCCACGCCAAGTAAGCAAACTTAAAAGTGCTGAAGGATAGCTGTGTAGTATTTGGTAATACAGCTAATCATTTCAAAAGAATACCTGTCATGTTCTGTATTTCTTGTCTTTGGTTCCGTTTACAGCTCTGTTTTCAACTTTACAGTGCAACTGCTACTTTGTCGGCTTCTAGAATGTAACGAACTTTTCACTTGTTTAGAGAATAGTGATTAACACCATTTTTAATTTATTTAGAATCTTGCTGTAGGAACTTATGCGTAGTAGTCACATTTTTTAATAATTCATTGAGAGAGTCACTCTCTGAAGCATTAAGAAAAGGTAGGAAAGAAACGGAGGCAACCTCCTATTTTAATGTGAAACTTTATTTTAAAACGCACGGTAATGTGATACAAAGTTGTAGTGTGCCGAGTGAATCCAATTGTGAATTGCTCAGCGCCCTCCGGAATAACATTTGAAGTAACCTCAACCCTTCCATAGCAGTGCCCACAAACTGAATTCACTTACTCCCTGATTAAGTACAGGCTTCCTTTCTGCGGATCTCAAGCACCAAGCATCTTACTTATAATTCTCCCCTGGGGAGAACCAACTTCAAAGAAATATCCCCCTAGGTCTTCTGATCAACATCCAAAAACACACCGTTTACCACCTTCTCCATGTACACACTGGGGATCTGACTGCAGAGATTTGTACCGTTTTTAGTTAACGGTTCTTTGGCTTAGTCAGGCCACTGAACCACAGACATATTGTTTTTATTTGCTGTAAAAGGCGTAGAGAGCAGATGTGATGGTAACTCGTTTTTGTTTGATTTCGAAAACCTGCGCAAATGTTTTACTTAGTTCTATTGACCATCAAGCATCGATGCAACCTAATCTAATTTAAATGTGGCCATTACCTTGTTTTTTTAAAAATTATTTACTGTTGAGTTTTTTATGAGTGCATTGTTCTATTCTGTGCTAAGGCTGTTATATTGCAGCGACTCCTATTTTAAGTAGGAAGGGTTGTTCGTTCGAGGATGGAAGTGACAATTCCTGTTTTTGGACGAGATCCGGACTAAAGACGTGCAAGGGTAACTTGTGTGGGGGAAAAAAGGAAAATGTTTGTGGTTCGAATTTCTCATCCTTAGTTCACAGTATTGTGAATTTACACTATTCTGAGTTTAGGATTGGGGATAAGGAAAGGGGTGTTAACATGGAGGGGAGGATGGTCATACAAAATGCAGTGGACACAAACCTCATAATTGTGTCGCTGTTAACAAGCAGTTTGTAGGTGCTTTACACCCTGGAAGGAAACGTAAATACAAGTACTAATTAAAAGACAGGTGTAAGTGCCTTTTCAGGGTGCCAATGGTAAGGGACCACAAACTTATTTAGGGAACAAATATGTAGGGAAAGGTATTTCTCCAAAGAGATAAGTATCTTGCCTTTTCCTAAAAAACAAAAATATGTCATGCTGGAAAGTCGACGTGAATGTATTGTAGCCAGTCATGGTTCTGCTAAAAATCTATTCCTGGAGTAGTTCTAGGATTCTTTGTGAATCCCCAAAGCTTGAAATCTAGACCAAACGTCAGAGAAAACCATCAGGAGAAGATGTCCACCTTTTGCCAGCCCTGCTTTCAAATCTGGTCCTTTGTAATTCGGCCTTTGAATAAATAGTTTTTTTATTTCACTTGAACAGGAATGGTCGCTTCAAGAAGGCGATATACAGGTGTTCAAGATCTTAATAAATGTCCTTCCTAAACATATTTGTCTTCAGGAGATGTCAGAATTTCCAGTTCTTTATCACATTTTTGATATAGGTTGAAAGCTTATCCGCACCTCTACTCCCTTGTGGATGGGTAGTGACCTGGTCGGCGTTATTACACTTGCAAAGAATGAATTGACAAGTAAGACAAGATTTCATTACCATATTTTGCCGTTAGTTATGGGTTTATCCTAAAGTGTGCACAGTGCATGATAGGATGGGCTTTAAAGTGCACTCTGCCAATGAGCAACAAAAGGAGGGATTTTACTGGTGGGTTGATCTTTTCTTGGTGCTTTATTTTCATGGTTCGTCCAGCCACAATTATTAAAATGTAGTATGTTAGTCTTTTTCTTAAAGGGCTGTCCTACACGGAGGCAATTACCTCCATATTCTCAGCCAGGATAAGAGCAATTTCATTGGTCAATATTAGTAGGGAAAAAATCCTATTAATAGGTGCAGGGCAGTGGGTATTGTTTAGCGCGTGTATTATATATTTGATTGTAAACTATTTCTTTTTACCGGAACACACACTGTACCCAGAGCCTCCTCACCTCAGTTTTGGAGAGAGAGGATAAAGTTCTACTCAATTTAATTTTGAAAAAGAGCACTGTTTGAACAGTAAAGTGTACCTAGGACAAATAAATGGGAGATGATTTCATTAGGAGGACATTTTTCTTTGTCCTCAGCACAAGATTATATTTGAATGGGTGTAAATGTAAGGGAGCCTCATTGTTAATGAAGAAGTCAATTATCGTTTTAAAAACACTGAGGGGCGTTAAATTGTCAAGTATTAAATCGCCCAATAAAATTGTGGAAAAAACTTTTTGAAAGTACCAAGTTGGTGAACCCAGAGTGACAAAAGTCCGTCCTTGTTAGCCAAAAAATTAATTAATACACAATTTGAGATGAAAAATGACCACAAATTCAGAGATCTGGCATCAAACCCTGGTGCATATTTAAAAATGAAAGAAAATAAAAAAGGTACAACATCTGGTGTCGGTTCCTAATAATGAGTCATTGTCGATATTCTATTTCAGTCATCACCTAAGTAGGGAGGAAGAATATGTAAAGTATAAAAAGAAAGAAAAACCATAAGGCAAGGAGTAAGAGAGTACAAATGAAAAATGCATTATGGGGTTGAGGGAAAGAAGTAGAACAACACAACATAAAACACCTCCTGTAAAGAAGTAGGCACAAGTAGAAACATGGAAGAGAATTGGACTAGGTATGGAGGAGAAGGGGATGGGATGGGAAGAGGAAGATCAACAAAGCAAGGATCTTCCCCAGGAAAGAGAACTAATCCATATCAAATAAGGCATTCCTCCCTTTCTTTGAAAATTTGATTGAGTCATATTTTACCCCAATTGATAGGTCAGTTAAAGGATTGCACACAGTTATATAATTTCCAGATTTCTTCCACTGTGCATTGGAACTGTCCCTGAAGCTGGGACTACAGCACTCCATTAAATGTAACTCCTTAAACGTAGAGGACGTGATCTCCTTACGACCCACACTTGTGTGGAGGCCACATTCTGGCACCCAGGGCAGGGAACCCCTCTGGTTCCGGTCAAACCGTCTAAGCCCATTAGACACCAGGGGAAAGAAAAAACAAAAAATAGATTTGGGGGAAGTGGCAGACCGTCATGGCATTGGGTGGCTCCCCGAATCCCTTAGCCCTTTTCTATTTTTCTGCTGATCTGGGATGCAAGATTGTGGAATTTGCCCACAATCTGCCTACTCCAGAGAAACAGAAAACCAATGAAATCACAGAGATTTGTGTGGAAAAGGAATAGATTTGGGGCTGGTGACTTCGCTCTGGTATAAAGTAATCCCATCTACACTGGGCACAGTCTCCTTTCTGCCTCCTTAGGAGTTTGCCCTCAATCAGCTTGTTTTAGGAGGGAGTGGAGGCTAGAAAGCCCAATCGACACGTGGAATTATTTTTCTATTAATAAAGTGGAGTGCCTACCCTTTGGTATTTGGCTGCATCTCCTGCCACAGGCACCTGGAAGTCTTTCTACTCCTGTGGGTGGTGATAATTTGAGGAGTTATGCTCAATCTTTGTTCTCTAGGTGTGAAGAAAGCCCACTCAACACCAGCGATTGGTGCCAAATAAAGAACTCCGGTGGGTCTGGCCCATGTCCTGGCAAAGAGCCACAACCTCAAACCTCAGGGACCAGGCAATGTTTCCACTCACCTGAGGAGGCAGATAGAAGGGTTTACACTTACGCTGCCTACCTGTGTGATTCAAAAACAATACTAGTCTCCAGGTAATTCTTGGTTTGTTTGGCAAGTGGCCCTCACAGCATGGACAATTGTTATACCAGGAAATTATTGCTTTTGTGGGCATTAGCCCTTGGCACAGGCAATTGGTCCCCCACAACTAGAGCGGCAAACAGTCTTTCTGTCTCCCAAGCTCCCACACCCAACTGAGGCAAATTAGTTGGATGGTCTGTGGACATCCAACCTGCACTTAAACCCCTAATTTCATCTGTTTCACGTGGCAAAATGGGGGGATGCACTACCCATGTCATACCTATGCCTTAAGCTTGACTATTGGTCCAACCAACCCTGTGCATATGTGAAAACTAGGGTCCCTTAGGAATGCATGGTGGTGTGGCTTTTGCAACCCCTTCATGTTTTCCTTTTCACAGTGCCCAATGACCTTCAAAACTAAGCCTACACACAATTCAATTTCCTCTTACTTTTCATGGTGGATGGCTTCTGTGTTCAGACCAATGCCAAAGTTTTACCATCCTGCATTCCCATACTTATTTTGATCAAAACAGTTCCCCACATATGGGGCTGAGTCTATTGCACGTGACAGGAAAAGAACAAACTGTGACTATGTGAATACCACATTGACATCACAGTTTTCATTCTGTAAGTCATGCCCACCCACAAATGTGGACTAACTTTTTCATCAAGAGAAAAGTGACAAAGCAGAATAGTGTGACTTGTGCTGTTGGCTGCAACTTTCAGAGTTGTCTGTCACATAAATATAAGAAAACTGTTGTATTCCAGTCACTCTTTGACATTTGCAAAGCTTTCTGTATAATAAAAAGTGGTGGAACTATTCAAGCCACACAGCCATAAGCCCCTGACACTGTAGTTTTCATAAAGGTCTGGTATTGTTATCTATACGTGGGTTCCAGCTGAACCCTGGTCCAAACACTGCAGCTGTCCCTCATGGAAAGTTGCTGCTTTTAGGCACAGTTATGACATTGATGTATAATGGTATAATCATTAGTCTAAGAATACCTATCTACACTGACTAGCTTCTAACGTGAGAACATAGCAGCGTTAGCCCTTCATCCATACTCGTCAATGGAAGAAACCCCAACCCCCATAGCAGGAAAGGCAGGGATCGTCCTGTTGTTTAGCTAGCAGTCCTCCTGGTTGGCTGGAAAGACAAGGCCAATGTCCGTGCAGCTGTCTACAAAGTGGCACACAGAGTAAGATGGCTGTCTGGAATGTCCCCTCTACCCTTCTTTGGCCTGTGTGTTGTTTATTTAACAAAACGTGTTGTGTTCTGAGAACAGGCCTGACATGATAATATGTCTATATTGAGAAGGCTGACTCTGTGACTCTTGGACTGGGAGTACCAAGTAAGTTATCGTGTACAGCCTTGAGCAGGGCACAGAATGAAATGTTGTGTAAAGGAACTGACAACAATGATTTCGCAGAAAGGCAGCTGATTAGAATATAAAAACAACTCTTCTGAAACGCAAGCTGTGCTAAAATATAATAAAATGAATAAACAAATAAAATGACTAGCTAACACGCATTGGCAAAGCCAATAGATTTCGCCTTTGTCTTTTTTTTTTCTATGTAACTGGCTTACAAATATTAGAGAAATGTTATAGTAATGTTTGTTTTATCAAATTAAAAACAAACATTGTTACATTTTTCTAATATTTGCAAGCCAGTTACATAGAAAAGAGACAAAGGCTTAACATATTGGCATGCACGTTAGAAGAAAGAAGATAGAAGAAAGAAGACAGAAGACGTCAGACGACAGAAGGTGGGAGAAGACAGAAGATGGGAGAAGGGAGAAGACAGGAGAAGACATAAGATGTGAGAAAACAGAAGACGTGAGAAGAGAGCAGACGTCAGAAGACGGCATGCACTGAAGAAGACAGCGAAGACAGAAGACGGTATGCAGAAAGAAAAAAGAAGATGAACTGCAACAAAGAAAGAGAAGAAAGCATCTAATAAAGAAGACATCAGCAAAGTAAGAATACAGCATGTTGGAAGAAAAAAAGACAGCAACGAAGAAAGAAAACAGAGAAGACAGCAGTGAAGAAAGAAGATGGCATGCAAGAAGAAAAAAGAAGTACCTTCAGCATCTCAGTCAGAGGAAGGACACGGGCCAGTATTCAACAGGAAGTGACCGGAAGGAGTACTTGGTCCACAGGCAAGTCGACAGCAAGATCGACGAAGAAGACCAAGACAGGACGTGAAGTGAAGACGGCATGCTGGCCAATCTGAAGCAGGTAGGTCAGAGTATGGTTGAAGTAAGCCAATGGTAAGTTCAGGTAAGTAAGGGGCTGGGTCCAAGCCCCTTTTAAGTTTAAAAAAAAAAGTTTTTTATTTATTTATTTAGTCATTCATTTATTATTATTTATTTATTTTTTATACTAACAAAAGATTCCGCAAGGCGAAACCCCAAAACGGCACAGGCTGCAGGCCTGGAGCTAAAATAAGGATGCCCTATCTAAGTGCTAAAAGGAACTCACGACACAACCGCATTCTGAGTGATGAAATGTGCAGCAATTACCACTAGCACTACTACCATGGACCTTG
Organism: Pleurodeles waltl; assembly: GCF_031143425.1. Lineage (NCBI taxonomy): Eukaryota > Metazoa > Chordata > Amphibia > Caudata > Salamandridae > Pleurodeles > Pleurodeles waltl. Next base: position 303,596,699 of record NC_090451.1, on the reverse strand, counting down.
AGAATTTATCGTACTTCATAATTATCAGGGGTAGACTTGACTTGTTTGTTTCGATTTCAGTATGGCAGCTAACGGAGTCTGTTAGAGCTTGGTTTCCCTGCCTTCAGTTTCGCTCTAGTTGTTGAAGGGGGCTGGGCAACTGCTCAAAGCTTATCCATTTAATGCCACACTAACGTGGACGTCCCGCTGGTGAGCCAAAGGCAAGCCCGTCTGCACCTAGACCGTGGCCAGCGTCAGCAAGGCTGCCCATTTTTCGCCTGACCTGGTAAAACCGATTTCTTTTTATAACAAATAGGCCCTCCTACGCCTGCAACCTTCTAAGTGCATACACTCTCTTTTCTAGACCTTTGAACCAGGCAGTTTCTTTCTTGCTCCTCCTGTGACTTTTCCTTGCCCATTGACACCTCCCCCAGCCTCAAGAGCTTTAATAATTCTTTTCTTGTCCTTTCACCTAAATTGAATCCCAGAGATGCCCAAACCATACATTAAAAGCTGGCTTAGTCAATGTTACATCTCTCCCTAAACATAACATTGAGGTTTGGAGTATCTTACAGAACTACTACTGGTACATAGTTTTTCTTTCAGAAACTTGGCTCACTCCTGGCTCAGGCCCTGACATTGCTCTGGCTGTTCCCAACGATTTCTCCACTTCAAACCTAGACCGAGTAGGCAAAAAGAGGGGAGGTCTGTGTTTCTCTGTGCTATTAAGTCTTTGGACTAAGCACACAGTGTGGAGGCTATATCATTCACTATAAAAATCTCAGGCACCTTTTCTAAATCGGGCATCCTTATCTATCACCCTCCTCACCCTGACTCTAAGTTCTGTGAGCTTTTATCCACATTGATTATGCCCATCTGTCGCCAACACGACAACGTCATGATTTTGGGTGACTGCAACCTTCACATTGATGATAACAACTGCAAAGCTGTACAACAACTCACTGACGCTCTGTCTGACTTTAACCTTGCACAAAAGGTCATGGCCCCACTCACAAAGAGGCGGCATATGCCCGATGTTATTTTCTCTAAAATCCATTTTCTTGACTTTGTCTCCCTGGTCCCTTTAGTTTTGACTGACCATTTTGTGTTTCCATTTAGCCTAAGGCAAGTCACTCTCCAGGCCTCCAAGCCAAGTAAACCACTGCTCTACCACCCTTAGAATTCCATTGACGATGCTACCTTAAATTTAGCTTGCTCCCGCTTAGTGGGTAACCTTCACACAGACACCGAGTCAGCAGTCTGGTCCTTCAACTCCAGTCTAAAGGCTACCTTAGATGCTAGATGACCTGATACCCTTGAGAATAAGCAAAAATAGAAGATCTTCCTCCTCGGTGCCTTGGTTTTCGGCTTCCCTCAAAGCTGAAAAACACAGGTGTAAAGTCGTAGAGAGAAAATGGCAATGCAGCTTTCTGGAAAAAGATAAACTTAGTTATAAAACCTCCCTCAAACGGTTCAGAACCAGTCCCTAATGCACCCTATAGCCCAATGTTCTCTTTTGAAAAGCTTGCTTTAACGGACTCTGAGAGACTGATCCAAAAAGCTCACTCTGGCTCAGATCTTGACCTCTGCCTGCCCCACATTCTCAAAAGGACATCTTGGTCATTCAACTCAGACTAATGCTCTTTTCAACCTCTCCCTTGAGCTGGAAAGAAGTGTCACAATCCAGGTTCAGATCTGGTTTCAGCACAGAGACTGCACTTCTACTGTAGAGGTGACTGAGTTTATTAAAACCCACCTTGACTTGGGTATAAATACAATTGTAACCTTGTTAGACCTATTGGTGGGCTTCAACAAGGCGTCTCACTCCATTCTCCTGCAAAGACTGGAAAACATTGGCATTGTTGCCACTGTGTGGAAATGGATTAAATCCTTCCTTTCAAACCGCAAGCAAGCAGTCTTTATCCCTCTTTTTTCATCTGACTAATGGGAGGTCATCTGTGGTGTTGCACAGGACGTGGCTCTAAGCCTGTGCCTTTTTGATATCTATATGGCCTCCCTGGCTGCGATTGCCCTAGATTGGGGCTTCAATGTGGTGTCCTATGGTGATGATACCCAACTAATGTTTGCCTTTCAACATCTTGATGCCTCGGTTTCAGCCAATTTTCAGGATTGCTTATCGTCAGTTGCTGGCTGGAGAAGCTGTTCGCACGTTACAAATTCCATTTCATTCATTCATTTATAGGTTAAGAGCTGTTTTTTATTCATTAGATTTTCTCCTTCGGAACTGAAGCATGACTAGTACACAATGAAAAATTATAAGCTGCTGCTTGGGTGATGGGCTCTGGGTATCGCATGTTATTGGACAGCTGGCAAAAATTAAATGTATATCTTTGAACTGAAGATTCTGAGTGTAGTGGTATAAGACATTTGTAGAGCTGCTTTCAGTACTAGGGGCCTCATTATGAGGCTCGTGGTCCTAGGACCGCCAACCTCGTGTTGGCAGTCGGACCGCCATAGCCGTGGCGATCCGACCACCACATTACAAGTTTGGCGGGAAGACTCCTAAAGACCACCATCCCTGCCAGGATCAAAGATCCCGAAGGGGTGACGGCGGTTTTGGTTGTAGTCAGCTCGGGCAGCACTGAACTCCACGCCGCCTGGCTGATTACAACCTTTTTTTCCACCAGCCTTTTCATGGCCGTTTCCCTATCATGAAAAGGCTGGTGGAGAACAAGTGCCAGAGTCCACAGAGCAAGCCCAGGGCCCATGCCCAGGGGCCTCCTGCCCAGCACCATCAGAATGTGCACTGTCTGCTCATTTAAGGGAGCCGAGTGCTATCTTGTAGCACTGTTCCCACCGGTCTGAATGGCGAGAACGCTCTATTACAATGTTCCCACCGGTCAGACCGGTGGGAACATTATAATAGGGCGGGGAGACGCGACCGCCATGGCAGTGGCATACTTCGCACGAGTTTGGAGTTTCCTGCATTGGAACCGCCAGACTTGTAATGAGGCCATAGGACTTAAAAATGAAAACCTTGTCTCTTATTTGTCTTTGTCTTATACTTTGTTTTCAATTTAAGAGCTAGTTTCTTTGGAAAGACTTGGCGATCTATGTAAATATTCCCTTGTAAAATTCTGAATGATGTTCAGTTTTTAGAAGAGTATAGAATTCTGTATTGTTCATTAGTTTCAAACCCCTACCCCCTCACTTTATAAATCTGATATAACTGCCAAAATAGGAAATATTGATGATCACTTTGAACACTGCCAACATTATAGTAATGAAACAATCTCACTCTCCTTATTGCTGTAAGCTGCAAAGAGAGTTCTCTTTTTAGAAAGAAACACACTATACTACATAGCATGCATTAAAGTCAATTTGTAAAAAAACAAAAACATATTTTAGCTATTTTCTCATGCCCTTTCAGGGTAAATCACAAACTCAGTGTACGTTTATAATTCCAAACATGAAAAAAAACTCAAGATTGGCCAGGATCTCTTGTATAAAAAAAAAAAAGTTTTGATGGTTTAAGTGTGAACTGCCCCACAGAACAAGCATTGACAAAGCCAATAGGTCTTCCCTTTTCTTAAGGCACATTGTACAGCAGCAAATATGAAAGAAGAAATAAAACAGTGATATGGTGTGATCCATGTTGTCCGTGTTATAGCATTTCTTTTCCTTTCAGCCATTCCGCATAACAGCTGCGTGGCTCTACACCATAGCTACAAAAACACATTGATAAAGTCAAATAGCTCTTGCATACACTTGAGCTATTTGGCTGTGTCAATGTATCTTTTTATGGTGGGAGATGTGCAAGTGGGACAGGCAAGCAACAATGCGTGGTAGGCGAGTGGGATAGTGCAAGCAGCAATTGACTGGGGGACGGGAGTGGGGTTGTGGTGTGTGTGATGGGACAAGCAAAAAAGGGAAGGGGGGAAGGGAACAAGAGTGGTGAAAGCAACAAGAGGCAAGCAATGATGTGTAAGGGGGCCCAGGGCAAGCAAATACAGGTAAGTAATGATAAGGGAGGGGAAGCATAACAGAGCAAGTAACAATATGTGAGGGTGAAGCAGCAACAACGGAGCAAGCACCAACAGGGGAAGCAACAACTGCCAAGCAATGACGTGGGGAGGAAATGGGGGAACAATCAACAAGGACAACAGAGGAAGAAGAAAAAGTGCTTCAATCCCAGTGCAAGCAGCAGAAGGACACTAATTAAAAAAAACAATCAGTACTTGGGCTATGCTCCACAGAAGAGAGAAATAAATGAAGAGAAAATTAAACAAACATGCACTGGCCAAGCAGCAGCAAGGAAATAAGAGTGACAATGTAGCCAACGAATGGTAAGCAACAGGTGGGCTCCAAGCCTTCTTTTAGTTAAGAAAATGTCTTACAAGCGACAGCGTTTGTGTAGCCTCAGGTGATACCTAAAAGGGACTCAACAAGAGTGGTGTGGTGTGGGGGATAGATGATGGGGGTGAACACAACACTTAAGTGGTTAAAAGAACAGATATGAACATTATGATTAAAAACATATTGTGTTTGACCAGAAGAACGTATGTAGCCCAGTAAACAGTGAGATGATTTTCCTATGAGTACTTTCTTAACTTGCAGCATGAGGACATATTATTTTAGTGAGCCCCTGTCAAAGGGCCTTTCTCTTAGTAGGCAAGATAATATTCATATTTAGCCTACATATATGGGTAGAATAAGGGTCAAGGAGTATCCAAAAGTTTTTCTCAGATTTCTTCCACTTTGAAACAAGGCCTTCCCCACGTGTTGAGTTAAAAGCACACTAGTAGCTCTTATTTATGCCAAATTACGGCAGAAATCATGAATAACAATTGTGTATTTTAGCTGAAAAATTGATATTTTTTGCTGAATGGTAAATAATGTGACATTTTTATAAGGAGGTTGCGATGCGTACTTCACTGTGGCTACATGGCATTCTAAAGGGTAGAAAATAAGGGGTATTTTTTTATTTGAAATTGAGATATTTTAGGGCAAAACAAAACATTTTTTTAAATTACTTTAGTGCAATACAGTGTATAAGTAGCAGATTGGAAATTGTTCCTTGCTAAGGGCCATTGCTATTACTTGTTGCGGTTTTTTGATGAACCTGTTAACTGCTTTGTGTGTTTTACTATCAACTAACAGGGAGGTAGCACAAAATCACAGGTGGAAAACAAGGGATCCCCCAGAGAGGCCACGGACAGTGTTCCTTCAAGTTTTTTAACTTTAAATCTAATGGCATAACTGCATGGCCATAATTGCTATCATCTTTAGAGTCCCGTGGGAGTGTTTTACTGTGAAGAGTAGCTTTTCATTTTGGTGCTTAACTAATTAAAAAATACTATTTGCACAATAAGAACACTGTCTTGCTTGGAGTCAGAGGAGCAGGTCTGGATTCAGTCAGCAAAGATCTTATATGAAACTAATGTGACCATAAACCTGATTACTGAGTTGCATAAACTAGGAATTTATTTTACTTTTACATCTTTCCCCACAAGCAACTGTGTTTATTTGCGGCTATGTATCACCTCTTGCAAACTGTTTTCTGTCTATAGTATCATACGGAGATGTAAATAAACCCAGTTCCTGTAGGCTGGCAGAGGAGGTGCACAAGTGCATTGGATTGCAAGGAAGATGCATGACTTTCTTCCCTGATAAAAATTGTCCTGTGAAGTGCACGATTGACTACCTTTCCCTAGCAATCGTCAATCTATGACATCTTAGATACTGCAGCACATTTTGAAGAGCAGCAGTCCTTTGTGCATGGCCCCTTTCGCCATGGGTTCCTTGTGAGCAAAAACTTAACTGTGCTGATTTACATTGTCACATTCTCTTGCTCCCCAAGGATTTTGTGACAAGAATGTTGGCCTTCCTCTGTCATTGCTATTTACTGTTTCACTTTGCCCGACCGTTCAGACCATTTGTGTTCAACTGCCCACTCACCTCTTTTAGTTTCTCTTTGTTGTGAAAGTAACTTTTTGTGTCAATGGAAGTCTGCTTTGCTGACCATATTGCGAGTGAAGGTGCATCGTTTGTAGCTGGTTCTTGGCAAGGCTGGGCAGTCAGCTGGGATGTAATTAAGACTCTGAGAACAGGCTGTCTTCTCCACAGGAAGGGCATGTTAGATGTTGCTGGGATTTGCGGGCTGTCAGCTTGGCCAAAGCCGCAGACTAGGAACTAGGGACAGCATTATTCCCTTTCATTTATAATCCCTTTATGCTCCGTCCGTGGTACTGGATGAGGTTTACATACAACCTAGCAGCTGGGGCTCATGAGAAGATGGTGCCCCATTAGCATATGTTACATGTATATTTTACTAATGGTTTAAAGCGAGTGCAAATTCTTAATTTTTAAAGTGAATAATGCATGCCAGGCAAAAATTTGGATGTGTTGCCTTGGTCATCAAATCCCACAACTTTTTGTCAGGAACACAGATTATACATTAAGGAGGCAGAGAAACTAAACGGAGTAAAAGAGTTTTAATTTTTAACAGTTTGGCCCACCCCAAAGAGCTCCTCTTTGACAGCTGTAACTGACATTTGAATAATTGGTCTAATTTAGAAAGGGGTTAGTTACATATCAGCGGTTGTGTTTATGTGCTATATATGCCCATTAAATTTGAAATCACGTTCAGTGCTTTAATAATTCAAACTGTACTCTGTGAAATACCAAAAATGCAGATTTAAAAAGGAAGTGTGTGTGTGTATACATTTTTTTTTTTTACAGAATACAAGTTTTCGTGTGCATCTCTTTATGCATATCTATATATATATATATATATATATATATATATATATATATATATATATAATATTTTTTCACTAAAGAAACAAAGGTTAGAATAGTGTTATAGTTAAGTTTTTATTTTATTTTTAAACGTAGAAATTCACTGTAAAAACCAAAGGTTAAAATAATGTTATAGTTGGGTGAATGTGTCCGTGGCAACAGTAACTAAAGAAAAAAACACAGAAATCCACCAATTATAGTTTGCTGAGCGAATTATAACTTGCGCCCCACCATGCACTGCTTATGACCTCGCTTATTACATCACTCATGTCATGCTCTGTGACATCATTTATGATATCACTGATGACGACTCAAATTACATCATTGATGACATCAAGTTATTTCACTTGGGAATATCAAATAATACTCTCATTCCCTGGAGAATCAATTGGATTGTGGAAAAACCACATAAATGTTGAGCATGTCAACAAGAATGAGAAAACACCTGCAAGCGATTTATTCCACTAGGTTGCTGCATACAGAAAGGAGGCATTAGAAGGAGATAGAAGAAGCTGAAGCAGGAAGATTGGCAGTGGTTACTTCTTCAGTTGATGCAACACCTTCAACTTCTTCTGCTCCATCAGCACCTCCGCCAACACTCTGTGCATCTGTCCCTCCATCAGTACCTGCTCCTGATACCGCAGTGCAATGACATCTTTTCAGGCTGAATCTCGATAATAGAGCAATATGACCGTGTAGTCCCTTATGTTGGCTTTACAGTAGATGTTAAGTTAATAACAGACTGACAGTGATCTTATTCTATTTTCTAAACATACCACAAAGTGAATTAATAATTGTTTCCTTTTTTATGTGGTTTCAGACAAAACTACAATTTCTATTACACTTCTATGTTATCATTTAGAATGTTTATAGTTGAAGATGATTATATGGTAGGAGTTATCATAAAACAGTGGCGGGGGGAAACAAATCAATAGGATTGTGGAAAAACCCTATGAATGCTGTGCATGTCCACAGGAATGAGAAAACACCTGAGGGCAGTTCCATCCACTAGGATGGCAATTACAGAAAGAAGGTGTCGGAAGGAGATGGAAGGGGCTGAAGCAGGAAGACCTGCATCAGCCACTTCTCCAGTTAACACAACATCTTCGACTTCTGGTTCATCAGCATCTCCACAACTCACCTACTGCATCAGTCCCTCTAGGAGCACCTTCTAATTCTTCTGCTCCAAAACACCACCAGCAACAACTGGTGCATCATTCCCTCAACCACTACTGTTCCTGGTAATGTAGTGCCAATATATATTTTCAGGCAGAATCGCAATATAATAGAGCAATGTGGCAATACAGCGACATATTGTCTCCTCTGCCATACTGCCATTGTTGTGGTACCCTCTATTGTGAGCTTCTCATGGCTCATCAATGTTCTCCCCAACAGCTTTATTTTCGTTCTTATTTTGTTTACCTTTGTTATCCTCCTGTTTTCTGTTGAGACTTAGTTTTGGTTGCTTGTGTTGAACCTTGTTAAAAAGAAATCAAAATCCCCAGAAAACATGAATGTAACAAAAAAGATAATGAGAAATAAAATTATTTTCAGAACTAACCAAATGTCTCAATAAAAAAAGAGCTATTACCAATATTAACTGTATTTTTCAGATATCAGAAATTAAACATTGTATTTAATATAGAGATAAATAGCTAGTGTAAGGTAAGTTAATTATGTACATTATGGTGGCTTCATAGTAACAAAGTACTACAATGATGTTTGATTGTAGTTAATAAACATAACAGAATAAATCTATCATTGTTTTCCATTTCATACATTTTCAGACAAAACTAACATTCGTGTTACACTGCTATGTCATCATTTAGAACATTTTCAGTTCAAGATTATCATATGTTAGTAGTCATTGTGAAGCACTAGGGGAAAACTCATAAGCCTGATTGTGGAAAATCCCCATAGATGTTGTGCATGCCCAACTTTTAATATATCTTAGTAATTTGATATATGTGAAAGCATAGAAAAAGACAATACTTGGAGCAGATTTTTACAGATGTCTTCACCCATTCCAGGCCAACAAATGACATATCTATGGAAGTATCTAACTACAACTCATTACCATTTAATAGAACGTCCATACAGATCCATACAGAAATGTACCTGGTTTATGTAGAAATATATAAATGTAGGTGATGGGATATAATTTTCAATTTCTCTGTGATGCGTTTTGAAGAATAAATAGAGCTGTATTGTTCTCCAACTGTCAATAGAGTCTCTATGGCTGTTGGTGGTATTTAATTTTATTGGGCTGAGTGTATAGCCCACTTTGTGTTAGTAACCAATCACATAATGCTTTACTTCTTCATTTTATTTCTTATCCGGTTTTCTAATAGTTTTTATAGTCATGGTACCTGAAATGTGTGTTTCAAATGATTTTCTAGTGCTTGTGTAACGTCATTGCTGCAGACTAATTTAGTTTGTTACCTCATTTTGGTAGTATATATATATTTTTTTTTTAAAGATTTCAATAACTATTGCAGTACTTTCAGGAAAGTACTACGGTATACCATAAACCGTTTCCATAACTCTATAGACTTTGCTAAGCTGCCTCATTTCTTCCTGTCCATTACAAAAAAGTAATAAGCTGTCTTTGATATTAAAACAAAGACAAAGTGGGGTCTAAACAGCATGACTACCTTTTTATTTTGCAAGAGCTTTGATTAACCAATAATATTGTGTTACGTCATTACCAATTACAGTGGAATGCCACTAAGGGTACTGTGATATACTGCAGCCCAAAATATCACCAAGTTTTTGTCCCTTATTACTTAAAAACAACTGAACAAATAATAAAAATGACCCTTCCACATCATAATCTGTATTCCTGCTGAATTTCTTGAAAGCCATTCAGCCATTTTGTCACTAAGTCTATTTAAAAAGTCTATGGAAAATTCATTGATGGGAAAAACTTGCTTTGTGATCCACCCCCCTTTTTTTCCTTTACACCCCCATAACTAATCACCATGAAACTTTACATTATCAGCCAAAGTAGAAAAAAAGAATAGGTCTGCAAAGTTTCTTGGTGATTCATCCAACAGTGAAGGTCATTAGCAAGCAAACATCTGAGGAATTTCTATCTCTCAGATTCCTAACTATGTTTGAAAAATCTTCACAAAACTTCCAGAAAAGTGCTCTTCTTGCCATTTTTTCCAAGGAAAGTTCCGGGTGCTATGTCAGGTGGGTGCCAGGAAAAAGGAGCAATCCCAAAATGCAAAAAGCCCATGCAATTTCCATTGAGATTTTTTTTTAAAGGGCTACAACCCAAACTGCTGAACAGAATTACACCAAATTTGTCAGGAAGCTAGATTTAGGTTGAAATTCTGCTTTCTTTGGTTTGTTGTGATTCCGCTCAATAATATTTAAGAAATTAAGGTACAACAGTCTAGCAAGTTCAACTTAAAAAAAAAAAAAACAGTACAGCATTCTGAGTGGCCTAGGGGGCTTTCTCTTGGACTTCCTTGCAGCCATCAGAGTGAGGCTCCCTGCCCCTCCAGCCCTTGTTGGGGGGGAAGGGTTACAGAGGGACTCCCACTGGGAATATAATGTAACGATCCTGTGGTACTCATGCAGGATCCCAAAAAAAACTAAAACGGCAGCTGCCATTCGTTTTTTATTAATGTGAGCCCGAGGGTGGGCCAGGTCCCCAGGGGTCAATGTATGTCAATATTTGGTGGGGTTGTGCATGGGGCCACCCTCCCTGCACCATTTATGGCCCCAGAGCCCTATCCCTGGGACCTGATATTTACATTTTGAAAAAAAGAGGGTGGTGTGCAGTACTTCTGCTTGAACCTTTGAGGCCCTGGGGACTCCACCCCCACGGCCAATAAACAAGGGTAAGAGAAGCATGCAGTACCCCTCCCCGGGCCGATATAGGGAGCCAGAGACCCCATCCCCTGGGGCTGAATTGTAAAGAAAATGAAAGGGGTGTGCAGCCATTCTCCACACCACTATTCCGTGCTCCATTTCTTTAAACAGAGGAGAGGGGGATCATGCACTCCCCCCTCCCTGTTTCTGTATTGGCCCTGGGGACCCCATCCCCGGGGTGCAATACTTTACATTGTACTGTGGAGCAGACCCTTGGGGCACTGTGGTACCCTGCCTGGTAGAATGTGGGCATACACTGCGTGCACTCTCCTGAGCAGGTAAGTCAGCATTGCTCCCGCCAGGGCAGGAGTAAAGAGAAAGTGCCAGGCCCTGCCAGCACCCAGGATGGTGCTCGCTGGGGAGGCGGCTGGGTCCACAGGGGCCTTGGTCTCCTCCCATTGGCACCCCTACAGCCCTCAACAAACCCTGCAGCATGGGACCCCTACAGCTCTCAACAACCCATGCAGCATGGGTGCCCTGAGCACCAGGGCACCCACCAACGAGTGAGCAAATAGCTAGCTTCTGCAATGAATGCCAGTGGGATCACGGGGGCCTTGTAGCTCCACCTGTGGCCCCTAATGACCCCTGAAGTGTGGGTGCCCTGCGTGGACACTGGGGCACCCCCAAAAAAATTAAAGAAAAAACGGGCTAGCTTTTGCAAGAGGAACCAGCTGGGGCTGCAGGGACTCTGGGGCTCCCATGTGGCCCCAACTAAAGTTGGAAATGTGGATGCTCTGGGTGGGTATCAGGACACCCACTTAATAAAAGAAATGCCAGCTCTCACCAAAACACAATTTGAATCGGTTGGCACTACAGGGGCCCTGGAGCTTCCCCCCGACCCTCAACTAAGAAATATGGGGGTGTGCCAGGTGGCCACCGGGAAACCCTGAACAATATTTTTTTCTTAAAAAGTGAATAGTTAATGAGCAGTAGGAGCTGCTCATTTATTATTCATTGCTTCCGGAAGGAGAGCCCCTTAATGCCTTGATAGGGCTATTTACATTTTTGTTTAGCTTAATGATACCCCTAGAAGGGACAGGGGCACTACTAAGCATTAAAGTAAGTCTCCTGTGTTCATTAAATACATCAACTCAGGAGAGCTTAACATATTTTTAAAGCACTCCTATCTGGAACTCTATGCTCTACATCTGGAGTGCAAGGCCCCTTTGTGGTTGTTTTTATGACTGCATTTTCTTGACTGAAAAATGTTAAAAGAAAGACTCAGAGACATGTTGGTTAATTTGGGTAAAAAATTGTTTGAGTCTCTCAACATTTTCCAGGCCCCAAAATGCATTCATAAAACCATGTTAAAAGAAACAGCCACAGACCTGTTCATTTTATTTTTTAAATTAAAACTTTATTAAACATTTTATAATCCTCTCTGACATTACACATTGCATTATGTGAACTACTAAAACATACATAGATAAAATATTGGTGTTTTTGGGCAAAGATCATAGATTTTCTTTATATCTATTGATATGATCAATCCAATAGGCCCACATTTTATATTTTGGTGTTTTGGCTCTTTGACAAAGTCAGTAAGGCTGCCTGAGTGTGGCCGGGACCTGTGAGACCAATCACACAATACACATGCCAGAAGGTTGTGTGCTGCAGGAAATAAGGCTTGTAGGGCCTTGGATGGAGGTCTTGCATTGTGTAGTAATTGCTTATATTGAATAATGGCCAGATAGACCCTGTCTTGGAACCGTGTTGTGCTTTGCATATGGATGTTGGTATCAAAAGCCTATACTATATGTTTTCATTAGTTTTTATATATTCTGTACTAGAGGTGTTGGAAGTTTTCATTATGCCTACCTAAATGGGTGAAATCAGAACAGTTTGGCCTTCTTAAAGTTGGCTGATGTTTCCTTTCTGACTTTGCTTAATTTGTTTCAGGAATGTATGACAGATGCAGCTTCCAGCCTTTGCTGCACCACTCAGTGGGTGATGCAGGGTGTGGAGAGTGTGAAAGTGAGCCGGGGCACACTTCATCTGTGTTTCAACAAACTTTGTGGGGGTGTGGTGTGTTGAGTAAGAGTTGAGGCACTGTGGGCTTGATTACGATCTTGGCGGATGGGATACTCCATCATAAACGTGACGTATATCCCGTCTGCCCTTATTAATAGTTTCATTATATCCTATGGGACTTGTAGTAGGGCGGACGGGATATCCGTCATGTTTGTGACGGAGTATCTCATCCGCCAAGATCGTAATTAGGCCCTGTGTCTTTGCCAGGACAAGGGACACAGTGCAGATGACTTAGGGTGTCTAAGTTGGACCAACACCTCCTGTTGACCAGTGTGATAGTGGGATCTTATCTTGCTGTGTCATGGGGCTGCTGAAGCTGCTACTTTTTTTTTGTGAGCCCCACACATTTGCAAAGCTTATGCGCTTAAAAAAAAAATCCCCAATTTTGTGAATCTAAATTGAAAGTCTAATCCAACTAAATGAGTTGGACTTATTTGTTACCCCAGCTTTAGGCAGAGGACTAAAATTCCCATGGAGGTCTTGCAATGCATGCAATGAATATATTTGCCCCTTATCCACATTGTTGATTTCCTTGTAGGAGTCTTGCACCAGATCAGAAAACTCAAAGGAGATAATATCGATGGGAGGGCACTGAGCCTGGCAAAAAGATCTGTGAAAATAATTTGCCCAGATCACTGGAATGCTAAACTCTGGGCCTGTGCCATGTGCCCATTTTGCACTTGCCTTGCTTTGTGTGCACAGATTAGTTTGCACTCGTCCAGCAGTTATTATGGTGATGCCTTTATAACTTGTGGACGCACCCTGGGCAAAAAGCCTTTGCAATCCTACATGTGCACAGACTGGAGAAAAATGCTTTATTAATCTGGCTTTATGAATAAGTCACTGCATACGTAATGCCCAGGTGGCATGTGCTGAGGAGTGCCTATCTCAGGCATAGTTATCCTTGTGAAAAAAATGCTTTATTAATCTGGCCTTGGGCACACGTCACTGCATACGTAATGCTGAGGGGGCATATGCTTAGGCGTGTCTATCTCCGTCATAGTTATCCTTGTAAATTGTGCATAATTTAGCACAATCTACCCCTGTCACCCAGTAATAGCTTTGTGTGTCAGGCTCTTAGTTAAGCTGGAGTGAAGCACGTCATAGTGAGATATGTAACATCCCCAACACTCCCTTGATCGGCACAGCCCAAAGGCTGTCCTTGTTTCTCCACACTGATTGCTAGAAGTCTGCCTTCGGCGGCCCAACTACCAAGCTTTTTCTTTTCATACAAAACTAAATTCACAAGTTGAGGGATGGACTCAGGAGGCCATCGAGTGACCGATGTTACAATAGGTTTTACAACCTAACTACCAACATCACAGAAAGGGGCATTTGGAACCTTGAATGTTGGATTCTTTTGGTCATAAAGGTTTGGGTAAGAGAGCAACCTTTTTTCCCCTGGACGACCCATTCAGGATACCAACATCGGTTCACAAAATTTGGCATTCCAAACGGAAGAGGCTTTTCTTTATCAAAGTACTTTTTGAAGAGGACTGTATTATGGCTAGAGACTTTTAAATCTCTTTGATTGTTGATTTGTAGTTTTCAAACACGTTTGATAATGAAGAGCTGTGAAGAATTATTACTGAAAACTTCACAGGCCGTCATTTGGTTCACATTCACACTGCAAACACGACAAGGAAATTACTTATTTCGAAATGATAAGGGCCATCGGGAATTCTCAGAGCCCTTCAGAAAATATTGTGTTTTTTTTTCTGGGTCATCCGCGAAATCCCAGGAGTGACCATGCCATCTGTCCTTTGGATTAAAAGAAACCCTTCTATTTTATACCTGATGTTCTTGTCCCCGAGATAAATGTTGTTAATTAAGAGACACAGTTTGTCCTTTATTTTGAATAAATATACTTCCTGGCTGTGAGAAGCGTGTGTAGTTCCACTGCGTGTATTCCACTATTTTTAACTTTAGGAGCATATTGTCTCCGGCCTAGACTTGTTCAGTGGTGATGAAGATTTAGAGGAGACTCTTGCTATAAAGAAAGAAAATGGGGCCCTCTGGGCGATTAAACGGAGCAGCTGCGCGTTCTATGAGCACAAGCTACACACACATTTAAGCCCTTCACTAAAGGATCCTTATTCAAATTATGAGGCTTTCTAAACATTTAAATGTATCTAGATCCTGCTGAATACATCATTATTTGTAATTTTAAAGAAGCGCGCCCTGCGCTGGCAGTGACATTGCATAGTGTGCCATGGTGCACTGCAGCCCAGTGTGTACAATGTAACTCTCGCCCAGTTCTTCATTTGTAAAAATAAAAGCATAAAATAAGTTCATTTCATTAGTAATATTTAATTGGGTGAGAACACAACCATAATAAATACAACATCAAGCATCTTGAATGTTTTTTTTCACACTGAACACCACAATTTATCACCAAGTGAAAACAATGTTTCACAGAAAAAGGTTCTTAATTCCAAAGTTCATCAGGTCTTCAAACGGTTAAATTGTGTGCACCCAAAACAAACAATATCTTGTAGTGCAAGAAGGAAATATAATATCCACAATTATACAATGGCGAGACAAATATAATGGTGCATACTAATGATCTCACCATCTTTAGATTTGTCAACGATTTCCTTATCCTAATAGTTTTCCCTATAACATCTACTATAACTGCACACACATTTTTTATTTAGCAGTTGCAGGTGCGAAAAAGCTGGAGGACACGGTTTACGATTTATTTATTTTTTAATCAGAGGAATTAAATAACACTTCCTAGGCTCCTTATACGGGTTATAATTTTAAAAAGTGCACATGGGCAAAACCATGAAAAAACTAAAATGTTAACAGTACGTAATCTAAAACTAACCAACAGCAAACTATGTTCCGTTTTTACTATAAAAGACTGGATGGGCTCCGTATATTTAGTTGTGGGTGTAATAGTATACATTTTAACAGTAGAATTGTTAAGCTTGGGGTGCTCCCTAGCCACTTAGCAAAACTTGGAAAATAATGACTTCACCATTGTTTTGGTAAGATTAGTGATTACAGCTAGGTCATAAACAGCTGGCTGACCTAAGTTTATATACAACATTTTTATATAATGTATCCACAGTGAGTTAAGAGCATTATTGCTCTACAAGCTGCCAGAAGTCAGCAATTGGCTGAAGCTGGTTTCAGGATTTGCCAAAATGGAGAGCCACAAATGAGAGCCCAGATTTGTATATAATCCCTCAAATAAAGAGCTCCATCTCCACGTGACCTTTCTAGGTGGATCAACTGGCAGTTATAAATAATGATATTTTCACGAAAGCATTTTTTTGCCTTTTGTAAATCCAAAGCCTCTAGATATCCTAAAAAAATCACACCTTAAGGGATCACTGACACATACTTGAATGTCCGCCCTTTCCTTCACTAGTTTGGTATCAAACTTTGAGACAAACTTAAATAATGCTTCGATTGTTCTTTGAAACTGCAGTTTTGTTAAATTTAGCAGGTACTTACAATTACATGCCCTGACTAAGAGGAGACATACATAAGTAAAAATCTGAACCACCCATTAACTCGAACTTCATTAATCAAAAAAGTTATACTTTTTGTTGCCTTTGGGCCATTCATCATAACAAATATTTTTGACAAGTTGTTTGTTAAGTCTAATTTATCTATAAAGGATACAGAATAATCCTGTAATTTTTTCTCAAACGTAGGACTCTGAACTTTACCCATTTTGCCCATATCTTACATTAGCCTCCCCAACATAGTTGAGGTTTCTTAGGAAACATGCAATCGGTTCTTTGACACCCATTTTTTTCTCACAAATTAGTTTATTGGTATTTTTCATCTTTACTTTGCTTCATGTTTCTACATTTGTTTACGCTTCATACAATATAGCATGTGTTCTTAAATCGTTACATAGCTGGCATTGTGTATATTATGCATTGCTGCAACATATCACTTGATATACATTTGCAGTTATTCAGTTATACATTTCCGTTGTTATGACATCCAAAGTTATCGTATCATGTTGTACCTGTTACTTGTTGTGTTTTAACATTGTCAACCCTTTATAGATTTGCAGGAGTGAGAGCCCCATAGGGTTTCTGATGTTTATCAGCATGCTCGTAACAGTGTATGTTGGTTTAAAGTTATTTCTAGAATGTGTGTTCAATTGGAGTAGGTACAAAGAGGAGAAAAGGAAAGGGATCATGAGCTATGTATAAATGCTAATTTGAGAGTAAGGGGGAAGGGGCAGAACAATAAGGGAGAAAAAGATTAACATTCAACAATTGCCGGCAATGGACACTTATGTAGAATACACTTATGTGATTATTTCCAGTCGGAGTGGGATTACATTGTTGCAGAACAGTTTATTAATAGGAGGGTTGGGTCAGGTATCAGGTTAAGCAGGCATTGTCATTTTTAATTCCAGTGTCAGGGTATATCTGGCTAACTTTACTTATTCAGTTCCCCCATGCATTGTGTTTTCTTGTCAGGGGGACATCCACCCACATTACTCCACTCCCTCTTCTGATGGGTGCATTCCCTCATCACGCAGCCGCAGTAACATTCCCTCCCAGCTAGCAGACAATGGAAACTGTCTCAACCCCAAAACCTCTTCCTGCGCCAGTGCTGTGCCTTCAGCTCCCGCCCACACCTCGAGAGATCGTTTCCAGGCCTGTGTCGGTGGCGGGTCAGGTGATTTCCATCTGCGGGTCACTAATCGCTTTGCTACTATAAGTCCCAGGTCTGCGAAGCGTACTTCTGCCCTATGTTGCTTGCTTCTGGGAAATAAACCTAATATGCACGCTTCCCATGTAAAGGGTATTTGTAGTGCTATACATTCGGATAGGCTTTCCTTTACTGTTCTCCAGTAGGAGCTCAAGGTAGGACAGGACCAGAGCATGTGTAGCAGGTCTGCTCCGATTTCCTGGCATCTGGGGCAGGCTGCATCTGTGCGAGCAAAGTATCTATTCACTCAAGCTGGTGTGAGGTATGCTCTATTCACTATGTAGTATTGGATTAAGCGGAATCGGGAATTGCGAGGCACGTTAAGGTGGCCTGAAATGGCAGCTTTCCATTGTGGTATTGTGATTGACACACCTGAGTCTGTTTCCCATGCCATACGTAGCGCTTCGTTGTCAACAGCGGTTTGGGATCTCAAAGCATCTGCTAGCCAGCTAATTAAATGATGCCCTCGGCCCACCACCTGTAAGTATTGAATCAATAAGTGAGTGGGAGGAGCCACAGAGATGTCGCCCCATTTGGTTCTCATTCCCTCTATCAGGGAGCGGTGCAATAAGAATTGGCCTGGTGGTAGCCCCATTTCTTGAAGCCTGGCAAAGATCGGTTCTTTGACACCCATAAAGAACATAATTGTCCACAGCTATGATAGGTTAACAATCAAATGCACAGCTGAAATCCATAAAAGCTGTATGTAAATGTATTTTCTTGACAATGAAAATAAACTAGTAAATAAGTGTATGGAGCCTAAAACTTTTGTTGGTAGCCATCCACCTGTTCTGCAAAATGCTGATGCTACTAAATGCCATTGCTTACCTATATCTTCCAACATCCCACACCTCCTGTCTATTTATGTCACTATTGCAGTTCTTTTTCATCCATTTTGTGACTGTCTCCCTATTTTTCTTTCACTCCTCCTTCCTTCAATTGCTGTCTTTCTCTCTCTTGTGCTTGGTCAGTCTGATAATGAAAACAAATTCCCTGTTCCCAGGAATGAGTGGTGGTGTCTACTGCCTGCAAGCTCCTCCTCAAGTTAAACACCTGTGCTACCTCTGCCAGCATGATCTGAAGACCTCTTCGGACAGATTCAAGCCCCACACCTCAAACTCTCCAGTGATTGTAAATTTTGGACAACCACTCAAATGGTCCAAATTCATTTCTGCACAGGATGTCAAAGACCTGGTGCTGTATTTATTTTAAAGGCAAAAGAGCCGCTGCAAGGTTCTTTTGAAATAGGATTGCATCTCATAAAAATGATTTGCATGTGTGACACTAAGGCCCTCTTTTCGAGTTTGGCGGCTGGAAAAGGCCCACCGTCAAACTCCTGCGTCCCCTATTATGAGTTTCCTGGTGTGTCAGCGGCCCAGCGGGAAACAGCATACAACATTGATGCCGGCTCGTAATCGAGCCTGCAGCAATGTTGCAGGCTCTTGGGGTGCAACAGCACCCGTCGTGCTTTTCACTGTCTGCTAAAAAGACAGCGAAAAGCGAGATGGGGCTGTCTGTGGGGGCCCCTGCACTACCCATGTCAGGTCTCCACCTGCTTTCAAATGGCAGTGCAACCGCCATATAAAAGCTGGCGGAGAGGGTACTCGTAATCTCCAGGGAGCACTGCTTGCAGTGCTGCCCTGGTGGATGAAGACCGCTGGCACCGCCAAGCCGTCGGATGGCAAAAAAGTGGCAGTGCCGGGTTCTGACCATGACGCGTGTTTGCCACAGTCATAATGTGGAGGCCAGACCGCCACCGCAAGTCTGGTGGTCCTAGGATTGCCAGTCGTAATGAGGGCCTAAGTGTTGTGGTTTAGTAGATAGATTGTAATATTAAACAAGCACTGGCAAAACCTGTGGGTAATGCTTTACACTCAAGCATGCACATGTGCTGTTTGAATGCTCTGCATGCACAAATCCTGTTCAGCACATTAATTCCAGAACAACTGACTTTAACACAGCCAGGCAAATGAGGCTAAAACCTAAGCAGGGAGACGCCGCTTCAAAGACATATCATGAACTATTGTTACCTTTCAAGAGAACAGGCCAAGCAGTGAACAAGTGCACCCTCGTCAAAAAAAGGTACATTCAACAAACACACATTCACACACAAAATACACTACAAGTGTTCCTGGCATGATGAGGCAAATCATTTATAGGCCTTTAGCCAATGCAGTGTTTACTATACATACTATTGGGCAGCTTGATCTTCTCCAAATTAACAAGATACTAGACTACCTTGACTGATCACGGAAAATCTGAGAACAGTAGATGGTGCTCAGACTCTGAAAGTGCGATTGGACCATTCAAATGGTGGAAACACATTAGACAAATGTATGTAACTTAAAATATCAACATAGACTGCTGCCACATGTTTTGGCAATCCCATGAGATATAGACTGCTCTGCTGGAATTTTGAAATAATGTCATATTTATTGTGCCTCTGGTAGTGCCTTCCTTTGATTTTTTTTGTTACAGTCCTTCAATGTCCGTATTTACCATGAATCATAACATACCTACAGTCCTTGTTCCAAAAAAAATTCAAAAAAAGGCCTTGGAAGCTTCATCTCCTCTTCAACTAGGCTCTTTTGCTGAGTCCCCAAGCATTTTTCTCTGTTGTAGACTAAGTTGCCATTCCAATGCAGATAACACTTCACTATGTTGGGTGCAGGTTGGTGGAACAGCTCAATCCAAGATTCTGAGGCAGTGCCTGTCGATGAATCTTAGATGGCACCTTTCTGCCTTCATTTGAACAGTCAAAACTCAGATAGGACCATAGTTCACTTTCAATTCAGTTTGAACCCTGCAACCTAAATGTTTAAAATTGAGGCTGATAATGGAAAAGAGATTAGTCCTTCAAAGATATTGACGATACACACTGGTGGATGTGTTTTAACGGCTCAATTCGGTAATTGAAGTACTTAATTTTACCCTTTAAAAGAAATGTGCATCTGTTGTAATTTGCCTCCATGTTTTCCAATTTTTTAGCTGGGCTGTTGTAATAACCAATATGCCAGGCTGTCCCAAGCACTAGATCCAAGTGGCAGTCACCTGGCAATGATGTTGGGAAGCTGATCTATGACTAAAGACAAAGGGACAATGGAGCTGATTTAGAATTTGAATGAAAGTGTACTGTTACATCAGTGACTGAATATCCCCTCAGCCAATCTGAAGACCCCCGCACCTGATTTACAGACACATAGAAATGTAATATATCAGTAACAAAGCCTAGTCGGAGTCCATCACTGACATACACCTTACTTGACAGTTTGTTCAAAACCCTACAATGCTTAGTAATTCTGTGGATGCTCAAGAATATGGACCTGCCAAAGTGCACCAAGGAAAGACTTCAGTGTGTTCAGTCGGCGACAGTAAATACTTTCCTTAATGGGCCTCATCATTGCTCCTAATTTCTATCCTTTTCACTGTACAATGATTGGAAATGGCACAAATGGCTCATTTTTAAACTCTCTGTATGGGTCATTGGACATTTAATTAGCATGGTCCACCGTCCCTATGCTGGTAAATACAAAGGTATACTTGTGATACAACCTTCGCTATCCGGGCAGATTACTGTTCCAAATTCCCAAACTCGGGCTAGAACAATAAGATGGTTGATCCATTGTCTCTCACATCGGTATGCATCCCCGAGATAAACTCCCCGTTTCTCTGACTCACTCAGTCTCAACTGCATTTAAAAAAGAGTATAAATCCCATTTATTCTCTAAAGTTCATGATTAACTCTACTGCTTAAGATTTGCAATCTTCACTCGTGTCGCTTCAGGACCAAAGTAACTTTTGTGGCTGAATGGCAACCATTTAATAAAGCAACCGTTTCAGGTATCAACTTTACAGCCACGGGTGGTACTGGACATATGAAGCATGACAGTGAAACGGAGGATTGTTTATCTTCCTTGGTCTGGTTAGTTACCTATTTCTTTTTATTTTCAAAGTAAGAACAAAGGTGCAGGTAAGCAATCTAAACTCAGTCTTGCTGTTAGAAACTGGAAGAAATTCTCTTGGGACACTTTAGTTCCTTTCCTCTCTTTATTTACGGGATCTCCAAGTTATTTCCTTTCCCAAGACGTTAAAGGCCATCTTTACACTTTTGAAGGTATGACGACAGTTCGTTTCTGCACAGGCCTTTACAAACTAGGGCTTGTAAATCTCATTCTACACAGAGGAGTCATTTGTGGTTCATTCCATAGTTAGCAACTGTCAAACTGGGGTCACGTAGAGCTGAATGCTGCTAGGGTACCAGGTATAATCCAGGTGCAAAAATCTACTATCTACAGAAAGTAGCTTTCTATAAATCCAAAATCAGAAACGTTAGGTGTTTATTAATTATTTAAAGAACTCTTCTCTATAATTAAAGATTTGGCTGTGCCTCATCCCTCATCATCAGATCTGTACTTTATATGTAGTTTTGCAAACCATTGTACTGTTAAAATAGCCCAAATTAGGTTAGACATCGACTGTCTTAGAAACTGTTTATCTTGTTGATTCATCTGAGGCAAACAATCTTCCTATACAGCAAACATTTCAATTTCAGCCAATAAGCGAACAGGAGGTCCTAGATATAATGCAGATGTCTAAAGCCTCTGAATCTCAACCGACATTTGTCCTTCTTGGATTATGATACTACTAAATCCTTACATGATCCCTTACCTGCCACCTTATTCAGCTCTTCTTTTTTCTCAAAGCAAAGTGCCTAAAGCTTGGAAAGCCACTAACGTGAGGCCCCTCTTAAAGACACCTAATCTGGGCATCAATGAGTTGGCCAACTACTGACAAATCTTGGTTATTCATTACCGGAGAAAAGCTGCTTTTCAACAAATCCAGACATTCATTGAAAACATTAACATTCTTAACATGTTCCAGATCAATTTTAGACCTCGTAGGAGCAGAGAGTGTGTGGTCCTATGAGTACTTGATGACTTTTGCTGTGCAGTTGAACTCAAAGTAGTTATTGCCTGATTTGCTGGATCTCTCTCATTTGAAAGTTTTGGACCATTTTGCTCTTCCTATATTCACTAAAAAAGTGGAACTTAACACTGAGGTTGTTGTTTTGGTACAATCCTTTCTTTTTCATCATAGTAGTCACATTTGATGCCGTTCACATCTTACACCAGTTAAATGAGGAGTACTTGACTGATCAGTTCTGTCTCCTCTTGTTTAATGACTTCATGGCCCCTCTAGATCGCGCCCTCCAAAGAAGAGGTGCAAAATAACTGTACTTATGCTGAGGACACACGATTTTGTTTAATGTTACAGCTACATTCTGATAACTCTTCTGACTCCCCTACTTTCATGTTCGATAACCTTTTTTGTATCTTTCTGGATGGCATCCAACTTTTTCAGTCCTAGGAAGACAGAGGTCCTAGTTCCCACGATTTTTATAGATCAGGGGGTCCACGACTGCTTGGAAAACTAAATAATATTAACATATATGGTCCCCATCTTTCAGTAATGACTCAGTGGGGGGTCTCCGGATTCCAAGAGTGATTCAGTGGGGGTCCCTGGGTTCCAGTAATGAAAAAGTGGGGGGCCCCAGAAGTCAAAAGGGTTGGGTACCACTGGTCTGGATTATGCCAAAATATGTAACCTGGACCTTCCAAAAGATGTGACCAAAGCACTTCAGTTCATCCAAAAGGCTGCAGCCAGATTAATGTGCCACTCCCGACTCAAAGACCACATTTCACCCATTCTTTCTCTACTCTGGCTGCCAGTAGAATAACATTATTTTAAAGACAATGGTCATTAGGTACAATAAATTCAGTCCTTACGTTCCCCCTCGCTACATTTGTTCCAGCAGCAACTTTCTATTTATAGCCCCCAGGTTGAGGACTGGTACCTGGGGTCGGAAAGCTTTTTCAGTTGCTGCAGCCAGAAACTGGAATCCCTGCACACTTCACTGCATTCCTTACAGTCACTCGCAAGTGTCAGAGAAAGTTAAAACATCTAGCTTTCTGCCCTCTTTATGTTTTTTATTCTAACTTAGTTTGGAGTGTCCTTAAAGCATTTGAATTCAGTGCATGAAACTTAAGTGAATGTGTGCTTTGCTAACACCACAAACTTTATCTTAAACAGTGGTGATCAACAGTGACGTAATGCAGAATGATGGTACTTCCCCTGCAGAATGTGATTTGACATTAAGTTGGTTTTGGGGCCCTTTGGAGGGTTGGGGGCTTGCCTGCACTGCCGGGGCTGCAGAGGCCTGCGTTACACCCCTGGTTGTCAACACCCCTCTTAAAATTAAGGAGCCCATGACCATGGTTTGCTATATTAACAATGTTTTCTTACCAGAGAGGAGTCATGTTCTTAATTTAGTCAAATGGCCCTTTGCTATAGGGGCAATATAGTGATGACTTTAAGACGTGAATAAATGAATTAGCGTTTCTCCTGTGTATTTCTGTATTACCTGAGTTTGTTTTGAGGAAACGAGGACTCGTTCAAGTATTGATCGCTTCTTGACATTTTTACAGGTATTTAAGCTTCATGCACTAATTAACTACAGAACCTAGGGATCTTATTCTTGTCTGTGAGCTGAACTGTGAAAAATATGAATATAAACCTATAGTCATGGCATTCAACAATGTCAAATGATTGGTCACTAACCAGATACTCAGTTGGACACTTAAACACATCCAAAAATGAGTACCTCTCAGGTAGTACAGTTTCAAAATTATACTCTTCCTTCCGGCAGACCTGTTGCCATAAGTCCTTCTCCTTCCACAATAAACGCTGGTAAAAGTTAGCAAATATTGTTGTACTCTTAGTGGATGTTCCACTTAAAATCTGTAGATAGTTGCAAAACCTCCCCAACTATGTAACCCTACTATATAACTTATTTCTTCTCGTCTAACATAGAAAAGGCATTACTAGAGCCATTTCCTTTTCTTGATTAGCTAATGTAATATAAAAAGAATTACTGATGCAAAATCAGGTAGCTCTGCTTTTCTGTCGAGACACCAAAGTGGTGTTGAAAAGTCTTTAATGACTTTCTATTTCCAGTTGATACACTTAAATGTGATCTGCACTATGTACCACGTGTTTTGATAGTCCCCTAACATTCAACACTACCATTTTCAACATCACTACAATCAAGTAATCGCTTAGAAGCAGTGCAGATTCTGGCACAGAGGATTACAACCATCTGGGCATTCCTGTAAAGACAAAAATAACAGTTGGAGTACATAGACAGGGACGCCCCTGGTTAGAAATTTAAAAAACACAAGGCTGTGGGCTGCTAAAGTCCGGTTCACATCTTGCTCATGGTCTCCACTTATACTAGCGACATGATGCTGATCTTCCAAACAATACAGAATATTACCATGCAGAAAAACCCTTGCACCCAGCGTGTTGGGGTATGTTCCTGAGTGAAATATCCTCTAATCATTGAACAGTTTTAAGTCTAGGATCCCTTAAGCCAGGATATCCATGGGAATAAACTCTTGGTGTTCTATGTTTCCCACTTATATGCTCTAACACAGAGGGCACATTAATGGTTAGAACTCAATACATTTTATGTAAGTTGCAAAACAGATTTTTCCATTATGGAATACATTTGTAAAAGTGTGGTGTCTATATTACTAGAGCAGTTATATAATTTCTTTTAGAACAATTCAGAGTCGTTTACCCATCTCATCCATCAGTCCCTGAAACTCACATTTTAGTTGTCACAGCCATTTTCCCAAATCTACTTGTAAGAGAAGGTAAACCAAGGCACGGTGTATTCGAACAGGCCATTGTTTTTCAATAATATGACCCTCAATACCATCTGAGCTTGTTCTATGTTTTAATTCCTTTTCCTTTCTTTGAGTTCTACACGATCCGTTGTGAAATTAATTCTCATGCATCTTAAATATGAGAGCTATTATTTAGTCCAAGGTGGCACGCTTTCCATAAACAGCAGTTTCCTCATCTCACTTGTTTGCAGTCAAGCTTAACATTTCGAGGGTGACCTCAGGCATCATGATAGAGAGGCTAAGACAGAGCACCCTTACATCTCATAGAAAGCAGGATGTAATAAATTCCTTTTTGGGTTATGTGGTCTTTATATAGTATAGTTTCCCTTTATAACGAACACTTCAATTCATTGAGTTAAATGAATGTCTGAAAATGTCCTGCCCCATAGCTGTTGGTCAAGTGATATTGTGTTTCAACTCTGTAGACATCTGCGTATTATGATTTTAAATAATGTATTTTTTTCCTAATTTTTAGGATTCGCCTGCACAGCGATTGCACTGTACTTGTGAAATGTTTTGAGTTTTAAAAAAAAAGTCTTAAAAACGGCTTACAGTCCGCCTGCAGGCCACACCTTACTTACCATTGGTAGACTTTGCCGACCACTTTTCTTTTCTTGCTTCTCACTGGTCAGCAGCCACTACTGAAGTCATCAGGCTGCACTTCCTCTTTTTCCCCAGCTTCCCTGGAGCTTGGACCAACTACCCTTTCCGGTTGGCAGTCATTGGCTGGTGGCCAGTGTCCTTTCACTGGCCACACGCTTCCTGAGGTACTGTTTTTTTTTTCCATTTAGTCACCGCACTTTATACAAGGGGATGTGTTCCATCTTTCCGCTGCACATTATTTGTGCTTTTGTGCTGTCTATCACCTCCCCCTCCCTTGTCTTTGTTTACTATCACTCCCTCTGTTCATTCTTTTTTTATGTATTTATCAATTTATTTATTTATTTTTTGTTTTTACAATTATACATAGCACAAACTCGACCCAAAGGTTTCAGAGCACTTTGCAGAGGCACCAGTTCATTACAGTTCATTCATGATTTGTGGAGAATCCCAGGATGTTGTGCCTCCACTAAGACTCTAGCCCGTTTCCCCAGCTTCATGGTCGTATGCTGTAGCCCTTACATTACATGCTTTTCTCTCGAGATAAGCATAGTATATGGCTGACACTCCTTTGGAACACACAATTAAAATGCATTCCCATTATGCGTTCCAAAGCAGTGCCCGCCATCTTGTTTGGATATGAACCTTGTTTTTTTTTGTTTTGTTTTTATGGTGAGTCTCTTTTCGGCTGGTGTTCTCCTCGCTGTCACAGGACACATGGGGAGCTGCTGTATACGGCCTGTGGCATCTTGAAAACTGCCCACCCCCTTAAGGAAGCGCCTCAGAGGACAACGAGCTCCATTGTCAAGAAACCCTAAGGTTTGATCCCGGTTTGTTATTCATCAGCGAAAATTGCATGTTGTAAATTATTTTAGATCACGGGATTCGACATGGCACGGATTTGGTACAAACCTACCGCCTTTCTGCAATAGTGCTATTTTCATGAGTCACATGAAATCCGAGGCGGGTTCTGGAGAGCGGTTTTTCAGCAGCAGTAAAGACCCCTTGGGATGCACAGAGTTCCCAAAATCATCCCCCCACCGTGAGGGCCAGCTGCGCTGTTGGCACTTTCACTCGCTAAAATGTCACTACAATTCGGCGCCAGGTGTCTCTAAGTTGATAATTATGAAAATATGAATAAGTGAGAGGTGACCAGGCATTTATGACACCTGAGGACTCCTTCAGTATTGAAAATCTATGTACAAGTGACAGAAATTATGTAAATAAGCATTGTCAAAGCCAATAGGTTTCGCCTATACAAAATATATAGCATTTGTAAACGTTTTTTTTTTGTTTGTTTTTTTACATGTTGCACAGCAGTTGACCGGCTGAGCAACATGATTTAAAGTAAAAAAAAAGAAATAAATAACTCTGATGGTCAAAGCTGGCCACGTCATACCGCTTTTTCTTTTTGTTTGATTTATATATATATATATTTTTTTACTTTAGGCCATTTTGCTCAGCCGGTCAGCTGCTGTTCAACATTTTTAAAAACATTGACAAAGCAACCAGATTTAGCATCGGCAAAACCTATTGTCTTTATCAATGCTTGTTCCATTGTGTGTCCGGTGTTCTGAGGTGTTTGTACTTTGCGACTTTCTGAATGGGTTGCTGGTCATCCTAAGTGGAGAATTTTAATATTTATAAAGGATTGGGATAACAGAACAATCAAATCTCGTCTAACATTCAAGTCCATGTAATGTTTCAAAGAAGCTGGACTGTTGAAGTAATAGTAGTGAGCTTCTGTAATAGGATCCAGTTCTTGAGTACACAAATCTGGTACAAGACGCTCCACCTAAGAAAGCATAGCTTAGTTTATACTTCATCTGAAGGACCTGTCAGAACAATTTAGAGTTTGTCTTGCTCACTCTCACACACAGCAACACACACATGCACCCTTATTGTGGGACCTGCTTCAGGTGATCACACCATAGTCAGCAGCTAATGGGCTCCAATTGTGTCAGTTGAGACCTCTGATGTTCTGGGGCCCGCCTTTCTGTTGGACCCAAAAGTAAGCATTAAGTACAACCTTTTAATGCTCTACAGTCAAGGTAGCTTAGCAGTTTGGTCCACAGCTCACTCAGGGTCTACAGAGCCAGAACTGTGTACAGTGCAATATCCATAGCGCAAGGTCTAACCAGTAATTTACTTTAGAAATAGAAGTACTTTACGGCACATGCAGATAAATATTACGTACAAAACAATCATGGAGGATGAGATTCAATGGCATTGGCTGTTGACAGTGATGAGTTTCAACCTATTGGCTATGTCAGGGTAAAAGTAGAGGTGAGCCCCAATTATTAAGTTTTTTCTATGAGCTGTCACAATGAGGAACTCGCATATTAGGAGAAATTATCTCCTCTGCATCAGCTAATGCATTGCCGTCCCACTGAGGACAGTCTTAGAGCATTACTTGTAGGCAGCGTAATCTGTCTCTGTGGGTTTCTTCAGCAGTTAGCATTTGCTTTAGTGGATATGCACATTCAGGAGAAATAGCAAGCAGGGATGAAGGTAGTTGTGATGAATAGCCAAGATGCTTCATTGCGGATGTACGCCCAGATGTCTACTCACCTCTGCTTGCTCTACAGGACTGTGAACTCTGCCCATTTGCCTTGGAGCCAGTGTGTCTTTTCCTGATCCCAGATTTCCCCACCCAGGCGAAATGGAAAACTCACCTCGCGACATGAGTTAGAGTGTTTTCGAGCTCACGCCACGTTGGCAATCCCAGCAACTCTCCTTGGCCTTGAAGGAGAATCGAAAAGCTCAAGGCACAGAAGGGGCCTACAAGGGCATGCACTTTTGGGCTTGATCCTTCCCCAGACTTGCAGTGCTAATGTCTCACTCTAGTCCTTCTCTTGTCAACTTGTCTCCTTTGAGCGGAGTGGCTGGGATCTTAGTGCAATTATAGTACTTCTCCTTTCCATCAGAAAGAATGGCTGCTATCTTAAGGGGAGTCTGCAGCACTACCTGCAGAACTGTGACCTTCAGGTTTTGTTCCCAACCTGGGAGAGGATCTGGCTATTAAAGATAACTCTGTACCTCCTAAACCCACAGAAGTCCTAAATCTCTCCCACACTGCTCTGTGGATTCTGAATAGCATTCATTCACCTATTAACGTCTCACTTAGAGTTTCTGACCACTAATAATCCTCGGTTGGCAGATGTAAATTCCAGAGTCTCTCTCTCTTTTTGGTAGTATCTGTTTTCAGGGGATTGAAAAACTTTCATACATGATGCCAGGTCACATGTCTTTTGATTTCCAGATTTGGAAATCAAAGGGGTTGGGGGTGATGAAAGATGTTCCCTGTCTTGGGATGTGAAACAGTGGCACAAAGAGAAAGGGTTCTTTGTTACCTTGCTCCTACATGAAGCTTCTGCACAAATCTTGAGAATGGGGCCGAGGTGAGGGACCCAGTAGAAAGGAACTTTCAAGCATTTAATAGTAGAGGCTGATAAGCAACCGTTCCATAAGGGCAACAGGTAGAAAACGCCTCCTCCTTCTGCTATAGTTTGCTACCACCATTGCCATTTCTACTCAGTTTGGTAAGATGGCAATGGTCACTCTGTGAACTGGAGAGGTGCACTTGGCTACTCCCTC
Organism: Pleurodeles waltl; assembly: GCF_031143425.1. Classification (NCBI taxonomy): domain Eukaryota; kingdom Metazoa; phylum Chordata; class Amphibia; order Caudata; family Salamandridae; genus Pleurodeles; species Pleurodeles waltl. The sequence continues at coordinate 303,567,411 of NC_090451.1, read as the reverse complement.
TAGACCAGAAAGCCATAGTCCGGGTCTCGGACCATTTCACAGAAAGCCTGCTAACTAACACATATGATGGTCAGATACAACAATACTGTAGAGGCATGCTACAAGTGGACCTCAGGGGTAATCATCCTCACTCTACAGAGCTGTTCAAGAGACATTTTGTCCCAGCAACCACATTCACTCACACTTTCTTTCTCTCTCTCTCTCTCGAGCCAACGTGCTGCTTCTTCCAAAAATGTGAGAGGTGGTCCTACCAACTGCAGGATTTGAAATTAAGCCTGTCCAGGTGTAACACAAAACAAGCATCCACTGCAGGTTGTGATGAGGTGTTCGAGTCGCTCCCAAATCCAGGGGACTAGCTTTGCCAGTAAGATGGGGGGAGGAGGGGATGAACTTCAGATTTTCCAACAATCAGGCTGGCATACAACGTTAAAATACATTCTACGAACAGCAGGGCACTTGAGAGGGACTAAAGGGGTAGTGGAAAGGGAGACAAATGCGGAGTGGTAGGGCTATTAACTGAGAGAAAATACAATATTTTGTAAAATAACCAAACATTTTTAAGACTTTTAAAGTGTGCGTTTTTGTCTGTGTTTATGTAACAATAGCTGATGAAAAACGACAGATACCTCACCATACCAGACTGAAAGCACCTGTACCCAACTATTTACCTCAAAAAAATACTAGGGGGTATAACACACCCCAAGCTAAACCCCTGCCCGTATTGCACAGATATTCATTGGCCTTCGGCTGAATGGGGACCCTCTCGTTAGTTGGCAGCCCACATGCACCACAAGAGGCTGCGTTACTTCCCCTCTAGGTGTACGCACAGTGAGGGACAGCTTATATTTTGCTGCGAGTTGTTATTCAAGCATGCCTATAAATCCTGATTGATATAAGGTTTTCCATTGACATTTTACGTGGCATCAGCATGTATTGGATGGCGGGGAATGGATTATTCGAAATGTCATTCTACGCCTTCTTACAGTCGCGAGTTCGACACCCAGTATCTACTTAGCGTACACCGTCCCAACCCTTTCTAATTAAATCACCTTTCCTTGCTGCTTCCACAAATGTCATTCTCTCACTAGTTTAGAAGCAGCTTGGCAATATGTCTCTACTCTATAATATTCACAGCTCTAACTCGAATCACATCAGACTACTAAAAGCAATGTTTCCTTTGGGGGATCGGAGGGGGTTGGGTGTACGCTTCATTCTTTACAGTGATCCACGGGTTAATTGCAGGTTGTGTAAATATTGATAAAGTGATAAAATATTTTATTCTTGTATAATATGGAGCTTTCTTTAATACTTAGATCATTAGTTTTAAATACATTTTCACTGCCAAATCTAAAATTCATAAAGGTAACAATTTAATTGCTTCAATTAACTTGCCTGCAGAGATCTTTAGCTAGGGTTTTCGTTCTCATGAATTTAAGGGTCCCGAAAGGAGCCTCGATCTGTATTCTGACAGCATGATATCTTTTAAATTGCAGCTTTGCGGTAGGTTGTTGGATCCCTGCATTTTAATCAGATTCATTTAGTAACACATTTATTGCTACTTACTGACAGACATAGGGTAGTGTTTATTATATGCATTTAATATGACGAACAATCAAGCAACTTGAAACTGACCTGGTTTTGGGATTCCCTTAGGAGCACCTTACAGGGCAGCAGACATCAGTTGCATGTTGGCACTGCCCTAGTGATACTACATCTTTCATGGACCATCCCTAGCCCTTTCTGAATCCTCTGCAGCAGCTGGATTTTGGGATTGAGTCTTTAGACGGCTAGCTTTCTTGCTGTTTGAGGCAGAATTCAAGGACTTTTGACCTGCTGTTCATGAGTCTAGGTGGAACAGTGCATATGACAGAAACTTCCAATTCTTCATACAGGCTCCAAGTTGCCAATCGAAGCAAAGTCAAAGCCTTGTACTACTTTAAACTGCCTTTCCATCAACAGAGAAAGGGCTAGTAGTGTGCTTGTGTCAGTTGCACACAGATTTCGATTGGTCCCTGGCTCCTTTAAGATGCGCATAAGAGGCAGGGCTGTTTGTACTGGCTTTGGAACTCCCTGTCCACTTTTTTTGTTTTTTAACAGATGTTAAAAGTTAGTGGCACTTCCGTAAATGGATCAAGACCAGGTGGTTCATTTAGTAGTTTCCCTACCATCCTTGAGTATGGTATTTTCAGCCCTCTAAGATGTCAAGTGTGACCTTTCTGAAAACATGGCAAACATTTCTAAAATCGTTTTTAATAAAATATTGTCTGTCAGATGAGGGTTTCCTTTTTTAACTTACCATTCATACATCTTAAATCTGTTCTCTGCCTCATTATGGTGCCAGAAATCTCCCCATACCTATACAGATATCTACAATTTTTCCAAGAATGTCTTTTCTTGGGAGACTCACATAAATCGACTTCCTATACGCAGGATACTCTGAATTTCAACTGATTTTATCGATGAATGATAGTTGTCTAATTATTAGTAAAAATGCTTCCTTTTATTGTTTAGTGTAGCTATTATTTGATCTTCTTTGTCCTATATATTAATTTATTTACGTTTTGGTATGCTAGTGAACATATCGCCTTCCTGCAAGGATTTGGGCTTGTGAGTCTGAGGAGTGCCCATTAGCGTCATATGTTGGCTATTAATGAGATTGTGGCTTCTGGAAGTCAGCCAGCAAGTCCTTATTTGACTATAGATTACCACTCATAGTATTGATGGAATTTATTGGATAACTTGAAGCCGCAAGTGGCTGCTTTGTGTTGTGTTAGATTAATTTCAATAATTTCACTGGTTGATAATGAATGGTATTGGAGTTCTGCTGACCAATATAGCAGATTGAACTCTTGTCTACATAGCACATTTGTCAACGCTACGGACTTTTGACCGTTTGAGTGGGATCCAAGGTTGCAGATTTATTTCAGAGTTGTGTCTTGTAGAAATAGTGTTTTATAAGACTTTCTACAGTGTGGATTTTGGGCAGGATAAAAATGCTACAATTTTGGTAGCATTATTTCACATCTGGAGAAGTGACTTCATAATCAGTGTGTTGCAGGTGAGAACCCATGACGCAAATCAAGCTAACTGTGTTGAGGTATCAGGATGCGTTTTTGTTAACAATGCTTAATTTGGGTCAGTGTTTGCTTTTGCTCAGCTCTTGCACTTTTTCTAGGTTGACTTTACAGCTCAGATGCACCTGGCTACATCTGATCATTCTGGCCACTGTATATTGCTGCTCTCTGCACCACTGAATCTGCCTGCTACTTTCCTCATCACTACCATGGTGGTGGTAACTCCTTGCGGTCAGTTAAATCTCTTATCCCTTTCCCGCTCCCTCCCCTTTGCAAAGATATGGCAGTAGGACGGCTGACGTTGAAGATCTGTGTACTCAGTGGGTCATTTTATCACAGCTCTAGGCCTGCTGAAGAATTTGGTACTGTACCAGCTGTCTTACTCGAGTCCTAGGTCTCTCTACCGTGCTGTTGATATATTCCCGTAAAATGACCTAGTGGGTCTGAAATGCGGCCCTTCTCCATATCACCCCTACTTTCAACAGATAGGGCAGGAGAAGGATAAAGGGGAATGTCACATCACAAGGTGTGTATTTGCTAGGGACATCTATCAGTCAGAATGGTAGTGCAAGCTTTCCGTGGCTTTGCAAACAAATAAAGCAGAGGTCTATATTTAGTTGGTCATGCTAGAATCAAGAGAGCGGCTGGGTGGGTGAGAATCCCCCCCCCTGGAAAGAACGGTAACTGGTCCGGATGTGCAAAGAAACATACGGTATTATGGAAGCTTATGTGACAAGGAAAATTCAGAAGATAATATAATGGAGCATAGGATATGCCTATTATTTTATATGCTTATTTTTCTTTTATGCTTGATCATAAACATTCCAGGTATGAAGGAGTTTTAGTTATTGTAACCTCAGGGAGGGAGGTGAAAGAATGATAGTCACCTGTGAGGTGTCTGGAAGCAGTCTGATTGCATTTGTGAGATCATGTGTGTTGAAAGGCTTCAGCCCTCAACATTGATATTTGTAACTTATTTTTCATGATCAAGCGTTGACTGAGCGCTATCAATAGAAAGGGGGAGAGAGGAGAAAATAGAAGCACAGTAACAATGTCACATAGTAGGGATGAAAAATTAATTATACTGTAGCGGCATACCAATAGCCCCAGCAGCCCCTGAGGTGCGGAGATCCCCCAAGCTACAGCGGGCCCCCACTGGCATTGTGTACGGGCAGCGGTCCCCTGGCCTGAGAGCTCTTGACTAGGTCCGGAGCATGGGACCCCCCCATCCATGTATTTTGCAGGGGGTTCCCAAACAAAGTTTCATTACACCACTGCTTGACTGCGATAAAAAAAAACGAAGTGTAGGGCTTGGGAAGAAAAAGTCTAGACACCCTTGGTATTGACAATTTTGACATTTGGGTGTGCCACTAGAGGGCTCCTTAGGCAAATAAGTTCTGGACCTTTTTTGTTTTTACAAATTAAGCACTACTACTGTTAAACATCTAAATGTACATAGTAAGTGACAACATTTGGATTTTATAAGCATGGAACTGCTTTAACTGTTCTTTAAATCACCTTTTATTATTAAGTTGTATTTCAAAAGCGCAAAACGCGAGAAATTAAGAGGGTATGGAGTTTGTAACAATTTATTTCTCTGAAAAAATAACTTTTCGCTCTAATATGCAAATGACATCCAATCTAGGATTCAGTTTAAATAGGTTGACTTTTTATTCTGTGTGCCGGTAAAAAAAAAAAAAAAAAACACTCACATTCTGACATTCTATATCAAACTTTTACAAATCACCCATTGTCAGAAAGGCGACATGGCATTAAGTGTAAATGGTTTAACGTTTTTACATTGCAACACCAAAGTGTATCCCAGTGTCTGCTAACTTTAAAATTACCATATGTATCGCCGAGGGACCGGCACGTGCATCGATATTTCATGAAGAAGATAAATATTTTAAAATACAAACTCTGAACAGAATGTAACGGGACTTCAAAACTGAGCGTTACATCTTTACATCTTGCAGGAAAGGCTGTGGTGATATGTGCGCTCTGAAAAGCTGCCACAGCTCCGCACGTCTCCCTATATGTTGTATGACTAGTTATGTACACGTGGGTTTACTGGAAGGGAAGAGTCCCTAGTTATCCCACCCTCCGCCGCCTACCAGCGCAGATGCAGTATGCTGCCTCACTTAAAGTAGTAACATCACAACTAGGCTAAAGCGCTCCTGCCAAAGCGCTTCTTGCTTTGGCATTGAAAGAGAGGGGATATCAGCTGGAAGGGACGCGAAGCCTCACGTGTGTTGCATGTTTACAAAGTGCTTCCATTGCTGTTCTCACACACGCTGTACCTGTGTGTGAGAGAGGGAAGCCATCTTGGCTGTTTCATTTACAGTGCCAGTTTAGTGATTTTAGTTTTAACATTTTTATATATCAATGCAGTGTAATTCTTAATTGTATTACAATTCGGATTGCAGTCCATGTTCCCAAGGGACCAGAAAGCAAGCATCAAGAGAGTGAAGGATCCTTGACAGAGCTAAGACTTCATTCTTTCAGCAGAGCCAAAGGAAGGCTGTTAAATGGTTGAGGTGGGTGATAAAAAAACCTGAGAAATCCTTTACTCTATACAGAAGCAACAGCTATTGGTTTTTGCAGTATTTCTTTGTTAGGAAAAGTAAGGGAAAGTTACTACAGAAAAGGCAATCTATGGTATTACTCGACATGTTTATTGATACTTTAAAGTGGGCCAAGAAGATCAATGGAACATTGGCATAGTACATTTGCTTTCAAGAGTGAACATGTTCCTTTTCCAGGTAAGTTTCAGATGTATGCTAAACAAGAGGTGTATACGGAGACCAGAACATTAACTTTCAAATGTTTACAGTTGACATATTCTGCCTATGCCTTTTAGACTATCTTTTGTACACTTGCCAAGAGGTCTAGCTGATGAAGGTGATGGTGGACAGGTTATCTTACTTCAAATGCACGTATGATGTGCCACACGTTTGTGTCAGGGGCTCGTCTTCAATAGTCTTTGCATATAAATAGGTGCATCAAAGCTAGTGACACCCAAGTTATCCCATGAAGATCCATGTCCATCAGACTGACTTGATTGACCATCTGACTCCTTGTCAGGAAAAGAGACACTTTTTTCCAGTCCTGGGGTTTATTTTACAACCTATAGTACTATGCATGTTGTATTCCTGGTTATCATCAAATGAACCAATTAGACTAACACACTCAAAAACAATGAGTTGAAAGACTAACGCCCCGGAGTTGAACTTGACATCTCAGATGAAATGGTCCTCTGGTACTTGAAGGAATAACTGAATGATGGCCCCGAAACCATCATACAGTACTGTCTCACCTAACTAAAGAGCTCAACAGACTGTTTTTATTCATTTGTTGCACATGGTTATGTTTTCCATTTGAAAAATGTTTTTTTGGGGGAAGGGTGACCTACACACGGGTGACAGATCTTTGCTGTGAGGAGGCAGCAACTAGATTCTTGGGTCTGGAAGCTGTCAGCTGGCAGTGCTTAGCTTGTGAACTCTCCATAGGTTGCTCTGAAGCACTTACTGATAGTTAAACTTACATACTAAAATGATAGACAGTAAATCATTCCTGATCTTTGAAATAAAGTCTCCATTTTGATTCTGTTTCGAAATCAATATGTGGATCATCACTGTTGGAAACTATATGATTTGATTATGCAAAAATATGCTCTCCTACGTGATTTAGACATAAATCTTTGAATAATTTGTTTTATGGTTAACCTGTCCCATACTGCGTCTAATGAACATGAAAGAAAATGGATGTTATCACATTTGACTTCTAAACAATGTACATCTTTATGCTTGAAACTTAATGCTCAAAACAAATCTTTGACTTGGAGCACAGCTAGAGTTAATGTTTTTAAGGTCATGTAGTAAGAGGCTGCACAGAATCAGGAAAAATAATTATTAAAATATATAGTGCATGGATATCAGGTATAATATTCAGATTTATAAAAATATTGATTTTTGACCTTTAATTATTACCATCCTGGGGCAGTATCAGACATACGGCCCAATTTCCTTGTTTGCACTGGGCACACCTTGCAAAAGGTCCACCGCGCATAAATAAGGAGAATGCGCTGAATTAGCATGAAGGTGCTGCTCCCAGGGCATCCACGAACTTGGCTGTCCTTGGGGCAGTGCATTCAAGAGAAATACAGAGCAGCTGCTTAAAAACTCCTCTATGCACGCAGCAAGCTGCCTGCCCATTTAAGGGGGTTTAGAGATCCCTTTGCAGGTGGGTGCAATAAGTGACTGCACCCACCTACAAGGGAATATCTGGGGGGTCCGTAGAACCCTCTCCAGAGGGCTGCCATCAGGGGGGACCAACTGAAAGTGTGCCAGTTTTTAGGTGGTGCGCTGTCAGTGCACCTCCTGACAGCTGCTTTGCTTCTGCGCTTGCGTTTATAATTTGGCGTGGGCAGAGGCAAACGGATTCCCTCATGTGCATGGGGCCACGCCCCCATTCAAATGATGGAATGCCCTCTGCTGATAGCACCGGTGCTATATGTGCTGCAGCACTATCTGTGTTACAGAAAGGGCCGCAAAAGTGTCTGCGGCCCTTTCTGTAATACCCTAGTACTCCAGTGGTGCGTAAAGCAGGCGCACATGCCCATTGCGCCCCCAGGGCACTTATATATTATGGCCCCTGGGGAGTTCTAACATGTTCACATCTCAAGTTATCAAGACCTGTTTCAGTAGGTGTCTGAGGCATACAGTTAAGGAAATCTAGAATGTTTGTTGACTGAAATTAAATTATAAATCGTTATGAATTCCTTAAACCTTTAAGAAGATCGTAGTTATTTGTGAAGGTTTATCTAACAACGGGAAACGCTCAGTTAAAGACACCAAGTCGAGAATAGAATACATATTGATGGATTTGCCTTAGATGGGAATGGTTTGTTCTTTATTAAGTATGAATTAATATTAATTTAAAAATATTTGTAGGAGCCAATATGAAATCGGCACTTATTTTTGGGGTTAGGTTTTGCTACCAATTGCCTAATAAAACCTAGAAACAGATTTACATGTATATGTTTCTGACACTTTAGAGGTTAGAAACTCAGATGAGAAACCTCCAAAGAGAGCATCAACACCTACTGAAAGCAGAATATTTCAACATAATGGACAGAGTTCGATTCTTCATCTCTAGATTTTACATTCACTGGCTTCAGAATTCACCCTTTCAAAATATTAGGATGACATCTTTGTGCACAAAATGTTGAAACAACCTTTTCTCTTTTGGATCTTTTTTTATTTGGCAGACCATTGTTTAATATTTGCAGCATTTTTTGTCTTTGGGTCCCCTATAACAGGGACAGTTGTTCTAAGAGAACTGTTGCACTCTGACTCTTGGATTTCCTGTGATTATTGATTAGAGCAAACTAAGTATAGTGAAAGGACCTGTTGTTGGGAGCTGAAGATTTCCAGCCCAGAAAGTATTAGTTATCCTTGGTTAAGCTAAGGAGCGTGACCAACATCATACATTTATTGACTAACTTAATTTATGCATTCATAAGTCATTGTTTTTAATTTTGTATTTGACAGAACAATTCTGATTTCAATAACCCCAACTTCTAGACTCTGCGCTAAGCACTGACACAATCGATTAATTAGTGGGAGAAATAGATTTGCGATCTGTTGTTGAAAATTCAACATGTTGACTAAATCAATTCTCCATGAAAACGAACTTTTGTTTAAATTACTGTTTCTGTTTTCGATGTGTATTGACTTAAGACAGCATGCTAAAGCTCTAAATGTGTTTTTTTGCTTTAAAACAAAGCACACATTTAGACCCTTTCGGAAGCAATTAAAATGCTTTCTGAGTTTTCAACTGTGTATTTTAAATGTCCACATTGTATAATTTCATTTGTATGTTTTAAAAAGTGATTTGAAGTTGTGTGCGCCTGTAAGAATTAACCATTGTAGGCTGGCGTTCTTACTGTGTTGTTCACCATACGCATGTTGACTTGCCACCAATATTAAAATTCCTTTTCAAGATTGAATATATAGGTTTAACGATTTTGCTCTCTCTGCAGGCCTCCGGTCTGAATAGGTTGCGTTTCTGACGTTTAATAACTGAAATAGATTCAGTAGGTGAAACCTAATTAACACATTTAAATTTCGACCATATTTCTAGACAGAGGAAGAGTAATTTGGGTTGTTGCTTACCTTTTCGAAGTCTTTCTCAGCCTATACTTGTTTTGTAGTTTGAGAGCTGTGAAAATCATTCCTCATGTTAAGAAACAACCTGGGAAAATCTACTGTGCAAGCACTATTTAGTCTCTCTCAGTGCAGGGTTGGGCACATGGTTAACTAATTTGTTACTGTTTAGGATGCTTCCCGCCTGTGTCAAAACAAACGAGTCTGCTAAGGAGCCATTCTTTGGCAGGGACCCCGGGCCACTGCAAGAATGCTGGTTAGCATTCTAGTTGTTGACTGTGCCACAACCCCAGGTGACTTCAATCCCCTTATGAGCTGTGGGAAGCCGAAGGAGGGCTTGCATGCTGAAACGAAGGATGAGAGAAACTTGCACGGAATGAGCGCAGATAGGAGAGAGTCCAGAGAGACCCCAGTGGACTCCGGCAGAGGACTTGAGGACGCCAACAGAGCTCGTTGTATAACAGAGTAAGCAGTCCACATCCCAACGTCAAGCCTGGAGACTGAGGCCCAAGAGGGGAGTGAGCCACATGAAGAGGGAGAGAATGACCACTGAGATGCTGATCCAGTAGCCCAGACCAACTCAGGGAAAGGCGATGTGGGCAAGGCCACAACGGCCCTTGAAAAGAGTAGCATCCTCAAGCAATAAACATAGGAGAGTTTCTGCACCTGTCTGTGGTGGAATGCGACACAGGGTTATTTAGTTGGATTGTGAGGGAAGTTGACATTTGGGAAAGATATTTGTACCTGTGAGATTGCACTATCAAGTGTTACTGAGGTAAGGGGAGCACTCAGCCGGGGATGAATGGCAAGACTTCTAGATACTTCATGATGCGAACTAGTTCAAAGTTTTAAGGTCACAAAAGAAGGTACTCCATCGTTGTAGGCCACACGGGGTCTTGACACTGATGTTACACCAGGATGTGGTGTTGGTATGTCCCCTGTTTCTATTCACGCAAATACTTATGCCTGTCCCCTTTTTTATTTCCCAGAGGGTAGCCAACCAGCAACAGCGAAAAACACCCCAACGGATGTGAAAAAAACACTGGGACGACAAAAACGTCTACAGACAAAGCCTTTTATACTGGCAGATAGCTAATAAATCCTTCATACCTTTAAACTTAAGCCTGGGTCATTCTTCACGTTCCGTTACGCCGCCGTACCCATACTTCTTTCACACAGTGTTATCCCAGCCACCTCCTCCCCTTGTCTGGTTGTCAGTGACAGGAAGGCATTAACTAGCTGCAGGAAGGATCAATGTCCTATAGAGAATTATTTTTAACTTTTTTTTGTAAAAACCTTAACTTTTCAGTATTTTATCAAACAAGCATGCAGCACTAGTTGAAATATAAGACAAACAGCATTTAGAGCAAGTTAAGTTAAAATACATTAATAACAAATCACCTCTTGTAAGATTTCTGATAATCCAACCACAAGTCAAACTCACTCTGAACAGAGGCATGTTAAGCCTATCCAGGCCCCTAAGATAAGTCTTCTTCCGCCCCCAAAAGTGTTCCATCCTCCCCATCGTCAACCATGCTTTTACCATCGTCAACCATGCTTTCGCCATTGGAGGAGGCCACATCAGCCTCAGGGTCAAGGAGTGCATCACAGAGGTCCCTCCAGACCACAACGTCCTCCACCACCTTTTCATCTCCTGTACTGAGCTTTATGTGTGATTCCTCTGCTAAAGCCCATTTCTGTACATCTCTACGCCAACGGTCAAATTCAGGTGCTCTTTGTCCCCATCCATGTGATGGCAATCCTGCGTTTGGCTAGAACCAGTGCCAGTTACAGAAATGTATACACCATCTTCCTTCCCCTCGCATGATGGATGTTACCCAGGAGGCAGCACTGTGGTGTAAGTTCAAGGGACAACTGTCCAGTTGGGGGGAGGTCATACGGTGCAGGTCTCTAGGGGTTAGTTAGGTCCTGTGTAGGAAATTATAGTGGATCATCTTAAAAAAGGCATTACAGGAGACCGTGTGGGTGAGGGTATTTATACGTGTCCAATCCCCTTCCCCTAGCCGGACAGCTAGATCAGTTTCCCATGAAGCCCGTGACCGTGGATTGTGCCCCACAGCGTCCATTCTCATTGCCTTGTATAACAGCGTGATCAAGTGGTGGCCGGAACCAGAGGACAAGAGTATTTCTAGAGTGTGTGTGAGTCCGGGAGCCTCAGGAGAAGTGGGCCAGGTTTCCCTAGCTATGTCTGTCAATTGGCATGATGTAAGAAATGTTCCGGAACCTTCTGCAAATGTAGTATGTGCCTCCTGAAATGATAAAAAAAATCTATCAGGGGTACAAATCCCCAAGATTATTGCAACCACCCATGTTCCATGCCTGGACTGGAACTACACTGCATCCAACTGTCTGAAGGGTTTCACTATTCAGATAGGGAGTTCTCGATAGAGCAGGCCCTCTTTAGCTCTGTTTGAGCAAACCGTTGCCAGATAGAGGCCGTGACTCGTACTACATGCAGGACATCTTGCGGGAGTCCTGCCCCTTCCACCAGGAGCTCAGGTAGGAGCCTCTACATCAACTCTTCCCGTCAGTAGCCATTTTTCCCAATTATCATTGGGATCCAGCCAACGGGCCGCATGCTATAAATGTGCAGGTTAGTAGTATAGGTCAAGTTGTGGGGCCTCCAGACTCCCCCTCCTCAAATGTCTTCTTCAGTGTCATCAGGGCCACCCTGCAATGTCTACCTGCCCACAGGAGGGATATGAGTAGGAAGTCCAATTGCTTGAAGACCCTCGCTGGAAGGGAGCATAGCGAATTCTTTGTTACATACAGGCACCTGGAAGCAGTACCGTTCTGGAGATGGCTAAACGGCCCATCAGAGAGAGGGGCAAAATGTACCAGAAAAGAATGCAGGACTTAAGTCCCTCCAGGATCTGATCGACATTAATGCTAAGCTGTTGTGCAGCTGCATGTGCTGCTTTGATGCCCAGGTATCTAAACTGATTAGTCTCCCATCACAGGCCCAGAGGTGGCTACCTCTCCTGTGGAATTCCTGACGAGGCAAGCGGAAACAATCGGGATTTGGCTTGTTGAGCCGAAGGCCGGAGAGACTTCCGAAACCCTCCAGTAGGCGAAGTAGCAGCTGCACGGAAGTGCAAGTGGAGGACATATGAAACAGGGCATCTTCAGCGTATAGTGAAATAATATGTCAGACATCCCCTGATTGCATGCCCCAGTCCTGCATCTCCCATCGTGGCCATTTTGCCAACGGCTCCATTGTGAGCACAAACAGGAGCGGCGAGAGTGAGCAACCCTGTTGTGTCCCAGTGTCCATACCGCTGAGCGAGTACACCTCACCCTCACTCTGGCCCTCGGTTCAGTGTAGAGCAGGCAAACCCACCTGCGGAACTGAGGACTAAAACCCATGACCTGCAACACTTGAAGCAGGAAACCCCAGTCCACCATGTCGAACATCTTCTCCAAGTCAACAGCAACCAGAGCCATCTCCTCTTCGCATCCCTGCGCCTCATGAAGAACATGGGATAATCTTCAGGTTCATCCCAATGTTAAGTCCTGGTATGAAGCCACACTGGTCTTCATGCACCAAATGGGTCATATGAATTATCAAGCAAGTAGCTTGCAAAGTACCTTAATGTCCTAATTAATCATTGTGATGGGCCTCTATGCAGCTGTCATCCTCTGCTCCACCCGGTTTAGGAGCATGCAAATCTCCCTCTCTCTCATGGTAGGCAGCAAAATACCCTTCTCACGTGCCCCAAGAAATACCTCTAGGAGACCTTGTGACAGTGTCGCCGAGAATGCCTTGTAGAATTTGGGTGGGACGGCATCTCCCCCAGCACCCTCGACTCTGGGAGTGCTCTCAATGCAGTCCTAAGCTCTTCCAAATTTAGGGGGCGTCTAGGGCTTCTGCTGCCACTGGACTGTTTAGGGATATCTAGACCCTCCAGGAAGGTTGAGTATTGCTGTGCCTCAATACCCAGGTCTGCAGAGTACACTCGCTGTAGATGTTTGAAGGTTTGCATTATGGTCCCCCTAGATGTGACCCTGGTGCCCTCAGTAGTAGTTAAGTGTGTTTCAAGTGGAGGGGCAGTCTCCCTACACAGGATCCAGGCTGAGTTTGCCCGACTTGTCCCCCTCCCAGTGCAGTCTCTGTTGGTACTGTCATAGTGTATATTTGTCTAGCCAGTCCCATACGTCTGCAATTCCGAGGTGATTGTGTGTTCCCTCTCTTGTTCATCAGGGTGGTTGCACCATCTGTCTGTGTCCATGTAAGTTTGGTTTCTTCCCTAAGGAGCTCTGCCTGTAGCTTCCAGCACACCCCATGAGTGAGACCCTGACACGTACCTCTCAACAGTGCTTTAAGGGCCTCCCGTTCTATGACCTAAGTGTTATGGAGCCCAAGTTCAGATCTTTGTATCCTGTGAGTGCATTAGATAAAGCATGAGTGGCACATATATACAGTTTGAGTGGGGCGTTTCAGTCTCTAAACGTCTAGTAACCCAATGTTTTGTGCTACCCTTCAAAGTGCTGTTGTCCTGTTAGGCTTCTTGCCGGATCTCCAGGGCGTTCTGACCAGAATGGGGTCTAATACACAAGAACCCTGGGACATCATTGTTCAAAGCATGAGTATTCGATATGGACAGGGGCAGGCCAGCCAGCATGCCCTGTAAGAAGACATACTGACCCCCTACATCTGCCTCAGAGTAGATAGGGGAGAACGGAACCCCGGGGCCACCCATATCAAACTACCCCTGGCATTAGTGGAGTAGGAGGAGTGATATATCTGACCCTGCCATTTTATGGGAAATCTCAGGGTCCCTGCATCATTTAGTTGCGTTTCCTGCAGGCATGCTATGTCAATTTTGTGACATTTCAGGAAGGTGAGTACTCCATAGCTTTTAACATATGTGACGAAACCCCTGACGTTCCAGGTTAGGACTCGGAAATCACCCACATCATCGTTCAGGAATGCTGATGTGCTTTGCCCGTCCTCCGGCTTAGCCCCAGTGTTCACTAACTGCTGTTGAATGATATAAATCAAGCAACAAAACCAACCAAGCAGGCAGCAATAGAAAATCATTAGACTACCAATGCCCACCCAATGCTTGCACCAGGATGAGCACAGCTACACAGCCTTTCCAACAGGGACTGGCTAACTCTTTCAACCAGCAAGGCTCCCAGCCCTCCGTATGTAATCACTCACATCTCAAGCAATGTCTCCCAAACGTAACAGGCACGCGACACAAGGACATGTGCATAGACTGTACATCAATAATGCAAATTGCAAAGACCCAATAGCCCGGGTCTTCCATGTTTTCCAACCATTCTGTGCAGACATTCATAGCACAGGCAGCTTTCCCGTCCTCAATGCCTGATCCAGAACCCCACATCTATCCTTCAGGCATTAAGCTGGACCCACCTCGGTCCCAACACAGAAAACAGACCGGTGTCATCATTATTCAGCTGCTTCCAGGTACCACCTCAGAGGTGGCCAAAGAGTAAGGCACAGTGTTTGTAGAGGGGTCCGGAGCGCCACACCCAGTTCCATTTTCCAGGGGTCACCTTCTACCCCCTCTAGGGAGGTCACGCATAGTTCCTTCCTCTCCAGTGCTATGCTATGCAAGGTATTTATAAAGCGAATGACTACCCAACGGGCTTCCCAGCATCACTTTCTGTGAGCCCAGGGGGATACATTTGGATTCCCTCTAACAGTTGGGGTGGGTCCCCCAGTATTGTTGCTTGCTGCCACCAGTGCCCAGAGATGTGGCACTCTCTGAGTTCCAGCCCTTCCCACACTTCTGTGCTGTCGAAAAAGTTAGCTTTGTCCTAAAATATCATTTTCAGCCTTGCTGGATACAGTAGCATATACCGCCACTTCAGGGAGCGTAGTTTTTGCTTGACTCCAATAAATGATTTGCGTTGCTCCTGGACTTGCTTTTATAGTCCAGTAAGATGGAAATTGTGTTGCGGCCAAAGAGTGGGACCGTCTGCTCCTGCGCTGCTCCAAGGATGCAGTCCCTGTTGCCATAATTGAGAAGTTTAGCTATCATGGTCATAGGGGCGGGCCCAGTGGTGGACGAGGCACCAGCGCTCTATGAACCCTCTCCATGACAATCAGCTCAGACAGACCCCGAGCTTTCAGCTCAGTTGGTACCCAGTCTTCCAGGAATTGTTCTGTAGACGTCCCCTCTGTTTTCTCATGGAATCACATGTTGCTCCCCTGCCATCTGCTCGTCTCGCCACCTCCACTCTGCCATTGTCATCTATGCCATCTGCCACTTCAGGACCTTTACGTACCCCTGCAGTTCCACAGTGTTAGTCTGTGCAGCGGTGACTTTGTCTGCTACCTTCCTCAGGTCTGCTCAAAGGAAATTCGCATCTATGGACAGTGATTTAATTTGGTGCTCAATAGCTATCCAGTATCCCTGTATAGCTCCTAATATTTCTGCCATCTTAGGCTCAGCGGGCTCCTCCAGATGAGCTCCAGCATCCAAGGCACCCATTTGGCACTTGATCCTTTAGGTGGGTGTCCACAGCATACAACATTGGGTAATGGTATTAGATGCATGATTACGGGCTGCCTTGTCCTTACTGATGGCTCCAGCAGCAATATGATTGTGTGGCCTGGTGTAGGCACCCCGCCACAGCCCTGTCAGCTCCCCAAAATCTTCAGGCTACGGGTCTCCAGGGTTGCCCTCGGCAGCCTGACCCCTAGTTAGGGAAGGAGGAAGAGCCACCCACTGGTCCTCAGACTCGGGCAATATGCGACATCACTTCCAGAGGCACTCTCAAAACTGCCTGTGACCCGGGGTCCTGTGTCACCAATATCCAGTGCCTCCGCCAACGAGCAGACAATCTGAGGCCCAGGCAGATCAATCACGTCTTTTGCTCAAGGGTGTAGGAGCCAAGGGGCACCTCAGTCTTAAAGGGCCAATGTGTGGCTTTTTCCCAGCAGCAATGTAGGCCCTAAGGACCAGTATATGTCCTCCAAGAGGTTGCCCCTACTTCATCCCACCAACAGGAACAGGTCACAGTCGGGGACCATAGTGCATCAGACAGCATCCCGCAGCAGATGAAATAGCACTCCTACCCCCCGCACAGGGGTGAATGACACCCTGTATGCCCAAGCACTAGTCTTCTCTGCATACACAGTGTCTTTAGAATGGGCAGTCAGGCTAGGGGCATGCCCACCCCAATGTCCCCGGGTAATACCGCCCCTTCTTTCTAGATGTTCCTCACCTCGCTGTGTGATCAGGACAAGGCAACAGCTCACTACTCCTCCCTGGAAGCCGCTGAGCATCTGTTAAATACTCTGCTGTTGCAATGCGGTCAAAATGAGGGCTCTCTAGCCATGGGGGCAGGCATGGTCCTCATGTGGGAAATCGAGAGTCTCCGAAGCATGACCAGTTCATTTTAAAATATTTGCCACATGGGCTGCAGCTCATCCCACTGGTCTTAGCAGGGCGTCAGCAATGAGTGCTCAGCGCTGCAGCCCAGAGAGGCGCTCTCACAAAGCAGCCCCCCACAGCAGTGGGAGCCAGGCCACCTGCGTCAGATGGCATTCTTGCAGGGACAAATGTGCTCCCCGGAACCCTGCAGGATGCTCCCGTTTATGTAGGCTGCACTGGAGGCCCAGGGAGCGGCGGCCGGCAAAGTCCAGTTACTGGGCCCCTTCCAACCTCACTTCACTTCCAACTAGCAGGTGGCAATCAGGGGCCACCTGCAGGCCCCTGTGGCAGCCCCTTTGCTCTGTTTTACCTCTGCTCCTCCTACGGGCAGGCGGGTCAGGCACTCAAGGACCCCCCCCCCCCCCACTGTTAGGCAGTCACCACGTAAGGCACTTCGCCTCCGCAGGCCTGCTCTCCTCTCGGCTCCAGCTCTGGCAGACTGCACCTCCAACTCTTGTCTCCCTCTCCCCCCATCATAGGGAGAGCGGTCCGCAAGCAATCCAAGGGCAGTGGTAAGGCTCATCAAGGGCAGCAACATTCGGGAGATCAGGATGCTGTAGGATTTTGAAGAATTTGGGAGAATTAAAGATTTAGGCTGGCTTGGAGCATGGGGGATTACATCCTGTCAGCCATGTTCACAGGCTACACCCCATAGAGAATTATCCTTGATGCATCAGGGATCTTCAATCTGGACTGGGTTAAAGTAGCATTTGCAAACTGGAAGAATCAATGGTTTTTTAGATGCAATCAATAGTTATACTTAGTAGAGGTCACTGTAAAGGGTGTTCTTTTAGCATGAACCCACAACTAAAGGTTGATGCACTTGCATGGCTAGTAGGTAGGAGTTTCTTAATCCATAAGAAGATTATTTTTCTTTCCTAAACATTTTCTCCGACCTTGCTCTTAAAATTCTGGTTACATAATAGTCCATAGGCTCAGGAGTCACAGTTTCATCTGTCACATCATCCTCCAGATTTGCTGTAGCACATGCAAGTGAATAGTGCTATCCGTTAAGTATTACATGCTCGACCTTTGCAATTGTTTGAAGTTCTAGAGTTCATACAGCTGTATCAAGGCACATGCATGATGTCGCATGCTGAAAACAGTGGTTTGCTGGCACTAACATACAATACGCAGGATAAAAGTTTCTTGGGTGGCAGGGATCTGCCAGGTGACCTTTTGCACTTAACGTTTGTTGATTGATTTCCCATTGAGTGTATCAAAGGTGTTACACCTGCCACTCGTCTTCCTCATCTGATGCACTATCCCTAGAAATCTTTGTGTGTATGATGCTGTTTTCTGCTTTGTCCTCCTGCACATTTCTTGCCACCTATGTGGGTCTGCTGATCAAAGGATGGATGTTACAACTGGAAATAGAAGTACTTCTTACTGCGTGCTCAATAATCATTTTCAGATTAATTATTTAAGAACATTTCTCTATGCCGTTTGACATTGGTTCAAATAATATATACATATTAATTAGAACTCAGAGCACTGGAAATGTGTGGTTTATCTGTGGTTTCTTCCAAGCTTATATTTCATGGATGTCATCCTGAATATGGAATGCATCAGTAAAGATACTCAGATGGCACCTTAACGTGTACAATTTCATCATTTGCATGGGTGTGATCCCTGTGCAAATGTGAAAAGCCCAGTCTCGAATAAAACGTGCTACAAGAAGCAGTTTTCACAGGTGGCACTTCATCAGGGGGAGAGCGATTCATGATTTGCTACGAAAAGCAACAACTTGGATTTTGGGAAGACCTTGAGGCCTTGCCTGCTAAGACTGTAGTGGAATGTTGTGGTGTGCCCATTGACAAGAGGGCAGGATATTGCCACGCAGTCAGGTGATTATTGGACCACACAATTGTTGAAGCAGATATGTTAATTAGAAATTATTGAGTGTTTATGCGTTATGATTAACAAGAAAATGATAGAAAAATTAAACATAGAAAAATTAATGTGCTCGTTTGGAAATGTGCCCACGAAGAGCGGCTGTCATCTTATACGAAATTGTACTAAAATGATTTAAAATGCATGAAGTATTGAAAATGTGCAATAACAATGTAGTCATATGTCATATTAAGATGTATAACGTATGTTTTGCATTATATTGTAGAGTTAACTTAGTCGAAGTTGTGGCCTATTTTTGCCAGGCCTCATGCAGCAGCAGAATAACCATGCACTGTAGAGAAAATAATGTGTTGAACTGACCCTGAACCACTTGATGTTAATAAAGTCTGCTTAGCTAGAATTTTCTGCAATGTACCGACAGACAGGCGATGAGGGAATAAATGTTGCAACAAGGGCTGTGTAGAGCAGGCTAGATGTACTTTCCCAGGACTAGAACAATAGAGACACTGACTGGAGAGGAAGATGCAACACTTTATAGTACCCGATGAGCCGGATGATGAGGACATCATACCATGAGCAAAAACAACAAGTGATGGACGTAATGCTGAACATTGTCAAACACTCACCCCCAGTCATAGATCTGGGTTTAATCCATCGTTCTTTTGCTCACCATGCCACCCCAGTTTGGATCCAGCCATATGCAAATCAGTCTTGACCCTGTTCCTCATGGGAACAGTCCAGACCGAACTGCCAAGCCAGGTCCTCACTGGACCGGAAACAAGCATCCTGGGACCGGTTTCGGGGTTTCACCCCTCATCAGCCAGGCTAGCTTGAATCCAGTGGCATGGGAAGCACGGGACCCACGTCTGGGCATACCCTTCCCACTTAGGGCGACAAAGCAAAAACAACAAGTGATGGACGGAATGCTGAACATTGTCAAACACTCACCCCCAGTCATAGATCTGGGTTTAATCCATTGTTCTTTTGCTCACCATGCCACCCCAGTTTGGACCCAGCCATATGCAAATCAGTCTTGACCCTGTTGCTCATGGGAACAGTCCAGACCGAACTGCCAAGCCAGGTCCTCACTGGACCGGAAGCAAGCATCCTGGGACCGGTTTCGGGGTTTCACCCCTCATCAGCCAGGCTAGCTTGAATCCAGTGGCATGGGAAGCACGGGACCCACGTCTGGGCATACCCTTCCCACTTAGGGCGACAAAGCAAAAACAACAAGTGATGGACGGAATGCTGAACATTGTCAAACACTCACCCCCAGTCATAGATCTGGGTTTAATCCATCGTTCTTTTGCTCACCATGCCACCCCATGTGACTGATTAACTTTTTTACCTTTCTTTCTAGGTACCAACTGCGCTGGTTAAATAGTTTTTCTCTTAGCTAGATGTTTTCCAAATTCATGTTCTAAATTGTTTTTGCATGAAGTCCAACATGCTAATGCTAATCTGGATTAGGTAGGGTTCCCTTGGGTGACTCTGACAGTGACAAATGATTGACGAACTAATTGCTGAACTCTGATATTAATGTTGTTATATTCATCTTTGTTGGTTTATGCTGAAGCATTAGATTATATGTTTTCTCAAGTTCTGATTAGATTATGTTATTGATGGTCACTAATGAACTAATTCTGAGCTGATTGAATAAAGTTTGAATTAACCGTATGGATTAGTATTGTAACTAATAAGGAAATAAAAAATTGTTAAACCGTATATTGAGTTGTGGTTATTCATGAAATCTTGATATAATTTACTAATGATTTTCTTAGCGGTTATATTGATTATTGATAACATTGGTCACTACATGCCTAGGATACTCCATGCGAATCAAAACGTTCATCAGCCTATACGCGTCCCCTTGTAAGTTTACTTACTAAGGACCAGGAGCGCTAGCACAATAAAGTAACAGATTATGTATCCTTATGCTGTCTCTTCCCTCTGACTCCCCATCCCTCCCTCATTGGTTTGTAAATGTTACCAGAACCCTGTGATGTCTATGTTGGACCATATTACACATTACTCATTATGTATTTTATTTATCACACGTTTATCTTGGGGAAGTTACATAGAAAAAGGTTTTTTCTTTCGAAAAAGAAAATGTTGATTGAAAACAGTAAACTACTTCACTAATCTGCCTGTAGAAAAGAGAGACACCCATACGTGTGTGGTAAAGAATGTAAACTTTATGAAAAAACACACTTTGCTTTGTTAATAGTACATTCTGTGTTTAGAAAGAAGGAGAGGTAAAGTGTGCATGATGGAGTTTGAATGTTCAAGTTTTGTTTAACTATTTAACTTTGATGAATGGAACATTGATTAAACAATGAACAATAGCTATGGCGTAATGTAAAAACAAAGGGCCCGCCCTGCAGAATGTGAAGAGGAGCAATGAGTCACCCTATACCACATATATTCATTGGCCTTTGGATGAATGACGGCCCCCTTACAGGTTAGGTGGCCCCTTAAGGGTGGGGGTTGTGCTGCAGGAGCCCGCATTATGCCCCTGAATAATAGTAAAGCTCTGCAGAGTGGTTTACGGATGTTATTATAATGAACATCTATCTATCTATCTATCTATCTATTCATCGGTCCATCTATCAATCTGTCTATCTCTTCTTGTGTTACGTCCTCAATACCAAAATATCACTTCCAGAGCCTGTGCTTCTTGCAGTAACAGCCTGGTTTGAAGTGTTGGTCTCCTGCTGTTAAATCTGATATTCTCTTGTCCAGCTTACAGTACTAATTCAGCTTGTCTGTATGGCCTTTTATGGCTAACCGCAAACTTGGCAGCCCCAGTAATCAGAGGCTTAGAGTGAATGAGAATCTTGTAAATCTAAAAGATTACTTAACATCCTGTTCAACAAGTGTGTTCCTTTAATCTGTGTGTCAATTCAGAGGTATTTACAGTCATGGAACAGAAGGATCTCTGTGGCCTTCCCATAAAAACTCAACATTTGCCAACTCATCTTATCAGCTCCGCATTCACTCTCTCCAGCATGTTAGGTCTCTTTTTTTGTGGGATTTAGCAAAACAATATACATTGTAACTGTTGTTATATTATGTGGATTTTCTTTAATGCTGCTAATCGTCTGACCTAAGTCCTTCTTTGTGATAACCATCTATGTCTTAAAGCAGCATTATTGCAAAAACGTTTCTTTGAAACGTAGGTTAGTTGTTGAACCAAAGCACAATGTTTACAGTCGCCTTTGATCTCAGATGCAGATTGCTTTACAGAGGAGATGTAAGGGTTTAGTTAGTGAAACGTCCCCCTTCTAAGCCTCTTGGGTTGTTGTAAATTTAAATGTAGTGTGCATGCATCTTTGCATTTTTTTTTTCACTCTAGATTGTGATCACCAAACAAAGCACTGGCAGAATGATCTGTGAGGAAAAAAATGGGTGGAAGTTGTGATGCTTTATTTTAACTGTAATATAACCAACGATGAGGGAACTGAAGGAGGTTTGGCAAAGGTGAAAACTAGGGAAAATAATAGAAGAACCCATGAAACGGTGTTGTTGCTGTGGCCATTGTGGTGCTTGACAAGGCATTTTCTACTAATAATACACTGGAGAGGATTGTTTTGAGCTTCTTTTGTGAATCTGCTTTTATTAGGCTTTATTCTATATCTTGCTCGGCATTAAATTCATAGCTGAATGTACTTGAGGAAGCATGGAAGCACTTTCTCTGTCATCCAAAAGAAGAGAAGTAGTTATTTTCTGCCAATTCTTACATATTTGCTAGAAGTTTAAGAATTTTTTTAACCCACAAGGTGTTGAAAGATATAGAATATGTTACTGGAAAGCAGTGTTAGCATTTTTAGGTCTCTCCTGCAGGCATCTTAAGCGGCCTTTTGTGTACAACAACAATTATTTGAATAGGCTTTGGGTCAGCCCATTGATTATCTTTGGCTGGCTATCTTGTCAATCTAATTTCCTTATTTCTTATTTGATGGCTTTCCCACCTCTTCTTGTGTGTTTCTCTCTCATTAGACCCAGCACTCATCATGTGGAAAGTTGGTGGATTTGGGGGTTGTTGGTTGGTGGGATTCATTAAAGGGACTTGTTGCTAGACAAATGCTGTTGGACACCGCTTCCTTTTTTGGAAATAAACTACTTACTTTATCTAACTTTCGTGTACGCTCATCTTTTCGCTTTTTATCCCTTCACTCCCCCAACCTCTTTCTGTTGCTGTCCCTGTTCTGTTGCTATCCCCCACTTCTCCATTGCTCTTTCATTCCTCCCAACGTTCCTGGTGCTTTTCATACTTTGTCCACCAGTTCCTATATTGTTCTGTCACACCTTCCCCTTCTTCCCATGCTTTTCATCCCCTGACTAATGCCTCTGTTGTTCTGCTGCCCCTCACCACTCCTCCATTGCTTTTCATCCTTCCACCCCTTCAGCACCTCATCGTTACTCTACTGCACCTCCCTTTCCCAATTTTAATTTTTCTTCATAAAAAAAAAAAAAAAGCCTGAACTGCTGCCAACTGTTGCGGGGGTCACTTACTCATGTATTTTTGCACTTCTACCCTTAGTTGTTTGTAAAAGTAAAACTGGACACTGTTATGCATGCATTGTGACATCATGATACATGTGATTGCACTGGCAGTCATCTTGGAATGCTTTTTTTTTCATTTAAAAACACATTTCAAAATGGCCGCCCAGGCGTGTTCAGGTTTTCCTTCATGGAGACAAAACATTCCGAGATGGC
The DNA here is from genome assembly GCF_031143425.1 of Pleurodeles waltl. NCBI lineage: Eukaryota > Metazoa > Chordata > Amphibia > Caudata > Salamandridae > Pleurodeles > Pleurodeles waltl. The sequence goes on along the minus strand of NC_090451.1, from coordinate 303,544,167 downwards.
CTTCTGAACATCTGCATGTGACACTTCTGCCCATTTCATTTTGTTGTTTTATTCGTTTCACTAACTTTAACAAACAAGTGCTAAACAGCAACTCAGGCCTTGTCTTTTTAAAAGTGGAACCCATTGCTCTTGCCAGCACCTGTTCCTTTTGTGAGACTGCGGACTCTGTGTTAACAGATGCCAACAACTGATGATGCCTTCTGAACACTGACATAACCTCGAGCTGCCAGTGATGTTCATCATAGTGATGGTGGATGAGTTCCCACTCCTAAGGTTTGAAACAACAAATGCGTATGAACTCATCGTGCGATGTTTTACGCACGAGGAGTGGAGAACATGGGCCAGCACTGTGAGTATAATTCACAGGTGTGAGAGGCTTCGGTTTACAAAAGTAATTAGTCTGTTACATTATACAGCATTACATTTACAGGTGTTTTATAAATCACATAGCCTTTAAAAAGGATTTTACCAGTTCTGACCCACGTTTACCTTGTATGTGGTGATTTAGCTTGAAGTGCTGTACTGTACAATTTCCTCGTTCATTTATTGATTAAAGGGCCGTTTACTTTCATAGAGGTTTCTTCATATGGAATTGTCAACATAAAGTTGCCTATAGAAATGCCAGCGTTGATGATCAATGCTTCAAACTGCCGCATAAATATAAAGAATGTCATTTTCTGTAGTCATGTTCAGATTGAATTAATTAATTTCCAGGAATTTAAATTATATGCAATAGACAGTTGTTGTTTCAGATACTGCGAGGAATCCAGTTTCCATGTAGTGAACTTATAGATGTTTTGGTTTATTTTTGGAATTTTGATCGACTTTTTAGACTAATTTTGGAAATGTTACTGAGGACTGTACTTTGTACCTGCCAGGTGTGTTTCTGTAAAAAAGAAAATAAAAGCACCCTTTCAGCCGAGTACATCCACACTAGGAATTAGTGTGGCAGGGTACAAACCGGTCCTTTTGGCATGTATATGGGGCTAAATCAGAGTTTCATGTGTAATTTGGAGAATAGATGCTCTGCAAGTCTACATACAGAAGTTTCTACCCAGCAGGATACATAGAGGCAGCCACATTAAGGGTCCACCTTAAATAGCCACAAGCTGTCACCGACTCTAACAAATGCTGCTAGAGCAAAGGGTACTGCACTGAAATGCTAAATGTACTTTTACTTGTGTCCTCCCAAATGTTTGCACCAGCGCTGTATTGTGAATCTTGTGAAGTAGACTGAGAGATCAATTTGCCTTTGCCTCCATTCACCTCAAACTGTGTTTTTGCTGTGCTCCCCGGCACATGGGAGCCTAAGATCTGCAGTGCAATAGCTTCAAAAAATAGGTATACTTTAGTTTTCTCCTTGATGAAGTATCTATGTACACAATTGGTGTACGGTATGTACATTTTGATATATAACTTTGATATTTGAATTTATATTTTCCCAAAATAATCTTGATAGATGGTAGAATTTGTTACTTTAGCCCACCCATTCAGAATGAAACAACGTTTGTCTAATTTAGGGCGAAATATTTCTTTGTAGTCACATGAAGGCACTTAAGCAACTAGACAACTAAATTCAAAATGGATGATATAAGGCAGATGAGGGTGTGGGTCATTATTTAAGTTTGGGCTTTAGCTGTATTGACAGATATTTTTTTAATCAGATATTACATACATACTTATTTCGTTTTAGTCAGAATGCTTTATCTGTTGGTCTATTACATTTGCTTCTTCTGACTACAGCATACAGCACGGGAGATGGAGGAGCCCACTTCAACTTTTGGCTTCTTTCTTAGTGTCGGCATTTTCTCTGTGCACAGTGTACATGTTAGCCATAAAAATGCCCCTTTGCTGGTGGAGCAATATGTCCTTTCTTTTGTCATTTTTTTCCTTTTAAGCGTTTTATTTTTTGCTTATTTTTGCTAGGGCTTGTTAGCTTCCCAGACAAGCCTACTTGACCCTTGATGCTGCCTACCCTGTGCATAATCCTGAGCAGGCTTTCCAAGTTGTAGCTATCTTTAATTAGGCTCCCATATTCTCTGCTGCCAATGAAATATTCCACAAATATTCAAAGATGGCTGTTTTGTGTCCAATCATGAGTGACCATCTTTGAATAGTTTTGAATGCTTCATCTTCATTCTTGTTTTGCTTTTTTACAGTTCTGCGATTGGCCAACGTTGAATGTTTTTGACATACTTTATTCTTAGAAAAGAATAGGAAACTTCATTATAACATGGCTGCCTGTGTTGGCAAAATAAAAACACAAGTATTTGATAGGGTCAGTAAAGGCCAGGCCTGTTGGCTTTGCCCAGGCTTCTGCTTCATATCGCCAGCTTGAACCAGCATTGGCCATCATGCTAAAGAATGAACCCTGACCTTGTGACCCACCATCACTACTGTCAAAACTGTTGCTATCAGAAACACCATCTACTCAGGGGCCCCATCTGACCCTTGCCCCACCTCGCCTTCACCAAAGGATTCCTACCAATCAGCAAAGCACTAACATTCATCCTTAACACCTCCATTGAATCCACTACATTCCCAGACACCTGGACACATGCCCTTGTCATGGCTGTGCTCCAGCAACCACCCACGGAAATAGCCACACTCTCTCCAACTACAGATCCATCTCACTACTACCATACCCATCTAGGGTCTTACAGAAACTAATCGACCAATGCCTCACCGACCACCTCAGCAACCACCAGCACCTCAATGCCATGCAGTCCAGGTTGAGGCCCAACCACATTAGAGAAACAGCTCTTATCACTGCCACAGACGACATGCGGATGATCCTTGACAGAGGAGATATGGCACCCCGCATTCTCCTTGACCTTTCTGCAGCTTTTAAGATGATCTACTACCTCATCCAGCTCTTCATGAGATTGGCATCCAAGGGCCTGCTCTCCGCTGGATCTGCTCCTTTATAACAGATTGAATACAAGCTGTCATTCTGAAACCTTACTCCTCGGAAGCACACATACCCATCTGTGGAGTGCTTCAAGGTTAATCTCTTAGCCCCACTCTCTTTAACTTAGAAATGATCTCTCTGGCCAAAGTTATACGTTCAAATGCCATCAACATCCTTCTTACACCAACATCATGCAATTCATAGTCTCCCTTTCGTACAAGACCTCAAAACAAGAAACAAGTTTTCAGCCTGCATGACCAAATTCCCTAACTGGATGAAAGGCCTCAAGCTCCACACTGAAAATACATTAGTAGGAATATTCAGCAAGAACACTATGCCATGGGACTCCAAATGGTAGGTGGCCGGACTTGGACCCATACCCAGCACCCACGCCAGGAACCTCAGAATCACCATCATCAGCAAACTGGATATCAACTGGCAAGTTAGTGAGGTTACTACATTCTGCTTCCACATCCTGAAAATGCTGAGGAAGATCTACACATGCCCCCCAAGCAGCACCAGAAAAACCATCACTCATGTTCCACTCACCAGCAAGTTGAACTACAGGAGCACCCCTTACACTGGGATCATCAAGAAACTCACCAGAAGACTACAAACTATCCAGAACTCTGCAGCCAGCCTCATCAACAAACTCCCACACAGAACTCACTTCAAACCGCACACTGGTGAGCACCACTGGCTCCTGATAAACTTGCTAATTTAAACTCCTCACACCGATTCGTGGAAGTACACAACTCAGGCCCTACCTACTTGAACAATCACATCTCCTTCCACCATCACACACACACGCAAAACCAGATCAGGAGGACAGACGTTCTCTTACATCACTCCTAAAGCATGGAACGACATGGCACTCCACATCAAAGCCTCCTCTCTTTGTGAGGTCCGCAAGAGCTGAAGTCTTGGCTTTTCAAGGAATAGACCTAACCTAGGGAGGGCTAGGCATGCACACCTACTCAATGCCAGGTTACCCTTGCAGGTGATAATGTTTACAAATCAAATACACATAACATAAAATAACAGGAGCAAGCATTAGATTAGCTGAAGGGAGAATGGGCTAACATTATACATTCTATGTTATACTGGTCTTCAAGTTCACAGAGAAGAACAGTACAACCTTCAAAGCATTTTTAAAATCAATTAACCATTACACTCCACCCATTCAATCTGGTATATCCAGGTCTGACACTCCTGTCTGTCAACTATTGGTAATAAGGGAGACCTTCAGCTAGTCTCAATTTTTATCTACAACATACTATGGATGGTGGAACTTGTAGGATCTTGTTTATAACGGGAAAAGAAAAACTACAAGTTCCTTTCGTGCTTTTAGTGTTAACTGAAATACCAAGGTTTGCTGAAAGTCACTCAATGACTTGGAACCAATTTACAGCTAAGGAAAACGTGAACTGATTCATTATTGTATAATGGATGACTTCTGAATAAATAAGTGCACATTGCCCTCAACGTCATTAACACCTCACTTGATTATCCTTTCCAGCAAATGGTTACTGATTTATACAATAAAAGATAACTTTTAAAAGTATGATGACCGATTTATACCGCACAGATGTAAGAAACGCTGCTGTCGTCTCCTCAGCACAGGCGCCCCTGGTGTAGCCCTAGCAAGTTGGCTAAAACCTATAATAAACCTCATTGTGTTCTAGTGCTGTTTTAATTTCCAATTTTGGGGTTAATTCTCGAGTACGATGCATCTAATCTACTTGATGCAACCTCAGATCTTTACATAAACTGTCTGGATCTCCCGTTCTGCGCCCCTGCTAAACTACAATGTGTCTGCTGGCAGAGTTGCACAGACATGAAATTACTGAGCAAATCAGAGCAGCTTTGTTATGTGACATATCTTTTTAGAAAGAGAAGCTTGCATTTTGTGTGCTGCCTCTTTGATCCTTTTCAATCCATTCTAAGTAGTCTTATTATTATAGTAACTGTTGTTTGTATGTTATTTTAGCCTTTTCCTTGAGTAGCTATTTAGCAATTTAAATGAAAATGTAATTATGTTACATCTGTTGTACATGCATCTAATGCCATGCAGATGTAAATCTCTATTAAAGCCATATTTTGTTTCTGGCAAGAAGACTTAGAACAAACTTGTACCAATCATTGGGTGCACGTCTAAAAAAACAGTCTGTACCTAAGAAAGTAATGTATGTAGTTACCATACTGGTAATACTCCTTTTGTAGTCCAAAATCAAAACAAAAAAAACAAAGGTCAATTCGAACAAGAAGGCTAGCATTTTTTGCAGTTTCGACAGGATAAAGTATATAGCAACATGCAGAGAACAAAAACTAGTGGATCGCTTAAACAATATTTGTAATTTCCTTCCCAGGCTTGAAACGATGCAAAAAGCCTCGTTGGTAATGATGGTAACAAGTGAGACATAAATGTACATTAAACATAGACTACCATGCACTCAAAAATTGTCTGCATTACACTTTGAATATGTGATCTGCAAGTTTTCAAAATTATTTACACCGTTCTTTCCGGAAAATGAGTTGATAAACCTAAATGTTTGACTTACCCACATGCCTATTGACAAGGTGTAGATTTGGGGAAGAGGAGAGAATGTAATTAAGTTTTCCATGTATTAGTGTCTATGTAATAAACTGCAACAGCTCAGATCTTCTGTAGTTTTGTCCTTATCAAAGTTGTGGTGCCTGTTTCTTTCCTGCCAAGAATTAGTACATCCCTTGCGTTCATGTTTAGCTACTGTTCTTTAAGGGATGCATGACATTTCCTTACTCCAGAAATAGGAAATTTCGTTTTAGGTGAATATTTGCCAAAAGATTTAGAGTTCTCCTGTTGCTATAGAAAACACCCATTGACTAAGCCGTTGTTTCGCTTCTGCATTGTGATTGCAGACAAAAATATACCTACTGACACATGCACTCACACATGTAGTCAGAGCAGTACACCTAAATGTAATCCCCACCCGCCGCACACGCATCTACAAACCAACATGCAGCCATGTGCATGTACCAATAGACATACAGGCACCAATAGATAGAATCAAACAATCATGCAGAGCACCTATGCAGACATGAAAATAGACAGTTATACACACAGTCCAACAATCATACAGGACATGGACATGAACAGAGAGAAAGCCACGCTGCACATGGACCAACATGGTCTGATATACACAGACTCCAAACAGACTCACATAAATCATACACTGAATATAGCCAAACATAAAAACGCAGTATCTCATACACAGATACCTATGGCCGGATTGAAAAAACGGTAATGGAGAGGTAGTTGAGTGCTATTAATCAACACCACCCCCCCCCCCCCCCCCCCCACCACCACCACCACCGGACCTGTTGATACACTGACCAGGAAACAAGAATGTGCCAGTGCATACAGACAATAGAAACAAAGGTATTCACACAAGGATACATACAGATACAGATTCACTCAGGCCATAAAACAGCATGCACCCATCTGCACTTAGCCAACAGACATACATATGCCTATCTAAGTGCTGACAGCTAATGGCACACACAGACAGCAACCATACAGCTGCGTATATGAAAAAGAGGCAAAAATACACACACAGACAACACAAGTATAAAAACACGTGAAGAATTGAACAGGTGGACGAACTGATGACATGGTTGATATATATATGTGTGATGGGCGAAACAATGTGCAAGTGGTTCCAGAGAGATATTAAGTTAATCTGTAGAAAAACACATAAGTGACTTAGAAAAAGTGAGGTGCCAACACCCATTCAACCTTTGGGTCCTTGGTATAGTTGGTGAAATCAATTCTGCTTGGTGATCTAATATTTCAATCCTCTTGCTCATCCAGGCCATGCCCTGTGTGGAATGTGAACCTGTGAGTCACTGTGCAGTTCACTGTGCATACACACTTCTCTCTTGACCCCTTTAGCATGATATGTAACACTGCTGTTCAATGGTTCAGTCGACCTAATACTCATTTATATCTGTCTCAAAGTTACTAGATTGCATAACACCATTTATCTAGGCTTTGGAACTTCTTTTAATAATAGTCCTTAATTATATTATTGCAATTGGTTCAACAGAAGCAGACAAGGACTGCAGTTCCAGAGCGCACCTGTTTATTAAAGCCCAGGGTTGTGAACACGGTGTTTGATGTAATGACACGGTGTAGCCCCCTAATTAAACCTCATTCTGCCTCCATAACTATGACTAGATGTAATCTTAAACAGCTTCTTTTTCACGATTTAAACAAATTTGCTTATTTGCAATGTTCTCCTTTTCATGGAATTAAATGTTTTTCCCTTGTCTGCAGTACCACAGATACAAAATGCAAACTACGCACAATAAAATTCTTTGAAATTGTGCCTTTGCTCACAGTTCCAGGAATGGTCCCACTGGAGGAGAAAAGCTAATGAGCCACTTGAAAGTAGTGTGCTATTTCTGGAGGGCCACAGAGCGACACATACACTGTAAATGTCAGGCCTCAAATAAGGATTCTGTCAATATAGGTCTTCTGTTTTTAACAGAGCCACTATTGAAAATAGTAGATGCCACAGTCACACACTTCAGGAGCTAAAATCCATTCACAATGCATGTGATTTTTATTGTTGCATTACTGCCGGACGCAAGTCTGCAAATCTATATAGCACTTCCTGTACGGCTCACACTATATACCGTACCTTTTTCACACTGTCCACTTTCATCATCCCAGTTATGATGAAAGTAGACAGTGTGAAGAAGATACAGGTTAAGGAGCCTGCTAAATTCTAAAGGACCCTCCAAATCTTGCTGAGAGATCCATCTATACAAAAGGGTCCATGTATTAAATAGGGATTGTTGCATTGCATTCCCCTTTGATTATAAACAGATGTTAATTGCAGATGCTGTGCCTTGTTCAGAACACAGACTAAAAGGATACTAAATGGCCTAAGGGAAGCCTTCCTCCCTTAGTAGTCAACCAGGGTCTTATATTGGTCATTCTTAAATGAATTAGACCTTTCAACAAACTAGATGCCAGGTTTTTTTTTTGTTTGGCAGACAGGTTACTCTTCTACAAACATGGTGGAGTACTCTGACCCCCAAACTCATGGTTGTCCGCTGTGTGTTGAGTTGAGCAAACCATCTTGTTTCAGCTGGAGGAGACCCGGCTGACTCTGGCAGTGGAAGCAATAGACAAACAACCAAAACAGACATCAGGCCATCGGTCTTAGTACCTCAGACTGCCTGCCCTATTTAGGACAGTCTTTCTGACATACTTTTTCCCAGTTTGGGACCACCAGGAAAAGCAGGCAGTCTCAGCGTGGGATGAAACTCCCACAGTGTCAGGGCCATTTGTTATTTTTTCATTTTTCAAAAACAAACTCCAGGGATTTGGGGAGAGTTTAGTGAGTGGCCGCATGAAAAATGGCAGATGCTCAGCAAATTGAGAGTGCTCTACAGAGGAGCCGACATGGTGGTGACCCCTCTGAAGGCACAAAGATCTCTCCTGGTAGGAGGAGATATCTAAATATGGTAGGCCGTAGTCCAGCATGGCAGCAGAGTACATGCCTTCACTGCCCCTGTGGAATGGCGTATAGCCTGCTAAACCCTAAGGACCCTCTAAATCTTGCTGTGAGATGCATATATTCAAAAGGGTCCATGTATTAAAATTCCATCACAGGCTCAAAGAACACACGTTGAAACTACACAGAGATTTGATGACAAATCTTCTTAATTCTGCCTGCAGCCTTTGGAGGCCAAAGGCTGAAATTCTGCAAACTGGCTATATGAGCTAGGGTATTGTCACATTTAAGTACTCTGAAGCAGGGTGGCTGCTACAAAAAAAATCAAGTTTGGATTTGTCATCTAATAATTTACAAGGCAGAAGAATCTGTGATTATTATATTAGGCTACACAATTCAGGATTTTGAATTTGACCATATAAACCTATCTAGCATTTGCTGCCGTTTCTGGTACAAATTTAGATTGACAGACACTGCTAATGTTGAAAGCAAAAATAAACTTATCAATAAAATAATAGTTTTGAATAAATATAGCTAATATTGGCAAAGTTAATCTTTTACCATTAAATAATGTGTTTTTATCTCTTTTTAGCCATTACTTGAAGTGTGTGATCCAACGTACTGCTACATTTCTGGATTGGATTGCCTGGGTTCTTTCTTAATCATTGTCTGTGCCAACGTTTTGTTTTTGTACTTCATGTTAGAATTTAAGACCCATAAATATTTATTATTCATGTTTTCTTTTTCGTTTGCCCCAGAAATAGTCAAAGCCTCTTTTCATCTTACATTCTTTAACATTTATTTCAATAAGCTTTCATTGTCCGTTATAACCGTTAACAAATGGATCGATGTGCAAAGTGAATGAAACCAGAGACAAAGTGCATCTTTGCTTGTAGTTATATGTGAAAAATGTTTGCTGGTGTTACTTCTCTTTTCAGGCCAAGAAACATTTTTTTTTAAACATCTTTGATAAACTTGTAAGCTATCCCCGTTTTATTGAACCAACATGTTATCAGTGTTCACAGATGCATGTATTTCCTGCATCTAGAAGTCAATGATCAATATATTTTTCTGTTAGACTATTTGTTATAACACCACTACAATATCAACAAGCATTTGCAATGCAATGGGTCTCACGTTTGTCAAGTTAGAGCTATTAGCATTGTAAGTTCCTGATTGGACTTTACTTGCCACATAAATTAAAAATTAAAAATAAAACTGTTGTCATAAGCAAGTCGATTCAAAGCGGCACGGCTGCCATGAGCACGAAGGAGAGACACAAAAGGAAAAAAGTTTGCTTGCAGTCAAACATATCGGCAAACGTGCAGTTATCCATGTAACAGGATCGTTGGCCTAGGCGGTAACAAAACCGCCCCAAGGAAAAACAAATGTAAAGCATTTACCAATATTGATAAAGCATTTTTGAAAGGCAAACCCATGAACGTGTGAAAGGGATGGGTGTGCGGTGGGCGTGGTTAAAAGCCCACAGATAGATTATAACTGGCCAGAGCGTGTGTGCGCTCGACCTAAAAATATGAAATAAAAAAGAAAAACATTAATTCAAATTAGAGATCGTGTTACAAATTTTAGCCAGAATTTATATTTAAAAATAATAACATTTAAAAATTCATTCTCTCCATAAAACTATTTAATATAGCTACAGATGCTTTAAAAATTAACCATGGCAACAGTTTCAAAACCACATAAATAATTAGGAGCACTTTCCACACTCCTCATACCTGCTTCTTTACGAAGCAGTCTTAAATACTTTAAATACTTTTTCTATGTCTTAAGGACTCTCAGTCTCTTAGGTTAATTTTATTTAACTACTGATGGATTTACACCAAACCGCAATAAAATGCTTTCCATGTAAAGATCTAGCTTTCTGCCAAATTTGGTGTAATTCCGTTTATCTGTTTGGGCTGTAGCGCTGTTCAAACATCCATATGGAAATTACATGGGAAAATTGTATTTTGTGACCTTGCTTTTTTCTTGGCCTCCACTTGACAAATTACCCCAAAACTTTCAAGGATGGAGCTGGTGTGCATGAATATTTTTTTCGAAAGTTTTGTGAACATTTGTCAAACTTGCCAAAGTTATTAGCAAATGAAAAAACTTTCTTTGTATGGTAACTATGTGCTAGCTACAACTACACAGTGGGGATTGCCACTGTGTAATGTTATTTATATATCATCACATCAGGACCAATCAGAAGAGTTAAAAACATTTCTTTTCATCCACTATTCTTTCCTTTTCTGCTTTTCTCTAGCTATTAGGGTATTATTTGTGTCTTGGAAAGAAAATAATGCCTTTTCCCCAGCAGTGTCAATTTTATATGATTCATATCTCCCTCTAAGAAAATATATACCCCAGATGGTGATTTTGTGCTTTCCATGAGTACTTTCAAATATTCTGCTCATTGTTTCGTTATTAGTTCTTCTACGCTTGAGTGGTTGTATTTATTATGTAATTTCGAATTGAATTCTATTTGCTTGCATTCAAAATAGTTCAGTTTGCATTTGGATTTGTAGTTTTGTGCTCAATATCTCCATGGTTTGCTTTGTTAAAACAAAATAGCCCCGAAATGTTTGTTCATCACCCACGTTAAAAGGACTGCTGCTTGCATTCAAAACACGGCTGTTCGCATTTGGATTTGCATTCAGAAATTACCCAGCCCCTCTGTTAAAAAAAAAAAAAAAAAAAAAAAAAATCTTCCTGAAATGCCTCTTGTGTTAAAAAATGACCTGAACATTACGTCTGGTAAAAAAAATTCTCATAGAAATTATACAATAAGACTTAATGGCATAATCTCTGAAATTTCATATAAATGTCATCATGCAAAAGTATGTCAGTTACTCTGGGGTAATGCAAATTTTGCTCAGATCTAGTTCAATTGTTGCTTCTTTTTTTGTTTTTTGAATACCCATATTTAATTCTAATGCAAGAGTAAAATACCCACTAATTTCAATTGGTTCTAGAGGAGAGATTAGTTCCAATGCACAGTCACGGAACTCTGCTTGTTCTTAATGTTTTTGGAATATGAACTGAGGCTGCCATTAATATATTCTTTCCACCTTTTTATAATATTAGAACACTGGACTGTTCAAAGCTCCAGTGAAGACAATTAAGTGGCTAAAGCCCAGAATAGACCTTCTGCTCAAACAATCAGATCCTTTTCTTTCTGTTTCTCCGTGTTTATTTTGGAACTTTCTGCCATCGGAGGATGAAATGTTCCATTATAGCCTGCACCAGTTGTTAAAGGCCTCACTTGCTACTTAGGCCTACGACTCTGGAAGACTGCCTTCAGGGAGTGGCACTCAGAAGCAGACTTTAAGGATGTATTATGAACTATCCCCTGTTATAATATTTCAGTATTCTTTATGCCTGTACATATAGTGTTGTCACTGTACTGGTTCCTACATTTACTCTAGCTTCCTATTATGTCTTTAATCCATCCTCTCTGCAAAACAGGAATGTGTTGTGGTGAAAGATGTCTGTCTTGCAGAACACCTGCATCTATCCACTATTTACACAGCAACAAGGTAACTAACATTCATTTTGTCCTTGCAGTAATTCATTGATATTTGTTATATGGTATTTTACATCTTCCACTGCATTACCCGTGGTTTATTTATATACTTGTGAGCATCATTTAAACTCTTAACCTTTTACCTCTAGTTTATCACAAATGGACAGGCATTCAACATTTGTTGTTTATTTAACAAGTTTTAAGTTTCTGCTTCCACCCACAAAGTTTTGCTCTCCATGGGAGAAGCAATCTACTGTTTATTGCATTTCCATACAGCTAAGGTGGTAATTGCAATACCTTATTAACCTTTCCACTGCTGTGTACGCAGTAGGCACCCCATCCCGGATGTAATATTTTCTGGCACATGGCTTCCTTCTTATAATTTTGTTTAAGTTGTGTTGAAATGTTCTGTTATATTGCATGTGCTTCTTCCATTATTTTATTTTTCCTTCCACACAACTTTTAATTGAATGTTCTTGCATATATACATTAGATTCAAAGTACTGACATTTTAAAGGTATTCCCTTAATTTCCATATTTTATCTTACCCCCTGACTAACTCTGATCTATCTAAGGTTCCTTCTTGTGTCCTTAGTTCCTTTGTCAGTATAGCTTCATCATGACTTTCTTCCAACAAGTAACTTCTTCAAAATGATTTTACAAAAAAAGGCATGGCTTTTTCCTTGCTGGATGTTTTTATCTGTAAATGTACTATGTTCGCCCTTTGGATTCTTAACCTGTAGTTTCCTTTGACGATCTCTATCATGTCTGTCGAATGCCTTTTCGCTTTATTTTCTGTGAGTTCCCTTTCTTACATAAATGGCTGTTACTGATTAGACATGCTCTTTAACATCTCTCTAGGGACATTATCACCAGACATTTTTTCTTTTCTTCCCTCATTAGCAAGTTGTCATTATGGAGAGTAGATATTTATTACGTTCATTGAGTATAATTCTTCCTTCTCAGCTTTCAGAGTTATGAAACATTGCCACTTACCCATTCTAACCTTATCTTTGTGGCCATTCCTTTATTTGTACTTACTTATGCCTATTACGCCCACAATGCCGCTTCAGACAGAGACCATCATTACACAAATCAGACTTGGGCTTGCTTCACTTGAAACAGTCCAGATTCAACTGCAAGGCCAGGTCTACCCTGAATGCTAACACAGGAAAAGCCAGACCGGTTTCAGCATTTCTGGCCTCAGCAATGACAGGCAGATGGATTCTGTTGACACTGTGGGCATCGGACTCACTTCTAGGCATAAGTGCTGCACGAACCACTGGCAATCAATTGAGCTACATTCAAGTTATCTTTTTATTCCCAATATACCACTTGAGAAAGGACAATTGTTCCTGTTGGAGCTGGACCATTACAGTTTTGTGTTTCGTTGCTCTCCATCTGAGTGGCCTGTGGACAAAAAAAATGGAATAGAATATGACACGAATTTAAGCTTCCACCCATTGCTTTTTATTATTTTTATGTGACACCCTGAGTTCTAAAGGCATACCCACACGTGGTCCCAGCTTACTGTGCTGAAGGATCGAATCGGCCCCTGTCTGTTAAGACTCAACAAGCCTTCCACACACCCCATATGTTGTTGCTGCGTTTTGATGATTTCTAGAGATTTCCTCAATAGACATACAGCTGCAGAACACCTTTTGGTGATTTTGAGAAACTTGGAACTGGTATTTTCCAAACCTTACTTTGTCTTGTATTTTGTCAATTAATGTTTAATTCCTCTGACATGCATGCTCCTATTTTGGTCAAAGGTGGTGTATTTCTATAAAGTCGGGATCATATGTTTGTGAGATTATTTTACAGTTATGTTCTGCTAGAATGAGGAGACCTCATTTTCATTGCTGAATGTCCTTTCAACAAAACCAAATCTCAAATTATCTAACAGTATTCCAACAGTATTCCATCTAGAATAGTGTGTCAGTCGTCCCGGGTCATCACGCTAGCCTCTCATTTATAAGACGTCTTTCTTTTTATAGTTTTTTGCACATGACAAAAAACAAGCTAGACTGCTTCTGTCAGCCAAATAATCATCATGGTGTTTGATCATCTTGTTCAGTACAGCCAGGCCGTAGTACACAGTCTTGCTTCTTATGCTGCCCATAGTTATGGATTGCTGGATATGCTAAGCTCATCGTTTTGACTATGGTACATCACTTCTCGTAAAGGCCCTTATTGTTTTGTAATGTGGGTTAAAAACTGGAATTGGGCTATGTCTGGTAATGTTTTGTAATATAAACCTGTAATCCAGCAAAAGGCTAAGCAGTTGTACTGTCAGAGTAGGGTGGCCACCTCTCTTACACTCATTACAGATGCTGTTCCTAGTCCACAACTTGTGTGTGATTATCTAATGCATGCTGGGTATTCTATTATTTATGTGTTCTATGGCATCTATCTAGCCAAAGGCAGCAGGCCACTGTACAGTGCTGGATGCAAAGAAACAGTTGGTGATTGATAAGTAGTTACCCCGATTTTTTTTTTGTTTTACCTTTTGGTGGACCCCCTATTTTTGCTGGTGTTAGACCACTGTACACTTTAAACCTGCTACCCAGTGTTAATGTGCCTGTGTTCCCCTTTAAACTTGGTCGAAATTCCATGTTCCTAATTGGTATATTTATGATATATACAAGTGCCCGATATATGGTACAAAATGTACAGAAGACTTGTAAGTTAAATGTCACTAGTGGACTCCAGCGCCTAATGGGCCATCGACTTCAACGGCAGTGTAAAACATACCTTCAGGCCTACCAGTGTAGCCTGACTGTAGAGGTTTAAAATCTGCAATTCGTCTGTCAAAATAAACCCTGTTGACCGGACAAAACTCCCCTTTTATATATTAATGTGTCACCTCTATGTAGGATTTGTAGTCCACAAAGCAGGGTGCATAGTATTTAAAGTATACATGTAGAAATTTAAAGCTAATGTCTTTACAGTGACTTGCACCTAAAAGCTATTTTTGACATTGGCGGGTCTGCTGTTGTATGTAGAAAAACAAGTACAAATTAAAAGCCTAATGGGGCTAGATAGAAAAATAATTAAAAACCTATTTTTCACCAAACCACTATTTAATAAGTATTAAGGCAACATAACTTTTAGAAAAGTTACATTTTCCCTGCTTGAAGTTCCTAGAGGCTAAATTTGCATTTGCTCTCCCACTTCTGCCAGCCACTAATTACCATTTGAATATGTGTCAAATGCTTCCCAGGAGCAACCAATAGGCTGACCTGGATGGGGGACATAACTCATTTGAACATGGCAGAATATGCAAGGCAGGCAGTGTGCATCTTATTTTTATATATCATAGTGTCAAGTCCTGCTTGAAAGTCAAATCCTGCTTAACAGGTCTGCCAACTTTACATATAACACTGGGGACACACATGACAGGAAGGAAACAGGATACAAAAACAGTTTTTGTGTATCCACTTTCTGGTTGCTGGAAAACCAGACTTTTGTGCTACCATACTTCTGTCTCTGAGTTTATTGCAATTACAGTGACTGCCCCAAACTGGATGTTGGTGTTGTGTGGGGGAACACTATGATTACTTTAGTACACTCCTCCTACATACTCCCAGCCCTCAGATACCAAGTTTATTGTGGCCTTTCGACATTTTGAAAATGCTGTAAATGGATATGGCTGGCCCTAGGAATTTTTACCCCATTGGTAAGGGCATACCCAGGAGTCATTCCTACCCAGTAGCTCAAGCTAGGCATCAGTGTGGCACGTGACGTCTCTAGGCACCCTCTTGAGACCACTACTGGACCTGTAAAAGATCAGAAGAGGACTAACCTGCTGTCTGAGCTATGAGAAGAGCCATAAAAGACTGGACCTGCTCTCCCTTTCATACTCAGAACAAAACAGTGGCCTCCACAGGTCATAAGGCTGACCTGTTCAGGTTACAGATGCAGCTACAAGAGGCCACTCCTGCTAATGCTCAGCTAACCACTGACATTGGACCTGGTCTGGACCCTACGGTTGACCTCTGTCTTTACACCCTTTGAGACTCCAAGTGCCTCCTGTGAGGTCCTGGAGGGCTTTAGAAATGGACTCCTGTGGTGGATTAGGACTTAAAGGACTAAAGTCAGAAGGTAAAATATTTGACAGGAACAAATCTGGTTGGTGTATCCGACCCAAACTCCATCAGCATCAACTTTCTCCCAGGTGCCGCTCTGTGACAACCATTGACTATCACTGATGTGAGAAAAGGGCTTTTGCATGTTCACCCCACTTTGTGCCCTACTTTTTGAGTATTAGGTACTGATATAATGGTTTCGCAAGTACATTGAGGCCTGAAAACCAGACCTCAGTGTCACTACTCTGACTCTTAAAAGTGTATGTTTGATTGGCTTATGCCCAATTGGCATGTTAATTATAAGTCCCTAGTATATGGTATCGGGGTACCCAAGCCTATACGTTAAAGTGTCTCTCTAGGAGTGCAGTACGTTTTGTACCACCATGCGTGTGACAAAGTAAAACATATCTCCCAGCCTGTCATTGCAGACTGGTAGAGCAGTTTAAAACTGCTAACTCAAATTTGCCATTTAAACTAATGACAAAGTCCAGACCTTTCTTTGTAATCTATATGCCACCCCTAAGGTAGTCCTATTGAACATTAAGGCATGGTGCTCTGTATTAAAAAGTAGAACATGTGTTTTTACATGTCCTGATAGTAAAAATCCCAAATTGTTGTTTTTACTGTAGAAAAGCTAGTAGCCCCATTGGCAAATACAGGGTTACATGCTAACTAATGTGCTGACTTCAGACTGGGACTGCTAAAGTTGGTACTTCAAGGTATCAAAAGATCTGCTACATTAAACCTGACTTGTTGCCCAAGTCAAATTTAATGTAACTTTAAATAGAAGGCAATTTAAAAAAATTGCCACTCTATCGCCCTAGTGGCCATTTAGAGTTGCGGGCCACAAGATAGTGTTCTGCCTTCCTGGGGAGAGGTGTGAATGACTTTCAGGAAAGGACACAATAGCGGCATGCGGTTGGAAGAAGTGTTACCTCTCCCTGGCAGGAAGCCTAAAAGGGGAGAGCCCAAATGGTGAGCGGCAAAGGGAAAGTTGCCTTTAAAGGGAAAATGGTGGACATATGAGAGAGGCTTCTCTTTTGTTATTGTAGGAGTCAGGAACGGAGAAGGGGAAACAGTTGCCAAACAAGTTTTCTGGTGGGCATGTAGCCCTAAGGTAGTGACACCACAAGGGTGGGCTACCATGCACTGAGCGAAGGGTTCTGGCGTCTTGGGAGTGGGCAGAATATTGCACTTTGGGATAGTTAAATACCACTCATTGCAGGAAGTCATCATCAGGTGGGAGGGGACCAGGTAGCCCATTGGCTAGTAGTCACTGCATCTTCCAAGGGCAAGTTGTGGGCATAAAAGTGGTATCCTTGGCATCTAGACCACAGGTCACATCTATACTGGCGAATGGACCTAGGGAGGACTGCCCTGCTGTACCCTTGACCCAGTAAAGAGATTTCTCCAAAGAGTAGACTGCACTATCTAATCTTTGGGCTAGCAGAGAGAGGACTGTGCCTGTGATAACCTGCTCAAGGAAAGTCCTCTTTGAGCCCCAGACAGAAGCAGTGAACTCCAAGAGTCATTTGGCTGACTTCCTGTTACAGCTCAAGCACCACAAAAGCTAAAGAAGTCGTCTTAGCGAGTTGGTAGCCACAATTGCTTGATTGCCACTGACTGTCAAAGTGCAACTTGGGAGGTTGAGTCCTGACACTCAAAAGTTGCACCCGAGTCTACTGTACCCAGGAGAGTCTTCGGAGTGCAGTTTGGTCTCCCAAGACTGACACTAACCTCAGTTAAAAGCAACCGCTGCTATTGCTGACCAGAGACCACTGGCAAACGGTTTTTGGCTAGACTTTTGGTAACATCGACCCCTGTGTCCAAATTCTACCCACCATGTTCGTGGAGCCAGGGGTGGCCCCAGGAAGACCTCAGTTGACTTAATTGGCATCTTAAGTATCCTGTAGCCTTTGAATCAGAAGCACTCCATTGATGTCTATGGTGGTTTGACAATAGATCATGGAACTGGACTGAAGACTACTTTGACCGCAAGGACTGACCTCTGTGACTTGCTCGTTACTGAAGTTAATCACCCAAAGAGGCCCAGAGTAACTGAAAATAACTATACAAAAGTTTTTCAGAGTTTCAAAGTAATCGCAAACTGTGATAGTTAGCAATGCTTAGTTGTGATTGGAGTGAAAAAAACAGTGGCTTGCAATTTGCTTAATAAATTGTATCCCCAGGATACTCGAGTGGATTTTGTTCATTTTGGTGTCTAAAAATACATGTAAATGAGAATATTTTTATAAATTGGTGTTGGATTTCCTTTATTGTGTTTCTTTGTTATTCGATTGTTTTGGTACTCCCAAACACTTTACACATGTTCCTTAGTTTAAGCCAGACTGCTTGAAGCCACAGCTACCCAGTGTTCATGTAAGGTTTTATAAACGCGCCTGACTGGCAGAAGAGAGGTTTATGAGTTTATTACATGATGAGGTTGAACAACTACACCATATAATAAACCTAATTTCCTCACAGTTGGCACTTTGTTCTTATTGGCGCTGTGCCTACATAAAACTTTAAAAGTTCATATCTGTCGTTCTGTTTATTAAATAGTACTCTATTTTTCTAATTCATTTTGGCATTTTTACTGTTTTGCATTTCGACGATATTAGTTTTGCTTCTGCCTAAATACTTTACACATTGCCCTTAGCTACTAGAGGCATTAGTTAATTTATTGACTTTGAGTTTTGACCCTATCAAGGCTTGTGATTATTCTTTAAGGTGGCCAGTCACCCGTCCCAAATAGTAATCCTATGTGTTGCAGCCCTAAACTGCTATTGCAGCCTTGTTTTGCCTCTATTGAAGTCAATGAAATAGCACACCCAGAAAACAGTGATTTGTAGATAGACAGTTCAGAACTGGAAGCTGTATCTGTAATGACCTGAAGTGAGTTAGTTACTCACGGACAGTGAAGCGCGTACTAACATTGAACAATGGAGTACCATTTGAACAAGACAGTGAGCGGAGGAAGCAGGCCCAGGGTTGGTACCCGTCAGTATTACTGGTACAGTGCAGCTCTTAACCTAGTGCGCGAGGTACCCCCGCCTGTCTGTCGTGACAGCCCTTCTCCATGGTGATGTAAACGTGAATGTGTTATGACTGCCAGAGCCTGAGAGGAGCACGTGAGGGCGGGACCGAGCGCGAGCTCGTGTTTCCCCAACAGAACAAGATTGATTTGTGTTACGTGGGGGTTAGGTGGACCCAGCACATCTCTGCCTCATGCTTTCTCATTCCCTTGTCTATTAAATATGCAAGTACAAACAGCTTTAACACACTTCTTTACCTAGAAACAAGCCCGAGGCTCCAGCCAAATACTTTTAACATATGAAAATGGAGCTGCTTTGAACTTGTATGTTTTTGATAACCGCTCGGTATGCTTCCTGCAGGATCACCTGTAGGCTTTTCTTTGCAAACCCTAATCCCTTTGATTGAGTGCCAGCATAGATAGCTCTCACTGAATGACTCCAGACTCGTAATTCTCTCCTCGCTAAGAGTTGAAAGGGAACATTTTGAGCGTCAGCCACGAAATCCTCAGATTTAGGTGAAGTAAATTCAAACGCTTTTGAAACAAAATTCATGTTGTCCTGCAATTTGGTTAAGATGGGCTACTGAGTTTTTCTGCCTCTCTGCCAGGAGCTGCAACATTTTAGCAAACTGGATTTGGAAGGTAATAACTTGGAGCGCCCGACGGTAGTGAGATCGCCCGGCATAGATAGCAAAAAAAGCGGGAATATGAGCGCCGCGCTCTTTCTGTTCTGTGCTGCACAAGCCCAGGCTTTGGTGTGGTTCACATTCCACCCTTTACCACCCCAGTGTAAGGAAAAACAGCTTTGTTCGTCTTATCTTCACAAATATGCCTGGGGGACTAAGCTAAAGTGGATCAAGATGCCTTTTATTAAAAGAATTTGTTGTTATCAGGGAGGTGTTGAGTAGAGACCGGCAACAGAAACGAAGCAGCCAGTTTGCTGCCTGACTCCAGCATAGTTTGCTTTTTTTATTTATATGCTGCATACGAGGGCTGTACAGTTTCACGTGCATTTTTGTAAGCATGTCCCTTGAATTACTTTTGTGATTACGGGTTGTAAAAAATATGTATTTTTTATATATACAAAAGGTGTCTACAAATGGATAGACACGACCTAAAAAAAAGCTCCCCATTTTTTTCTCTGATCTGTTTCCTGTTAAATATTTGTAATCCTATCCGTTCATCTTTTTATCAGCCATGGAGCAGCAGTTTTGCTTCTTGTAACTGTATAAACTTATTTTCTGAAACCTACTTTGGCAGAGATGAGGCATGGTTGTCATTGGTGCAGCAGGTTCAGTGCCAACAGACTTTAGGACTATGTATGGCCTCCAGCACCTCAAAGATGGATGTCTTTTACGACTCAATAAGAGTTCAGGGCGGGTCACTGCACCCTTTCTACACCACTTTATCTGGTCACACCAAGTCAGGAGCCAATGTTTGGGTCATTGCAAAACAACAGTTTGTGCGTCACAACATGGTTGGATTTGTGCACGAGTTTCCATTACTGTAGTTGCCCTTGCTGTAGGGCCAGGTTCTTCAACCTAGCGGGCCTCAATTGATCACAGGGGGCGCCAGGCTCTGGCAAAAAGAAGCATTATGCTGCTATCAGGGCTTTGTTTTAAGCTGAAAAAAACGAGCAGCAGTAACCTGCTCTGTAATGGGCCATCAATAACATGTTTTTAGGGTCGAGCCTGCGTTGCATGCGCTCGCGCATGTGTATCGCAGCGAGACGCTTTAGTTATTCGAAAAGGGCCCGGAGCCCTGTTGACGTCATGTCAGTGTGTTTGATTGGCTGCGGGGCTTGCCTAGTAAAGTCTGCTTGCTTTCAATAGTGGAAGGCATGCACACGTCATGCCTTTTCCGTGGTTAGCCCTCCTCGAGCGCAGCTACCAAGTACAGAAAACTTGCGAGGCTCGCGGTTTTCTGTCGGATCGTGGACTACTTTTTCTCTATTTTCCTGGCGTGATTTTGCTTGGCAGAAGTCGAGCGCTTTACACAGTTAATTTAACTTTTTCGGGTTACGTACATAAAAGCACTTTTGCCGATAGATGAAAGTCGGGTTAGGAGTTTACAATGCGATCAGCTCTAACATGAGCAAACGCGAGACCCGTTGCATTGCAAATGCTTGTTTCATTTATTTCCAAGCTGGGAGAATGTGTCAAAAGGTAAGGGACTCCAAATACTCTTCAAAACCCCCACTCTCACTTCTAATTTTCACACTGGATAATTTTACATGTAAGTAAAACCTTCCTGACCAGAATAGTATGTTTGACATCATTTATTTGATTGCATTGTAAAAACTGTATCAGAACTTAAATACAATGTTTAAATATGTCTATACATATTTAAACATTGACAATTTAATAGAATAATTGTGAAAAATCTGGAGGGGGGGCAATGCTATTTATTATCACTTGGGGGGGCACAACATTAAAAAGTTTGAAGACCACTGCTGTAGGGTGTTCTGTAGTGTTTTCACACTCAAACCAATGATACACAGTATTGTTTATGGAGCGTTTTTACTGGCCAGTTGATTGCATGCATTCCTCTAAATAATGCCCTTCAGAGTTGGCATTCTTCAGGCAGTTGAAGTACAGAAGTATCCCCTTTTTGGAGTGGCTTTAGCCTCAAGAGTTTGGTCAGTGGCCTTGTGGCTGGGACACTGACATTAGTATCACCCTAGAGCAGTAATAGTTGCTTCATGCCAGAATTCCTCAGATTAGACTCCTTCTAAAGAGAGCTTCTGGTTAATACATGTTTCCCTTAGATGAGTCCCAGAATGATCACTCTGGTCACAGTAACTGTCTTCCTTAGATCAGGAAGCTGCCTAGAACATCCCTCTCAGCAACCTTATGTCTCTCTGAGATTGCAGAACTCTCATAGGAGAGGTATTCTAATAACCTATACACCTCCCTCCACTGAGACTCCCATTTGAAAAATCCCTCTATACATTCTTTCCTTAGAGACACTCAACTCTGCAGGATCCCACTGAGCCACAGTACATGCCTCACCCAAATGATCTGAACCTTCCCCCTTGGTCACCACATATTTTTCCCTTAGGAGCTGCACCCCTCTGAAAGTTATTCTGGGCCGCCATACATGCCACCAAATGTGTCTCCCTCCGATCAGATCCACCTGAGCCACCATACATGGCACTGTCATTCACAACCCTCCAAGCCACAATGTTTGTCCCCTATATGGCACACCCCTATAAAAAAGACATTCTGAGCCACCATATATGCCACCAAACGTTCCTCCCTCAGATCAGATTACCATATGAGACATCCCCCTGAGCCACCATACTAGCCCCTGCCAAATGTGACAACCCTTCAAACCACCCTTTAGACTACCATAGATTTCTGCCTTAGAAGGCACACCCTTCTGAAAGACCCTTAAGAGCCATCATACATGTCTAACTCAAATGAGGCAGCCTATGATTATCCCTTTGGACACCATACATTCCCCTTGTAGCTGACACCCCACCTACTTGCACCCAGTTCCCCAAAAGACCCTTCTGTGCTACTTCAGATGATGCCTGCTCATTTCACAGGCTGATTTTGCACACACACTAACTTCTCAACCTTGAGGAAATGTGTCCAACAGCAACAGTTTAACACATCTGTTTTTAAACAAAATAGATGCCAATTCAGACCAATTCTGTACATTTGACTCACGATGTTAGTTAAATTTAACAAATTGCAGAGAAACGCTACATGCCACGTGCTTAAGATTTTTGCTTCATATTTAAGCTTATGAGGAGACAGCAGAGTTCCAGGTCTGCATCATTTATAGTTATTGGAACCTTTTATTCTTGGTGTGTGCTTTTTTGTTTTATCAGTTCTTTTTTATTGATTTTGGCGTTTCACAAAAATTGTCCATGAACAGGTGCCAGAAGCCTGCAGAATCCATCCCCGATTGTCAGAACAGACAGCATTCTGAAACCGATAGTACAATACATTTCAAAAAATGTATTAACCAACGTTTCTGGCTTATCCCGGGGCTACGTTTGTCTGTGTATAGGGGCTCCATATTTGAATGTACCTCTTCTGCATCCCATGGGCTTTATATACCAGTTCTTCAAATGCAGCACAATAATTCGTGCCACCAGTCCTTTTGGTGATGGAGGGGCACAGGCATCACTCCAATGCCATGCTATGTCCCCCTCTTTGCCTTCAGGTAGCCCACAGCCACTAGAGCACAAGTGGAACAGGGTACCCCTAAATTATCCAAAAACCTAACAACATAATTGTGGTATTAAACTCAAGGTGCCTGCCCATAACACAAGCCCGGATCCTGTTAATGACGCTCCAGTACCTTCGGCCAGATGGGCAGCCCCAGGTGGTGTGGTGGAAGGTGCCCAATGAGGAGTCTTATCGAAGGCAGTCAGGACTGTTGGCATGCCCCACTTTCCAGAGTCGAGAGGGAGGTAGCTGTATTTGAAGGAAAGAACTTAAATTGGATAAGGCGAAATCAGGTTGATACCGCCGGTGATCTAGGGATATGGGCTTTTTGAGCAAGCATTTACAAATTCATGTATTTCTCACATACTACAATGGTCATTCTGCGATCCTCCTAAGGAAGAAAGAATAGTATGTCAAATCTTCACCGCCACAGTTTAAGCACTAAAATGCAATTCATTTTGAAATGCAGAGTTCTTATTTAAAAAAAAGTAATAAAAAAAAAACGAAACGACATGTGGGTATTGTAACCATGTCCCTTTGAATTACCAGAAGCCCCCGTTGGTGGGATCTCAGTGAATCTGCTCCTTTTTCAGCCATTGTGCAGTAGCTTGGTCTAGCTCTAATGTCTGATCATAGGAATGAGTATCACAAAAATGAACATTTCAGGATCAAAGCACTTCAAAGTGAGTCAGCACCTCTCTGGGCTAAAAGTGACTTGGTGCACACCCAGCAGTGAAGCCTTTGGTCTTTAATTATTGCATCAATAAATTAATGTGTGCATATACCAAATAAGAAAATACGTAATTGCAATTGTTTCGAGGAATGTATTATTAAATGTACTGTACAATTAAAACATGTACATGATTATGTGAACTGGGAAAATCCAGAGACGTGTTTCCAAGGGTAGTTTATGCTTACTGGGCTTCGGATTTGTCAATTGGAACCTTTTACCTTGGGTGGCCTGGGTACATTTACTGTTGGTACCAAAACCGAGCACAAAGTCCATGCCTGTAGCGCTCAACCCTCAGAAAATGAGGATGAGCAGTCTAAGGCTTACTCGGGTGGGGTAGACTACACAATCAAAATACAGCACAGAAGGCAGTAATGCGGCCACTCGCGCTAAATACCGCACTCGAACATATAAAAGAACATGGCGAAGCAAACAGCAATCCCAAAAAAACTTTTCATAATAAAAACCTCTAACTAATGGCTTTGGAGAGGGTTTTCATAATCAAAATGTAACTGCACATAGTATTTGACAACAATCTGTCATAATCTAAATCATTGCCTAGGACTTAGACAAAAGGTTTTCATAATAAGCAACTGCCTATTGACTTCAACAACAGGTCTTCACAGTAAACCACCTTCTGCCTACTGGTTTTGATGAAATGTTTTTCACAAGCACCCCTCTTTCTAAAATTGACCTTCACCATCACCCATTGACTTTGAGCCTTGATAACAATGCTTATTTGGCAGATCCGGCCTTGTAAAATGCGAGGGAGGGATTACGAGGTCCCTGATTAAACGCATATTCAGACTACCTCCCCATAACTCTCCTCCTCAAAGTTGTGAATGCACTGGTTCGTCTGTGGGTGTGGAATTACAGGGGATTACTACCCCATCAGAATTGAAAAGCACCTTACAATGCATCCCGTTGGATTTCCTTCCTAAATTGCTCCTCAAAATCAAGCACGTAAAGTCTACCTCAAAGTAGGCCTTTTAATCCAACTAACCTCATGATCTCCGGGAGGTTCTCAGATGTGATGTGGTGGCCTTGAGAGCACTCAACCTCCCTGGCAACCCCAGCTATCACTCCCAGTGTACCAGGTAAGTTCCAGATTCCATTGGGGACAATCAGAGGCACACACAGAGTTTAAGGTTTATAAGAAGCTCATCATAGCTTCTTGTAGGTTTGATCTTCCTTTTGGGCCTTGAATTGGCACAGCGTCCCGAGACAGCAGGCTGTTGGGCTGTGATCTCCTCTACAGCACAGCTTTGCCTCCTGTAGAGGCTCACTCCTAATATCCCTTCCACAGTAGTTGCCTTCCTCCTTAAAGGTGAGTCTGTGGCACATCTGGCAGGGACGTCATTTGAGGATTACCAGGGGTCACAGCTGGGAGCCCTGACAGTTCCCTTGCTACCTCTGTCAGTTCTCTGGTAACCCCTGGCCCCCGAGGAGGCAAAAACAGCACCAGGAAGTGGAACAAGAAGAGCTGCCTGTGAGGCGCAGTACTAGATTAACAGATCAATACTAGATACTTTCGGTCAAGGGGCACATTGAAGAGGTGCACATTAGTGCCAATACTGGAAGAGCAGGAGGTGGGGGCTGCAGGCCAGTAGGTGTATGGCAAAGCTGCATGTGAGTCCCAGTATTGGAGTTGCGTTTGTGTGATGATAAGGAATACTAAAGATAGCTACCAGAAATTCCTACAGATTAACATCTGTACCCAGTTCCTTTCCAGCCTTCTACATAAATGATATCTCTTAGGAGAGGCTGAATGGACGCTAAATAAATATGTTGCATTCTGTATCACTAGCCCTGTGACACAAGAAAACATGGTCCATTCTGCTCCTACCCTTATTTCAACTGATTACACAATGTGTACACTACATAGAACTATATTACTAAGTGTATACTGCATGTGCCACTGCCACCACTTTATATGATCACTGAGAGCAGCAGCAAACAGTCTCTGATTGTACTACAATCATGATTCATCGCACGATGTAGCAGCAGGTGTGGCAACTTTCTCCATATTTTACAAATTAGTTTTTGTCAGCATTTTGGGATACTAATGTCGAGGGGGGTAATTTCAGGTGTTACAGGAACATTTCAAAGTGTTTTACTTATTTTATCACAGTATGTGATCCATGTCACCTCCTGTAATGCCCTGTGTTTGAATACATTGTGATATCACCGAAAAAGCACAACATATGGAATGGTGCAACCAATTAGTCATGTTATGTCACTTCTTGAGGTGTCATTAGGCTTAAGTGATGCCAGTTCCTGTGATGTCACAGGCAAAAGACACAAGATGGCTCTTCTGCAACCACTGGCATTTTGGTGAATAAAGGCCCATGTTTTCTAGCATACTTCAGAATCCAAAGTACCATGTACAGCTTCTTATCACCACGCAGTTAGGCTGATGACTCCATAAGACAGGTGTTCCTCTGGGGTATGCAGTACAGACGTCCCTTAGATCCTGCGAGTAGTTCCTGCTTCTCCAAGGCAGTTTTGACATACATCTCCCAACCTGAAAATGTGGCTGGTAATGAAAGTTCTCAGCTATGCCACACGAAACTCTTCTTTCATACTCTGCATCGTATGGCCTTCCACTGATAAATGAGTCCTTGACACTCATAGCAGAGAAACTGACCAGTATTTACTCTTAGCATGACCAGTCAGTTGTCTTTTATGTTCAAATTCAGAAAAACTCTGAGATGGATAATGTATCATGCGTAATCAGTGGATATCAGGGGTCTCTTTGACAGACCTAACTGTAAACTAGTTTCCGGCTGTCCCATTTACCACATTAGCTCTCTATGGTACCGTCACCTTCTCTACAGTAGGAAGCGGAGGTGGAGCTGATAATGCTCTGTCAGGGAGCAGGAGGCTAAACCTTCTAGCTTCTTTAAGCTGAACAACTAATACTTCAGGTTGAGGACTGGAAGGGATCGTCCTGTACTCACTCCCAAGGCAAAAATTATATTCCCCTGCAGTCCATCTAAAGTGAACACCTCTCGAAGAAGGGTCTGGAAAACGCTGAGGCCATGCAAAAGGTCACGCATAGCCTCACCTAAGCCCTCCACTTTGTGAAGGCAACCACAGAAAGAAACAGAAGGATGGATTCCTGTGCCCATACAGTAAAACACATCACACAAGTTCCCCCTTCAGTCTACATCCCACATGCACGGTGAACAAGTGCACTCAACCCGTGTCTCATGAAGATAGTGAGAGGGGAACCTGGTTAAGAAAAACTAGCAGGAGCTCCACCTAGAGGCACAAGCCTCTACATGGGGTTCCCGTGAAGGCACAAAGGATCTGACTTTTCCACTTTAACTGAATGCTCCAACCACTGACCACTGCCAGTTCCTCACAGCCCAGACAGATGCTAGATGTCACTTTCAAATGCAGTGGTGCACTTTGGTTTCCCCTCCTGACCTCAGAGCCATACTTTTGGGGTTTCATGCGAATACATAGGAGCCCTCAATAAGCATATGTGCTTGTGTTCACTGAGGTGAAAATCAGAAGCCTGCTCAGACTAAGTAACTTTACTAGCCATTTAACACAGACCAAGGACGCACGATCTCCATAATCATGCAGGGATCTTTTCTGTGCCAACAAGTATAGACTTCAAATAGCGTGCCCTTTTCTCCAACAGGATGACCTTATATTTGACCAAGTGCAATGCAACCAAGAAGGCTTTCTAGTATAAGCAGAAAAAGCAAATTTGGTTCGTGATTTCTGAAGCACACAGATAACAGAATTGTCTTCATTTATTTCTTCCTAATGCCGTTAAAGAATTGAAGGCAATTATAAAGTGCCTGGTAAATTGCAATCACAGGCCATTCCCTGGGCATATATTCTAATTTATCTGAAGCAAACTGCCTTTCGGTTTTGCTAGGCATGTGTGTAAAGGTTTAGTATTGTCCTGGCAGGTATTTTGTTTTCAAGGGCCAAACATTTATTTATAGGCCTTTAGCAGAAGGCTTTGTTAGCTCACTTGACATAAAGTGTCATGAGTTAGGCTCCCTAAATACATGATTTATCCTGTTCTGATCCACTCTAACTATGAAGTTAGCGTTACTATTGACATCAGGGTAGCGATCAAATCTATCAATCACCAAGAAGCTGTATAGTACGAAGTGATAGTTCTCTGGTGATTTTGTTGATTTCTGATTTTGCTGGTGCCCTTCCCAGAAGAAGATCGCCACTATAACTGAAACACAAGTTGTAAAAGTGTTAAACCTGTGCTCCACTCCTGCTTCTATAGCAGAACCGTGATACTAGAGCGATCTTTTTTGCTGTTTGCGTGAATTTATATAAGATTATGAAAGCAGTTGTTTATCGTAGTTTTAACAAATTAAGATAGGTGCTTGTACAAAGGCCTTCGAAGTGCCCTCAAGCATAGCGTTTCTTTAATGGCTGATATAGCAGAATTGCTTAAATTTCCTTTGCTTGTGCTTTTAAACTAATATGGCAACAACAGTTCGTGTATATCCATTAACACATAAAAATAAATCTGTCTCAGAGATTAAATCCAAATGATGATTCAATAGGATGGCAGTGATTACAGAAAATGGTTTAATAATGGATACATAGATAACTGTGTTTGCGCAAAAGAATAATCATGTGGGTTGAATTGGAACATTATTTCCGAGGAAATTGGTTTCCTTCATGAGCTTCTAAAGACATATCAGAATCTTTAATAACTGAGCATATAACATTATTACAGTTAATTAAATGTGAGGCAGGCACTACCCTCCTGTGAAAATGGAAACTTTCTGTACAAAACAAATTCTGCCAGAACTCAACCTATCAAAACCAAGGGTGTAACTTGCTCAAAATTCTTAACCTCCTCACCTCATCGTATATTTTGTTTTATATTAAAATGAATTGTAATATTGTGTTGGATAACAAAAGATGATTAAAATTGATAATTTTTACAGGAAGCATTTCTGATAATTCTGCCTTCCTGAATAATGCAGTTGTGCCCATTACTTAGAAGGCAAAACTGGGTCCATTACTTAGAAGGCAAAAAGATGTTTAAAATGTATAATTTTTTACAAGAAACATTGCAGATAATTCCCCCTCCCTGAATAATGTAGTGGTGCCCACTACTTAGGAGGCAAAACAAGTGTGCTTCAGAGGAAAGCGTGCAACATGTCTGAAGTTCGTTTAAGTGTGTCTGTGACTTTACACTTAGTACCTAATTTTTAATGTGTCGGAAGATGATTGGTGGTTAATGGAGTAGAGAATCTATGTGAAAAAAATGTCCAGGTAAATCTCAAATTGCTGTCTGTTTCCTCAAACGTCTCCAGTACTATCCAACAGCACTTGTGGAACAGTCATGAAGTGCACTGTGGTGATGACATACATTGAAAGCAGAGTTGGATTTGTTGAAGTTCACCCAAGCCCTTCTCAATGTGCAAAGTTATACTGTGGTCACAAATGTATGTTTATTTAACGCTTCCTGCAGCCCTACTGAACCATAATGTCATTACGGTATTTGAATCACAGAAGAGCTAGTTGTGTCACCACCTTGGGTTACAATAAAAGAACCTATTTTACGTTAACCAGAGTTTTAGCTTCAAATTGTAAAAGGCCACCACACCCCCTACAAAAAAGAACATAGACGAGGGTTTTAAGATAAGATTGATTTGGCAAATGTCAAAAGTGTGTCCATATTTATTTAACAATTTCTTACCAAATCAGAAGGATATCAAAATATTAAAGTGGACCCAAATCAAGGCAGAAGGAAAAACTTGATAGACTGACAATGACTTGCCCAATAAACCTGCTGCTTTTTTTCTTGGAGGCGTGGGCCTCCACACTTCTCTGTCACTTTCAACCTCAACGGTTGGCTTCTTTGTAATTAACTGAATTAGGGCCATGAAAAAAAGAACTCAAACACTCAAAGGCACAATACTAAAGCAGGCACACAGCTGCTGCATTCTACATCAACAAAGGTGTTGTCCTCAATCACATAACTTCTTCTGAAATTTCAATAATTACGGTCACCAAGTAGCTTATGGGTGGACAATGTCTTTTCCCCAGTTTTGGGTCTCCTGGATGGATATCCATCTGATCTAATTTGTCAAACTAGAGGAGAAACAGTTGAATGTTTGCTCTCTCATGATCATGTATGTTTGGCTAGGAATTGCTGCTGGCTCTGAATCCAAGTACAAGAGATGGTAATAGTAACAAAAGAATCAAATAAGAGGAAAAGGAGCAGTTTTACCAGTGACACTGAAAGGTTGTCAAAAAGTGAAGAGCCAGTAGCACTGAACGGCTGGCAGCAAGTAAAGCCACTGCAAAAGGATATAAGGCAAAATAGTGGTCCGGTGAGGACCCTGCATCTTCATACTGAAACAGCAATAATGCAGCTATGTTGGGATGGCAAAGTCCTCTGCATGGTAAAGACGTGTACCCCTGCCCTGAATGCCCAACTACACTAATGTCTGGATCCCCAATGCTCATTTATTGTTATACACAAATACTGATCCTGCGTGTGAGATAGGCCTGTCTCATGGATTGCAGTCTTGTTGGACAGAGAGGGGCACCCAAAGTGCTACCCTCATAGTGCTGGAAGGCTACCTCCTCCACCAGGAGTTAAGCTGCACAAGTGTGGTAGTGCAGCATACCATGTAGTAGTCAGTAGTAGTGAACAGGAGCCTTTTTCCCTGCGTTACTGGAGCAAGGCCTCCAGGCCCATTCACTTTTGTAATTGTTCCACTGCTGTGTGTTTAACTCACCTTTGGTCTACATAAAGTAGATGTGGAGCACTGTTTAGCACAGGAGTAGTACCTCTGCATTGGTTGTTTGTGTGCCTTGGAAGGGTACAGTACAGAGGTTGAGCAGTACGGTGTAGTACATGTGCTTTTAGTGCATGTGTTGAGTGGATGTATGCCTGTCAGGAATACGTGACATGAAAGATGTAGTGGTGTGCAGTGCATGTGCTGGGTGTATGTGTGCTTGCGTGAAGTACGAAACATGAAGGGCCAAGTGAGTGTTATGCAACATGCACCTGGTGAGTGTGTGTGCTGGCAGTGTGTGTTTTTAAATAACACACCCCTGTTAAATGTAGAAAAGCTTCAGTGCTGGACCGTGCATGCAGACTAAATGTGTACATTGAATGTATGTAAGGGTACAATGCACAGAGGTAATGGTGCTGAACAGTAATTGTGCTGTGAATGTACACTGGGTAAGTGTGCTTGCAGTGGTAAATTACATGGAGGACCCTGGATTCCGTTTTGGGAAGCCCGTGCCTGCTGAAGACATGAGGAGGAGAGGAATCCCCCTAGACAGATGTGTGTTGCTGCATTCCTGTGAGCTGAGGGGGACATATACTGGAGAGAAAAGGAAGAGACTCACTTTACCTTTTAAAAGACTGCTCTTTAATTCAGTGGTAGAGCACAAGGAATGGGTCTGGATACATGTCAGGAAGAGAGAGAGGGCTGATAAGGGAATCATAAAAAGTAGGGCTGGGGGTCCGCAATTAACCTTTTGATGCACGTCACTGTGATTGACATCTAGGTGTGAACTCTGCTCTCCCCCATAAGTGGTGTTGTGGTACAGTCAGCTTCAGAGTCTTGCCTGCTGTGACAGATATCTTTCATGAGGAAAGGAGCAGAACCCCAACATAACACTTCAAAGACTAAGACCCTAAATCACATCTGGTGTCTGGGAAAAAAACTATAAGAAGGGGGAGGTTGAGTCCCCAAAAAGTGTTCATGTGCCAAGCAGCCAGATGGGCTGTGTGAGAAGGGGAAACTGCAAGACTGAGGCCAGGGGCTGCTATACTCCCTGCTTAGTGATGGGACATCGCCCAGGACACCAAGATCACCTGCCCTGGAGCACCATCGCCTGCCTGCTTCCCAAGACCAATGTGCCCTGTGAGGGAGAGTAGAGCATTGCACAAGGTTTCCCTGAGCAAGGTGTGAGGCTGTGCACTGATCCAGCCATGGCCCATATGCAGTATTGGCTTGGCAATTCTGTATGCCAGGAGAGGGTCGCCTTGTTCTGAGTCATATCGGAAGCATTGTGCAGGAAGCACCAGGCTGCACCACCATGCTGCGGTGACCCCCCTATGCCAAAGGGGGTCACTGATGAGCTGATTATGGTACTAGGAGCACAGGCCTGCCAAAAATTGGTGAATCCTTGTGCCAGGAGGGGCAGCATAGTGAGAGTGATCGCATTAGGAAAGACTGAGCCCAGATCATGGGTTCCGGGGCAACCCAGTATGCCAGCAGGGGCTGCTGGTACCATTTGGACCATGAGTTTGGGTTGTTACCTGGACCAAAGGAATATTGCTGAGATTCCCTAAGGATCACCAGATGCCACTGGGGAACTTGTACTGTCGTCGGAGCTCCGGTAGGGAGCCGGAGGATCACACAGCACACCACCCACTCTGCTAGGGGGAAGAGAAACTTAACTTTGTGTCTGCCAAGTGGGAGAAGCTCCGGCCACTGGAGTGACCAGGCAGGACTGCTCGACAGTCTGCACCACCGGGTGCTGTCAAATAGACGACTTGCTGCCTCACTTTGCCATACAGGATCGAGACTTGTGAGCACCTGAAGAGAGGGCACTCTCTGCACCGTTGAACTCTGTTATGCTACCAGAGCTGGTAATATTGGAAGGTGTCCTTGGGGGCCCCAGGGGACTTGCCAATGACAGCGCTGTGGCACAATAGACACTTTTGACTAATTCTTAGAGTAAAAAAGAGCACTCGAGTATAGCCTAATAGTCTGAATTCCCTGGATGCAGCCACCAGTGAATGGGGAATAACCCTGAACAACTGAAGCATTCTACCTGTTACTTTTGTGTTTTCCTAAGTGGGATGCCCTAAGTGTAATGAGTATGTACACAGAGGTGGGTTTGACAATATTAAAAGGCACTGCAATTACATATTAACAACAGACTATGGCCCTCATTATAACATTTGCGGTAAAAACCACCTACAGCTGTGGCGACAGCCGCCAAAATACCATTGCTGCGGCTACCAGCTGTCTGCCATATGATGACCACAGCCGGATTTCTGCCACAAGAAGGGTGGAACTCCGGCTGTGGTCATATTGGCGGATGGCGGTAAGGTGGCGCTGCTACCACCAGCAGCACCACACCAGTAGACCGCCGCCAGCCGTATTAGGAGAAATCATACGCCAGGCGGTGTTTTGCTGGTGGGCGCTGCTGACCCGTCCCCTGCAGGAAGACCCCCTGGATCCAGGTAAGTCGGGTCTCCAACAGGGGACGGGGGTGAGGGGTGTTGTGTGTGTGATTGCGGGTGTGTTCAATGTTGACTGCGTGCGTGAATGTATGGAAGTGTGAGTGCGTGTATATATAGTAATCATAATGCGTGTATGTTTTGAAGTGTGTGCGGATGTGTGTGTGATTGGATGTATGTATGTGTGAATGAGTGTGTGTCTGCGTGTGTGAAGGGGAGACATCGATTTAGGGGTTGTGGGGGGATGTTTGGAGAGGAAGGAACTCCCTGTCACTGATAGGGCCTACTGCCATGGTTTTCGTGGCATTACGAATGCCACGAAAACCATGGCAGTAGGTGGGGTCATAATCCCGCAGGCGGCACAATGGCGGCTGCCGGGCTGCAGATGGTTATCTCCAGCCCGGCGTCTGATACCCCCATGGTGGTCGGAGTGGTACATAATGTGGTGGTAAGTACCGCCAGCCTGTTGGCAGTACTACCGCCACATTATTGCCGACTGCCAGGGTCATAATGAGCCCCTCAGTTCTATACAAGTTTTAAGTAACAGTCAAGGTGCAGAGCGTTCTCTTTTAGAGTTTTAAGCTTCCTTGTCACTTTTCCAAGTCAACACTGTCAGTGAAGAGCACCTTTTCTTATACATCGCAAGTACCTTTAGTTAATTTAATGGAGGATCTGCGAGAGCCCTCAGCATAAAATAAATATTACACAAAAGGGCTGAAACTGCAGGTCATGTTTTGCATAAATCAAATCAAATCTATTGAGCAGTCCATAAATTAAGTGGTCTATTTAAGATAGAGAGGTGTATTCTAGTTAAGATAGTAATGGCCAATAAAGATTGTAAATTTACTAGGCCTAATGATATCTAGGAGAAAGAAAATTCATGAAAGATTGGATTGTCATGGTAATGAAGACAGGTGATGGACTTTATCATGAATTCAACCGTTGCAGTCATGGCTTTAGGAGTTAAGGGTCACGACTTCTCATGAGGCTTGATTCCTGTCACTATTTGCAAAAATGCACTTCTATACATCTAGAGAAGGAAGGGCAGATTCATACATTCGAGCAGATGTCAGAGTGGGTTGGTCAGCCTATAACTACGTTCTTGAATTAAATATATCTACTATCTCATCAATTCATCATGAATTTGTTTCCTTTGCTCTGGACGGACAGCTTGCTTGGCTTTGTTGGGTAATGGCCTGGACCAACAGTAATTGATATCTCTGTCTATGTGGTTCTTTGCTGGTTTGTGGAACATGGTGGCATTCCAGTTCACTTTGGTTTTGTGGCTTGTCAGAATCCCTTTCAGAGGAGGACAGGGTATGCAGGGGTTACTGGACCCAACCATGGAGGTTGAGGTCTTTTACTTCTGATGTCCCAGGCCTTGACCTACTATGGGTCCTGAGCAACTAGGCCAAATACCGTTTCGGCACTTGACCCTCAGTAGTAGCTGTGGTCAAGCAGTCAAGACACCCTTGATGGTGCGGGATGGGGTGTAGCTACAAGTCAGTGAACATGACTCATAATTCAAAGTGCAAATAGTACAAACAATTAATCAATGTCCAGTCCAATACTTGCTATCATAGAAAAGAGAAGTATTTAATTTCGAACTCTACACATGTAAAGGTATACGACTTTTATAAGCAATAGCACAATCCCCATTGAAGTCGGGGCTTTAGTAGTTGTCAGGCCAATCCCTGTCCCACCCTCCTTAGTGTAATCTGATCTCATCCACAGGTAATTACTTTGGGTCACATCCCATTCCATCATTTTTGGCAGACTGTTACATGCCATACTGGAACCAATCTTATATACATCAGCCTTGACTGCTCTAAAAGGAGCAGTCCAGCCCTAACTGCCATACTACGTCCCTGCAGCATTTTTTGGGTTACCTAAGCCAGTGGTTCCCAACCTTTGGTCCGGGGACCCCTGCGGATCCGGGAAGCCTTTTCGGGGGGTCCGTGACTGCTTAGAAAAATATTATTAACAGTTTAGATCCCCAGCTTTTAGTAATGACTAAGTGGAGGGTCCCCGGATTCCAATAACAATTCAGTGGGGGTTCAAGTAATGATAAAGTGTGTGTGGGGGGTCAACAGAAGTCAAAAGGTTGGGAACCACTGACTTAAGCAAACTTCCTATGTGGAGATGTTTGCCAAGAAGCTCTACTTAAGCCTCACCTCACAACTAAGGCCCAACAGGCTGAAATAGGTGTGGGGATTGCTTCTGTTCCTGTATATTGAAGGCCTGGTTTGAACAGTTCATTCTGACCCAACACTGATTTGCATGTGGCTTGTTTATGAGTGTAAAGGGGCACAGCCAAGCTAAAATAAACAATCATCAGGAATGCAGCTAGAAATGATTACAGTGGCTATGGTTGCTACATGGCCAGTATATTTCCAGCATGATTGGCACTTGTATGTTCAGGCCATTAAAAGGAAAATAAGGAAAATCAGCCAAAGATGGCATTTTTCTTCTTTTGCATAAAATAGGGTTGTGTGAAATGTACATAATTTGCTTTTGCTTAATTGCATAAAATTGAGGAAAATGAAATAAAATTATGTGAAATTCAAAGCCGGCATTTGGCTCACATTTTAGTTTGAGACTCTTCTCATCTATCTTCCTCGTGAAGACACACTGCACTAAAGAAATAGGCCAAAATCCTCAGGTGCTGCAAACAGAAGCTGCTCCAGGTTTGGTTAGTCAAGTTATTTCTGTGTGCTAAATATTTGCAGCAAACACGCAGTTGTGCAACATAGAGTCATATCCCAATTTCGCGAATTTTGCATAACAAGTGTAACATGAAAATGCAGAAATTTCGCAAGATTAGCCGTCATGATGGAAATTTCACCCCGGGCACTCTTAAAACAGCACATGCAAGCAGTAATCACTTAAAAAGACTACAGGGGCCGCCTAAAAGATTCCCGGAAGAAAGCCGATGCAAACAGAAGCAGAAATATCATCTTAAAAAGAATAAAGAGGGAAAACTAAATGATTATTAATGTGCCAGGTGCTGGCCCTTCCTCCACCCTAAAACTTGAACAAATTGCCTTTTTCACTCAGAATGGCGGCAACCCTACAAATGGGCCATCTCAAGTGGGTAATTATCAGTCGCTCAGATTAATTGAAACATTCCACCCATCATTTTCCTGCTGTCTTCATGGGTGTCCTGACATGTCCCTTTGCAACATCGACGCCTTTGAAGGTATTTTTGATCCACTGTTCGGTTCTTTTCAAGCAAAGGCAAAACAAGCCCACGCCATATCTCGACGCATCCAGCCTACTTTGAAAAATAAAAAAAGCTAGCGCTGGCGTGTCGGGAGCCATTACCTGGATTAATACAGTAATTTAAATTCCCAGGGAGGTCGGTTCCGAGCATGGCTTCCCATAGTTTGTCACACTTCAAAACTCGGCAGAAAAAATGAAAATAAATCGTAAACACTTAGGGCTACATTTCCAAGCTCGCATGGGGAAATGCATGCACCGACACCCCCTAAACAAATAACTAGATTTCTATGCATCCCTTCTAGCGTCTGACATTGAAAATATCCCCTTTATTAACAAACAGCCTCTGGGGAGATATTTATGACCGCAAAGCTGATATAAAAAATAAAAACGTCGCATAAGTTTCTCAAACAAGAGGGCCTGCTCTTGATACGTCCTCTGCCAAACAGACCGCAAGCCTTAAAGGAGACTGACGCCATACCTTGCCACTCGTTGGTTACGTCCTGGATAATGCTCCACGGTGGCTACACGTAACCACGTGGTTAAGTTGAATGTGGATGACTTGGCAGATGAGAATGCTCGTATTTAAACATTGCACACAAACTATGATACCATTCATATCCGAGTGATATATAGGCAGAGTTTCCTGGAAAAAGTCAAGTTATGTATTCATTTTTTGTGAAGTAACCTGTCAGACCCCTAAAACCGAAATGACGCTAACTTCCTTAATTATATACGCCGTTCGCTGCAAAAGTTAACACGAGTGCACGCGAGCGCTACTGTTTTCTGTTTGCAATGCTTGTGTTATTATTATTATTTTTTTAAAGCAGTTCCTAGCGCCAGTTTTGCATTTCATGTAATTACACATGATTAGGCGTACTTTTCTCGAAAATTCGGCGAATTATGCTAAAGCGGGTTATCTCCTGCTACTGCCCATTTCTGCTGGATGGTGCTGTAGTCAGCCACCATTAGTTGTGGGAAACGTAGCATAATACAATTCGACACTCAGTTTCCTTTGTACCCATACATCGAGGCGCTATGAGACCTCCTTAGAGTGGTATACAGTGCTTTGCTATAGCATCAAATAAAATATAGTGTATATATTTGTGTTGACTTGCTTCATGTTCATTTCTTTTGAATTCACACTGTAATTTAGTTTGTACAGTTTTTCCACTGGAAACTAGGACGATGTTTTCAAATTCAGACTTACGTGAGTAAGATAAATTATATTAATAACAATTTCAATTATAGCACACCTTTGTGCATGTAATGAGATGTACGTAAATAAGCCGTAGTTTGATACATTTTGAGTACAAATGCTATAAAACGACATAAATTGTTAGAGTTGTCAGTTTCATGTACTCTCCTAGGAATGTGATCATTACTATCCCTATCCCGTTTCAAGTTGATCTTCCTTGTGTGGTGACGAGTTGGAAACATGGTAAGCGCAAGATATTCTTTCGGTGTTGTAGTATGTCAAGTGGGAACATATTTTTTTAAATACATTTTTACCTCAAGGACACTGACTTAATAGCTCTAGACTCTTAATAAAACTTTGAGTAGTCAGTGATACTACCACAACACTAGGTTCCAATGGAAGATGGTTTGGAAACATTTGGCAGCCATATGAGGCTCAAAACATCGTTGTAGATTGCAGGATCCTATTTGGCATCCTCAGAATTATTTGAACGACCTATGGTCCCAGCAAGTACCACAGGACTACATTCCATTGTGGAGGCTGTCCCCATCAAGTCCCGTCAAGACCTCTGGTATGCAGCAGATCTTGCAGGCATTCGTAACTGGGATAGGGCCTGTTCCATGTGAATCAGCCATGCAGGTGCGTGCTTTTGTGTCCTACTACTGCCCCATCTTAAATTCTGGTGAGGGGCAGAGAACCTAGAAGTTCTTTCGTGGTGAACATGTAGTCAGTGAAGATCTTTGAGACTAGGGGTCATATGCGCATTTTTCCAAACTCCTGTTTTCAAAAGAGCTCCAATTTGTTTTCGCTGCCTTTCGCTGGTGGTTTTGAGGCAGGAATACGAAGTAATCACTACCATGAAGTCTGGTCATATGTGCTTTTTAGGAACGTCGTGAACAGTGGAGGTCAGTGCAATAATCCCAGTGATTTACTTTCAGGAGACTAAAGGCGATAAAAAGCATAGTTTCAGAGTAAGGCAAAGGGAATCTTTATAGAGCATTCATATAGATTTAGCACAGTATGTTGTGATTCATAGGATACATTAAAGAGTGCTGTGGGGTATCCATATTTGCTTCAAGCACTTTGATTTAATTTTGCAGCTAACAATTGATCTGACTTATCTGAAATTAGTAGGAGATTTCAGTGTGTTGATGGAATCTTTTCTCTTAGTAGCATCTGTGGAGCTGTTAGAGAATATAGTAAGAAATAGATGCTTTCCAAAATGTGCAGTGGTCAACATTGCCTGGTTCGGATCACTGTTCCATGAAAGATAATACTTGCTTTCCATAGAGATCATTTAGGAGTCGCAGCTGTGACACTGGCTTTGCGACCCCTGGCTTCAGAGGTCGCAAAAGCAGTACCAGAAACAGTGGCAGCACGTTGTTATGATTGTTGGTTGAGGCTCCTTTCTCTTTATCTTCTCTCATTGTTTGTCTTACACTAATAGTGAACAATGTTTAATTATTCACTATTAGTGTAATAAAAAATGGAGTACAATTGGCTGGATTAGACCCTCCCTCACTACTGAGGTCAGCAAAAAAAATGCTTTTAAATGTATGTTGCGTATGTGCTTGAGGGTGAGTGTGCTGAGATGAGCAAAGTGTGTGCGTAAGTGTGAATGTGTGTAGGTGAAAACATGTGCGTGTGAGCGGAGTTGATGGTCAAAATGGGTGTGTGACGCCACTTCCTCTACCCTTGAAATTTTGATGAAATGACATTCATGTTGCTTTCTTGTTCTTGTAACGTGGGTACGCTACCTCAATCGGCCCTGAAGATACCCTTAAAAAAATGGGCTGTGATGCATCAGTTTACTTCGTCTCAGACACCTTACTTGTTCTTAAAATTCTCACTTTTTGGGTATACTACTGGAAAATGTGATATTCTGCCCACCAAGTCTACAGACTTACACAGTGGTAAACTGTAAAATCTCTCAAACATTTGGTATTTTTTTGGGGGGGGAAATGAAAAACTACAAGTTTGATGCACAGTCTTCATGTTTGAAAGATCCGTCTGGCAAACTATTCATACAGTGACAGGAACCGGCATGACAACGGTTCCCGCCAATGTATAGGAATGTCTGGAGAGCCGGTGGACATCTTTAAGTCTAGTGGGTGGAGTAAAGGCAAGGCGGTGGAAGGAAAGATAAAACCTTTTAGTGAAATCAGGTCGGCGAGAAAATCTAACACAAACACAGCTGACCAGACTCAGTACCAACTACCAAGTCAACACCCCCCCCCCCCCCCCCCCCCCCGGAAGCTACATCCCTGTGTGTTCATCCCCTAATATTTCAGTTGATTGTGTTTCGGCTCAATAATGGAGAGCAGGCCGTTTCTGTGCCTTCCTTTTGACTTCCATATCCCGGTACGTTTTTTTAGGCTTGCCACACAAATGACTTTCGCAGCAATGGGACTCAAAGGCTTTTCAGAATAAATTCTGCTGAGCTATAACTAGTAAGGAAATAAACAGGTCTTTTATTAATGGCGATATTGCAACATGACTGTTCAAGACACTTGAACTGATGCTCTGAATTGAAAAGTAGGGTCGATAAAAAGGCAAAAACTCCTTTCGTCTTATATAGTGGAAGGTTATCTAAAGCATGGGCTGTGTTATGCTGACATAATGTGAAGACCATTTATCAGTGAGCACTAGTAATTGAAAAATGCCTCTTTTCATAACCCCAACAGTTTTGCTTGTTAAACAGAACTGTGTTGCCATAGTGATATACCCCCTCAAACCCTCTATGAACTATACCTTAATGACCTCTAAGTTAAGTGCCTGCTTCTCTATATTGCCACACTTTTACATTCAACATAGTGCAACTGTTACTTGCTAACACCATCTCTTATGATGCTACAAGATCCAACTTCCATTGCTGTTTCCTGATTCTAGGGAAACACCATGCTAGAGCATCTCCAGCAGATGTCAGCCAACCTTCGCTATGGCTTTTGGTCATGTGCAGTAGAGGTCTGCCACAGGTCTTAGAAATAAGTAGGGACAACTTTGTTTTTAATTCTTTTGATTTGCCAAGAAGTTTAAAATTACATGCAAAGTCAGTGTCACAGAATGAATAGACAATAATGACAAATTTCACAACATAGTAACATTAATTTGAACCATAATAAGAATAACTTTACATAGTTAAATAAGAATAAGTGCGTTTATATTGTCTCCCTGGAGTATTTCAGATTGTTTTTCTAGTATCCATCCGAGCAGAAAACAAGCTTTCCCCTAGTCCGTACCCTGATTATTTCGCTCAGCCATGTGAGAATTAAGGTATATGTTGCTATTTCCAGTGCTTCGTTATTACTGATCTTTCAAATAGCATTGCAATACATTTTTCTCATGGCCAGTTGTTTCTTCAACATATGATGTAAATCACAGTTCGGCAGTCATGGGGTCCTGAGGAATATGAGTAAAACGTTTGGACTTGCATAAAGCAAAAACGTTTTGCCAGAAATTTGATACTGTGAGACAGGATCTTGCAGTGTGAAGCCAGCTTCCTATTCACACTGTGAAGCATCAACAAGTACATAGGTTCAGATTTAAATTAATCTTTCACAAAAGAGTAGATGTGAGA
This sequence comes from Pleurodeles waltl, assembly GCF_031143425.1. Lineage (NCBI taxonomy): Eukaryota > Metazoa > Chordata > Amphibia > Caudata > Salamandridae > Pleurodeles > Pleurodeles waltl. Next base: position 303,502,979 of record NC_090451.1, on the reverse strand, counting down.
TAAATAGCCCATTTGGTGTAAGTTACATTCTTCTAAAATTCGCACCTCTGACTGAATTAAAATGGATGTCAGTTTTTGTTTTAGTTATATCTGCTGTCAAAGTAATTGGTGTCTGTTTTTCCTGTTTTTGTGGTGTTTTCTTGAAATGATCTGCACCTTTTGCTTAACTGAGAATTCTTTTTGCCTGGATCATGTTTCCAAAAGAACATATAGAGGACCAAAGTAATCAACAATCAGGGGGCAGATTACTGTGAAAAGGCATCTCTTGGTCTCGGGTTAAATCCCTAGTATTGGATGCGTGCGGTGAGGGCCTGGCGTCTTAGTCCAGCTTGGAAACCATAAAATGGAAACACCCTCCTGATTATTTGAAGAGCCTTGAGAAAGCCCCAGGTGTATATACCCCAGGGGTCGAAACAAACACGTGTCGGCTGTTGCCTCTGGCAGTTGACTCTCAAGTGTGCTATAATAAACGTTCACTAGACTCATTGATTTGATTCAGTGCATTAATCAATAATATTATGGATAGTGTGAAGATTTGTACGTACATACTGGACTCATGGTGGGTCTACCAATCTCTTTCTTGCAACCCAAATTAACCTGTGTTCAGCCCTTGGGGAGCTTGGCACAGAGCAGTCAGGCTTAAATCAGAGGCAATGTGTAAATTGTTCAACAGTAACAAAGTGAAAATGCATCACAAAAAGAATCCCACACCAAATTAGACAAATTTAGTATTTTATAATAAATAAAACAAGACCAAAATGACAAAAAATCCAATCAATATTGGTAAAAATAGCACCGAAAAACACAGCCCACCAACATCGCGCTGGACTGGGACAATGTCACAAGTTCAGGCCGACCACAATGGAGTGCAGGCCGGCAATAGGGGTCCAGTTAGGCCTGCTGAACAAGAATACCTTAAATCCTGGTTGTGGAGTGTTGCAAGGTCTAGCGTTGAGGATACACTGGGCAGTCAAGGCGATGTATTAGTTCCAAGGAGCAGAGATGCAAGCTCCTGCATTGTCGTCAAGGATTCCTTCGATGAGAGGGCTTGCATTGCGAAGTCCGGAGTTGAAATATGCAGCCAAGGTGATGCATTAAATCCGAAGAACTGCAAAGCTACAATGGGAGAACCTGCATTGTCATCGAGGATCCCGTCAGTGGGAGCTTGCGATGCTCAGTCCATCTTCGAAGATGCATCGCACAGCAGTGGAGATGTGATGCTTCCAATGACCTGTGAGCCTGAAATGTGGAGTCCTGAATAATGCCTCGGCTCTGCTGGTTCTACCAATGGGCTTAAAGAGCACCTACAGCCCCAATTGCAAGGGTCCAGGACTGGGCTAGCTCCACTTGGCAGGGTAGGACTCACAGTTGCAGAATCTAGGTTACAAGGGACTTGGCCCTTGGTGTCACTCTGGTGGCCCTGGGTACAGGTTTGCAGATCCACTCCTTCTCACCCAGGCAAGAGGGCAGCAGGTCAGCACAGCAGGGCAGGTAGTCCTTCAGGGCAGTAGCACAGCAGTCCTTCTTCCTTTCGCTTACAAACAAGCTGCACCAACCAGTGATATCTGGTCACGCTAGACCGGGACAAAGTCAAAAGTTCAGGCCAACCGTGATAGAGCGCCAGCTGGCTACAGGAGCCTGTTGGGCCCGCTGAACAAAAATACCTTAATCCTGGTTGCATTGATGTAAAGGATGCGGGGAGCAGGCTGAAGCAATGCACCAGTGTTGATCCCCACAGTGAAGGCAAGGCCTCAATATCTTTCCTCTCAGTAGCTAACGTGTCAATTTTCTCCACGCAGCAGTGGCCATACGACGGGTCTAATTTACGTAACAGGGACAATGCGTTGGGTCTGAAATGCAGCATTTCTGAAGTTGATGCGCCGAATTTGATCTGAGCTGTAGAGGCAATGCGTTGACTCTGATCCATGTAATTGGGCTGATGTGCCTGTTCCTAAGCATGTAACACAGGCAATGTGCAGGTTTTGATCTGCACAGCTGCAGCGATGCATCAGTTCTGACTGCAGCAGCACTTTTTATACCCACTTCCAAAGTCTTAGAACTGGATTGGCACCACTTGGCAGGGCAAGACTTACATTTGGCATAGTCCAAGTGCTGTTTCAGATGAGTTGGAAGTCTATTTTGTCCCTAAGACTTTGGAAAAGAGGAGACATGCAAGCAGGCCCTATGAGTCACTTTGGTTATGGGTTGGAGAGATGCAGGTCCAATCCTTATCACTCCCAGGCAAGGAGGGTGGCAGGCAGCTGGTTAGCAGAGCAGGAGTCCAGCAGAGTAGCTGTCCAACAGAGTGGCAGTCCTTGTAACAGCACAGCAGTCCTTCCTGGCAGAGTCTCCACCAGTCCACAAGTGTACTTACATAGTGGTGTCAGAGGTCCACTATTTATACGCGGTTGTGCCTTAGAAGTGGGGAAGACTTCAAATAAAGGTCTTTGAACTGCACAGAGGACCTCCCAACCTGGGCTCCATCTCACTACAGGTGGGTATGCATCCCTTTCTGTGAGGATGGTACACAGCTTATTCAGGTTTAAGTGTCAGCTCCTCCCCACCATCCTGCCCATAATGGCCCATCAGGATGTGGATGGCCCATCAGTCACACCTAAGCCCCCTGTCTAAAGGGAATGCACAAAGTCCAGCTGTCCCCCACCCCAGACGTGTATTTGGAGTCCGGCATTAGGCACCAAATGACTGCAATTTAAAATTCGACTTTACCATAAATTGTGATTTTAACTTGTTAGTCCAAAGACCCCAAACTCAAAACACATATCTCTTCCAGATTGTGAATTACATTTAAAAATGTAATAGTCTAATCACAATATTATGCTATGGGAAAGATAGGCCTTGCTGTAGTGAGAAACAACTGTGGAAGCCTTTCCACTACCAGGACATGTAAAACTTAAATGTACATGACCTGCCCTTTAAATACATGGCAGCCTGCCCTCTGGGCTGTCCAGGGTCTACCGTAGGGGTGACTTCTATGTATAAAAAGGGAAGGATTGGACCTGGCCAAAAGGTTAATTTGCCAGGTCAACATGGCAATGTAAAAGTTGTACGAGTTTGGAATACGAGGTTGTTAGCATGACTGTCATGCCTGGAGTATCCTCTCAGGTAGTTAGAGGCTCTAAAATAAAGGTCAAAGAAGATGGGGGAAGGGACATCCCTGTGTTGTGCTTGGACTCATCTTTAAGAATGTGCATACTTGCGAGGTAATAATTATATTTGCCTGAACGGTCTACTACAAGATGCTTATTGTCCTCTTCCACCTTGAGAGGGGCCATCAATTGTGTGGAGAATTTTGACGATACTGTTGGGATTGGAAGGGATGCAATGAAAGACTTTAGGAGATTTAAACTGAGTTCTTGCTGTCTATAGTAGATATCATTACAATGCTCTAGAAATATGTAATTTATTTCCTTATTGTTACTAGTTCTCTCCTAGGTCAGCGTATGTCTCATTATTATAAATCCTTTTTGATTTTTCCCTTGCTTACCAGGATTAAAACTTTCTGGAGTAGTCACTCTCATTGTGGAACTCCTGTATACAGGTGTACTCCTTTAATTGTGCTTCCGTATAACAATAATGCTTTAAATTCTCTTACACTTTTACCCATTCTTCTCCATTTTTAGGAAAGTTGTCTATCATAAATATTTCACGTGTCTTTAATCTTTGCCTCTAAATCTACCATATACTCTTTAATCCTTTATCTATCATATCATACGCAATGAATCTTCCTCAACCTCTGAGTAATCAGCTGAACCCTTGTTCCTTTGAAATGATTCTTCATTATACTCATTAGTATCATCTACCCATTTTTCAATCTCTAACAGTAATTTATTAAAAGTTTATCTTGAGATCTGTGAGATTTTCTATAATAACTTTATATTGAGTTCTGTACCTGAATGGTCCGAGTTACCATTTGGGTGAAATTTCTGATGCTTAAATTGGAGAGAGGAAATGTACCAAAAAATCCATTCATTCAGTGTCGTCTCATGAATAAGTGCAAATTAGCTCTTTTCTATCTGGGTACTCCATTTGCCACAGATCTAACAGATATAAATCTGTTAGATATTATGAAATTATTTTTACAGTTCCAAACTTTATATTATTGCCTATTTTGGCTAGAGGAATAAATATTAAAGTTCACATTTCCCCCAATTATATATTTATTCCTTAAAGCTATAAGGGCTAGAAAAAAGAGCTACTATTGGAAAAGGCTTGTTTCCCTCAAGGCATAAATGTTCGCAAACACCGGTTGTTTTGAGGGCATGGTGCAGCTAACTCAGTCCTAACATCCCCCAATATCTGACTCAAAATTATATACCTTTATATCTAATTTAATGGAAAATAAATTGCTACTTTTCTATGCCCAGCGTTGGCTGAGGAAAACAAATCCACATTGCAACCATGATTGATTCAATCATGTTAAAATTATCAAAATGTATGGTTCAATATGTGTTTCTTGTAAAATAAAAAGACTAGTTCTGGAATCAAACTTATGCCCCTTTTCTTTTGCTTCTCAAATAAAACATTTTTTTAAATGGGTTTCAGATTTTTATGTGTTTTGTTTTTAGATTTGGTTTGTTTTCTTTCAATTAACTGCACAAACTATAGTGTGACACGGCCACTTAAAAAAAAAAAGTGGAAAAAAGTACTTTTTTTACTGATGTTTTGTGTATTGGAATTCCATCAGCTTTTCCCCAACTCCGCGATCTTCTTTGCCACACCACACATTAACATTGGTTGTGGATTGCATGTAGTACAACCCATCTCTCCAGAAATATTTCATTGTGTTCCTGTGTTCTGGCTTGCCCACACCAGAATTACCTCCTTTGTCATCTACTGAGCTTGATGTTGCAGAGTTTGCGGATTACCTTTATAGCACTGAGTTTTTCTTCTTGAGGGTAATGTGATAAAATCTCCAGAACTATGGAGTCCGTAGACTTGGGATCTAGTCTGTGGACTTCGTGTTTTCATAAAATATTTGAGTTCACTATCAAACCAGCTACTGTAAAGAATCTGACTCCAGCTTTCTCCTAAAATACAGTTGAATGACTAATTAGTGTGATTTTAAACTGTTTAAATGTCCCTAAATTCACAATTTGTTTCTATTCAAGTTTTCAAATTTTAAAAGGGCCCAACATTGGCCCACAGGCCTAGTGGGTTTGTGAATGTGACCAGGTGTTCCTAAACTTTATAGAGGACGTAAACTTGGTCCAAGAGTCTTGGTGTTTGTGATACTGGGCAAGCATTAGCGAACTCTAAGGGGAGAATATGTTTGCTCAAGACCTATAGGGTTTGTGAATGTGGCAGAAAAATAGCAAATTTCACAGGTGGCCTAACAGCGGGTTCCCAATCCCACAACCCCATATTCAAAGTCTGATACCGAGCATGCATATACTTTTTAATTTCAAAATAAAGGGGGAAGGGACCTTGTCTTGGGGAGCAGAGTTTGATCATCATGCCTTCATATGCCTCAATTTGTTTTCCCTGATGCGGCCATCAAGCATGGTGTGGGTATTGACAGGCATAACAACATTTTCCAGTCACAGCCAGTTAACCACTTTAAAAATAACTCGGAAACCTTCCCTCTACCTCATCCAAATATGTATTTTTTAGAAGTAGTTCCCGTCCTAACACCCTCCTACATTATTCTTCTCACCCATCCCACTTTTTGAAAACATAAATGTAGCATTTGGCGTCCTTCATCCATTCTAAGCACTTCTTCCTCCACGCTGCACTATCTGCTCCCAATCAGAGACCCAGTGCCCCTGTTTCACCACCTCCCTCGGAGTTCTGGAGACACGAGGAGGTAGCGGGTTCCTGTCTGCCAAAGCACCGGTTTTGTGTCACTGTTCTGACGTCAGAGCAGTGAATAATCATGTTTCGAAACCCCCGTCAATGGTAATCTTCCTATGGGAGCAATACACAATACTGCATTTGGAATACACAAACTACTGTGTTTGGAATTGGTCCGGAAAACCTGCCGTGTGTCCTGACATGAGCATTTACTTTTCATTAAAGAAAATGCATTTAGATTTGTACCAGTTTTTCTACAGGCTGAAATGTTTGTTTTTGTTTAAGAACACATCCTATTGCAAACCAAAATCAATCGAGCAGAGCCTGTTCATAAATCAGAGAATAAATCATTGGCACTTATAAAAGCTGTGTTTGCTGTAGTTGGCAGTACTTGGCAGCCCACTTGGCTTTGCCTCTTGATGTTTTAAAAAAAAATCTTGTCCTTTTTGTAGGAATGAAATGAGTTGCTTCAGTCCAAACAAAATATTAATTAGGAATTCAATAGCGGTGCTGAAAACCGAGGACCACTGTATTCTTATCATTTGACCTCTTAGCATCCAAGTGTTCTGCTGGAACAGGTTCGATGACATGTTGCTGCTGGCTGTGTGTTTGTGCACATTATCACTCACTTTTGTCAGTAATTGTCAAGCAGAGGAAAGCCGCACAGTATGTCGGCCAATGCACTGCATGCTTGTGATGATGCGGGCCTTCAGCTCTAGCCACGTGCCTATGTCTTCAGAGGGCCTTATATGTCTTATGTAAAAGCAGATTCTTGTTTTGTCAGACAGGTCTTTTACTTGTTGTGGGGCCTAGATTAAAAAAGCGCAAGTTTAGCCTCTGCTTACAAATCCTTGGGATAAAATAAGACACATCTCCATTGAAACACATCCCAGTGGCATATTTCAAGCGGGTGTATTTTCCATTGTATTTTTGAAAATGTTAGTAGCAGGGGGTGATGCTTGACACAATCAGTAAAACGAGTTGTTTGTGTTTAAAGGCCACTGAATTTTGTGAAATATGCGGTTGGGAGAATGGTTGGAAAAAGTGTTGCACGTGAGTCAATAAAGTTTGTCAATTGTCCAAGATGACACAGGGTTTAAAGACAAATGTGCGGGGTTGATGTATGACTGAAAGGAGTTTTTGAGCATTTATGACATCGGTTGATGTAATAAGACATTACAAGCACATGAAATGTCTGAAATGTCTGGCAAAGACAGAATTTAAAGATCTATTTGAAAGAGGATTTAGCAGTGGCGGCCCGTCCTTTAGGGCGGAGGGGCCACGCCCCCCCACCCCATGAAGAGTGTCTGTCAGGCTGAACAAAGGTCAGCCTGACAGACACTCTTTATGTTCAGGTCAGGCAGCCAGGAGCAGACATGCGCGATTTGCGCAGACTCCTGGCTGCCTGAGCTGAACTTTGCTGGGCTGAGGAGATCACGACCCCTATGGGCGTGACCTCCTCGGCCCAGCAAAGGTGCCTCCAGGCCCTCCCCTGGGTGACGAGGAAAGCGTCACCCATTGACACTCTCCCTGGGCGCTTCAGGTTTAAGCCCTGAAGTGCCCAGGGCGAGTGTCAATCAGTGACACTTCGTCACAGAGTGGGGTGGGGTCAGCTGTCTCACTGACCCCATCCCACTCTGTGACGAGGCAGGGACTGCTGCCTTCCCTCATTGGCTGACCTAAGGTCAGCCAATGAGGGAAGGCAGCAGTCTCTACCCTCCTGGGACCTGGAGGCTAAAGGTAAGTGTGTGTGTGTGTGTGTGTGTATGTATGTATGTGTGTTATGTTTTACATTGAATGTTTGGTGTGCGCATGCATGTTTGAGTGTTATGAGTGTTGTTCATGGATGTGCGTGCGTGTGTGTGTGAAAGAATGAATGTGTTTGATCTTGTAAAATGAATGTTTGGTGCGTGCGTGCATGTTTGAATGGAATGAGTGTTGTTAATGGATGTGAGTGCGTGCGTGCGTGTGTGTGGAAGAATGAATGTGTGTGAATTTGTAAAATGAATGTTTGGTGCGTGCGTGCATGTTTGAATGGAATGAGTGTTGTTAATGGGTGAGCATGCGTGCGTGTCTGGGTGTCTGGGTGTGAAAGAATGAGTCTGTGTGTGTGTGTTTGTGTGTGTGCCCCGCCCGCCCTCCTCCCAAAGCTGCCGGCCGCCACTGGGATTTAGTTGTATTGGATACTTACCAATATTTGTTTGAAAACATTATTTGAAAGGATGCATTTTACAGCATGTGATCTCGGTAACATTGGTCAACATTTTGGAGAATTCAAAAACATATTTAAAAGGGATTGGGGGAGTACTGTGGCTGGATGAGATAATTCTAGTTCACATTTCGTCAGAAGTCTATTTTGAAGAGGGCTTGTCCTTCAAAGCCAAATAAAGTTTGTAATTAGCTAACATGAAGGCCAGGTCTCCAAAGTTGACACCATGATCACTGATTGATACCTCTTGGTGGGAATCAACATCTGTTCTACAAGCCCACACTGACTAATGAATGGGAAGCTATCAATGCTTAAACGTCTCAGTCGCCTATATGAAAGCATTTACGCACACATATGTACAAAGGTATTGTGCTTTAATTTTATTCCTCCGACAGGCCCAGTTTCTGTCTGTGGGCAGCCAGACTCCTTCACTCCGATTCTCTCTCTGTTGCTAACTTATTCTCTCCCTCTCTTTATTTTAAATGACCAGCCTACCGACCGTACAATAAAAGGATACCCAGATTAGGAAAGCTCTTTGATGCCACTCTAAGCGTGCACATGTTGGTGATATAACATAAATCTTTATGGTAACAAGCCAGGAAGAATAGGCTGTTTAGTTGGGGTATCATCAATCTTACATATGTTTGCCTCGGAGGACACGATGCCCGTCTCCTGCGTCTGGTATATCTGCAAGTTAACTCAACGGAGATGAACAAACTGTTGTGGGCCTAGACTTCCTATTACTCTATTATACTATGCCACGGAGGGACAAATTTGCTAGCCCTGGATTCCCTGAATCTGTACGGTCACACGCCCACTGGTTAGATCAATAGGCGTAAACGCGAACAGAACACGCGTCCTCCACTACCCACCCGGGGCCACCTTTGACTTAGTTACCTAGAAGCAGTTGAAGCCAACAGTAGTTACTGTCGCACTACCCTGAACATAGCAAAAGTGATGAAACCAATATGAGTTTGAGAAAGAAGCAAGATAAACAGCAAGGAGAGTTGTGGTCTAAGACATTTGCTGACACAGTTATCTAAGTTAACGTCACATGATTGAACACAAATATTCTTTGGAGCTCGAGAAGCTGGCAAATAAAAAACATTTCGTGGAGTTGCCTGGGTTGTCTTGTTGTTTGATTGGAGTAAACATCAGACACTCATTTGTTATGAAATATAACTCGGCACTCTGATGTGCCGTTCAGTTACAGTTGGCTCAATAAGAGAAAACAAAAAAATATATTCAAAATGTAATGTACAGATCAGGTCCTCCTGATGACGAAACAAAGTACAAGATGGTCCAATGATTTTACGTCAAAAGCTCGCATAGTCTCAATACATTGTTTGCTCTCATGCATCACTTGCTTGTGGCCTGGACACATTACAATTCCTGCAGCCTAACATCAGACACTCCTTCACCTCCAGACTGATTTTCTTCAACAAATAAAATAGTACTACAGACTTAATATATAGCCAAATGAAACTACAAAATGTTATGAAAAAAGGATTTCTTTCATTGGCTTAAGTCACGATTGATAAGAACAATTCAAAACATGGGTCATAGTGGTAGTTTTTTAGAATCTAAAATAGTGTTTCAGATTCCACTTGTGTGGAAACCCTGTCTCTCCAATGACGTGTAACCCCAGTAGGCGGCGTGGGAGTTGAGATCCGTGCACTCCTTTGTAATTTTCCATGCTTGGCAATCGCTCTCCATTTTTTTAGTCACATGTCTTGCCGTGTAAAAAAGACTCTGAAAACTCGTGTTCCCTTCATCTGTGTTTTTGAAAACTTAAGTAAGAATTCTGCAGCCATGATTAAATAGATCATATACTGGTAAATAATTAGAATGCCTTTCTGGAAGCAGTTCAAGCAGTGTCTTTAATCATGTTTGGTTGATTATTTATTAGTTTCAGTGGGAAATCAGTGGCTGGACAAACTAAAATATGTCTTCCATAAAATACTCCGGGCTCCGAGGCCGCAGCAAACATTTATGGAAAGTGTCTTTTGTCTGCCAATATGAATTGACCGCGAGATAAAATATTCCTCTTCAGCGTGTTTAACATGCAGAGGGGAGAGGCGTCCAGGAGGGAGGCCGGTGTCTGCCGCCTGACTCCAGGCGCTCCGCTCTCTCCTGCGGTTGTACCGAAGCCACGACGCCTCGCGGAAGAAGAACCGTCTTTCATTTTTTTTCCAATTACATCTGCACACAGTGAGTTACAATGTGTGTAAATGTCAGAAAGATGATCAAGGATTTAGCACATTAGATCAGGGGCGTAGGAGACACTAAATTTCTGGGGGGGACAGGGACAACCTTGAGGTGGGCCCCCTGCACAAAGTTTTCACCCAGAAGGGTTGCCATGGTGGGGGGAGATGGGGAAGGCGGTTGCTTCCAGTCGAGTCCTGTGTGGCCTGCAATTCCCTGTCTGCTGGGCCCTTTGCTGCCTATTTAGGCAGCGACAGGCTCTGTGATGCTGTTCGCCTGTGTGAAGTCCTAAGAGGCCTGTACTGCCTGCTGGGCGCAGTGCTTCCTGTCGATTCCTGTGCTGCCTGCCAGGCACTGTGCTGCCGGTTGGGAGCTTTCTTACTAGTCAGGCTGTATAAGTCTCTGGGCCTCCGCCTGCCTATGAAGGCCAGTAAGGCTTATGATTGCTGCTAGGTCCTTGTCTGACTGTCAAGTGGCAGTCTCTGTGCTGCCGCGTTCCTGTGAACTGCTGTGCTGTCTGATAGGGCCGTCCTTAGTGCTGGTGGCGCCCTGTGCGACATTGTTTGTTGGTGCCCCCCAGTGACCACCTCTGCCACGGATTCCCTCACTACTATCCATCACCACTCTCTCTCAGATGCATTTCATTCGTTTTATAGCACCACTCATACCGGGAAATATCCCTTACAACGCAATCAATGCAATGCAATGCATTGACCATGCTGCCATTACCACAAATATGGGTCTAGCACACATACCTTTGCCACACATATCTTTACCACACATATCTTTACCACACATATGCGTGGTTACAGCATAGATAGCTGTCTAGCTGTCCGGGTGGAACAGGAAGAAGCAGAGGAGAGAGAGGTAAGTAGGGCTGTGGCCGGGTTTAGAGTGGGAGGTTGGGAGGTTGGGGTCCTTTTTAGGGCAGGGTAGGATCGGGGTAGTTTTTAGGACAGGGTGGGGTAGGTTTTAGGGGTCAGGAGGAGTGCATGGAGTTCAAGTAGTTTTAGGACAGTGTGGGATAGGTTTTAGGGTACAGGGTGGGGGTCATGTAGTATTTAGGACAGAGCGGGGTAGGTTTTAGGGTTCAGGGTGGGGGCAGGGGCATCAAGGTAGTTTTTAGAGCAGTTCAGGGTAGGTTTTAGGCTTCAGAGTGGGGGTCGGGGTAGTTTTTAGGACAGGGCAGGGTTACTTTTAGGGCTCAGGGCAGGGGGGTTTAGGGCTCAGGGCAGGGGCAGTTTTAAGTGCTTGGATGGGTGGAGTATGGTATCAGGTGTAAGGGGGCAGGGTAGGGAGAATTTACCACGCATGTTCCTTTACCAAACATGCTTTTACAATGAAATTCGTTGTAAAGGCATGCGTAGTAAAGACACGGTCATTGTTGAGACCGCGATGTTAAGGCATGCACGATATACGCATGTGTTGTTCTATCATTCATCCCTCATACCAGTCTAGGGTGTCAAAGCACTTTACATCACACAGACATTACGCAGAGACAATCATCATATATGTGTAATTCAGTGTATATGAAATGTTACATAAGACAGAGGACTACAAGGTGTAGGTGTCACAGGTCATCCATACTGGTAGCAGGTATAGTTTCAGAGTGCTTTATCTGGAGAAGCGCAAACTCAGAATTTAAAACATAACACCATGGTTGGGGGCTCTCTTTAATAATAAGAACTGCACTCAAATCAACTTGTTTTGCAACATTAAGTTAATCAAAAAGTGGGGGGAAATCATGACGCTCTAATCTATACCTTGATGTTTGCATGCAGCTCTTTGATGAGTTCATTGCTCACTGTTCTATATTCAGTTTTCATTTATAAATTGCAGGGGACAAAAAAGGAGCTCTCTGATGTAGGAAGCTGGCCTTGTGTGTGGTGAGTACCTATGGTATTATCACCTTATACCAGGTCCAGGTATCACCTTATTAGTGAAGTGTAGGCAGTGTCTAGAAGCCAGGCTCTCTAGAGTTAGCTGTGGATGAGCAGCCAAGACTTATCTAGGACACATGCAAAGATCATGCAATACCACTGTAGTCACACAGCACTTACACACATGAAAGAAACACGTGTTACGAAAATAAAGGTTCCTTATTACACTAACACAAACACTAAAACACTAGATAGGCAATACTCCAATAGGATGTAAGTAACACACTATTATATGTACAGCAGCAATCACAAATTGGCATAAAAAGCAATAGAAAACAGTGAAAAGCAATAGGCAATACTGAAGGCGTAGAGGGGACCAGACCATATACTAAGAAAGTGAAATGCGAAAGCCGGGTCCCCACCCAAGGAAGTGGAATTGGTAGAGGGGAGCTGGAGGAACTAGGAAACCCCAAAGGTAAGTACCAGAGTGCCCCCCAGCGACCAGGAGAAAAGAGGTAAGTTACAGTTTTTTTCCCTGACCCACCAAAAGGACTTCAGAGAAGGATATTGCAAAACACAGACAAGACTGCAAGAAACTAGAGGTGGATCCTGGAAGAGTAAGACCTGGAAAAGAAGGGCACCAAGTCCAGTTTACGTAGGATGGTCCGGTCGTGGCAGGAGCCACTACCCACCCATCTGTGGATGCAGGAGTTGGTCGACGGGGAGACGAAGATGGTCAGCAATGCAGCACTGGAGCAGATGAAGAGTTCCTAGGTGATGCAGTCGACGTCCCACGCCAGATGAAGAATTGCAGTCAGTCTGTGGTGTGGAAAACCCACCAACAAGCCTTGGCAAAAGCAAATGTCGCAGTAGGAGAAAAGTGGAGCTACCGGGGACCAGCAAGGTCCAGGGGGACTCAACCCATGGAGGGGAGTCTCAGGTGACCATCAGCAAGGCAGAGAGTCTGGAGGAGGAGAGGCAGCCCCCACAGAAGACCTACAGGCAAGGAGCCCAGGAGCTGTAGAGAGGCCCACAGCACACCTGAAGAGAGGTCCCACTTCACAGGCGAAGCACATTGAGGGCTGTGCTTCACAGAGAAGAGTGCCGGGGGTAGCTGCAAGAGATGCGGTGCATGGGGGTACTGTCCTGCATGGGAAGGCAAGGACCTACCTACTCCAAAGTTGGGCAGCTGGTAGAGAGGACCAAGGAGACCACTCCAGACTACCACCCCTGATGCAGGATCCACACAGCTCAGGAGGAGAGGAGATCCACGCAGCCGGTTGTTGTTGCAGTTGGTGCCTGCGGATGCAGATAAGTGACTCCTTCACTTCAAGGAATTTTCCTTCTTTCTTCTCATGCAGACTGAAGACTTGCTGCCCTCAGAGGAAGCACAGCTGGGCAAATGTTGCAGTTGCTGGAAGGAGTCCGAGAAACAATGTTGCGTGGCAAAGTCGTCGCTGGAGCTGCAGATTGTAGGTTCCTGTGAAGTCCAGTTGCGGTTCCAGTCGCCAGAAGTCAAAGTAAACGTTGCAGAGGAGTCCTGCTGGAATCTTGCACGTCAAATCTGAGGACCCACCCAAGAGGGAAACCCAAAATAGCCCAGAAAGGGGGATTGGTCACCTAGCCGGGTGACCACCTAGGAGGGGGCTGTGATGTCACCTCCCTGACCTGGCCACTCAGATTCTCACAGAGGCCTCTGCCAACCTTAGATTCAAGATGGAAGAATCAAGTGGCCACCTGGAGGAGCTCTGGGCACCACCCCTGGGGTGGTGATGGACAGGGGAGTGGTTACGCCATTTCCATTGTCCAGTTTCACGCCAGAGTAGGGGCTGAGGTCCATGAACTGGTACAGACTGGTTTATGCAAGGAGGGCACCAAATGTGCCCTTCAGAGCATACTAGTAGCTTGGCGAGGCTACCCCTCCCAAGCCTTGTAACGGAGAGGAAATCCTTTGTTCTGCCTTCCTGGGCATGAGCTGCTCAAGCAGCAGGAGGAGGGCAGAAATCTGTCTGAGGGGTGGCAGCAGCGTGAGCTGTTCGGAAGACCCCATAAAGCTGGTAGGAGCAATGCTGGGGATCCTCTAAGGAGCCCCCAAAGTGCATGGAATCATACAATCAATACTGACAATAGTATTGGGGTATGATTCTGACATGTTTGTTACCAAACATGCCCAGGTTCAGAGTTACCATTATGTAGCTGGAAATAGGTAGTGACCTATGTCCAGTACAAGCGTAAAATGGCGTCCCCGCACTCACGAGGTCCAGGAAAATGGAGCTGGAGTTCGTGGGGGCACCTCTGCTCCTGCAGAGGTGCCCTCACACACAGGTACTTGCACCCTACCCTCTGGGCTAGGAGGGCCTACCATAGGGGTGACTTACAGTGACCTGGTGCAGTGGCCTGAAGTGAAAGGGTGCAAGCACCTTTTCACGCAGGCTGCAATGGCAGGCCTGCAGACACAGTTTACATGGGCTCCTATGGGTGGCATAATACATAATAAATGCTGCAGCCCATGGGAACCCCTGATCCCCCAATCCCCCAATGCCCTGGGTACCTGGGTACCATATACTAGGGACTTATAAGGGGCACCAGTATGCCAAGTGGGGGGTGTGGGGGGTCCAAGCAACCAAATTTAATGGGAGAGAGCACTGGGGTCCTGGTTAGCAGGATCCCAGTGAACACAGTCAAAACATACTGACAACAGGCAAAAAGTGGGGTAACCATGCCAAAAAGAGGGTACTTTTCTGCATCTGACAAAAGCAGAAACCCACTGACCTATTCACATTATATACACTTTGTGATCTGCATGTAGACGGCCTTTGTAGCAGGCATAGTAACCCTGTACGTTATGATGAGTCAAAACTTCCACTAGACAAAACTTCAGTCTCTCTCCAGAATGACCATTAATCACCAGAATTATCTTAAGATTTTTATTGTTGCCTGAAAACTGTTGGTGGCAAGGAACATCCAGCAGGTGCTTTTAAAGTCACTATATACTTGCAAACATAGCACCCCCATCCTAAGTCAGCACCCAGTGCGGCAGCACCGGTTGCATCGCCCTAGCTGCCTTACCTTGCCCTGTCCATCTCTTAGGCCATCTGGTTCTTCCTGGGAACCATGCTGTGTGCTGGTCTCTCCGCTGTCTATCCAGCAGTGTCAGGCTCTGTTCCACCATAGCCTGTGAAGTCCTGTAAAGCCTGTGAGCTGCCACAGTGCTGGCTTCGCATCCACAGGCAGGAAATGAGATTTACAGACAGTCTTGCCCTTCAGAGCGGGCTTTCACAAATACCAGGAAGGCTGAGGGAGAGACAGGGGACAGAAATGTTGGGGGGGGCAGGATGTCAACTAAGGGGACAATAATTAGCACTGGGGCAGGCAAGCTGGAGACAGAGGAGAGAAGAGAGTGAGAGAGAGGCGACAGAAAGGGGGGCCCTAACAAACACTGGCGCACAGGGTGCCACTAGCGCGCTAAAGCCTGCCCTGCTCATATCTAACAGTAACTCAACAATACTGTTTTTAGAAAGGGAGATACTCTGCAACACAGCACTGTATTTAAAAAGAAAGGGAGTTACTTAGCAATAGTTTATTTAATTACCCAAACCTCCTTACCTTCTCAAATCTTGCTGCTGTCTTCAGGGTTCGATCTTCAAGGGACAGGAAGGGTCGGGCTCAGGAGGGACTGGATGCACACAGCAATCAACAAAGGGCCTCTCCTCTCCCTTTGTTCTCAGAAGTGCAGACTGCAGGCAGCTGTGGCGGCAAGGTAAGAAAGAATCCCTTGTGTGCTGCAGCACAACAAAAGGGCAGAGGGCGAGTGTCCTGGAGCCAGGTCACAGGTCAAGTGCAGGGCCATATAGGTAGCGCTTTCATGCGCTAATGGCCCTGCGAATTACAGGAGAAGGGAAAATTCTTCTGTCCCCTCGTCCCCCCCACCCTTGTCCCCCGTGTCCCCCCCACTCCAAAATCTGGGGGGGACATATCCTCCGCGTCCCCCACACTTCCTACGCCCATGCATTAGATGGCTGCTCACGTGATTAACAGTCCTGTCTGGAAAATGTTTATTTATTCATTTGTCCCGTTCAGCGAGGACATCGGTGAACAGTTTGCACCGGGTGCTGCTTTAGTGGTTGGGTGGGCTGCTGACCTCCTTTTGTAATGGCAGAGCGGATGTATTATTATTATTAATATTATTATTTAAATTTTAGTAATAGCATGACAACTTATCAAAAACGTTTATTATTCCGAGTTAAGTCTTCTTGTCATGGTCCCTTTTGTTTATAGATGAATATTGATCCTAGACACGCACTTAGTCAATTGTTGGTCATTACTCTACATATGTAGGGTGATGTCTTCATGAGCTCATGCTGTGTGTTTGCTTTATCTGCAGACATCTGAGAGGACTTCCTAAGAGTGGAGTAACCAAATGCTGTGAGGAGGAAGACTAGATCTTGAGTAGTAATGATTTCAGGAGATACTAAGAAGAATGCATAAGATTACTTATTTGCATCGAAGGCTATGAAGATTTCGAGAGAGCAGACGTGATCAGAATATTTCAGACTGAAACAACCTGTAGTGGTGACCCGAGGTCCTGCCTTAAGAATATCCATAAATCCCCAGTCACTCTGATGGTGACAGATAATACTTTCTTACCAGAATATCCTAAATTATTAAACCTAAAGCTTAAAGAGCATATGGGCTCTCTGTGCAGCTCATACACTGAGAGCCATCTCACAAAAGAGAGGCTCGCAGATTCCTGTTCCACACTGAGTCGGCATCAGATCTGCTAAGTGGACCTCTTCCCATGTTTGAAACACCACAGAAACACAACCCTTAAAAAACTCCAGTTCAAGAGAAGTCATTGCACCTATGTGAATGTAGAGTTTAGCTCGAGGATGACTGGCCAAAATCTTTCCAGTGGTAAGCATAGGCTACCTCTGTAGACGGTTGCTAGAAATCCTTAATAGCTAACGCCACTTCATTGGTAAAGCCTCCTTTGTAAGTCTAGCTGAGCAGCCTCACTCTCATTGTGGGAAGATGGCACAGAGCTGAAAGAGGAGGCGTGAGGTAAAGGAAACGAGGAGGAGCCAGAAACTAGACTAGATGCGATCTCACTGATAGAAGCATAAATACCAGGAACTAGAGCTGGCAGAGCCAGTACTGACCAATGAGGATCATCTTCCACCCACACCTTCTAAAGAACCCTCACGATAAGTGGAACTTGGATATAAAGAAACTACTAAAGCAACTGTGCTTCCTCTGCCCAAGCTCTTGGGATGGAGTCTCTGAACACAATATCACTTCGCACATTCCTCTATGAATTCAAAACTCTGCTCCCGTAATCCTTTTTGGTGTCAAATCCATCGAGCGAGTATCCGCAGTGTCCAATCTCTACAATCACTCCATGTTTCTAACTAGATTATTTTGAAACACCTTTATGCAATGTAATACATTTATTACAAATGTGCAGCCTTGTTCCTGAGACTACTATTTGAGAAGTACTCCATACCATGCTTTCTTCATTCCTTCACTGCTTACCAGTCCATTGCATGACCATGAATGAGAGGAGAAAACTCCTGGAGAGCTCAGCTTACTGCTTGTCACTGTCTCCTGTTGAAAGAACAGAAAGCCTCCATCAAAGGCAATTCCTTCTGCATAAATTGGGACCACTGAAGTGCCCCCCCGTGCATCAATCCGGAATTTCTCTTTATGGCTATTCGAAAGAGAGGAACGACCTAAAAAATGGTTTGCTTGCTTCCTGCCACTAGAGAAGAATTATTTCAGTCACTTGTATTACTGGCACCAAGCTCTCATCGTCCTGGAAAGTCAGTGTCTAGGAGACCAGCAGATTCTGAATCAGGACTTCAAGTATAATCACACCAGTGGAACAGCCGGTGGGGTAGCTTCTTCTGCATGTAGACTGAGAGTTGAGATTGTAACATTGTCTTCTACTCTTTTGGCAAGCTCATCCACCTTCACCACCGGTCTGGGCAAAAAATGCAGCCTGATGGCTGCAGGTGAATATTTTCCCAGTTTATAGGAAAGCCAAAGGTTTGAAGTGCACTGCATGTAAGCTTGATTGATTTTTTTCTGTTCTTCTGTCTTTTGGAGAATAGCAAATATTAAATATTAGATAATTGTGTACGGGCAGTGCTGTGAAATAGTAACTTAAAAATAATGAGAACGGTTGGTGTTGTTGAACAATTGAGATGTGCAAGAATGAATCACATGCATCCAGAGGCACCAGCAACTACTCCACAGGATCAAGGCAATGATACGCTATAATAGTGTCACCCTGAAATTTAGGTACTGAACTTTTTCACCTCCTTGAGAAGAGACTGATACTTACTGGATGACCTCTGCATGAAAAAGGGATTGAGTAAACCCCAAGTCTCCATGTCTTCTTTGGAATTGGAGCTACTCAATTCTTTGGCAACAACTACTAAACTCCTACAAGTAGGGATGCTTTCTTGAACGACCTCTTGGAAAGAGGCACGGGTCAAACCATCGCTCTGGGAGAGATTTGGTAAAGTACCTGTTGTTACCCTCCTGAAGGAATTGTTGATCTATCATGGTTGTGTTGTACCGATTTTTGAAAAAGCAAAGTCAGCCTTCCTGGGGAACTTGGTCATTTCCTTGTTGCTTGGTGTAGGTAATGCCTTTGGTGGCTGCCGAATGAGGGCGGGTGGGGCTGTGATATGGCAGATGTACAGAACTCTGATCTGAGGACTAATGTAAAACAGAATCATAAGAGCTGTACCCTTACCATGATACAGGCAATGACTCATTGGCAATGCATTAAAAATACAAAGGATTTAACTACTGATGTTTGTGTTACTCCACCGGAAGAATGACGTTTAGTATTTTCATTGCTCTCATAATATCATGGTACCACGTTTTTAGAAAAGCTGGACAGTTGGTAAGTGTGTTTTTTCCCATACTCAGGTTTGAATAAAAATATCATACTTTTTTAAAATAATAGTTAATCTGGTAAAACTAAGTGCACCCATTGGGCGTTATGGCGTTAAATATTGATATGTGCAAACTAGTGTAAAGAAATAACAAATGTTTACAGCTATAATGCCTTTCCTTGACTAAAAGTAATTTTGTGTAATACTGCGCACAGTACACACTACATAGTATTGTCTTGAGTGCTGCGTGTAAAAAAAAAAAAAAAACCTTTTGTCAACTTGTGAAGCATGAGTAGTAGAGTACACAATAGTTGTAATCTCACCATAACCCTACATGAAATTGAGAATCGACTGTCATCATCTCATCAGATTTGCAGAATTCAAGATTAAGTGAAAGGGCACTAAATTATCACACACATCCAGGCCTGCTGGCAAGTGATAAATCACATGAACAAGTAGAAGGGCTTGCCTTCTGGTCCAGAATGATGAAAGTGTTCTGTGCAGCTGTGAACCTTCCTGATGTCTGCACCTCCATTCTGGATTCATGCAACTAGGAAGAGTTGAGAGTCTGTGCTCCTTCTCCTAACACGATTGCATGATTGTGTTTACTTCTTATGGCCATCAAGGTACAAACAAGAACATGTTTATTAAGAACGAGCACCATGGTTTAATTCTTCATGGACTTGCGTTCATTGGATTTTTTTAGAAGGAATACATTTAAATAATATATAGAATTGGAGTCCTTACACTTGGGTATGCCTCACCTAAAAATTGATATCTGAGAGCCATATGTATCCTCCCTCTGCTTGCTCAGAACATTTACCTGAATGTACGTAAGAATACAGACGGGTATAGAGATTAGTTTAGCAAGTCATTGGTTGAGTAATCTCCTACCCCTCCTGGGCATCGAGGAATAAATGATAAAATTATACATGTTTAAACATCCAGTTTAGAATATTTTCTTTCATTTTAGGTTGGAGGCTGAAATGTTTGAATGTGAGCATGTAAAAACGCACTAATAAGCAACACCCTCTCTTGAAGTCTCTTATGTGTGAATGTATTGGGACATCCCAGACACACATGATGACCAAAAAAGGAGAACGAGAGCGATGTGACCAGCATCTGACCGTGATAGAAGTATTCAAAGGGGCAACAGGACGAGACTCAAGATTGAAAAGAAAGTGAATAGTTTGGAGAAAAAGTATAAACAGAATGGAGAAAGCTGTCATTATCACTATTCAGAGGCGACACACTTGTAGTTACATATGTCACACGTTGAAAGGAGAGAAGTAAAACATTGAAAGGAGAGAAGTAAAACAGGTGGTGGAACAGTGGAATGTGATGCTGTGACAACTAATCCATTCTTGTGGCAAATCCCATCAATTACCAGATCTAGAAATGTTACAGTATTACTTTACTAGCACTTACTTCATAGTTGAAGTAAGTGCCAATCATTTTGTATGGCTGGTGCTTGAAATTAAATTAGGGCGTTGAATGGTACTGTGCATGCTCGGGACAGTAGGAAAAAAATGATGGGTTTTGTAACAATTTAATGCCTGGAAATTGTTTGGAAGGTTCCTGGCTCCTGTTCTTCAGGGGACCCGTTGGTGTCTACTTTTATTGGGTTAGGATAGAGTGCTTGAAAAGGGCGCAGAAAGTCATATTCTCTTTATGCAATGTACTGGACGGATGGTTCCAGTTTGTGGAAGCCTTCTCACTAAAATTAATTGTGTTTGCCATGGGACCTCCATCTCCCTCAGGTTAAATACCCAGAACAAAACAAAACGTGCATTGACAAAGCCAAAAGGCTGGCAGCCAGCACCAGACCTATTGGCTTTGCCAGTCCATATTTACATTGAAAGTAAGCTGCTTTTGTGAGATTTCTGTCAAGTTATAGATTTCTAAGCTATTTACTAGCTGAAAGGGATGTGAATGAACAATATCTGGTTCCTTAATCCATAAATAAACTGTGTCTTGTAATGCAAAACAATGGAAGTATACAAAATACCTTCAACACCACACCGCAGATTTTGGAAGTATTTAATCCTCGTTGAGAATAATGCCTATATAGACAGGCTAATACTAATTTTTTACACAAGCAACTATTTAATAAAAGCCAAAGTGGATGTTTACGGTTCAAGAAATATAGAAGTATTTCGTCTTGCAAATACCATATATATGCACCTGCAACTGTGAGGAGTCCTACTTGCATGCACATAGAAAAGTCATGGTGCATCAGAATGAATCTGTGAATTGTTGTACCTGAACCTATGGCATTTGATTTGCAGTTTTGTTTTTTAGTGGGTAACTGGTCATTTGTAGCGCCTAGCATGTTATGTGGGTGTTACAAATCTAGAAAATGCCCTTTTCAACAGATATAAAAATCCCATTGAATAAGACAGTACTAGGTTTTGCACATTTACTTATTTGTCTGCAGTGGAAAACTTGTATGAAATGTTACTCCTGTTGCTCCAACAATGTGTGTGCTTAAGGTAGCGCAGTTGTCCGGGTATGCGGACATTGATATAATACCTTGCTTTAGACATTCACGACCCACCTCTCAAACGATTGAATTATGAGGTTAGAGCACCGACATTATGAGGGATGCAGCGAGCTGGTCGCATATCAGGCGTGCAGAACTCTCCCTCCAACCAGGCACTAAAAACAGAGTTAGCACAGGCGGGAGAGACAAAGGAACAATGATTTAACCCATCTGCAAACCTCCTCATCCTTCCTCCCACCCTCACCCTCCCCATCCATTTATCAAAAACCTTCAGAAGGGTTGAGGAGGACTTTGCATACTAAAACAATTAAATGGTGGCCAAGTGGGTGAAAATAAATGAAGGTTGCCCACCGGTGCCTGAAACATAGCCAGTCACTTATAGGCTAGTGCCCTCCAATTTGGCACACGGCAAGGGTTCATTTATGGTCACTTCAGGTGATAATTGGGAGCAAGGACGTTGTAGATGAGTCTTATAGAAAGGGTGGGTGGAGTATTTCTGCAGAAACACCCGGGGGAAGGATGGTTTACCAAGTATGGTTTTACCCAGAGCACTACCTGGGCTGAGGGCAGAGTTTGTCGGAGGACAATGTTGGATATATACTGAATAGCACTAGTGCTACTGCTACTACTAATAATAATAATAAAGATGATAATAATAAACCAAAGCAAGAAGTATCGTCTTTCACCATGCTCCCAAAGACGATGAGGTAGAAACCTTTTCCTAATTTGTTATCAACAAGGAAGTTAAACACAGAAACCTGCGCAGGGCCTCCCTAGTTTAAACTAAATGGAGATTTTAGACCCCATTACACGTCAACATATTTGAATGGCATGTAGAATGAATCTCAAATACAATAGCTCTTTCCATCATAGAAAATACTGTACATCTGGCAGACATGACAGTTAAATGCTGCCTTCTTGGATGGATGAAGAATTAGCAAAACATTTATTGAATTTGAGATCACTGTCCATGCAGCATTTAGTTAGTTCAATTAGTTTGGTTCAGTTTTAAACAGCTCGGGTCAGTGCTAGTTCAGTAGAACTGCCAAGCATTTTCAATCGAATGTTCTAAGATAGTGGTTCCCAACCTTTTGACTTCTTTGGACCCCCACTTTATCATTTCTGGAAGCTGGGGACCCCCCACTGACTCATTTTCGAAATCCAGGGACCCCTTGCTGAGTTATTACTGAATGCTGGGGACCTAATGTGTTAATATTAGTTAATTTCCTAAGCAGTCGTGGACCCCCTGAGGAGGCTTTGCTGACCCCCCGGGGTCCCCGGACCACAGGTTGGGAACCACTGCTCTAAGGTGTTACTCCCCAAACATCACAGTATGTGACAAGGTGGCTTGTGTGCAGAGCCCTTTGCCCAGTGGTACATCCCCTCACATTGCTGCTGATGTGGGGAAGCAGTCTGCTCCTGACCATGAATGTTGAGTTTCTTTTCATTCCTCTGGGTCAAATGTTTTGTCTCTGGAACTTTCCCCATGCACAAAAGGTCCTCTTTCGGGGCCTCCCGCAATTATTTTGTGCCACTGCTGAGTGGCACCCTTCAGCTGCTGCCCTATAGAAGTGCCACTCCTGCTCTTAACCATGGCAGACATGTTTACACCACAGTGCAGTCTACTTACCACAAATACACTTGGCGGCATACAAAGCACTTCAGAATTTTCTATGATTTTACAGCAGGCCCCGTGGAGGAAGTCATTCTGTTTCATAGAAAAAAAGATGATAAAGGAGTATCACTTTTAGTCACTGTCAATCAATTGCCTCAAACTCATCCAGATGCCCATTGTCATGCAACCTGTAAAAAATTAACTAATACGTTATTCTGTTATGTGCAGATGTGTGCATTAAGGATGATTTTGTTATCAGTGCAACCACCGCACTGGTGTTATTTTTACATATCAAATAGGCCAATCATATATGTCCTGCTGTTTTTTCTAGTTGGAATAATCTATGACTAGTTTTTCATCTCGCGCTTCACATCTCACTGATGTCGCTTTAAAGGGTGTAAATAGTTATTATTGCCCAATTTGTGGTAGTCACTTTGCAGACCTTAGAATGCTAGAACGCTAGTTTGTTTCACTAGGAACTCATGATTTCCGCAACAAATAATTTTGTAGCAGCGAGCGTGCAGGTCACTGACACATCCTGCTGCCATAAAGTTGTATTAAATGATCAAGCCTGCTTCTAAAAATCGGAGCTATTTCCATAGAAACATTTTTACGCCCCTCTTTATTCTGAATTTTGTAGCAATGATACAAAAGCTGTTAGCTGTGTTTTTCTTGAAACTTGTTACAAAAGGTAAGCTCTGTTTTTTTTGGGGTGAAAAAATAAATTATTTTTGTATGATGTGAATTGAGTCGCAGTCTCCAGGCAATACGTAAAATGTCAAACAGAATAATTTTACAAAGAGTTAGTTTGCCACTGGCTTTCATTTTTCCATGTTTTCTTTTGCGTTAGAATATTGAAGCCTTTACTTTTGGTCTGAGTCCCTTGCACTGTGTTGACTGAACAGCTTCTGAGTGGGTATTTTAAGAGGTGAGTATCTTTCGGGTTATTGCCGCTTTGTTTAGCTGATCTCCATTACACAGCAAGGTGTTTTTGGTACAGTACATCAACAAAGCTGACCCTGTCCACAAACAATTGTCTGCCCTAGGGTGCTGTCCAGGTGTTCCTTTAACTGCCCAGTGACTAATTTCTTCCTGGCCCTCCGGTGAGAAGCTGGAGCAGCGGCCCAGCTGCCTGTCTTCAATCTCGCATACCAGCAGCCCCTTCTCATCCTCTGATTGGCTCATACGCTCCTACTTCCGCTTGCATTTGAGAGGGAAAGCACATGAAACTTAAACCCTACACGACAAGGTATCTATCCAGGGCCGGCAGCTGGTTGCAAAGGGGTTTTGTCCTCACCTTCATAAAGTTTTTTTCGGAAAACATTGCCAACTTCTTCATGTTTGGAATTTCTGTGTTTGCCTATATTTGTGTAAAATGGACACGTTTTGCAACACTCTTTTGTAGGTTGTAAACTCTCAGAGAACAATTCTGCATATAGTTGCCAGTGTACATAAAAAACTCTGCATAATGTGGCCTTGCAGGTAAAATCATGCATAGAGTTATCATTTTTGTCAGATGTGATAGAGTATATATGTCATTGATATGTGGTAAAAAAAAAAAATCACAATGCAAGTTTAATCACGAATTTCGCAAGCTTGGCAAAAAAAATAATCTTTACACACTTTGAACCCAAAGCAAATAGCATGCCTCCAGTCATTGGAAATTTGCAGATACACTTTTCTTTTCCTGTGTTTTCAGTGAGGAGTCTTCTAATAATATGATATTAATATCTGATGCTGGCAGGGATGCCAAAATGTTTGAGCCCACTAAATGACCCCCCTCCCCCTGGAATCTCACAATATTTGTGCTTAAATTAGTGTAATCCAAAACAGCTAGTTTTTTTTGCTACAAAAGTGTTACATTTTTTAATTACAAAATGTTTGTTTGCAAATGTAGATGCCAATGAGTTATTGTACAAAACATGGCCACACCAAGAAGTGGATGCCATGGCAGGGCGCCTTAGAATTTACACCTCAAGTGGGCACGTTTGGGATTCATGTGTTTCAATCCAAGATCCACCCTCTTGTTTTTTGGGACATAATAAGCACAAGACATTTTTAGCCCCAGTGTAACCTTTATGCCTGTTTGCAATACTGAGCTCCTGGTCCCTTATAGAGGGCGATTCGATAATATTCCAGTTCTGCATTTGTCATTAAGGCCCCATTAGGGTCACCAATTACATGCATCCCAGTTATGGTATACTTCCTGATACGCTCTCAATCCACTCTATATACAAATAACTATCTACGTAAACACTAGTAAACATTCATGCATTCATCTTGAAAGAGCCTCAGCTAGATGTACATATAAGGTATCCTCTTGATACTATTAGTCTAAACCACACCTTTTTGATAATTACATTTAACAATGTTATAGTAAGTTCTAAGATGAATGTATCTAAAGTTCTAACTTGGCATGAAGTGCCAAGGCCTTTAACAAATAACTCCAGACTGAGAAACTGGAGAAAAAGTAATGTCACCATTTAAAATAATTCCTTTCATTATTTTTATTTAGTACAGGATAAAAGTTTGATGCTCCTGTCCATTGCTCATAAATCCTAATCTGGTACAAAGTTCTGCAGGCCACCTCTCCCGAAAGAAACAAACAGAAGAGGGCTACCAAACGCGAGCCAAGGATTTAAATAAGTAATTCCTTGCGAGGAACAGGTCGCCTAAGATGCGGATTCAAAAATGCCTCAGTGACATAGGATGAACATAAACTGTGTAGTGAAAATGAACCTGTGTTAGCGTCTTTCCTTGCAGATCTCACACAGACCAAAACCTTCCTCCTTCCAGAAAATACTGTCTCTCTATTTTAACTATTTAACTTTTTTATTCTGATTATTTGATAATTATGGACATACACAATCACCTCATACGGGCATCTAAAGGTAAATTCGAATATACTGCAAGACTAGCATTAAGCAGATGAACACTTATAGAGCGAAGTGTTGGCATTCAGAAGAAAGCAAAGACTCTCCTGACAGTGTGCAACATAGCCTTGAAAACAATCCAAGAAGACCACTAACTGGGACGCAATTCATGCAAACACTAATGTGGAAAAAGTACATTTTCCAGGGAGCCTGGAGTACAGCTAATGGATTCATAAGATTTAACGCTTAGCCTGAAGTGTGGGTCAAAGCAAACACCCAGAAATACTATGCACTGGCAGGAGTTACTGGATAAAAGGTTTGACACTTTCCAAGTGATGTCCTTGTGGAAGAGGAGCAAGCCAGGTTGGCGTTTTCCCGCTGTTCCAGAAGTCAGATTACTCCAGCTTGCTTAAATATAGCATGGTTCTTAAACACTAAGTACTCCCCAGTCTGGCGAAAAGAGCATTATTCAAAACAATACATTTAAGAAATTGGAGAACTCTAGAATACCTCAAACTTACAGCTGCGGTAGAGACTCCCACGTGGAGAAGAACATCCTGTGTGATTTAATATTTAAATATGAGGCAAATTGAAATCGTATTAAAAAAGTCAGGGAGAGTTGGGAAATCAGTTTGTGAGAGAATTACCTGTTTACAGCTGCTTGTTACATGCACAGATGAAAACTAAAGTTAATCTTTAGCTTTATTTTACTTTTTCTTTTTACTTCCGCTGACAACTAAAAGTGTATTTCTGATGCCCTGCTTACACAGCAATGTTTATTAATGGTACATAGTCCAAACATCCTAAAAATTACACAAGTCTAATCCATTACTCACAGTGTAACAGATTGCCATTCACATGCTGATAGTTCTACGTTCTGTTTGTACATTCACTTACGTTTGTTCCCCTTAAACGCAAGTTTGTCAGTTTTTATGGAGGGGTCAGATATCACTTGCTTTATGGAGGTGGCAGTATATCTCTTTCCAGTGATGAGAAGATAAAAACGGAAAAAGTGATAATGGAATAGAAGCATGAAAGGAGACTGCCATTAATTTGGGTTTACAATAGAGATTAGTCCTATGTAGTTGATTAAAACTTGCATCTAAGAAATAAATGAAAAATAGGGGGAAGAAATAGTATTTTACATATGATATCTGGTGATGATCTGTTTTACTAGGGGCCTGATTTATAGTTTGGCGGATTGGTACAGTGTCACAGACATTAAGTATATTTCATTTACCTTATTACAAGTGCATTACATCCTAATGCGCATCTAAGGCACACCAGATATCCTGCACGTCTGGGGTAGTCAACCAAACTCTAAACCAGGCCCTAAATTATCTGTTTAAATGAGTTTGTGTCCTACTGGACCTGGGATGGTGGGGAGCACGGTAACAGAGGTATCAAAACACTTTGCAAGTCCAGTACGCAGAGCCACTAAAGTGGAACGAGAAGGGATCCCCAGATGCCATTATGGATAGTATTGGAGAGAAGAGGAGTTTTACAGAGGGTAGCAACTGCATTGTGGTCTGTCCTTGCTTATAAACACAAAGCCACAAAACATATTTTTAACAACAAATGCATTGTTGCTTTCAGTGCAATTCTGCACCATACTGGGCGGTTGTGATCACAAGTTGCCCTGCAACCCATAAAGCAGTATAATGTTGTATTATGGTATCCCACAACTACTTCCGGCCATGCCACAGAACACCAGCTGAAGGAAACTACACAGTACAATTAACCTTGACCTCCATAACCCACGGATATCTGAAGGCACAGCTGAGTAGGACACTGTGCTGTAATGTAAAGTGATGGACACCCCCTGCAGAATGTGGTGAGGGCCCCTCGTAGGGTCTACAGGTTCCTTTGTTATGCCCCTTGAAGGGCAGGGAAAGATATAGAACATCTCCAGAGGATGGGCTCCAAACCCTCTTAGAGTTTTTAGCATAGTTAGGGAAACTGTCTGTCAAATCCGACTTGCAGGGTTAAAAAGCATGAAAATACTAATTTGGACAAAACATCCAACAGATCAGTTTTCTGGTGCGTTACCTAGTCGCCTGTTTACATTTTAATTGACAAGAAAAGAAGAAAATTAAATACTTTCACAGCCATTACTAAAAAGTGTACTAATTGTTTAGCGCACATATAAATGACCCCGAGGTTCAAGGATATGAAAATTCAGAAAAAAGCACAAAAAAAGATAATGGCCAGACAAGACAGCAAGTGTGCCATTGCCTCTGCCATGAAAACAGTGTGATGCAGTATGTGAGGTGTTAAAAAGTTTACTTCTGGAGCTAGAGTTTCTATGTCCATAAAGCTTTCATTGCTTTTTAAAGGAGTTCCACAAAGAGATCCACAGAATAAGAGGCAAGAACATAACACATAGCAAGGTTACTTATAAGCTTTATCCTTTGGCCACACCGAGAAGACATTGATGAAGATGAACGCTCACCATCTTGAACGGATTTTCCACTATTCCAATTTTCTAAAGAAAAGTCTCACCTAGAAGCAGTTCCAGTATCAGACCGAGAAGGCATTCATAGTCCCTATCAAACACAATTAAGAGGTAGTGCAGCGGGCCGCTGTGAGCACACGGTTTCTGAGCACAGAACCACGCTGTTCACACTGGCTACTTGGTACACGTATATTTGAACCCAGGAATTAGCGTGTTTAGCTGGCTTTACATGTATATGGGTATTGTATTTATTCTTGCTGTCAGGTCATGTTAGTTTTGTTGAGTTAAACTAAGCACTTGGTCTCAGGAAAGGGCACACATGTCAAAGAAGACATACATTAAAACAACAAATCATGCATGGCCTAATTATCTGTTGTGTTGAGAACCGCGCCAACCCTTTGCCAGCCACTGACCTGCACAGGCTCCCAAAGCTGTGCGAGGATGTAGATGCAGTGCATTCCAACCCGTGGTAGTTTTTTGCCACCAACCCCTGCCAGCTGCAGCCTCTAAGCCCTCCTAGTTTGGTCTGCAAGACTATGGGTGCCCAGTTGGAGGAAGAATCCAACATCATCTGGCAGTCCATTACATCAGACAAATGGATCTTGCAGGTCATTCACAAGGGCTACCCCCCTTACTTTTCAATCTTTCACCCCCTATACCGCCAAAACAAGAACAGCTGGCAGAGGACCATCTGACCTTGCTCCGAGAGGAAGTTACAGCTCCTGGCCAAGAGAGCTATATAGTGAGGGTTCTGATATCAGAAGGAGGTAGTGGTTGTTATTCCTGCTACTTTCTGATTCCCAAAAAGAACAAGGTTCGTCACCCTATTCTAGAACTACAAACCGTCAATCTCTCCCTCAAAATGCTCACTTTGGCTCAAGTCTTGTCTGCCCTAGATGAAGGAGACTGGCTGGTAGCATTGGACTTGCAGGATGCATATTTTCATGTCCCAATCCTTCCAGCCCACAGGCACTACCTGCGGTTCGAGGTAGCCCATGAGCACTTTCAATTCTCTGTGCTCCCCTTTGGCCTTACCGGTGCCCCTCCAGACTTCACCAAGATGATGGCGGCGATCGCAGCTCATCTGAGCAGATCAGGGGTTTCAGTCTTTCCCCCATCTTGACGACTATCTGTTGAAGGTGCCCCAGGTTGTTGTCCCCCACCTCCAGACTGCGGTGGACCTCCTGCATTCCCTGGGGTTCACTAACAATGTGCAGAAGTCACACCTGACTCCTTCTCAGACACTCCCTTTCATCTGAGATGTTCTAGACAGTGCAAAACTGTATGCGCCTGCTATTGGCAAAACTTTGTAAGATACTGTACAGAAAAGTCTATGGACGCTCTTACCGCCTCTCTTTCTTATATTCTTTTAATCTTTCTTACCATTGCCCAGCAGGACTCTGCTCTGGGCACTCTTGAGGGTTATCTCTCTGCTCTGTCTGTCTTCCTGGGGCTGCCTGTCCAACCCTCTTTATTTAAGTCCCCTATTGTAAATAGGTTTTTGAAAGGGCTTGTACATATGTTTCCTCCTTTGCCCTTCATCATGCTCCAGTGCGACCTGAACACAATTGTCACCTGCGGCTACTTAACATCAAAGCGGCCTTCTTAGTGGCAGCAACATCTGCCTGGAGGGTGAGTGAGCTGCAAGCTTTATCATCCAAGTCTCTTTATCTTACTGTGTTCCTTGACAAAGTGGTGCTTCGCACCCAGGACTCTTTCCTTCCGAAAGTGGTGACCCCATTCCATCTTGGGCAGTCTGTTACCCAGCCCACCGTTTACGCTTCTCCACATCCCTTTGAAGAAGAGGAGTGTTTCCACCATCTGGGCCCAAAAAGAGTTTTGTTGTTCTGCCTTGACCGCACAAAAGAGTTACGGGTGGACAACCAACTCTTTGTGGGGTACGTTGGAGTGAAAAAGGTTGGGCAGTACAGAAACTAACCAATTTGCGCTGGGTTGTTCTCTGTATCAAGATCTGTTATGAACTGGCTTAAAAGCAACCTCCTGAGGGCCTAAGGGTCCATTCTGACAGAGGAAAAGCTGCAACTGCAGCGTTAGCTCCTGGCGTCCCAGTCCTGGACATCTGTCAGGAAGCAACGTGGGCGCCCATGCACACATTTGCCAAACACTACTGCCTGGGCAATCAGGTCCGCAGGGACAGACATTTCACCCGTTCGGTCCTGCAGGACTTTGTACCTTAGAAGAATTTTTCTGTGTTCCACTGCCAGGAGGATATGGATTGGGTATCTATTCAAAGGTAAGGGATCTGCTTCTAGAAGTCTCTATCACATGAACAAGTTATGTACCTTCAGGAACACATTATCTGGGAGTGACAATATCTAGATGCAGATTCCTTCCATACCCACCCATGCCTCCCCGTTTTGCGTACAGATTGGTAGGACTAGGGTTGTTCCCCTGACGTTCGTCAGTTCACAGCTCTGCGCTCCTGGTGTGAAAAGTCGTGAAAACTAACTGACGTCCATATGCCTGGGTGGTATCTATATAGATGACCACAACATCACTTCCAGCGCCAATGACGCCGGATGGAACCGAGCGAAGCCACCCAACGGCACACAGGAGTACTGCTCATGCAAAAGTTTCCGGATTCAGTCAGACACCGCGTAAATTCAAAGGAAAGGAATCTGCAGCTAGATATTGTCTCTACCAAATAATGCGTTACCAAAGGTAAGTAACTTGTTCTTTAAAACATATCTGTGCGAACTATATTGATGCCCATCCACATCCCACTGAACATGGTGTGCTTTTTTCTACAGTTATTGATAACTCGAATAAAAAACAGTCCTATAATACTGGATTGTTTTTAAGTATCTTTTTGTAATTTGTTTTTATTCATTTTTTGCAGTATGACAGTAACAATACATATGAAGCCTTGGGTTGCTACAATAAATTAGCCATATGCAGTAGGTCCTTTCCTTGAGGTAGGATATATACATACAGTGTTTATTCATGAATGGAGCAGGATGGCACATTAGTAGGTGTTATAGGGCAGGACTACACATAGTCAATCAAATAAACCATGTACAAGTAATACCACCAACTGTGCTAGAAAGTAAAGAATTTCCAGTCTCTTACAAGCAGCTATATGGAGTTCGAATTGTCATGAACACTTGGATGGGCATCTTAGTAGTGAATACCAATTTTAAACGAGTTTGGATGGTAGACAGTTCCAGCCACTGGGGCTATCAAGGAAATGGAGAAGTGGTGTCCGATATTGCAACAAAGGGCTGTCCCACAGAATTACTATGTTACTTTCTCAGCAAATCTAGCCACCACTTCCATCCATTGCTCTGCCAGAGGTTTCTTACGGACACCCAGTGCTTAATGTGTAAAAGAAAGAGTGCCAGTGCCCAAACCCCTGCTTAGAAGCCTGTGGCCAGTGCTATTAAATGTTGGCATGCTGAATACCAAGGCTGCATAGTCTTACATACACTTCGTGCCTTTTAATTCACTACTAGACACTCCCTTCGCCTTTTACTCACTCTTGCAGGTCTTGCTTTCTCCCTCTGTGATGGTTTTCCGTCTTTCTCTTCCTGTGTCGTTCTGTTTTTTGTGTTTCTCTCTCTATTGTCTTAGTAAACATCTGATATGGGAAAATAAGTGCTAGTCCCCAAAAATGAGTGCTGATGGCCCTCACTGGTAACCATCAGCTCAAGTTAAGCACTGCTGATGCCCCTATATTCCTCCAAGTGCTGGACAACTCTGCAAGTGCCTAATTGACCACGTCAGCTTTCCACCTGTTGGTGCCAGACCACCAGGGGTCTTCCAATGTAACCCAATGTATCTGCAAGCTATACCCAGGGCCAAATCTAGAAATCTGTTAGCCTTCCTTGATGCTTGCTGGGCCTACAGACTGAGCAAGCACATTTCCACAGTATGGAGTATCTGCCTGTTCAGGGTTCTCACAAATTCTGATGTAATCCTATGACAGAAACAACAATCATTGGGCAGCATACCATGTGGGTGAAGTCAGCATCAACAAGATCACATCTGGGCCACTCTAGTTGGTGGTGTGTGTCATAGTGTTCGGGTTGTGGGGCGTTTGTTACGTGGTGTGCAGGTATTTAAACCGTGTGAATTTGTTTGTAATTCAGATACTCATGAGGTTTGTTCCCCTTTAGTGCCTTGTCCTACACAGCTGTGTCTTTCACTGCAGTTAGGGCATATCGGTGTGCCTCAGGTAGCTTGGGCATTGTGGTCGTTTTTCACCGGAGACAAGGTCATGAAATATGAATTCAGTATTAAAAGTGTACATCTG
This sequence comes from Pleurodeles waltl, assembly GCF_031143425.1. Taxonomy (NCBI): domain Eukaryota; kingdom Metazoa; phylum Chordata; class Amphibia; order Caudata; family Salamandridae; genus Pleurodeles; species Pleurodeles waltl. Next base: position 303,470,250 of record NC_090451.1, on the reverse strand, counting down.
TGGATGGATGAGTTATTACAGTATGTTGCATGCTCCCGTTAGGACATTTCTGTTCTGGCATGCTAATATGGAGTTGGGTGTCCTATCCTCATGTCCTGCCACCGGTTTAGGCATGTCAAGTTACGACTGACTTTGCAGGATGCACCTTATTTTTCACATGTTCACAGCTTACATTTAATAAGCAACCTGTAAGATGCAATTAGAGATGGAGAGGAAATGGTGGCTAGCAGGTGGGGCTTTACATACTGTGCCTAATCCAAAGTGGTGGCTGCACATGATCTTGAAAATACCCATCGACTTGATGGTACTCCCAACCTATACTGACAATGAGTCACAGCTTTCACCACTGATGCTGCTGCATAGGTTAGGACATTAACATTGTTGCTGAGTCCATCTTGTCACCTTGCCAGTGACTCACATGTTTATCTGTGGACAGCCAGACACTGGTTTACTTGTAGGCATGCATCATTCACATTTTCCCTGCACCAAGTGGGAGCAGGAACAAGGAATAGTTAAAGAATTGTCATTAATTCCCATAAAGCCAAAAAATGGCACAGTTTCAAACCTTTTGAACTAACATGAGACAACCCTAAGGATCCTGCCTTGTCTTGGTATATGGAAGAACCAGCATGAGTTGGAATGGCAGTTGGTAAGACCTATCCTAGGCCACTGACAGCCTTGGTCTGTAATACAAATGAGTGCAGACGTTCCTAAGCTGCCAGTAGACCACCTAAACCCGCCACCGAGTCTTCTCCAAAGCGAACTTGTTGTGAGCCATAATTTATGTAAATGGAGTCAATGCTGGAGAGGGTGCTAGGATGTGCAGCAGTGGGATGAAAACGTAGTGAATGCAAGACATGCATCCATTGAAAAGCCTCCACCACTGTTTCTAAATAAGTTGAAAAACCTCCTTAAGGTTTCATCATTGTTTCTTCTGGAAGAACCTAGACAGCGTAGGGCAGTAACATGACTGGTTCGTATGTGCTTGGCTGGGGCCTTGACCCAAGTTTCAGTGTCCAATTTAGCATCAGCTGTTCTTGAAAGACCTTCAGAATGACTGAGAATGTGACTAAATTACTGAACTCCAGTTAAACAAATCAACGGGCTCCAAGATATTATTGTTGTTTTATGCTTGAAAACATTGAGCAACATACAATAATGCGAAGTACTTCAGTGGCAATCCGTTTTTCCATTCCTGTGTGAGTTAATGGGGCTTTTTGAGATATCCTCTTTGGCATACAGTATTCTTCTAGAGAAGACAATTATTTTTTTATCACATTTGTTAGTGGCATGGAAAAGGAAATAAAGGGAAGGGATGACTACAGTACAGGGTAACATTTCAAAATCTAGTTTTATATTTAAACAGCAGTTCAAGGGTTTAGAATTAACAGTTACTACCTTTTTGTAGACAGTGGTTACTGCTTGACAGTGAATTGTTTTACTCATTGCATTATGGCTTTTTGAGTGTGAGCAGTGGCAACGCTTGCTTTGTCATTGGTTCTCCTTTAGGAATCCATCTTTGATTTGTTTTCAACCCTGCAAGTTGTTTGACTGTGTTCTGAGCAACTAGTTGCTGAATTTGTCAGCTCATTTTGCGTAATGTTCACCCGGCTAGCTTCCATTGTACTACATTGTTCTTGAAACTGGTCCACAAGAAGAGTTGATGTCATTAGAGTCCCTATCCTCCAGAAAATGTAATGCATCAATAAAACCCGCTGAATTCGTATCTACTATAGAGAAATTCCACTTTCTTAACACTGTGAAGTCTTCTACCAAGGCCACCTAAGAATTTGAACCGACCTAAATATTTGAAATGACATTGCTATCCATTTCTCCACCTGTGACAAAAGAGATGTCCCTGTCCTGTAGTTTACATAAAAAAAGAGGTTAGTAAAGTCATAAGGCTGAAGAAGAGAGTGTCCAATTCAAGATAGCAAAAGACATCTGTGGTGTGAGTATTATAAGCCTTAGGAGTTCTAGAATTTTTCGAAGAACTTGGTTTTAGGGAGCTTATTGAAGGAGGTGAAGTCAGACTAACCTCAGGTCCAGTGCCTCGAAATATGGACTTCTTGATTTTGGAACGTCATAAATTATTGATCCTATTTATCCTCTTGGTTGGTTTTGATACATAAATCGTAGTTAATTTTGATCCAGTATTCTAAAAAGTCAGATGAAAGAGACATGAAGTTATGAATACTATTCTACTTGCTTTAGACATAAGGAAGGTTTTCAGTGGTGGAATAACGTGTTTGCAAACATTGAGTCTAAATATGTCATGCAACTTGGTTTTGAACTAGGTAGTTTATGCAAGCTTTATAACAGGGCATTGCAATAATTTGGTCTGGACATTGTTAAAGCTTTTCTGGTCTCTTTTCTTTGGTCTTGTTGGATTGTGAGTGACACCCTCACTCTGCCTCAATGGGAAGGATGTGTTTTTAATAACTAATTGTGCCGATGGGAATTTGTTTTTTTGCAAAGGTGATTCTGTGGTCTTATTATTTTGTGTCCATTTATGCGGAGGAGTTGAAACTCATGAGTCAGTCAAATGGGATTGTTCTGTTTGTCTTAATTCTGATAAAAATATTCTTTATTGAGAACTGCTGGATGACAAATTTTTGTTCATTCAGTTTTAAAAATGCAATAGACAGTTCATTCCTCACAGCCACGTCCCTAAATGCTAGCAACATGATGATGAACAGCAGGGATTAAACTAGCTTGATCTGTTAAAGATACTAGATTGAAAATGTCCTGGGTCTTGTAATGATCACAATGAGCATTAAAGTGTCAATGAAGATGCAGATAAGCACACTGTACTCCCCAATCAAAGGGGATTGAGATCATGGCCGTGCCCCAGCTCGAATCAATGGGCACATGAGATCACAAATAGCAAATAGCAAAAAAGGCCCACATCTTGACTGTACTGGTCAAAAGCCTGCACTGTGGTCCATAATCTGAGCCAATAGGCGAGGATTCTACACTCGACTTTATTATAAACACATCTATGGGCCATTTCAAAACAGTGGGGGATCAATGGGGTTCTTGCCAGAAGACCTAATAGTGTCCTGTGGAACTGATTTTCAGCAGGGGAGAGTGTATGAATGTTCCCGAAGCCCCAAATCTCACATCCATATAGTACCACACCTAATGCCTTCATATTATAAATTTCCACTGCAGTGGCTACACTTCTTGAGTAGGTTTTTGTATGTATTTTTCCTATGGTGACAGAGTACCGAGCAAGGGTTGCGTGTAACTTCTGAACCTGTGGCCCCCAATTTAGATTTAGAAATTGATGTAGTCCCTTATTCCTGTGTTAGGAGAGTTCGATCTTTATAGGTCTTTGACTGGGAGGGACCACCATGTCAAATGGCACCAGCTGTTCTCAACTGTGATTATCTTTTATTGTGCAGACCTTAGTTGCCCACTTAAATAAAAAGGTGAACTTGGTGCCTGAGAATGAAAAATCTTTTTGGAACTACATAGTAGTGTGAAGATTACCCATGACTTTGCGAAGTGCACTGTCTTTGTATGGTCAGTTGGGCATTACTGACGTATTTGAGATGGAGGATGTGATTTGCTGCAATGCTGTGCACGTATTGGTAATTCCAGTTTTGGTTTTTTGGTTCCCGTTGTACATGGAGTTCTCAGTGTAACTGGTAATGCTAGCCCTGTGAGATACAAAAGGTGCAGGAATTGTCGTAGTTTGTGGGACTGGCAATGATTTCCTGTATCACATGTATAGGGCTAGAAAAATTGGATGGAGTCAAACATTTCCTTAAGTTTGATATTTGGTGACTGGAGAGGATTTCTCTCATAGGAAAGTTCTATAAACAAAAGCGATTTGACCAGGTACAAGATCAACTGAAAGGGTATTTTAAGAGCTTTCTTTCTATGAGAATAGGAAACATTACTCACGCCCTCCCATCCCTCCTGCCTTCCCCCGTTGCTTCACCATTCCTTCAGCCCTCCTCCATGTTGCCTTAACATCCATCACCCCTTTTTGATTCTGTGTTCGAATAGCGCACTCTCCATCTTGCTACTTTCAGCCCTTTCAATGCATCCATTTCCCGGTGCTGCCCGACTGGCTCACCTTACAAAAACAAGTATATGCTTTTGCACGTTTTATTATCTTTTTAGTTAAAAATTGAACTCTGATCGGTAACTACAAAGAAAAATGCCCACGTCAAAGGCTTTTTTTTTTTACTTTAACCACACTACGCAGTATTGGGGATGCTGTGTATCATAGCTAAAAAAAACATTGGCAAAGCTAATAGGTCACAAAGGCACAACTTATTGGCTTGGCTGATGATTGTTGTAATTCCTGTTGTGTAACCTAAGATTTTTAACTGATCTTTGGTATCACCGTTTTTTTCAAATGCATTGCAGTTTACTGTCTTATCTTTTATTGTTTATTTTTGCCTCTATTAATGTTTTTCTTTCATTTTCCATGAGGCCACAATATCTGGTATGTTATCAGTCTTGGTAATGAGGACCTGTAGGGCAACCTCTAGGATTTTTGGTCGTTGGGAGTTTAACGTTATTTCGGAGACGTTTTTTGTTGGTTAAAACCGGTAATGTTTTTTATGGCACCAGGTATTTTTTAAAGACTAGCCACAGCTTTAGAGTACAATAACAAAATGTAAGATCCAGAAGATTTTCCCCAGGGTTACACTATGTTGCGTATGATTCTAAATCTAGGGGTCAGGTTTTCACCTCTAAAAACCACTGCTTACAGAAATGACTTGGCTTTTGCATAGGGGGCACGATGGCTAAGTGGACCTGGTTTGACACACAGCTCTCAGGTTCAGTTCCCCTGTGTCTAATAAGTATGTAAGTTAATGTAAATGCTCATGCAAGAAACCTGATGAGGTATAGCAGAAGGCGAGTGGATTAGATGCTTCGGCTTGAACTGAAAAGCATTCTTTCTGCACCCACTCGATGATAAAAGCTGGAGCTAGTGGTGTTGAGGTGCCTGTTGGCTGACAGTAGTGGAGAGGCATCATTCCTGCCATTTATCTTCCAGATAAAAAAAAAAGATACTTCCAGTTGTAAAACAGTCATAATTTTCACTGATTTCATATGAACTGGCCTGCAGCAACTCACTTTCTATCGGGTTGCCCAAACACTTCCTGGCGAAGATTCAACTAATCTAGAATGCAGCATCAAGCTTTACCGTGGGTCTAATGCATGTAGGCCCATTTCCTCATCATCAGTCTTGCCTGCAGTGGCTGTCAGAATTTAAAAAGTGCTGTTCTGATGCCTCTGCATTTTCTGCAGGGGTACCCACAAATCTGGTCTGCTCTTCTAGCAATCCCGCTTTCAGTGCCATAGTCCTGCTCCTCTGCCTTCCCTCCTCACCACTCACAGATATAGCCTTTGCACTGGGAGGCCTAACATGGTGGAAGAGGCCTGACATCCCACGCCCCATAACAAGATGGGGGCATTGTCTGGACAGGTCAGGGAGCCTTGCTGAGGGCTGGACCAGGAGCTTTGCTGGAAAGACATTACCACTAAGATCACCTTGGAGGACGTGGTCACCGATACCTGGTGAGGCACAGTGCTGCATTAGCGGACTGTCGTCATAGGTTGGCAATGTCTGGAGTGAGAGGGAGGCAGCACTGGTAGCAGAACTGTGGTGTGGTTCTTAGTGGGCTGAACTGACCAGGCCTGACCTGCTTTACCAACTAAAATGTGCCTACTGAATCATAAGGCAATAAAGTTAAATCAAAAAGCAAGGGGTCGATTGTCTATGGTGCGTGTCTGAAGTGCATGTGTAGATCTCTGTGGCATCTCAGTTGCAAGAAATGTTGGGCGGGTGAAAATCGTATGAATGTTGTTTTATTTGTGCGTTTGTGTTATATTTGTTATTTTCACATGTTTAACTGCACCAGCTTTTTGCTTGCATCTCGGACTCAGAATTATCATAATTAGCAGATTTCGTGCACGAACACGTTACAGCGGTTTACAGTTTGCATTGCCATTGGCGCCCAGCGGGGGCCCTTTTTCTGTCGCTAGTGCGTTCTTGTTCGGCTCCAGACCGGCTAATGTTATGCAAGCTTTTGAAATAAAGCGCTGACACCCGCCTTCAATGAGCACCGTTCAAGTTCCACCGGGAGTGCTCTCCGCACTGTCAGATGGAGGACCCGAGCCAGCCATGTACACAGCGTGATCTGTCCTGGCCTCTCTGATCACATTTGATCTTTGCTGTAGTCACCAATTACATTACTTAAGCTGGTAAAATGAATGGAATTTTCGTTTGCAAATGTCTTTTCTGCACAACTGCTAAAGCGGTTTGTAACTGTTCATGGATGCAGTAACCTAATAAGAGAGCCCTAGGCCTTAACCCTAGAAACGAGTATGGACCTTTTACACGTTGAATGATTAGTAAAGACCTAATTGGGATGCATTGTGACTGGGCCTCTGATAGCCTGGCCCGGTGCCACTGCACACACTGTGCGGATAACTACGCCTCTGCGATGAGACTTGTCAGCCTTTGGACGGTGGCTCAAAAGTGACACTGAGGGTGGTGAAGATGCTTTGACGCTTGATCCTGCATTGGCCTGGAGGAAATGTTTTTGTACCAGTTGTGTTGTTTGCAAAGTAGGGAGTGCATTCAACATTTTTTTTACCCACATTTAGACTGGGCCAAATAACACAAATATCTGAAAAAGGCAAAACGTTAAGTAAATTGATTTTTTGCTTTGTTTTCAGAACTATGATTAAAGTAATACAGTTGTCCTAGATAAATATGAAAGGCGGGTTTCATTTCATGTAAATTAGTTTGCTTCATTTTTTGTCAAAGATCATTCAGTGATCTCTTTTTTTGTATAAAACTCTAATCTATTAGGAAAACCATTCACAAGCAGATTCCTTAACTGAAGAAGAGTAAAACACTGGATTACACATTATCAACTATGGCTCCTAGACTTTGGAGCCCTTCCCCACAAGAGTTACGATCAAACGAATCCCTACTCTTGTTCAGGACAAAGTGGAAGACCTCCGAGTTTGAAATGTACTTCTAAACTTCCAAATATCTTGGAAAATAAATTAGTCACTATTCCTTCTCTTCAGCCGTCCCCTGTCCTTTCACTCCGGTCTTTTCACGTATGCTGGTCAGTATTCCTGGTGTGTGTTGTATTGTATGTATTGTTAAATGTAAAGCGATCCTCCGCCGCCGCCCATAGTGGTTAGGTTAATGTTATTTGGATATACCAAATAAATAAAAATAATAGTCTATAGGTGTCGTATTTGTGTAAAGATTTAATGCACCATATACTTCACATTGACCTAAGGAAAAAGTATATGTGTTGTGGACATGGAGCAAAGCCTGTTTGCCTCATTCTTCATCACTAAATTTGCACAGATGGTGGTATACATGGGGGCTCCAGTATTTCTCCCTGTTTAATCTTTGAATATTATGCGTGGTTCACGGCCTTGAGGATGAAGGCGTTTCAAGTACATGATCAGTCGGTGGTACTGCACTACTCCCAAGAAGACTACGGTTCGTGTTCTGGGAATCCTTGGTGTTTTATCCTATACTGCCTCTTCTGTACTCGTGCAAGACTAGTTTAGTTCGTCCCACGTGACCCACGAGAAGCCTGTAGTTTTCATAAGTGATAACCTCAGCAGTGGGCTCGAGTGCTGTGGACCCTAATACAAGCAAGGAAAATGGGACACCCTGGCTTCTGGTTTTGTAGCAAGACAGCAACTATTGAGGTTCAGTGGGCCTTTCTGACCCTCTGTTTCTGGTGCCACTACCACTGACAGCCACGACCGTGAATACATGTGTGGCACAGCGCATTTGGAAAATACATAGGACTGAGCACGTTAGTATCCCAGATCCATGCGCGAGTAGCTTATCGCATCCACAGCTTTTGCTTCATATTCTGGAACTGCTGTGAGGTCAATCCTTTTATAAAATGTGGACTACAAGTACCAGAATGCAATGATTGAGCTACACACACACACACACACACACACATAACGTAATAGTTCCTCATTGAATTAGTTTTCCTTACCGGCTCACAGTGCTGAAAGAATTGACCATTGGCTCACTCCCCTGCAGTGTGGTATGTGCAGACACGAGCCCCACAGCAGAGCCCAGAAGAACCACAAGGCTCCCACCCCGATGCTCATGTTGGTTTCCACATACCTGCTTTCAGGTGAAACGCTCCAGGCTAGGAAAGTCAGAGCTCTGTTTTTTGTTGACATAGATCAGTGCAAGGTCGCTGTGTAATACACAACAAAGTCTCTCTTGTCATGTTGGCGTCCACAAATTCAAAAGGTTTGGATTTTTTTTGCATTAAAGAAGCAATATGTGATTAATTGATTCCTTAAAGTGTTATATGAATGGAGTACATAACAATTATAAGTAGTAATTATTCTTACCGTTCTGTCTACGCTTTGCAGTCATGCAAAATGTATTTATTACCGGACTACACTAACGCATATACGATTTTTATGTTTCAATTTACAGTATAGATTCAATTTTAGTATTTCAGTGACCACTGCAGCGTTTTCATATTTATAAGTAGGATTAATGTAGCTTTGAATTTCACATAAGCTAAAGAAAGAGGAGCTAATCTAACCTTCCACGTTTTCCTTAGACTGAACTGAATCTTTTTGGCCTGCTGTGTAAATCGAAGATAGAGTATTTTTCTCTCTAAAGATTGTTCAGTTGTCAGCTGCTGCTATTGTGTCTGGGGCCTACCAAATGAAGCTGGCAGATAGTTTTGTCTGGTTTCCAGGAGTCCCATCAGGTATTACTGGGTCTGCTCTGTATGATTTCTGACAAAAATATGCACCTTTACTATAGAAGTAGAAACAGATTCTATAAGGAAATCATCACTTATTTAGGTGGAGCCCAAATACAGCTTCCAGTTCACCAGTGAAAGGAGAGATGGACTGTGATTTCTTCTAATGGCAACTAGTTGCATTAACCTAAAAAATGTATCGATTACTAAAAGGTTTCCACCCAGAATTCTGTAACTCAGACACAAAACGACAAAATACTGTTGCCGAACTCAGCCTTTGTCTTTGCATAGAGCTATGAAATAACGGATGAGGAGATGACGTGCTAAAGAGAAAAAAGAGGGGTAAAAGATGTACTGTATACGTAGTTGGACTCGCCTAGTAGTTCACGAGCCACAGGTAACTCTCCAAGTGCCAGTAATAACGTACGACATGGAGCCCAGTCTGTGGCGGCTGTTGCCCTTCGAAAGTGGTGGGGCAAGTGAAGTGTCCCATCACTTTAAAAAAAAAAAGAAAAAAACAACCCCTCCTTCCAAAACCCCAGAGTAAACCACCCCCTCCCCCTAAGTAAAAACCAACACTACACTACGTGCATTTCAAACATACGTGCATTACACACACATGCACCACACTTTTAAAATTAAAAACAGCACTTGCCCACAGTTTGTGCTTCCTCCGTGGTGCTGTTCTTCATCGATGCTGTAAGAGCTGCCCTAACAAATCCAGATGCTGCTCTCATTCTGTTAACCAGCATGAGAGAAGCACCTGGATTGGATGGAGCCTCCTGGATGGACGCTCCTTCAGGCCCTGGAGACATTTGCTTCATCTCCACACAGATGTCTTAAGATAGCTGAGTGGAGAGCTTCAAAGTGCTCATGTCACTTTGGCCAGCGCAAAACAGCCGGCCAGAGTGACATACGCACTTTGGAGGGTCCTCTCAGCTCTGCTCCTGTCCTCTGCTGCTAGTCAGCAGCAGAGGACATGCTCAGCATGTCTCTTTGCTGGTGCGAGATGCATAGGTACAAATAAAATGGCAATGAAAGCTTTTTATTGCCATTGTATTTCTGCCTGTGAGGCTCGCAGCGGGTAGGGGGGCAATGCTCCCCCACCCTCGAGAAGAAACCGCAGCTGAGCCCAGTCCTGAGGCATTCATAGAGTCTGAAACCACGTGATACTTCCTCCTGCGTGTTGCATGAGTCAGTGACACTGAATTCCAGGCCCAAGTAGTGGCAGCTAGCCAAAGCAATGTCACGGACTGTGAGTGATGGCACTCTCGGGCAGTTAGTGTGTCTCACTGGTGTTATACCCTGGCATCTACTTACGCCACTGGTACATAGAGGACATGACTGACACAATGGTCACCCTCTAAATAATGGTGGTCCTGGCATAACGTTAATACTACTTGACATATTTAGGGCATCATTCATCCATGTGTTCTCATTGCTGCATTTGCTAGAAGCGCTGGAAGATGTTTATCGATCAGAAGTAGCTCTTGTTATAGAAAAAGTGTGAGACGTCTGACAGAGTATTAAAAAAAAAAAAGGGGGGATATCAGATGATGGAGGTGGGGCAAAAGGAGAAGGAAAAGTGTACGAGAGAAGGCAATGTCATTTAAAAAAAACAAAAGACAGGCGTGCCATCAAATACACAATAAAAAATCACCAAAGCATTGGTGCTTTCTCACATGAATATTTTCAGTGATATGTGTTCCTTTGTAAATTTCATTTTGCCTATTTTCTTAGAGAAGCTAGCACCAGAGTTGGAAGGGGCGCAGTGTCAGAAAAGCACTTCATGTAGTACAAGGGACGATTATACACAGAAAATAATTTTTCTAAGTAATTATGAAAAACAGTATGCAGGTACAAAGACATGAGGGAATGGTATATGGCAAATAATTGGTAGCATGTGTGAAGGAGCATCAGTTGGGTTTGTGGGGCTACAGATGCATGAGTCGTCGACAAGGGTTGATGGTATGCATCCATAAGGGAGGGCACTTGCTAATAATGATTGCTTGAGGTTGTTTTTGTACCACAAGTGCATGTGCAAAACTGATAAAACTGGGCTTTGTTCCACACTCCAGTCCACGGTGGCAAATGGGTTTCCCTAATAGTTTCTCATTTCATCTTTGAAGGCTAGGCTACAGCAGTAAAGAAGCATCAGAGAAAGTTTCTGAGGTGTTGTGTATAACAAAACAACCAAATAAGGTTTAAAAATAAAAACTTAAAAGCACACTCCAAATCTAAGCAAAAACATATTTTAAAAATCAGAAGACAAAAATAAGAGTTCATAGAGTTAGTACTGGAGTCACGTATGTCTTGCTACAGAGCTCTGAAAACACTCCACACCTTTTAGTACTATGGATCACAGCATTCTAGTAGGTCACCTGGAGATACTGGGAGTGAATTGTGGGCGGGAGCATACACTGGAGCTCCTTCTTGAGCAGTCACACTCTGCCTGTTTCATTGCCCCTTTCATCTCTGGTGGGCTCTGCTCTTCCTCACCTGTGCTGCTCAGGTCTTGGCACTAAGTTCGGACATAATTAATGCTTATATAAATCTCTTAGCAAAATGAGCTAAAAGCCACACCCCTTAGTTGTACACATGCAGATGACTTTTAAATATTTTTGAGAATTATGTTTTTAATATCCCACAGTCTGTTTGGGGACAAACGTGCAGAAAGTATCTCCCAGTAGAAACTGTCCACTTGCAAGACAGGTCTAGTCTGAAGGGACAAGTCCCATTGGGTAGAAAAAAAATTAGTCTAAGAAAGTTGGGCCTTTTGCAGTGTTCTCACAATTATTAGACATAGTACTATTCATTGATGAAAACCAGTCCCCAGAGCTAAATTATCAACTTTAGAAAAGTCCTGCCATTTGTCTCATTGTGTCATCTGGCACACATTACCCACTTTACTGTCACCTTAGTTAGTCCACCAATGATTCTGTGGCCTGGGTCTGAAAGATTTGCATCTAAAAAAAAAAAAAACATCCAAATTTGGTGTATTTGTGGAGTAGACAGAAATTGTGCCGTCTCAGAAATGTACTCTTAGCCAGTGGTCTGCCGCTGCTGGGTACTTGGACTGTGACCTTGCAGGCTTTGTAAAAGCAATATTCCCTAGAATAGGAGGCTGTCTTTTACCACTGAGTGACATTTTAAAACTCTGCTCACTCTAGCGTCAAGCAATCTACCTCTCCCACAGTGCTGGAAAAGGTGTGAGGGGAGACAAAGGCAAGCTGCGGATGGTAGACCTACGGGTCTCGGGGTGGGCAGAAGGTCACAGGAGGAGGGTGGCACAGGAGCCATAGAGACATTGAGGGGATGAGCAGAGGACCCACAGGACAACCAGGATGGGAGAAATAGAGGAGGCATAGGGAGGTAAAGGAGACAAATGGCAGCAATGGAAAATGGGCCTCGGGTGATAGAAGCACATAGAGGGATAGCAATCGGGTGATGACAGGCCGGGGGGGTTGTTCAGGAGGTAGACTGGTGCCAGGAATAGGAGAGAGGCACAGTGTAGCAAGTGCAGGGAGACTGGATCATGCACATGCCTGCAGACTCTGGTCCCCTTGTTGGGGACACAGGCTGGTTGCAAAGGTGAGGAACCTGGGCACTTGCAAGACTGGTGATGTTACCAGGCAGGGGAGAGAGGACATTAAGACCATGGAACTGTTAGAAAGGTGGCTCTTTTGCACTTTTTTTTTTTTTTTTTTTGCAAAGTCCTGGCCTGAGTTTGCAGAGCTCAGTCTTGTTCTCATCAAAAATTGTTCAAACCACTATGTGTGGTCCACCAAACATTAATTAGACTTGACATTGTCTTCACATCTTTGTGTTTTGAACTGTGCACCTGTCAGGAGCTTCACTTCTGCCTCTGAAAATATACCAAATGTCCTTGTACTCAGGAGACTGTACTCCGGGGGCACACTCTTACTATGCATTTGAGCCCTCTCTGAAATAGTTTAACCTTTGTCCTCCAACTTGACCAGCCATTGGATTTTGTATGGACTATGACGTTTTAAAAACATAAGTTAAGGAATTTTGTTGTCGTGGGGTAATGATTGAAACAAATTCGAATTGGCAAAATTTGGAGTGGTTCGTAGTTTAAAACTCTTTCTGTCCGTTTATGGAGAGAGAGCCATAGGAGAAACTCTTACTGCGTTAATAGCCAGCTTGGACCAAATGTTTCTAAATGGGATTCCAGTATTCGGCTAACAAATGAAACACTAGACTTATTAGGCGTTACGTCTGTCTGTAAATTGCTGAACTTGTGCTCCTTTACTTCCAGTAGTAGAATGTGACTTATTAATCAGTTTTGCAGCTTTATCTGCAAATGCGTGCTGTTTGGAATAATGTATTGAATTGTAATTCCATTAATACAGCGCTTACCATCTATGATGAGGCGTTAAAGTGCTTTCTGATGGGAAACCCACTATTCCATAACCCAAAGTTAGTTGTTAAAGTCGTGGTTAATGGTTATCGTAAAATGTTGGTTAGTGGGTTAGTCTTGTGCTCTGAGGAAACAGTTTGAAGTATTTCATCTAGTATCTGGTGATGCATTAAGTTAATAGGAGTTATGCAAGGTTATTATGGGATACTGATATAGGATGAAATCTGAGGAAGAATAAAGGTTAGAAAGAAAGGTTGTAGGTTGATTGTTTCATGTGGCTGTTGAAGGTGTTGCTACAGTCCGTTTTAGATTGATATAGGACATTATTGAGATGTTTTTGCACTAGTATGAGGTCTAAGCTATGTGACCTGTTCAGATTGTGGGTCCTGTATGTTAGTCTGGTAAGACAAAAAGGAGTAGACAATCTCTGGGATTTGCATTGCTCATCCTGTTATCTATGTGTTTGATACATATACGTAGGTGGTATGTTTCTAGTGTTGTGCTGTTATGTAATGTCTTGTGCCGAAGCAGAGGTGAATTTGCTCAAAGCAATTCTTAACAAACAAATTCTGAATTGTAATAACAAATATAATTTTTACCTAAAACCTATATTGCAGTATTATCATTTTGCCCTGTGAGATGTATTATGTTCTCTAACTCAAAATGAATGGCAAACTCTTCTTATAACAACTGTTCTGGACTGGTCTGTTTCAACGGATTTAGTAACAATGCCCGACAACCAATATGCACATAACACTATCAGATCATATAGTATAATGAAGCAATTGTATTTTGACGTCTAATTTATAAACTAATGTGAAATCCGATTTTCTGGACTGTCACATGCTGCAAATCCCAAAACACCAGCTTGAAGTAACATAGAGTAATATATAATAGATGGGCTTCAGTTATTGACTTTGTTGCTTGGACCCTGAAACCACTGATTACATTATTTGTATATCCTCAAAATGATATCCCCTTCAAGTTAAGTTTCGGCTGTAATTCTTTTTGAACTAACAAGCAGAACAATGGCTTGGGCTACAGCCTTTTAGTACAGAATAATCAGTAGAATTGCGAAATTAATACATCTTGTAATTAAATAACAGCAGAAATTCACTGCAGTGAAATTTATCCATAATAACCGATTAGTTGTAACTGAATATGATTTTAGCATTGGTTTAATATGGAATGTAACACAAAATATGTGGGTCTAATTGTGGATACGATATATGTCATGTTTTTAATATCTGATTAAGACAGTATCAAACAGTGTTATTGATTCTTAATTATATCCATAGGCCATTGTCATGATTACCTTTTTTGTTCTTTTTGTACAAGAGCACAGGCTACAAAACGTGTTTTATTTATACTTATATTGTTTTATTGTTTCAGTACAAGATCACATGCAATATTACAACCAAAAGGGAGTTTGTGAAATAAATTGTTTGTTTGTTTGCAGGTTAACTCTGTAATCCCATTCCCTGTCTCTGTCTTTGCTATCATGTAGTTAAGTGCCTTGAGGCCTCTTTAGGAATACTTGTGCTCTAGAATTATAATTGATAAATAAGTTGTTCAAAATCGGCTTAGGAAAATATAAAAATATCCATAGACCGAAATGTGTCAAAAAGAGTACAAGGTTAATAAAAGGCATGACACACACAGCACAGTCCTTAGGTGGATGTGTTTTAAGGAGATGGAGAGATTTGTAAAGACTGACTTGATGTGAAAGGAGAGGGCCAGCGAGCAGTATTTTATTGAATTTCCATTTGGTATTTCTTTTTAATGTTCGGGTCCTCATACCTCAAATAAGAAAAAGTGGAGTCTTGTGCTATTGTATATTCTGGTTTGTTTTGCTAGGTCTCCAGGTTGGAAGATCTAGACATTTTGCGTGTAAACTCCCAGCCCCGGAAGATGTTGGTTGTTTCTCAAAAGAAGAGGTTGGACATGGGGTTAGCCTTTAGTAAGACAAGTAGATGGAGGAATATAGCAAGTCCACCCTTGGTGTCCATGTATGCATGCCACTTCCTGGATTGATATCTTGTGACCTAATACACCCATTTCCTCTTAGGATATCATTGTGTTGCCATGACCCTGTGCTTATATCCAATTCTCTTGTGCCTTTTTCACCATGACCCAGTATTTGGTACGCATCTTGCATAATCGGAAATTTTCGAACTCACCTTTCGCACCACCAGCACTAACTTGAAGCACTAACTAGATACCACAACCTGTCTTCAAGGTCGTGCTGTGTAAAGCACAATGGCCAGTTTTTCCTTGTTTCCATAATTGTGTTTTGGTTCTGTGGATTGAGGTCTCAAGTAGGCTCCTGACCCTTCAATAGGAGGATTTGGGCTTCCTCTTCATTGACTGGACTGTTAAATTCTACACTTCTGGGTATCTGGCTCCTGGATTCCTAATTCAGCAACCACAATGCCTCCTGAATGGGTTTCACCACCATTCATCATGTCCTCATTTAGACCAAATTCCAAATGAATAGTTGAGGTAGAGCTTCTCCTTCCATGCATAGTTCATCCATTGTGTGTGTGTGGCCCAAATATAATCCTGATTCTTGACTTTTGTCTCCTTGCTCTGTACCTGGTGTGTTGCTGGGGCTCTCAGGGATCTAAGAAACAGATTGTAGCGGCTCCTGATGTCTGTCGACCTGCGTTGCGTACAGAATGGAGAATAGGCAGTTGGAAGCCAAAAGACTACCTGAAAAATGTAAAAGGGAAGAGGGGGATCTCACCCAGTCTGAGCAGGTCTCTCAGTTTAAATTATAATATACCGGACTGAGCAAGTTGTGGATCCCAGTGAGGAGGTGTCCTATTAAAATGCAGGTGATGTGAAGTTGTACTGATCCAAGTTTGCACGCTATTAAAAACTTTGTCTCAAAGAAACTGAAGTGTCTAGCAGGACAAAGTAATGATGCAGCTGTGGTTGAGGCATGATTCAGTATGCAACGTATTTCCAACATCACCTTGATGAATACTGCACCACAACCTCCAGTATCCCCAGCTAGAAGATGGTGACCAGGCATCTCAAAGTCAAAGTCGGGGTTGGCATGACTCTGCTGGTCAAGCTACATTTTCACAGGCTTGATGTTGATTCATAGGCAGGGGTTACACATCCTTGGCTAAATGTGAATATTTGTACTGACTCAAACAGCTCAGGGTGTATTAACCCAAACTAATTAGAAGTGCATTTCTTCAGGATTGGTGCCATCTAACTGAGTCCATATGGCTAAGACCTGTATTAAGCACACCTTGAAGTTATAGATTTGTTCCAGATTATTTTAAAGTATTGTGATTAATCTGGCAATTTAAAATCCTTTTGGCCCAGGTCATGAAACAGGCTCCCCAGTTCGAGAACAAAGTTCCAAAATAAAGACTTCAGTCAGAGAGAGGACCAGAGACCTGCATTTTCCTCTGGCAGATGGTAGAACACCTCTATTCAGAATGCATGTAAGGAGTTTCTTCAGATTCAGATTGGTTTGAATTTGCCAGTGGGTCAACCAACGCTATTTAAAAGAGGAAGAAACAAACCTAAATATGTCTCTCAAAAGTTCTTTAGTACCTCAGTCCCACTCTCCTTTGTCAGGATTGATGTATGTTCCGTGCCCAGTGGCACAAGAGCCCTGTGTGTGACAAAATCCAAGAAGTTAGTGGACAGCCTTTGATCTAAGGAGCTCTCCTTCACCTCTGACTAGTTTATCACAATCTATTCCAAAATCTTTCTAGACCCTTGGAAATACTGCAAGATGCCATGTAAACCAGTAAAGTCAGTATATCTGCAAAGTTCATCCTCCAGAAAGATATCAAGCTTGAACAGATAATTTCGGATGCAAGTGACTTGTAAATTGACTTGGGCCATCTCCCATCCACTCTCCTGGCCTTAGGGTGTGTCTCTGTTGAAGCTTTGACACAGCTACTATCATAGAGAATGCCATTCAGAGGTGTAGGTGAAAGTTGGGCTCACCAGCCCAAATTTGCAATTCGCTGTGAAAGGACTCAACAGCAAATATATTTATTTTTGAACTTCATAAAGGACAGCCTGGTCGCCTAACAGAGCATTTAAACCTGTTTGACTAAGTATTTTTTACCCATGGTTCTAATTATGTATTGTATGTGCATATGTGTGTGTATTCATGTGTGTGTGTGTGTGTGTGTGTGTGTGTATGTATGTATATATATATATATATACATATATATATATGTATGTATGTGTATATGTTGTTTCTGTGCTTGGCATGTTCGTGGGTCATTGCATGGCTCCTGGGTGGGTTGTTATACTAGATATCTATGAATTCCTGCTCTCATCTTATCACACTTATCTACCCATCCTCATATGTCATGACTCTATCAAACTATCCTCCATTCTCACTCTGACTCATCCCAAATCCTTTCTACTACTTTCATCTCCTAAATAACTCTGCTTAAGCTCTTCCCTCCGGTTTCACATCTAACTCACCAAACCTCACTCTACTACCATGACCTCCCACACAACCCTACTAAATTCTCCCGCATTTATCTCACCCTGCTACTATGCTCTCCCTAACCCTTCCACATACTCTTCCCTCCTCCATCCCCCTTTACTCATCCCAAGCCTTTGGGTTGAGTAAATTAAGGAAATACTCCCAATTAACACTTCTGGATTTCTTTCCTCCTCCACCCCTCCATTACTCCAGTCAATCTAACTAACAAACTCTCATATCCGCGGCTCAAATTAATTCATAATATTACTAAAACTGTACTCATTATTTCCCTATACTAATCCATCACTAATTCTTGTTGGGTTCCAGAGTACCGTGCTACTCACCGAAAAGCGCTTCGACGCCTTGTCAGGGGTAGTAAGCGCTATATAAATACGATTACAATACAATACAATACAGAGCAGTGAAGATATGGTTGAAATAGGATGCTCTGGAAACAGATAAATCATTGATCTATTCCAATAGACGAGAGGTGTAAAACCTCTATCCATCATTCCTCGTTGGTTGCCCTTTTGGTCAGAAGTCTTCAGCAGAATGCCAGCATACAGACTTTTCTGAACTGTACGTTATTGGGTTTGGCTGTCCAGCTGTTTTAAAGTGTTTGCAGAATATGGGACTCGGTAATTTGTCTCCACATTTCAACTTTCTAAAGTTTTGTTGTCGGATAAGATGTTGATCAAAGGTCCTGACAGGGAGGCAGCGTAGAGGCAAATTCTTCAGGTGGCCAGGTCCTTTGCTTCGGTAGGCCCTGTGGATGGGACAGAGGATTTTATTGTCACTCCAACTGGGACCAATAGAGTGCGTTAAAGGGTGCTCTGTAATAATCATGTTTTCACATAATTAAACATGGACTGGAATTTTGGTCCTATGGCCTTTGTAGAAAAGCATTAATCTAATTTAAAAAAAATTTGCTCTACTAGAATCACAGTATTCCTTGGCTGATAACTAAATTAGGTTAGTTCAGATTAATTACATTTAAGCTGGAATTATGATGTTGATTTGTCTCTAACAAACTTGAGATGTAATAGAGTTTAAGTGAAGGAAACATGTATTTTGCAGTGTGCAAATCAAAATATCAGTGCAGTGTTTGAACGTATATGAGTAAACTCTGGAGCTGATATATATTTTCATAAAGGGCCCCTAAGCTATATATCAGGTTGTTATGCATTAAGACTGCTGGCATACAAGATAGAGGGTGTTAGTGAACGCCTACTTCCCTGACAGTCAACGAAGGCCAACAGAAGTTGAAGCTGTGTTGTGCCAACGAAAGGATACTGTTTTATGCAGCACATCAAGTTAGACTTGGTCAGCAGGCTTCAGCCAACAGAAGAGCTAAAAAAAAATCCTGACTTAAAAAATGGAAAGGACATGTGGGGAAAGGTTAGTGGATTTCCTCACAGTGAGCTCTATGTTTTCTTTTGGCCTGTAGAAGGAAATAGATGTGCCTGAGTGCCAGTTGTAATTTGTCTAGAGTCTGTAGCACATGTTTTTGTGAGAGGACCTGCTTTTGACCCCTTTTATAATTTTTTGATTTCAAGCCTGTGAATGGCTTGACATTATGTAGCTTTCTGTAGCTACTGTGCGAGCACCATAATTAGCATTCATCTTGAAGTCCTTGTAAATGACATAATGTATTATGAATAGGATGTACAGTAGTTCTCCACAGGTAAGGGAAGGATTAACTTTGCAGGCGTCTTGTGTGATGTTTGTAATTTTGGTAAAATGTTTTATTCTCATTTATGAAGGATAGGCCGATTGCTTGGCCAGTCACACGGGTGTGGGGCTCAGGGAATTTTTTTTTTCTGGAGGAGAGTGACTTGCTAAATGGCAAATTAGGAATTATTTTTGGCCTCCTCTCAGAATGTGATGTTAGTCAAAGCAGAATTTAAAGGATTTGGTGCATTCTGTGAGGGCATGGGGAATTCTATCACTGCTGAATGGCAAGATTCCATGTGAAACTGATTGAGTCACAGTTCAGCAGATGTCTGAATGAGAAAGAGGCATGTTCCTATTTGTAGAATGTCTTTGGGATATAGTTGCTCTCTAAGTACATATCGTTGATTACCAGTGTTCTTATTTGGAAGTTTTCAACCCATGGTTCCAGTTATAGCTTGAAGAATGTTGGTAAGAGTTTAGAACCTTTGTCGACTCTCCCGATGCGGTGATGGAAATCTTGATGTTTCTTTTTGGCCAAATCACTGTCTGAAAAGATGTGCACACTCTTACTAACATCCAGTTAGAGGGGGTCATAGGGTAACGAGGAGAGTCTTGTGGTCATTTGTATTGAATGCTACCCATAGGATGAGGCAAATTTGATAATCAATTGTGATTAGGGAAGTGTCATTAACCATCTATGTATTGGCCGTACTCATACTGCAGTAGGGGCAGAATCCTGACTGGTCGCCTAGAATAGAAGTAGATGCTGTTGGCAGTGTGTTTTTCACTTGATGCTTCTGCTCCCTTAGGTATGTTGGGCCAAAAAGTAGAGGAGATGATCACAGGGACGTAGAGCAGGGGATCTCCCAAACCTTCAGGAGACTTCCATTCAGCCCTTGTCCAATAAGTTTCTGAGCTATGTTAGACTCTTACTCAAAAAACCCTTTTCAAACTCTGCATGGGTCGGGAGAGAGGGGTGCATCGAGTTCTGTTACGCTACTGGGTGATCAGCTGCAGTTCTAAATCTGTGTAGCCCTATGGTGAATTTTGATTAAGAGGCGTAGAATTGTAATGCGTATATACCATC
Organism: Pleurodeles waltl; assembly: GCF_031143425.1. Lineage (NCBI taxonomy): Eukaryota > Metazoa > Chordata > Amphibia > Caudata > Salamandridae > Pleurodeles > Pleurodeles waltl. The sequence continues at coordinate 303,449,887 of NC_090451.1, read as the reverse complement.
AGACCTTTATATTCACTTAACCGTCATCTACTAACTGTGTCCTTTTGCATATGCATGAGGTATGTATGCTCTGGCTGCAGGCTCTTAGATCTCCTATGATATATATATATCTCCTACTGGTGGTCTCCAGTAGGTAGTTATAGTTAGTACCTTATTTCCATAGGAAAAGTATTTTGACTTGCCGATAACTTTGGTGTCGTTTGACGAATCTTCCCAAAATTTACCATAAAAAGTGCCCTGCTGTGTATTATTGTGCATGGTAAATTTTGGGGTGATTCGTGAAGCGGGGCAGAGAAAAAGGAGGGGGTCAAAAGAAGTGCATTTCACATGTTAATTCTATAAGGGTTTTGAACACAACTACAGTCCAAACCACTGGACGGAATTATACCAAATTTGGCCGGAAGGTAGCTCTTGGCCCTGAAAGAGACTTTTTTGTTATTGGGTGTAATTTTGTTCAGTAGTTTTTGAGATATTAGAGGAAAAATAATTTGTATATCTGAACAGTTGGTGTTCAGATCTGCTCTGATTGGCCAATTTGAAGGAGTCTGGTCAATCCTAATTGGTTGGTGACAACATAAGCAACATGTTTTGGCAGCCATTACAAGACTCAGGGACTTGGTCCCTGGGTCCCAAAAATGAATTAAAAAAATATTTAAGTGGCAGGATGAGCACACCCAGACCCCAAAGGGCATATATGGAGGCTCCAAATGGACCCCTTTTATTGTTTGGCCAAAACATGGACAACATACTGTGGCAGCACTTACAGGACTCTGAGGCATGGTTCCCATTGAAATGCATGGCAATGAATGGTTGGTTTTCAGGGTCACAAAAAGAAGAATGTATAAAGGGTGATAACGGATTTTTGTTACAATATAAATCATTTGATGATGGCACCACACTAATGGTAGGAATTGTGGTGTTCTAAGACGATTTTACTCTGTGAAAAAGCCTTTTGCTGGGATTTCATGAATCGTGTTTGAGAGAAAACTGTTTTTATCATGATTTTCCCATAGAGGTTATGGAAGGTGCTCCAAAAGCTAAAACGGGAGCATATTTTCTGTAATGTCTCACTATCTTTCTCAGCCATATGAGCATGAAGTCTGACGTTCCCAGTAAAACATGCTCTTTCAACAGGAGCAACCTGTCAGTTCATTCCCTTGTATTCTACTGCAGCCTCCCAAAGTGTTCTAAAGAACAACTTAATTAGAAAGGAACAAAACAAGGGGTTTCATTTTGTTATAGAAATTATGGTTAAGGCTGTAGAAAGAAAAATTGAGACATGTTTTAAGTGAATTCTCAAATATCTTCCTCTTCTGTTTCATTAAAATATTATCACATGCAGACTAAAACATGCACTTTCAACACCAGCAGTTAACTGCCAGTTTAGTCCCTGGTGATCAGTAGTTTACTACAGTGTTCTAAAGAGCATCTAGAGTGCCAACAGTCAGAATTTATGCCAAAAGTGTTGCACATCTGCATACCATCTTGATGTAATCTAAGTGGAAAACAGAGTCTTTTCTACTGAGGATACTGCAGTAAATGAGGAGATTAGGGAGTTTAATAGCAAATAAGTCTCCCAAGATGGCTACCGGAGAAAATAGAGCCCCAGTGTAACACAAATATCACCCAAATGTAGCCCAAGCATAACCCAAAAACAGAAGTGTTCAAAACTTTTTTTTTTTTACAGTTTGATATAGCACAGACTTGACCTGAAGGTATTGGAGTGCTTTACATGAGCATTAGTTAAATTACTCTAGAACGCATTCGTTTTGGGCTTTAGGCATGGTGAGATTAAGCGATTTGCCCAGAATCACAGGATGTCGAGCTGATGCTGAAACTCCAACCTGGTTCCCCAGTTTCAGAGTCTGCAGCTCTGGCCGTAATGCCACATTCTCTCCCCCAAGTGTAACATATAATTAAGTGATCAACTTAATATAACAAATCAACAAATAATTTAAAAGTGTTTTGTTGGTATTTGAGAACTCAGAAAATGTGTCCTCAGCATAGTATTTTAGTGAACTAACCATAATTTTTATGTTGGAGTAAGACCTTCTTGCTTTTATACTATCTAAAGGAAATACTTTTGGTACTACAGTTTTATTTACATCAAGATGACATCAGTTGTGCCACAGTTTTGTAATGAATATAGAATGTTAGCAATTAAGTTGTTTATTAGAATACTTTGGGGAGGCAGAAGTTGGGGTGTGGACTCGGATAATTGAGGGCAGGGAGGAGGGTGCACAGGCAGCAAGTTGACCACGCTGGGCAGGCCAGAGGGGCAGTGGCAGCACAACGGACCATGGTGGGCAGGGGAAAGGAGGACAGCACCAACAAACTATAACCATTGAGAGCAGAAGGAAGAGGCAGTGGCAGTATAACCATACATGCCTACAGACCTGATTCAGGCAGGAGACTCCCAATGTTTTTAAGTCCAAAAGGGCTTTCTTTTATCTGTCTCCTGCCTAAAATCTCCTGTTTTTCAATGTAAGTCAATGGGGAAAATTAATTCCCCAAGTTCAAAATGTTGGCAAGTATGGTACATTGGATCATGAAGGCCAAGAGGAATGGGATAGGGACATGAACTTGGATCACACAGCGCAGGAGGGAGATGGGCAGCGGCACCAAACTGACCTTACAGGGCAAGCATTGCAGCAATACAATACGCCACACAAGGCAAGCGGGACTGCAGTGACACGGACGATGAAAAGTAATAGGGAGGGGACAGGGCCATACACATGGACAAGAGAGCAGAAGGGGAAGAAGCAAGGTCAGCAAGGGCAGACAGGAGGGACAGGAGGGACAGTTGCAACATAACAGACCATGAGGGGCAGAAGGGGGGGGACAGGGGTACAACAACGGACCAGACAGGGTACAAGGGGGGAGATAGGGGCCTGCACATAGACATCGAAGGGCAGGGGGCAGGGCAGGAGCAGTATGCAGATGATGGAGGGCAGGCGGGATGGGCACTAGAAGCACAACACACCATGGAAGGCAACAGTGAGACCATAATGGCATACACGCAGAAAACGGAGGGAAGGTGGGAGGAGGTCAGGAACAGCAAGCTGACCACACAGGGCAGGTGGGAAGGCTTTTGGCAGCACAAAGTATCATGTGTGGCAAGTGGGAGGGTTAGTTGTAGCACAGCAGCCATGGTGGACAAGAGGGAGAGGGCAGGGGCATGCACAGAGGGCCATGGAAGACCGATGGGAGGGGTAGGGGCTAGACACAGACCAGCAAGAGCAGGGAAAGGGGCTTCACAAAAGACCACAAAGGTAAAACTGTAAACTGTAAACTTTGCACTTGTATAGCGCACTACTCACCCGTTAGGGTCTCAAGGCGCTGTACTCATACCGCTATGGAACCCCTCCTGGCTTTTCCCTGTGAGGTGCCCACTCCTGGGCACCCCCAGGGTGAAGCCAGGCATCCAAGCGCTGTTGGGGCCGTTGTGGAGATTAAGCAAGCTATTGCCCAGAGTTGCAGAGTGGGACCCATTAGTTAGATTAGGCACCGAGGCGAGAATTATCTGGTCCAAGGGAATTGAGCCCAAGACCTGCCGAAGCGGGACTTGAACCCTGGTCTTGAGCCAGATCTCTGCTTCAGGGTCTGCCGCTCTAACCATTGTGCCACACTCCTCCTCCGTCAGGCAGGATGAGTAGTTGCAGCACAACAGCGCATGGAGGACAGAAGGGAGTGGCAGCAAAATGGAATAGGAGGACTGGAGGGAGAGGATGGGGCATGGAAATCAGACAGGCAGGGTGAAGGTGGCAGGGACAGGTGGCACCCATCTGACCTTGCTGGGCAAGTGGGAGGGGCAGTGGCAACACAACAGGACACTGAGTAAATAGGAGAGGCTATGACAGGTCCATGGAACATGGTGGGCAAAAAGGAGGGAGCAGGGGCATGCACACAGACATCGAAAGGCAGGGGGAAGAGGGTATGGGCAGCAAGCTAAGCACAGAGGCTAAGCAGGAAGGCAATGATGAGGTATAGAATTAGGCAACGGAGGGCAGGAGGAGTGGGCAGTGATGTCAAGCTAAATGACAGACAGTGGCAGCACATCGGATCATGTAGGGCAAGAAGGAGTGGGTTGATGCATGGACTCCGACAACAGAGGATAGGGAGGAGGTGGATGGGGCATCAAACTAACTGTTCAGCACAGGTGGGAAGGACAGTGGCAGAACAACAGCCACACAGGGCTGCAATGAGGAAGCAGGGGAATGGGCTTGGACAATGGATGGTAAGGAGGCAGGGGCAGGAGCTGCAAATTTGGGTGGGGGCAGCACAATGCCATGTCATATACAGCGATGGACATCTTATTTAATGTTTAAAACCCCAAGAAATTCACTGAAAAACCCAAAGGTTACAGGGACGTTATACTTAGGACATAGAATTTAAAAAAAACTCAGAAGCTCACTAAAGAAACCAAAGGTTACAAGGACATTATAGCTAGGTTCAGATTTTACACGCACAAAGCCATAGTAATGCAGCTTCTATAGCTATTTCAAGTAACTATAACTGGTGCCCTAGGGTAACTATAACTCAGACCCTTGTCATTTGTTGCTAATTATCCCAAATGTTACATCACTCAAGGCATTTTCCAAGACATCATTGATAGTATCAGTTTAACATTTGCAGTAAAATTATTGATGAGAGAACTGTTTATGGCGAGTACGCGAGTTATAGCAACCTGTCACAGGGTCGCTGTGACGATCCCTACATTCAGCAGCACAGCGGGCCGAGCAAGAGACACTGCTATGTGCCCCAGGGGGGGCATCAAAGCACCAGACGTCAGGAATGAAGAAATACTTCTGGGGAAGAAGATGCCCGAGCATGGAAAAAAAATATGCGGAGTTCAGGAGGAGGGAAAGAGATGAGGTGGGCCCCAAGAGTTCGGAAGCTGTGAAGGAGAAAATGCCGGACCCGAACGACAGACCTGTGAGAAACAGAGAGAACTCCAAAAGTTACATGGAGAAATACGTACCTCGGAAGCGGAGAGAGGACAGCCAAAGTCCATCCACCCCTGCCACGTTCCCAGAGGAACATGGCTTCACAAGGTATGGTCTTTCTTTAAGAAGGACAAGGACACAGAGGGTGGGGAGGTGTGAGAAAAGGGTGGGTTGGGGATTTATTATACCTGGGTCTTGTTGGGCGTTTTGGTACATCTCCGCACCAGAAGAGACAGGTTCGGGGGGAGCACTATCTGAAGAGACCTCTCCTTACCACGTATGTTTTAAAACCCCACCTACCCTCACAAGCTCTCCCCTTTATCCCACTCGATATCCCCAAGACCTAATGCACTTACCTGGCCTCGGGTTCTTTTTGAAATTCCTCCGAGGTCAACTGGCCGGATCGACCAAAGGGAGCAGAAGTCCCTTCTCCACGCCGACAAGAGACAGAAAGAAGAGTATTAGCTGTGTTGAGAAGAAAATCCAAACAAAGACTACAAACAAGGATACCAGAGAGATTCTAAGTAACAAATATATGTAACAATGAAAATAATATAACCACCTTAACTAAACCCAGGCCTACCTAGTAGTTCTTCCGGACAGGTACCCACAACACTATCCTAAGGTACAATAAGGTACAAGTTAGTTACTTGAAATAACTCTAACAGCTGAATTTCCAAGGCTTTGTGTGTGTTAAATCTGAACCTAACCATACATTTCCTGTAACATTTGTTTTTTTCAGTAAATATATATATATATATATACATATATTTATTTATTTTTGTTTGTTTTGTTTCACCTACTTGCGGTTTGCAGTAGGTAGTTATAGTTAGGACCTAGTTTCCATCGACAGAGCATTTTTTGTTTTGCTAATGACATTGATGCCGTTTGACGAATCTTCACAAAATTTTCAAATCTAGTGTCCTGGTCACTTAAGCTGCTGTCTAGAAGGTTTTGGGATGATCCGTTAAGAAGAGGCCGAGAAAACAGGTTTTTGTCATGCAATTTCCCTTAGGGATTTTAGACACAATTACAGCCCAAACCGCTTAACAGAATTGCACCAAATTTCGAAGAAAGCTAGATCTTGTTCCAGAAAGATCTCTTTCTGTAATTTGGGGTAAATCCCTTCAGTAGGATTGGAGTTATTAAAGGAAAAAGAAATATAGATATCTAGGGACACGTGTCCCTGGATCTCATGCTGAGATCTAATTGGCAGCCAACACTTCAACCAGTAAGTTTTAGCAGCCATCTTGGGACTTGGACTCAGCCATGTCCCAAGAAAAACGTAAAAAGAAAAAAAAACAGAAGGGGGGGGGGGGCAGGATAGGCATGCCCTGATCCCCTAGGTCTGGTGGTGGGACCCCACTGAGGCCAAAAATGTTTTTTTAATCCATGTGAAAATTTAAAAAAACAAAAAAACACAAGCACGGTCTCCCATGACTGTTTTTTCATTTGCTCTACAGGTGGGCCAGGTAGTGGGGTGCGTTGTATATTATTTTGGGAGGCATGTGTGGCCCCACACCTGGGTCTTATCCGGCCCTGGGGACCGCACCTCCCTGGGGCTAGGCCAAATTAAAGAATGGGGAAGGGGGGGCCCCCTCCTGGAGCTGTTCATGGCCAAGGGACTCTCTCCCCCAGGCCTGGCTCCCTATGTCCTGAGGTTCCCACACTCAGACTTAGCTGTTTGCTGTTGCAAAGGCTTGTTGGGTGGAATTTAAGGCTCCCGCTAGGTTATATCTCGGAACCACGGGTGCCTAAACCATCCCTGGCTCAACAACGAGGTCGGAACAATGACCTCGTTCTAACCACTAATGCCTTTACCACAAATGCGTTTACAACGATTTTACCGTTGTAAACGCATTCCTGGTAAAGGCATTAGCAATCAGCATGCATGACCTAGCATGCTTCTACCCCAGCCCCCCACCCCACCCCTTAAACCTAAACCCTGACCCTCTCATCCCCTAAAACCTAATCACACCAAGCCCCCCACCCCACCCCAAAAACAAAAAATACCCTTAGTCCCCACCCGTCCCTGAAACCTAAACACCCCAACCCAACCTTTAAACCTAAACCCTGCCCCCCTAAACCCTAATCTCCCCGAGCCCCCCCAAAAACAACCCCAGACCCAGCCCAACTTACCTCCTCATTCACCGCGTCCACTCCGACTCCGTTCTTCTGTACCTTAATCACGCATGTACGTTGTTCAGACATGCGTGGTTAAGGCCTCCTGTTGGAGGCGGGGAGATGGCAGGGCCATGGGGGCATTGAGACTCTCTGCACAGCATCCAACAAACAGCAAGTGGGTGGGCACTAGGGCAATCACCATGTAGCAGCCAGGCTGTGGGAGATGGGTTCACTGGGGCCAATATTGGCCCAGGGAGGCAGGCTGCGTGCCCCCTCCCTCTGAATTTAGTGTGTGGGCAGGCCCCAGAGGATGGGGGTCCCCAGGGCCAATATTGACCTGGTGGGGGCTGTGTGGCCCTCTCTCGTTACATCTTGGCCAGGCCCCTTGGGATAGGGTCCTTGGGGCTAATTTTGACCAGGTGAGGTGACTGCATGCCCTTCCTCCCCTTTAACAGTAAGGCCAGGCCCCAGGAGGTGGCGTCCCTGAGGCCAAAATTGACCGGAGAGGGGGGCAGCTCCCGGGCAACCACCATTTACTTGGCAGGCCCCAGGGTATAGGGTCCTATTTGACCCAGGGACGGGGGCTGTGTGTTCCCTCCCCCTTTACATACTGGCCAGACCAGAGGGATCGGGTTCCAGGGCCCAATATTGCCCTGGGAAGCGGATTTATGTGTCACCCTCATCCATAATTTAATTGATGGGCCCCAGGGGGCAAATACGGCCCCAAAGGGGGGCCACATACCCCCACATGTTTAAAAAACATTTTTTTTAAAGGTGACAAGCCACGGGATATAGGGTCCCTAATGCCCAAATCAGTCCAGGGAGGAGGGCTGCGTGCTCCCCACCCGGATTGACTGCCTTTGGAGTGTTAGTGACAGTGCCTGGCCGTGTGTGGCATGGCGTGGGATTGGCTGCATGCAGTAGTTGGCTGTAGGCCCTGCGGCCACCTCCCCTGGTGCGAACGGCCTTTGCCCATGCACTGCGGAGGTTGGATCAACTTATGGTAATTAAATATTACTTTATGTTAAAACAAGCAAACTTAGAAATACAATAAAAAAAACAAAGGTTACAGGGACATTATAGTTAGGAAATAGCTTTTAAAAAAATCTAAAAATTGTGTAAAAAAAAAAATGCAGTGACGTTATAGTTAGGTTCACATTTTACATGCACAAAACCATAGACATTCAGCAGTTATAGTTAAATTCATACTTATCTCAGGAAAGTATAACTTGTGCCCTAAGGTAACTATAACTCACTCCCTCGCCATGCACTGCTAATTAACACTTATTACATCACTGATAAAATCTTCTATGACATAATTGATAATATCACTGCAACATTTTCTGTGAAATTATTGATGAGAAAACTGTATGGTGGCGGTGCAGAATCTGTGTCCCTAGATATCTATATTTTATCATTAAATACCTCCCAAACTACTGAACAGATTTGCATTAAATAACAATAGAGATCTTTCTGGACCAAGATCTAGCTTTCTGCCCAATTTAGTGTACATCCATTCAGCGGTTCGAGCTGTAGTTGTGTTTAAAAATTGCAAAATCCCATAGACGTTGCATGAGGAAAACTGTTTTGCCTGCCCCCACCCTCTTTTTCTCAGCCCCCGCTTGAGGAATCACTCCAACACAAGACAGCAGCTGACCTAATTAGCATATACAGTTTGAAAATTTTGTGAAGATTTGTCAGACGGCACCATAGTTATTAGCAAAACATAAAACTCATTGTCTATGGGAAAAGTTGGTCCTAACAATAACGTCTTGAAAAAAATCAAAATATATATATATATATATATATATATATATATATATATATATATATATATCTCTGAGCACTGTGGTACTTTTTACAAGTACTGGGCTACTTGGAAAAATGTTGTAAAAACATAATCTGAAAAAAAATTACACTGTGCTATACTCTTTCACACTGTATTTTTTTTTTACATATTTTTTTCCTGTAACTACTGCAGTACTTTGTAGGTACTAGCACGGCATTTTGTAAACTTTTTTAGAAATGCACAGTAAAATATTAATACATTTTCCTACTTTTTACCAATTTAATAAAGGGGAAATAGGCAACAACAGTAAAACCCACTACTTAGCTTTATCTAAGGAAGTAATGCAGAACACAGCCAAAGTGTGGTGATAACAACATGTCTCCTGTTTACTTTTGTAAAATCCAATTATATACTGCCTTGTGATCAGCATGTACTGCGGTATACTGCGAAATTACCACAGTATACCTCTGCACAATATATAACTGTTTTATCACATATAACTTTAACAGTAGGTAACCAATTTACAGCGAATGCCAAGAATTACTCTTTGCACTCCATAATCTATACTCCTGCCTCCTTTAATCTACATCCATTCAGACACTTTTACGGTACATCTTTTTAAACCACACTCTACTGCACTACATGCCACTAAACTCTATGCCACTCTGCTCTATGCAAATCGCTTTATCCCACTCCACTCTATGCCACTGTGCAGCACTCCACTGTCCGCCACTCCAAACTATTCCACTGTACACCACTACACTGTTCCATTCTACGCCACTCCACTGTACACCACTCTACTGTATGCTGCTCCGCTGTATGCACTCTGCTATATGCCATGCTACTCTGTGCCACTCCACTTCACTCTACACTACTCCACCCCACTTTACACCACTCTGCTCGACATTATTGTACTGTATGCCACTCCAATTTATGCCACTCCACGCACCAGCTTCAAATTACTGTAACTCGTGCATCTCCGAACAGTATTGTCAACTCGCAAGCCAGACTACAATAACAATAACTTGCACCTTTACAGTGCACTACTTATACCCTTTTATATTGCCTAATTTATATTATGGGAAATAATGGCTTTCATGGTAACACCTATAACATCTCAAACAAGATCATTTTTGTGAACAGTGTGCATCGTGAAGGTGCAAATTATAGTTACTGTAGTGTGATTAGCAAGATGACAACACCTTGTTTGGAGGTGTGTGTGTTATAGGAATTTGTCGCTGGTGCATAAGTTATAAATGTAAGATATAACTAGAACTTTAGAATTCCTAATATTTGTGTGTTTTTAAGTTTGGTTGTATAGAAATAATCATACAGATATATATATATATATATATATGAAGAAGAAGAAGCTTATATATGTTAAAACAGTTGCGAGTTCCAATACATTTACTTGATTCACTGCACAATGATGGATTTTCCACAAAATTTGTATAATTTTTGCAATTTCACAAAAATGTCATGGATGACATTAGGCTAATTGTATGATTACAAATTCTGCTAGAAAAACAGCCATTTGAAGTGAGCACATTTAGATGGTTGAGGATGTTATAGATGTACTCCGTGTAAAGAAGCAGCTCTCCACTTAAAGACTGGGAACTACCTAGTGCTCCCTACTTTAAAAAAATATAATAATTTATGTTTCACTCTAAGCCAGCTAGGACATGGTTTGCACTTATACTGGGTGCTCCCTTGCGTCTGGACAAAGCTATGCTCTTTGACAAGCTCTTTGAAGAGTGAAACACATCAGGAACTGCTTTTACTTGGTTGGTCTCAATGCTATTTTACCAATTCATTGCTGTAATACTGTGCCTTTGTCAATTTGTAGGTCATTGCTAATTGCACTTTCTAATCCTATGGCATGGAGTGTATCCTATGCTTACAAAATTCTTCTAGACAAACTAACATTTAGGGAGGTAGTGCCTTTGTAAATTTGCACCATGTAAAGGAACAGCTCTCCCGCCAAAGAATGTAAACTACCCAAGGTATTCCTTTATATTTATATATATTCGGATTGATGCAAACGGAGGTATCTAGGGCCTTCAGCCTTCCAGAATCGGATGACCATATGGTACAGAGCTTATTCTCGATTTTTACTATTAGTAGGATGTAGAAATCAGAAATAGATGATACATAATTGAGTATACATCATGGTATGAAAAAAGAAGGTGGAAAAATACATGCTAAACTATATCAAAGTAATCATAAAGTTAAAAGTGAAGTCACAGTGCATTCGTTTCTTGTGCATACAGCTTCATATTATCTTCTTATAGATAATATTTCCCAATGTAGATAATACTTTTCCAGCTGATTAATGAGGGTATGGTAGGAAAATTCACACTTAGTATTTTTATCCATCTTGATTCACCGTTCTGTAACAGAGTTTTTGATGATTTCAGAAAGGTAGTGAGGAGGGAACTGCCAATCAGTATTGCTACAAAAATACAAAAATTAAACATTTACAGTCAGCATTACATTGGTATCCCAGAAGAAAAATATTTGGGGTTGTGGTTGGCACTATGTGCAATTGTATTGCTGATCAACAAAATTATTTGATTCTAAAACTCGGTTAATTCCCTACACTCTTAATAAATAACTTTCCAATCACCTGCTAGATTTTGAATACATCTTGGGTAAGTGGTGAGTATGAATGGGAACAGTTTAGTTAATCTTGGTGAAATGAAATCTAACATCCATCTATTAAGAAATAACTTGTGGTGTTGGTCTGCCATTCTTCCCACTTACATAAGAATGTGAATTGACTCAATCTGTAGCTCCATATACCAGAACCGAAGCGCAAGGCTTTAACATGTAAGAGAAAATAATTTACAAACTAAGATAGTGGAGGAAGTGTTAAATATATGGGATAGTTTTAAGTAGGCCATATAAAACCAGCCAGCAATTTTTTCAGATTTTCCAAGTGGTATGTTACAAACTGCTTGCGCATATTCCCTCAACAAAACCCCTAATTTCATTATTGTTTCCATGTTCCACCGTTTTGTAATACCTGCTATAATAACATATGCTAACTATTAGCATTCTTCAAGGGGTGTTTTTTTCCATGAAAATGGGTGGGGATGGACGTATAGAAGAAGGTAGCCTATTTAGAGATCATAGGAAGTGTAATAAGGTTGATAGATCTAAAATATTGAAACCTGGAGGCATCTGCTTCCACTGACAAAACCCTTTGCACCTACGGAGCCTTAGTCGACATGCAAAGGTAGCTAAGTAATAGAGCTCAGAGTGGCCAAGGCCCCTCTCTTCCCATGACAATTTTCAAATCTTTATATATATTCTGGGATTTGTGTTTCCCTGGATAAAACTTAAAAAGAGCTCATCAAGTTCATTAAATAAACTGCCAGGGAGAATGCAAGGTAGTATCAAAAGGAAAAGAGGAGTTGAGGTATAACTGACAATTTAAGAAATGATATTCCACCAATAAATAAAAAAGGTAGTACCTCCCATCTGAGAAAATATTTTTCCTTTTGCTAAATAACTAAGTGTAACTGAGGCCATTTATGTCCTCTCCATGTTCTAAATAAGGACCTCTTAATCAGCTTTTGGGTTTCATATTTTAATTCAACCTCAAAATGAGATACTCTTTGGTATTATCAAATAGCAAAACCTACGTATTTTCTTAATTTATTTTATACCCATCAACACTTGAATCGTTTGCAATAGTATCCAAAGCTGACCATGTTTTATGGCTCTGCCTTCCAAAACAAAGCTATGTTGTCTGCATATAGCTTTAATGGTGAGGTCTGTAATAACGGAGGTTGAATTCACACCACTGAACAAATAAATTATACCAATTTCTCGATAGACAGAGTTGGAGAAAGAGGGCATCCTTGATGCATGCCTTTTTTTGGGTTTGTCTGCTCCACTGGTTTATTATTAATTATAAAGGCTGAGCCTATTCTTGTAAAAGGTGAATCAATCAATCTGGTAAGCAGGAAGGGAATTTATAATTAAAAAATTCTAAACAGAAATTCCCACCTCATGAGAACAAAATCCTTTTCAGCACTTTACAGCACTACTGCAGCTGGTATTGTATCTTTGGTAATGAAGTTTATAGCTTTAACCAAATTATGGGTATTGTGAGCAAAATTACGACCAGGTAAGAATCCATTTTGGTCCAGGTGAATTGGGTTGAAGGCACAGACATAAGGTGATTAGTTATTATTTTAGTTAAAACCTGACAGTTTGTATTATATAATGTTACTGGGGGATAAGAGCCTAATTAGATACCAGTGAAACAAGCAATATAAACACTAATTAGGATCCCTTTAGCAAATGATGTTGGGATCTTATTGAGTGGCACATTGATACTAGTCGATAAATGAATTTGCTAACACGTTTCAGAAGATGTCAGCACCAAAACTGTCCCCACTCAGGAATTTGTCATTTGACTTGAAATTACTAAGAAACCTTGAAATGTCAGCTTCTAGTCATGATTCACCTCTATGATAAATGGAGTAATAATACTGAAAGAATACATCTTCTACTATCTTGCTTTTAAGATACTACGGACACTATTTGATCAATTTGAAGGTGGTGCATCGTATTAGTTATCAAGTCACGATCAGCTTTCTTTCAAGTTGACCATGCAAGAAAAGGCTAGTTTTCCCACTTTCCTCATGAACATTACACCATCCAATACTATAATTTATAATTTAGCAATGCAGATAGAACTTTGAGTTTACTTTTGGCTTGTTCCCTTCTAGAAAAGGAAGACTGAGAAGTAATTTGAGAAAAGGTATGGAAAGTACGTTTTTGCTCATCTTGAAGTAGTGATAGTTTTTGTGCCATGGTCTTAACTTTATAGGGTTTGATCGCGAATACCTCCCATACTAATGCAAGGTCAACAGTATTTTAATTATTGGAAACAATTACCCAATTTCAGCACTAAAGAGTATGTGCATTCTCAGGTGAGGAAAAAATAGTTTTTTCTAATATCCATGTAGGTATTTTTGGCTATTCTGCTTTGCTGGTTGAGGCTGAAGAACTACCACCAAGTCACCAGAAAAGCACCCTGGTAGGTACCTAGCTGATCTTTTGGTGTAGTATGGAAAGTCAGGAAATAATCTTTCATTGAGACCGTGTGATATCTGCCAGTAAAACATGAATAGGCTTTTGCGTGGTCTTGTCGCCACAGGCCTGTGAGATCAAGTCATTGACAGACGTTGTGAAATGCTATCACAATATACTTCTTACCCTGATTTCATCTACAATTCAATGAAATAACTGCCAATTAGCTCTAGGCCTGATATCACGAAAATACATTGATGAACTGTTTTTGTCAGTGGACTTGAGTACTGTAGCCCAGTGGCAATTCTTATTGTTAATCATAGTTGCAGTATTTATTATACATTTATGGTCATTATCATGGTTACCCCTCTGTGGCTGTAGTAGGGGGGGGAATTATTTGCCACAGACTAAGTTGTTTTTTTCCGATACCTTGGATAAAATGGATGTCGTGACATAGGAAAATTGAGCAAAACATGCCAAAGTTTGTTTCTTTTTTGTCTATTATGTAGGCCATTTATATTAGGACTGGGTATGACTGGATATGATTTGTTTAAACATTTGCCTATTCCTAGGTAAAAAGGTAAACTGTAGCCTCTTTCTGGCTTTCTGGAAGCCAACAACACTCTGGACTACGGATGACCTCCTTTTTTTTAACATAAACTCTACATGTATATTTTCTTTTCTGAGCAACACACAACTGCCGCTTGCCAGTTTTATTCCCCCACCTCATGTAGATCTACACCCTCACCACGCTGAACCAACTCCTCCCAACCTCCTCCTCCCTTGGGATTCAAACCATTCCCATACATTTTCTGACCCCCTGCACAATCCTAGTTTATTTGTGATACCTTGGTTTTGTTTCTGGTTATTCCTTCCCCTACTGAGCAACAGCCTTCAATATAATTATTCTGTAGGTCAACACATAAATTCATCATCAAAGCCAGACGTGTATATCAGCTAATCACATTAACATATATCATCATACTCCATAGTGATGCTGCTTAAAATGCTATTAATCATCAGACTAAGTTGAAATTAGAATAAACAAACATCGGTAAATGTAGTACTCATCCAAGCTAATAGTAAACAGACACTGGGTGTCATTCTGAGATCAGTTATTTCTCTTATTTAGACTTGGATGACAGTGATATCAGAAAGAACACACAAAACATTGTTTGGCAGGTAGAATCATTTGCATCTGTGCATCAGCAAGACAAAATTTCCTTTGCTCTCTGCTTCAGCTCTCATCCGTGGTGCGAATTGTGAAAACCTACAACCCACTAAAGTGAAGTTAATGTTTTATTTTTCTTTGGAATCCCCATTATCCTTAAGTTGGCGCGACCAGAGCAGCTCTCTAGCTCTTCAAGTTTTAATCCAATAAAAAGAGGTGGTATGTCAGAGGTCTGTGTCTGTAATTTGAGACAGCATGCATTCGTTTTCATTTACTGTCTGCTCCAATTAGGGGCTTCAAACCTAGAATCTGTGATCTCACATTTCGTCTTACTCATGCTTGCCGTTGCTGCCTGTGATTTGCACTAGCTCCAAACATAGCCAATATCCCACAAAAGAAACAGTAAAACACTCTTGAAACAGAAGACAGTGTTGTTTCATCATCTGAAAGTTAAGCTTCCCACAAAATGGGAGGTACAAAGTCCCGTGTGAGACAGACCTATATTCTGGCTTCTCAGATGAAAAAGGGTCTATTTCTCTAACACCAAGATAGTCAATAAAGTAAAAGTACACATGAAGTTACATGAAACCACACTATCAGTTACAAAATTCTGAAACGGTACAGATAAAGCTTCAGATTGTTTCGAGACTGTAAAACAATCTTAATCAGCAAAGAAGAGGAGAATTTACTTTGGTCTAGAAGTTGTATAGGGTGCCTGCTTCAGGAATGGTGGATTGTGTGTGCCATAATTTATAAAGGAACACTACGGTGTTTCTGTTGAATTTTACTGTAGAACATTTTGCTACCATTTGAAAAATGGTTGTTGTTTATTTGGGGTTTCTGCTGTAAAGAAAGAACAGCCATAATTGTTATCCTTTTGTCTGTAATAGAATATAAACCTCCTTTCATGTTAGTGAGGGACATTTTGTATTGTGCTTCTGATTTTCTGCTGCACTAGGAGCATTACTGTGAAAATAAACTTCTAGGGTAGGAAAGCCAGCCTATTGTATAATTCCTTTCATTGCACTGGTGTGAGATTCACATGGAGGCTTTTCTGGCATCCATGGAAACCCTAAGATTGTTCATGTAGGATTTTAGTTAATATCTCTGAAGTACTGCTCGCTCTCATACAGCTTATTAAGTTGCGCGTGCACGTGCTTTGACCTGTTGTAAGTAGTGTGGGCTTTTAACCACGCCCATCACTTTCACTCATTCGTGGCCTTGCCTGTCAATAATCACTTGATGTCATTGGTAAATGCTTTACGTTTGTCCCGCCTTGAGGCTGTTTTTGTCACACCTTGCAGACTTCCCCTGTTACATAGATTATTGCACAATTGCCGATATACTTCAGCGTGGGCAAACTATATTTTTTTCTTTTGTCTCTCTTCTTTGTGTTGCATGGCGGCCATGGCTCTCGCAGTGCAAACAGGCACAACAGTGTGAACTCAATCGCCAGTAATGGACCACTGGTCACATTGTTCAAAGTTAACTAATCAGAGTCACTTCTTGTGGCTCTCTCCTTAAAACACTTGAAATTGGTAAATGCTTTATGTAAAACAGTAATCCTCAAAGCCAAAGTCTCTCCCGACACAGCGGGAGAGCCAATACTACAATTTTCATTGCATTCGGGAAATTCACCCCAAAATGCTTTGCAGGGCATTACTTTTACAAAACATTTTTGCTCATAACTCAGCCTCTGGTGGTCCTACGACAATGGGATCACCATCAAAATGTTCAGAAGAGCTTGCTCTTTCTGTCTACATCTCTGGGTTCCCCACACTAGGTAAGTAGGACCTCAATATAATAACCCCTCTCATCATTTAGGGGGTTATTACAACTTTGGAGGAGGTGTTAATCCGTCCCAGAAGTGACGGTAAAGTGACGGATATACCACCAGCCGTATTACAAGTCCATTATATCCTATGGAACTCGTAATACGGCTGGTGGTAAATCCGTCACTTTTGGGACGGATTAACACCTCCTCCAAAGTTGTAATAACCCCCTTAGTGTCTTTTTAAGCGCTCTTATGGCTGGAAATTTTGTTTTACAGCTGGGAATAGCTTGTGTTTTAAGGGAGTTGTTTGTAATATCATTGCTATAAGCCTGCTACCCCTGAAAATGCGTAATGCACTGTGCCCTCCTGGGGCTACATACATGGTTACACTGCATTATTTATTGCCATTTTCTTTTTGTGTGGTTATGCCCTCTAGGGGCTTACTATATAGTTGCATGACAATGTTTCTTACAAATGCTATTTTCATTGTGGTGTCTTCCAGGGGCTGTTCTAAGCACTACAGTCATATCAACAAACTACAATTTTTGTGGCATGGAACTCTGCCCATAATTATTTGCAGGGCATTATTTTTACAAAACATTTTTTGTTCCTAACTCAGCCTATGGTGGTCTAAGACAATGGGAACACCTTCAAAACATTGACCACAATGTGCTCTTCCTGTCTACATCATCACTGGATACCCACACTGTTAGTGGGGACTCAAAAGTAATAACCCCTACCTCCATTCCTTATCTTTTTTAATTCTCTAATGGCTAGAACTTGTTTTACAGCTTGGAGAAGTTATGTTTTAAGGGCCTTTCTTTGTAATATCATAGCAATAGACCTGCTAGCCTTGAAAATGTGTAATTAACTATGCCCTCTAGGGGCTAAATATATGGTTACACTGCGTTACTTTCTCCTATTCTTTTTTCATGTGGTTGTGCTCTCTAAGGGCTGACTGTATGGTTACATGACCATGTTTCAATGAAATGCTATTTTTATTGTGGTGTTCTCTAGAGGCTGTTCTGAGCATTGCAGTCAACATACTATAATTTTCGGGGCTCGAAAACTTGCCCCATAATGCTTTGCAGGGCATAACTTTTCCAAAACATTTTTGCTCATAACTCAGCCTGTGGTGGTCCTAAGACAATGGGACCACCTTCAAAATGCTCTTTCTGTCTACATCATCTCTGGTTAGTGGGGACACCAAAATAACCCCTTCCACCATTCAGCATCTTTTAAGGTTTCTCATGGCGAGAACTTTTGTTTTACACCTGGGAGACGTTTTGTTTCAAAGGTCTTGTTTGTAATATCATTGCAATAGTCCTGCTAGCCCTACAGATGCCCTCTAGGGGCTAAGTATATGGTTACACTCCATTACTTTCTCCTTTTTTACATGGGGTTATGCCCTCTAGGGGCTAACAATATGGTTACATACCATGTTTCTTAGAAATTACATTTTTGTTATGGTGCCCTCGGGGGGCTGTTTTGAGCATTAAAGCCTAATGGCAAAAGTTTATTTCTGATAAAGGTTTATATAATAATTGTATATGTTTTAATAATCTCTACTTATTACAGTTAGGACCATGATTCAGGCCAACTTAACATCCTTATTACATTATGACTGTTTGAACACTCTTGATATGTTTGGATGACCCTTCTAGTTTATTTCTCCACTGTGGCTGTCTTGTGTCTTTTTGGGGGGAGTTGTATTAGCCAGCCAGCAATTCTGATAGTGCGGAGGTGAAAGTGGTATTCTATTGGAATTAGTATGTCAGATTTAAATTAGGATGCTAACTGGCCACGTTTTCATTTTTTTGCTGCAGATAGAGGAAGGTGGTAAATGGAAGTGCTTTAGTTCTATACAGGGTCACTGGAATTATATGGCAGGAAAAGATGAAATTATGAGGCAGGGTTGACCAATTAATGTGGCAAGAAAAGTCCAGTTATGAATTTACAGTGCCAATAGCTCTAACTCAAGCAAACGCGAGACATTTTGCATTACAAATGCTTGTTCATGTTGGGGTGGGAAGCGAAGATGCAGACATTGGGAAGCCAGGGCAAACAACTGTTCACTAAATAGACATTGATAGCCTCTAAGGAGACTACATGGCTTGACTACTATGGCATATATCATTGTAATTGATTTACAGTATGTGCTTAAATATGAGTGATTTTTGCACAGAAAGACACTTGCCTTCCTGGAGAGCTGTGAATATTTAAATGACCAATTCTGATAATTTGCCAACTTTCTACACCCTTCCCCCGGTTCAGTTAGCATATTGCGTGCCTTTTAATGAAGCATTATGCATGCTTCTTGCATAAAGTACATTCAAGAAATATTGCCTTTGTTCTTTTTTCCTGAGGGTTTGCCTTCGAAATGTACACCTGTATTTAATTCATTTTTTTACAGTACTTCATTATTCTTTGGGGTGGCGCGGAGGTCAGCAGTCACCATGTTGTTCAAAGGGATGAGATCTTGTAGGTACTACATTGAAAACGACACATGGGGTGAATTACAGAGTCAAGGAGTTGAGCCACCACTGTTTCTGATTGGTTATGGTGGTTAAAATAAAAACAACAAAAAAATCCTGTCTCCTGCCTCTCAGCGGGAGGGGGGGATGGACAGCATGCTCTTTGAACACGAAAGATTTGTTAAAAAATGTCTGGACAGGCGGGATGTATTTATATTTGGCTTCTAAGACCTATATCCTGACCTTCTAATTACTTTATTCGAAACAGCACTGAGGGTATAATAAACACTCGAGGTCGTCTGTTCTTTGCTTCATCATAAATTAGAGCTGTTACGTTGGGTGAGGTGAAAGTGGACGCAGGGCGTTCATTACCACACAAGTGACGGCTTGTCAATAGCACTGCTTTTGAGTTTGTTCCAGTCAGCACTTGCTGTGCTTTTTGTGGGGCCGCTGGGAAATGTATACAACGAGATTATACATTCCGAATACCGCAAGAGTTCACGAAAACAGAGGCCCAACAAATGACAAATTATACACTCAGTGGAGAGTGGCGTCTTATCTTGTGCTATTAACAGCCAAAGATAATTGCTGCGAAGTGTAATTGCAGTTTGCAACTTACAGTATGCGCTGGCCGACATCAATCTTAATGGCGAACAAAGCAAATTATATTAAAATTTAATTCACTTGGTAAGTTTTCTCTGTATACAAGGGAGTTAACAGATGTAGCGCTGCCGAAAGTTCAAAGGCGTTTGGAACATGGCGAGAACTGCTAATGCGGTAAGCCTTAGAGAAATATTCCATTACGACATGTAATGAAAACAAATGCACGCCATTATATCCTAGTTTGTGTTTATTTATTGATATATAACGTTTGCACACAGGTGGGTGTACCGTTCTTGAATGGTAATGCGACTTTGTTTTGCCTTTTAATCACTAGCTAGACGAGGGAAGTGATTGTGCATGTAAATATGATGCCGTTTTTGTGCTGTGCCTGGTCTAGTGGGCTGTTCGAGAGCAGTGCACACCATGGGCAGGTAACATGTTTTAATTGGCATGCACCTTCAGTAAGGGATTATCTTCGTGGTGAAAAGTACACATTGTATGCTACTTGTAAAAGGTTGACTGGTGTTTACCAAAGGGGTTGAATTAGGACGAGTTTTACATATGCTTGCTACTGTTTCTCTTTACATTTCTCAGCCTTTGTTTTTCTGTTTGCTGCATAATCATGCACGTTTGTCATTCAGTTCTAAGAGCCTGGTAGGTTTCTATAGGTTCCATTACTTGCTCTTCCCCAAGATCCTAAGCACCAAATAGGGGTCTGGTGATATACGTTCACCCCTGCCCTAAGTGCCTCGTCTGTAATGATGTCTGGATCCATGATGCTGATTTTTGTCGTCATGGGTGAACACTGATCATCATGCGTGTGCCCCATGGCATAGGCCTACCTCACTGCTTGTGGTCTTTTTGGACAGGGAGAGGCACCCAAAGCAATACATCCATAGTGTTTAAAGGTTATTGCGTTTGTCAGCAGCTAAGCACAAGCGAAGTGGTTGCAGCATATCATGTAGTGATTAGTAGGAGTGAACTGGCCTTTTTACTTGTCGCACTGGAGTGAAGCCTACAGGCTCACTTTTTTGAAGTTCTGCTGCGTTGTGTTTAACTCACCATTGAACTACATCAATTTGATGTGTATGTGTTCTTGTGAATGGTACAATACAGGGATGATTTTGGATGTGTATGTTATATGCATGTGCAGGGTGTATGTTTGCCTGTGAATGGTACAGTAAATGGAAGATTCTGTGCTCCATTTTGGGAGACTCAGGACTACTGGAAGAAAATTAGGAGGTAGAGGACCCCCCCCCAGACAGTTTTGGGCGTTGCTGCATTCCTGTGAGCTGGGTGAGACACACTGGAGGAAGGGAGCGGCAGGCTCTTCAGGACATTTCAAAGGGTGCTCTTGGATTCAGAGAGATGTCACTGGGAAGGGGCCTGGGCAGATCTCAGGAAGGATACGGGGTTGATAAGAGAATCATAAAGAATAGGGCGGAGGTCCTGTGGTAACCTTTTGATACTCGTATCACTGTGTCTGACAACCAGGCGTGAACCTCTAGTCACTCCCATGGTCTTTGTGTGTTGTGGGGCTGCTAGCTTTGAAGACACTCCTGCAGTGACAGACTGCTTTCTGGAGGAAGGGCAGGGCAGAGATGAGAGCACTTAAAAAAGAAGCAGATCCCCAACATAAACTTCAGAGACTCAGACTTTAACTCTGTTTGAAATACCTATAAGAAGGGGAGCTTGAGGCACTGAAAATTGTCAACTGTCAAGCAGCCAGTCGATCTGTGTGGGGAGGAGAAGCTCTGCAAGACTTCTGCCTGTGACCAGGGCTGAGGGCCAAGGCCTGCCAGTCTCCCAACTGGGTGAGGGAACATCACCCATGAATCTAAGATCACCCACCCCTGGAGCATGCAGCACCAGTGCCTGCCTGCTCACCAAGACCAGTGTGCCCTGGGAGGAAGATAAGAGTTTTGCAGAGAGCAAGGTCCAGAGGGGGTTCCTGGTGATAAGATCTCTGTAACAAGGTGTGAAGAGATGGCTGGTGCATCGGGTCTTTGCCTGCGTATAGGTTTAGGTTGGTGACCCCCGTGTGCCAGAGGCGGGCCACCCGTTAAATTAGCTGTGTACTTTGTTGCACCAATTGGGTCATTACCCATGTGCAGATTTAAAATCTGCAACCCTGTATGCCAGGTGGGGCCGCCGTGGAGACTACTGCGGTGCTGATCGGGCCATAGCCGTGTGTGTAGCGTGAAGGCGGCAACCCTATATGCCTGGTGGGGCCTCCAGGAAGGTAGCTGCTGGTTTGACCAGGCCATAGTGAGTGGCAGAGTGAGGACGGCGGACCCATATGACAGGGGGGCCACCGGCAAAAAGAAATGGACGTGGTCTGGTTGAGAGGAGGTGGCTGCCCTGGTGACCTGTGCAGACCTGAGCTCCAACTGAGGACCAATACCAGGAGTGTAGCAATGCATCCCACTTGTGGGGAGGACCTAGGAAAATTACCAGCACTGGAGGGGCATGGAAGGCCCCCTTGCAGCTGCCTCTGTAGGACCCTGCATGTGAGAAACCTGAGCACACTCAACTGCTCCCCCTTCAAGGCTGTGTGCAAAGAACTCACCGGAGACAGCCGCTGCTACTTCAGTCCTATGAAGGGGATGCACTCAGAGGTTCTGGTTGTGCACGTCCTACTGGTGCAGGTAAGACTAGTTTATGGGCCAGATGAACCCTGGAGAACTTACCTGTCATATAGTGCTTCTGCACTGGACATCTGTGCCTTTAATATTAGTTGGAGTGGGGCTCCTGAGACCCAGAGTGCTAACGAGGCTTAACCTGAATGTCTCTTTTAGTGAATGGGGAATAACCACCGATGCTAGCAAGAGGGGAGTGAGACTCATGAAGCCCTCTGTTAAAACACTATAGCTGTGACCTCAGGGACTGTGTGTATTGTTTGTAAGTGTCATATTTTACTTTGTGTTGGTATATAAATACCCATTTTCCCACAAATACAAGTATTTGACTAGACAATCATTTATTGCTGCTACTGATCTTATTTTGAGTTGTGAGCCTCAGTTACCCCCCTGTGTCCATCATCCCCCCCCCCTCCAGCACTTCTGTACCAACAGGAACCTAGTAGCTCACAGACACACATACCAGCCACCCATTCACTTTCACGCAGACCAAGCACCACCCAAACAACATGGCACATTTGTATGCATATTCTTCACCACACGCTCGCTCACCAAACACGCCAAGAAGATACGGTGCCTACTGCACGATCATACTCCAGACTTACTCTTTCTTACAGAAACATGGCGAAACTCATCTTCGGCACCAGGCACCATTACAGTCACACCCACCGGCTACAACATCATCAGGCAAGATCATCAGCACAAGCGTGGAGTTGGAGTCGTCATCATATTCAAAGATACCATCAACTGCACCACCTGTACCAACACCACCATCAGCTACATGTAACTTCTCATGTTCAAAATATACATCACAACCAACTCCTCCATGGGCTGAACCTTAATATATAAACCACAAAGACCTTGGACCAATTTTGCGAGCAACACCACGGACTTCGTTGCACCCCTCACGATCCATGCCAACAGCTTCAACCTCTTCGGAGACTGTAAACTTTCACCTAGAAGACCTCACCCACACTCTATGACCCTTCTCAAAAACCTCAGAAACCTTGACCTCACCCAGCATGTTACCAAACCCACCCACACCGCCAGACACCTATTAGATCCAGTTTTATCTCCAGTCAGCAACATCACAGTCGGCAAGATAGCAACTATGACAGGACAGACCATTCCCTCATCAGTTTCAATGTACCCATCCCTCAGCACACATGGAGAGCAAAGCATGACTGGGGCACACATGGAGAGCAAAGCATGACAATAAATACTCAGTAACCAGCAGTTATAAGCGTACAGCTCTTCTATATCGCATAGACTATCACTAATAGGAACAAGCAAATCTCTGACATCATCAAAGATTCCACCACCTCTCCTGCAACCTCCAGCAACCTCACCCACCTCACAAGACATTTGCAACAAGCTGTTGGTATTCTTCTGTAACAAAATCACCTCCATATACAGCAAGTTCGACCCTAAACTGGACCCTGTCGCCATTGCAACTCAACTTCCAATCATGGTTGTTGAACGAACCCTCACTACTTGGCCTGCCGTCAACACCATAGAAATGACCGCTATCATGCAGACCATCACACGAGGGCTCTATTTGACCGTTGCATCCACAACACATTTACCAAAAGACTCCTACCAATCAGCGAAGTGCTAGTGTCCATCCTCAATGTCTCCATCGACTGGCACATTCCTAGACACCTGGGTACATCCCAATGTCATGCCCCTGCTCAAGAAACCATCTGCTGACCCAGCCATGCTTTCCAACTACAGACGCATCCTTCTATCCTTGTGAAAGGCAACCTCAGCAACCACCAGCTCTTCAACGCTAAAAAGTTTAGGTTTGGGCCCAACCACATTTCAGAAACATCACTCATCGCTGCCATAGATGATATCCACATGATCCTTAACAGAGGAGACACCGCAGCCCTCATTCTCCTGGACCTCTCTGCAGCATTTGACACAGTCTCACACCCCATCCTCATAAGGCAACTGCACGATAAACAAATTGCTCCCAAGCAACATTATAAACTTCTCTCTGCTGGATCTGCTCCCACCTAACACACAGAACACAAGCTGTCAGCCTGGCACATTCTCCTCAGGAGTCTTCAAACTCATCTGTGGAGTGCCTCAAAGCTCATCACTCAGCCCTACCATTTTCAACGCCTACATGATTACTTTGGCCCACCTCGTGCACACACGACATCAACATCCTCTCCTTCACCAACGTCACACAATTCATACTCTCGTACAAGCCCCGAACACAAGAATCAAGTACACGGCATGCATGACTGAAGTTGCTAACTGGATGAAAGCCAACTGTCTCGAGCTCAACACTGCAAAGACAAAAGTAATGATCTTCCTGTAGAACACCACGCCATGAGATTGCAACTGGTGGCCAGCTGAAATCGGTCCCCACCCAGAGCGCCTGCCAGGGACCTCGGAAGAATCTCAGCAATAAACTGGACATGACTGTGCAAGATGACACCGTCACTGAATGCATCCTGCTTCCACATCCTGAAGATTCTGAAGAAGATCTTCAAATTGCTCCCAAGCAACATTATAAAAACTGTCACTCATGTGCTAGCCACCAGAAAGCTGGACTATGGGAATGTCCTTTACTTTGGGATCACCAAGAAACTCACTAAAATACTACAAGCCATGCAGAACATGGCAGCCAGTCGCTTCCTCAGCCTCCCAAACAGAACTCACATCACACCACACCTCAGGGAGCTCCACTGGCTTCCGTTACACAGACACGCTCAAGTCAGACTCCTCACACATATATTCAAAACACTACACAGCTCATGACCTACCTGAACAGTTGCATGTCCTTCCCACCAATTACCCAGACACCTCCTCAGGTCTCCTACTCTCACACATCCCATGCATATACAGAACAAGATCAGGAGGACAGACGCTCTTTTACATCATTCCTGAAGTATGGGACGCCATCCCACTCCACATCAGAGCCTCCTTTTCTCTTCTTGAATTCTGCATGAAGCTGAAGACCTGACTTTTCAATTAACCAACCTACCATAGGCAGAGCTAGGCGCACACACCTGTTTAGCACCAGTATACCCTTGTGGGTGATAGTGTACATGAGAAATACACATAACATAACAATTCAGTGTTTCTGTTGTACCACATATTTTTTTGGGGGGGGTCAAGAAATGTGCTTCTCTCGACTGCCGGAGTCGTGTTGATGGTTATCGTTTCTCTTATAAACATAAGACCGTGGTATTTAAGCACATATCCCTCAATGTTATCAGAAAATCACACTTCTTAATATTAAGGGTTATGTTCTGCAGGTTGCGTATGAGCAATCTTCAGGCAGGTGCAACTTTTGGATTTGATGTAGTTGGTCTTCTAGCAATTACCATGTAAGACATGGGTATAAACGAATGAGAAAAGGGAGAAAGAACCACCATTGACCAATTATTACTTGGTGTAAAACCTCAGGATTCTTTGCAGGACTTTGAGCTTGAAAAGCAGGTCTTGATCAATACCACAGCAGAGTTTTCAGAGAAAGAACCGAGAAAGAAACACAGGAATTGGGCATAACACACTCAGTTTGTAGAGAGGATGTTCTGGATCCAAGATTGAAATGGCTATTCTTGATTCTGTTTAATTAGGCTTTTTACCATAATGTTAACACACTACATGTCTGTGTTAATTGAAAACTGTGTTAGCTCTCAGGAAATCTTGTATTTTTTACATTTAAGCAAAGGATTTGTTGAGTTTATGCTTCAAATTTTTTTAAGAGGTGGACCATTTTGTTGCATGCTGTATATGCTAGTCTAATATGAATGTTTGTTACTTTCTGCTCTTCGTGTGGCAGTCTCCAATGGGTTTTCAACCGCCCAAACAGTTCTTATCAGATTTTGAAGAATTGTTTGATATCCCCTGTGTGTCCATGGAGCAGGGGTAGAAGAATACCATATTTCTTCAGATGGTAGATTTGTTTTCTCTGAAGTGTCTTTTGGTAACAATGGACCCTTTGTGTGATGTATTGCTTTGATTATTAATCCCTTCGCTGTCGGGCCTTTTCCCCCTCAGGTGCCAGGCCTTTTTGTTTGCTATTTGGGGCAGTTCATGCTTAGGCCCTCATAACCTTTTGTCCACATAATCTATCCATGCCAAATTAGCATCCTTTTTTTCCAACATCCTAGGGATTCTAGAGGTACCCAGAGTTTGTGGGTTCCCATGGAGGAGACCAAGAAATTAGTCAAAATAGACAGAAAAGTTTGTTTTAAAAAAACAAAATGGGAGAAAAGGGCTGCAGAAGAAAGCTTGTGTTTTTTTCTTTGAAAATGGCATCAACAAAGGATTTGCAGTGCTAAAGTCACCATCTTCCCAGCTTTCAGAAACAGGCAGACTCGTATCAGAAAACAACATTTTTCAACACAATTTTGGCATTTTACTGGGACATACCCCATTTTTATTATTTTTGTTTCTTTTAACCTCCTTCCTGTTAGTGACAGAAATGGGTGTGAAACCAATGCTGAATCCCAGACAGCTAAACATTTCTGAAAGGTAGGCAAAATTCTGAATTCAGTAAGAGGTCATTTTTGTAGATTAAACAGGGTTTTCCTACAGAAAATAACAGTTGAAATAAAATAATATTGAAATTGAGGTGACAAAAACAGCCAGTTCTCTCCACGTTGTACTCTGTAACTTTTTTCTGCGATGTCAGATTTTCAAAAGCAATATACCGTTACATCTGCTGTACTCTTCTGGTTGCGGAGATATATAGGGCTTATAGGTTCATCAAGAACCCTAGGTACCCGGAGCCAATAATGAGCTGCACCTTGCAATCGGTTTTCATTGTATACTGGGTATACAGCAGTTTATTTGGTAAAATATAGAGACTCAAAAATAGGAATCAAGGAAACCTTTGTATTTCCAAAATGGGCACAAGATAAGGTGTTGAGAAGCAGTGATTATTTTCACATCTCTGAATTCCGAGGTCCCCATACTAGCATGTGAATTACAGGGCATTTCTCAAACAGATGTCTTTTTCACACAGTGTCTTATATTTGGAAGGCAAAAATGTAGAGAAAGACCCGGGGCAATAACACTTGTTCTTCTATTCTGTATTCCCCCAAGTGTCCCGATAAAAATGGTACCTCGCTTGTGTGGGTAGGCCCAATGCCCGCAACAGGAAACACAACATGGACACATCACATTTTTATAGTAAAATCGGACATGTTTTTTGGAAAATGCATAGCTGTGGATTTTGGCCTATGGCTCAGCTGGCAGCTAGGGAAACCTACCAAACCTGTGCATTTGTGAACACTAGACACCTGGGGGAATCCAGGATGGGGTGACTTGTGGGGCTCTCACTAGGTTCTGTTACCCAGAATCCTTTGCAAACTTAAAAATTTGACTAAAAAAACAATTCTTCCTCACATTTTGGTGATGGGTAAGTACAGGAATCTGAGAGTAGCCACAAATTTCCTGTCACCCAACATTCCCCCAAGTCTTCCGATAAAAATGGTACCTCACTTGTGTGGGTAGACCTAGTGCTCGCGACAGGAAATGCCACAAAACACAACATGGACACATCATATGTTCCCAGAGAAAACTGACCTGTTTTTTTGCAAAATGCCTACCTGTGGATTTTGGCCTCTAGCTCAGCCGACACCTAGGGAAACGTAGCAAACCTATACATTTCTGAGAACTAGACACCCAGGGGGATTCAGAATAGGGTGACTTGTGGGGCTCTCGCCAGGTTCTGCTACCCAGAATCCTTTGCAAACCTCAAACTTTGGCCAGTGATGGAAAGTTCTGGAATCTGAGGGGAGCCACAAACTTCATCCTACCCAGCGTTCCCCCAGTTCTCCTGATAAAAATGGTACCTCACTTGTGTGGGTAGACCCAGTGCCCACGTGAGGAAATGCCCCCAAACACAACATGGACACTTCACATTTTCCCAAAGAAAACTGACATGTTTTTTGGAAAGTGCCTAGCTGTGGATTTTGGCCTCTAGCTCAGCCGGCACCTTGGAAAACCTACCAAACCTGTGAATTTTTTTAAACTAAACACCTAGGGGAATCCAGGATGGGGTGACTTGTAGGGCTCTCACCAGGTTCTACTACCCAGAATCCTTTGCAAACCTCCAAAGTTGGCAAAAAAAACACTTTTTCCTCACATTTCGGTGAAGGAATGTTCTGGAATCTGAGGGGATGTAGGAAAGTACCATCTTATAGAATTAGACTGATCTGCCCCCATGGGGGGAAAAAATGGCCAACAGTAATGTGCCCCCATGGGGAGCGACCCTTGCCCAAGGGGCTGCCCCACCAAACAAAACACACACACACCAATCCCTCATGCCTAAGTGGTGTCTCTCCCCCACCCCATCTCCCTCCCCCCCCCCCCGGCGGCAGATGGGCCTAATAGAAATAGGTCAATCTGCCCCCAAGGGGGGGCAGAAATGGGCTAAATTAAATTTGTCCCCAAGGGGAGCGACCCTTGCCTAAGGGGTCGATCCCCACCACAAAAAAAGTGATTTTTAAATTAGCAGAAATGGCCTAATAAAAACCCCCAAGGGGAGTGACCCTTGCTCAAGGGGTCGCTCCTTTCATTGTTTGTGGAACAAAAAACTCCCTGGTGTCTAGTGGCTTTTGCCCCCCTGGGGGCAGATCGGCCTAGTTAAAATAGGCCGATCTGCCCCGGGGGGGAGGGGGGGGGGGGCAGAAAAGGCCTTATAAAAAAAGTTGCCCCCCTTGGGAGCGACCCTTCTTCAAGGGGTTGCTCCCCTCATGCCCATTTTAAAAGAAAACAAAAATCCCTTGTGTCTAGTGGGCATTTCTGCAGCCCGATAGCTTTACGATTGGGCTGCAGAAATGCTCAAAGAGACATGAAAGGAAAAGAAAGGCTTTCCTTTCATGTCCTCTGCCTGCCTCTACCCACCAATCAGAAGAGAAAAGCTTCTAGCGCAATGGGGTCTGCCTCTAATGAGGTCTGCGCTGACGTCATCAGACATCACTGGGGGGGTGGGTGGAAGGGGAAGCAGTTCCCCTTCCATCCCTGCCCAGGGGAGCGGGGTGGGAGCCCGAAGGAGGGAACGCGCGAGCGCTCCTCCCATGGGCCGGGTGCAGGACGTAACCGTTACATCCTGGACACCCAAGGGGTTAAAGGCTTGCATTTCCACTAGATAGTTACTGATCTTCATAAACTGCTGGAGAGCAACACCCACAATCTCCTAGTTGAAGCTTACCTATGTAGGAGCATTCATTGCCAAAGGGATGAAGTGGCATCGCCAAAATATAGCGTGTCACATCAGAAAGGACTTACAGTCTGATATCAGTAACTAAGACAAGTGAGTTTGTGGCCATTCGCAAGGAATAAAATACAGGGTAAATAAATAACATGTGTTAAATCAAATGTGAATTTGGCAGCACCCCCAAAACTTGCATTTTTATCCAGTTTGAACAATTATTTTATAGTACAAAAGCCAAGCATGTTGCCTTTAGCAGAGATGATAATTCTCTCTTGGAAAGATAAAGGACGTTGGGATAAATCCACCTCCATCCATGACCAACTGTCACTTTACATCCTCCATTAGTCCCTTACCTATTACCCTTCCTAATTCCCTTCTCCTCCTTCGAGCTCTATATTTTTGAGGGAGAGGGAAACCAGTCTCAAGTAGACCAATCCTCAATCATAGACTTGTGATGGCAGGTCATGGTTCCACTCCTTAAACAAAATTCTTCGAGTGAAACTCACCCTTTCCGTTTTCAACAGTGTTTTCCTATTCCTGCTGGTTCCTCCGGTTCTTTTCCTGAGAACGTATCTTCAAGTGTATGTAGGAACATCACATTAGTGTGATTGTCTTCCATTTGAACATTTTAAGGGTAGTTTTGCCTTTGGGTGCATCTACAAGGTGCACCCACAGTGACATCTGGCGTGATGGAGGGTATGCTGTAGCTCAGCATGGAGCAATGGGCAAACCCAGACAGACCATGAACCTTCTGATGCAAAGTAGGGTATATTGGCTCTGCAATGTAGGCCATGGCTGTGTAAAATTGTGTATTTGAATGGACTACTAACTCTATGACTTTGGGTTATATTTGCTATAGTTTTTGTATACCAGTAACAGCAATATGGATTTGGGTGTGTTCTGGGCTACAGAGATATTCTTTGTAAGTCAGTCATCCACATCATGTCACTGGGGATTAGTGTGAGAGTGAGGGATTAGTACTTGGGTGCTTTGCTACCTTGCTTTTGCCACAGAAGAAAATATGAGCTTAGTTAAAAAGGATGTTCATCCTATGACTTGTGCTTTACTTATTGATAATGGCTCTCTTTATGTGGATCTGGTTCATTTTTAGCTCATGAATGAACCAGAAAGAATCGTGGTCAAACAAGAAGTGATCTGGTTTGGATTTTGTCTGGGTCTGACTTTTCTTCTCGGAACACCAGAAGAGGATTGGTGCAGGAGTACCACAGAAATTCCCTTTTATAGAAAAAGGAAGGGTGAGCTGACGTGGTGAGAAGAAGCAGTGCG
Source organism: Pleurodeles waltl (assembly GCF_031143425.1). Taxonomy (NCBI): domain Eukaryota; kingdom Metazoa; phylum Chordata; class Amphibia; order Caudata; family Salamandridae; genus Pleurodeles; species Pleurodeles waltl. Next base: position 303,418,848 of record NC_090451.1, on the reverse strand, counting down.
TGGAGCGCCACACAGTTGACAAAATGCAGAAAGATTCCTGCTTCTCAGTCTTCATTGCTGCTTTATTTTTGTTGGTTCCTGACTTTGGATTTCAGCTTCCCTGCACCCTCTGTACCCCTTCTACTTCTTCATCCATAAATGGAATTTAGTGACCCCAGGAAGTCCTTTGTTAGTTTCCATTTGACTATCTGTTGCTCTCTGACTCCACCGTAGCAGCCTGGGTGCCTGTGCCACAACCTGTCCTCTGCATTAGCAGCCACCACTGGGTGGCAGTAGTGGGATCCTCCTCTCCTGAGTGATACTACCCAGCTGTAGCTCCTTTATGCACCCAACGTCCTAGTATTTCAGAAGACTGGCAAGCCCTGGTAAGAGCAAAGAGGGTTGAGGCTGGTTGAGGTTGCTTGGGAGAAGGGGTGATCCCCTGAGTGGGGAAAGGGTGTATTCTCGCTGTGCTTGGCTAGAGGCCTGGGTGCAGCTTGTGAATCCACTGGCAGTGGATGACCACTGTAGTTAAGGCTAACTTTTTTTTATGATACCTTAGGAACTTTTGAACTTGGTACTTTGTCATCTACATTTAGGATTTAATTTAAACTTGTGCTCATTCCCTCAGCACTCCAAGTAATTTTAGCTGGGTCCAATGATCGGAGCATCAAGCACTTCTTACCTAAGGTCTTATACAGCAGAGAAGTTTTCTCTGGAAAAGAGGCCGTGACATCTAAGAAACTTCATTCTGGGAGACAGGTTTATGTACGAACTTGCAAAAAAACTAAATCCAAGCACCTCAGAAATAAATCCTTACATGTGAATGCTTTGAAAGGTTTTAATGCCATCTCATCTTCTTTTTCCAAGTAAGATGTCGGAGTTATTGGGTTGGCCCTAACAAAGTCATTTTCAGAGAGTGCACTAGAATCTGTAGCTACCTGTGATGCCTCTAAGCCTTTGATGTCTGATGGTGCGGATGGGTGTATGGATCCCATGAATTCAAAAACTGTAAAAAAATAAATAAAAAAAAAAAAAGAAATCTCATGTGGAATGGAAGATTTCACTCTCTTGGATCTGGACATCGAACCAAGGCAATATCATAGAGTATCTTCTGAACCCATTTCACCTTCCTGCCCAGGGAGAGGCATCTCGGGCACCACCTTAGGTTGGATTTCGCATCCTAGGAGGCAGCTTTTTATCAGTACTCCTAGTGAGAATTTTCTGCCACTTCCAGGGTGTCCACTACTCCAGAATTGCATTTGAACCACATTCATCATGTAACCTGGGAATTATGTTCAGTACTCCGAATCCTTACAATGTCTTGAGAGAATCTTGTCCTCTATATTGTCTCTGTTGGAAAAATCAGTGAACAATTCTGATCGTATTTTAGACTCACTCTTGACCTTAACTATGCAATTGATCTTGGCTAACAGAGCACTGTTGAGAGATGCTACGTCTCCCTTGCCCTTGAATAGGGGGAAGGGGATCTGAGCTTTGATTGAGGTATTTCAATCAGACACCCATCAAGTTACCCCTAGTGGGGGAGCTCCTATATCTTAACATCTTTGCAGGGATCCAAGAACACAAGCTGGTCCTCCTCAACTTTGGAAAAATACTAATTGACTGCAGAGCCCGTTGGGGAACAAGCAGATTTTTTCCCCTGTAAAATATATTTGGACTGAAATCTTTGAAAGAATTACCTAGCCCCCACCCCCCCCTCCCCACCCCCAACTAGCCCCTTTCCCTAAGCAAGCATAAAGCAAATAACTTTTTTCAAACTTGCAATCTTTCAAAGTAAAGTAGTTCTTGCATGGCCAATTTGTATGGGGAATAAAAGTAAGAAAAGAGCAAGGAAGACAATAAACAAAAAGCCACGAGGTGGAAGAAACAGCATAGAATTGGGGGGAAAAAAGAAAAGCAAGGAAAATAAAATCTGCTTTGACTTAAATTCTGATTCAAGAATAACAGTGCAGAGTTGTGAGAATGTCTTCAGAGGAAAGGATAGGAACATCTCTCTCACAATGTCTCCAGGTTTACTTTCAATTCCACGACCGGAGGACACTATTGGAACTCCAAAAATGGCCTCCCCACAAGAGGTCCCTACTTTTCCCCTGAACCCTCTGGCTAAGATGTTTTCTTCAAATGTGGGGGATAATGGTATTTACAATTGTGTCAAGGTTGGGTCAGTGGGGGATAATATTTTCTGTAACCCTTTGAATGTGCCTTTTGAAGTTGGAATGTATTGCCATTTTATTTTTTAACAAGAATGTTACTTCAGCATTGCTTTCCGATTGGGTTGTTTTGCTGAAATTGCTGATCTTCATGTGGTTCAAAGTAGTGATATTTCACTGGTCCAAATCATGAACCTAGGGACAGATTGCAGCGCTAGAGTAACCTTCAAAAGTGGTATCCAATCTTGTATTATTGAACAATGACAAGTTAACACAGTTGTGGCATTGACATAATACCCTTACATGAAGAGAAGGATACTAGAACTTCCTCTTTTAAAACCCTAGGAGAGGGGAACTACCCCCACCCTCCCCCCCAGGTTCCATGCCCTTAGATTATCTATCAAAGTTAAATAATCTGTGGGTCTCAATTGGAAAGAGGGGCAAGAGGGTTTCCCTGGACTGTAGGAAAGGGAGGGGAAACACCCCAGATCCAAATGAAGAGCCTGATCATTGGAGTTGGGTAGCTGGAGTCCTTAACTGTAGGGTTTCCATTATTCTATTAATAGCCTCAAAGTGATAATATTTCTGAATAGGATGGCGGCTGATGTAATGTGTATCCAAGACCCTGGCTAACTAATGTTTTTGTGTTAGAAGGTTTCTTTGTTATAAGTAGTCCAGCCAAGCCTTCTAGGATGGGACATGCAAAAGCGGGGTTGCTGTACTGTTAAATAATACCTCTAGTTGGACATGTAATTAATTTTCACATAACTCAAAATTAATTCAGGTAGTAAAATACTTTTTAAGGGCAAAGTGGATATTAATGAATCAATTCTTGTAGTAAATGTATATATCCCTCTGACCCTATTTATGGACAAATGGTAACCAACATGTTCTCTTTAATTTCTAAAATTAAGTAGAGAGAGGAACGTAAATACAAAGTATTGGTAGGTGACATTAATTCTAAAATTTCTAACTACTCTTTCAGGTTATTCGCCAAAGAAGAAGCACTGAAAATTGCTCCCTCTATATCTCTCCCCACCCCAATAATATAACAGATTAAAGATGCCTATTGCTATTGGAAGTTTTAAGGAACAATGAATTTTTAACAGTGAATAGAAGAATAAAGAATGATACTTCTGCGAATTTTACTCAAATCCTCTCTCAGCTATTCTATTATCAACTACTCTATTGTTCCATTTACTGCATTCAGAATGATCTCTGATATGAATGGTCACAGTGGTCGTAAGGTTGTCTCTTGCAAGACTGATTTAGTATTGAAGGAAGTAGGGCCCTGGAATTTTAAAGATACAACAGTAAGATTGGAGAGATCACATGGTAGAAACCATTGCAATTCCAAGTCGTCTGGCAAGCTGAAAGTATTTTTGGCAGCAGTAACAATGGAGTCACAGTTTTTGTTTCCAGACCATTTACTCAAATATGAAAATTGTATGAAGTTCCTGGTAGCTGTGTGCAAATTAAGCAACCCAGGTTCTTTAAGGAGTACACATTTTACCTTGTCACTCATTTATACAGGGAGATAAACAGACTAGGGAGGTGCACATTTCTTACTTTCTCTGCAGAATGAAGTAAATTAATTAACCTCCTTAAATGAAGAAGGCAGAAGTTGAAATTGTCTCTCAAAAAAGAGAAGGATGACCATAATTGGTTTCAGTTGCAAGAAGCTGCTTCACGCAACAATGTTAAATGATTTTATTAATTTCTAACTGTTGTGGCACTAGAATAAAATCCCTCCCAATTCCAATAAACGAAGTCAATGGAGAGTTTACTTAGAATAACTGTATTCATGTAATGCTGGTCCAGAGTTGTCACCTGTTCCGTTTCATTCCTTTCTCTCTCTTCCTCAGTATGTGGTGCTCCTACTTCGAAAGAGATTGTGGTTATAATTATGTGAATGAGACCTTCTGGGGTAATAGGGCCAGATGAGAACCCCATTACACCTATTGAAAGGGAGGCTTCTCTATGGGCTATGTTCCTCACACCTCTTTTTGCTTACTGCTATCAACATAGAGTAACCCCCCACCATCTTGGTCTGGAAGGATCTTAATACCACTATACAAAAAGGGCCTCAGAAATCTCCCCTGTAATTACTGCCAAATTGCCCTGCTTTATGCAGTAGAAAAAATATTTGCTAAGAGCATCTTGTAACACCTCATTGAGTGGGTTGAAGAGAAAAAGATTCTGCCTAACAAGCGGGATCTAGGAAGAAACACTGTACGTACGTCTGATACTTTCATTTTGAAGCTCATAGTGAAGATGTATTTCTCTATGAGTGGGCTTAATGTATATGCTGCATGTATAGACTTCTCCACTGCATTCAATAAAGTGGACCTCCCAATATTATGGAAAAAACTTTCTGAATTTAGGTATGCTCGAAACACTTTTTCCTTTAGGTACCGCTGTTCACTCTTCCATTTGGTGTAAGGTGTTACTGGGTGGGGATCAGGGCCTGTCCTCCATAATTCCAACCAGAAATGGTTTGAAACAGAGTTGGTTGTTTGTTAGCTCTACTACTTGTTTTACTTTACGTTTCAGCCCTACCTGACAGCTTAGCAAACAGCGGGGGGCCCTAACATTGGTGGCCATCTTTTTCCATGCTTGATGTATGCAGACAATATTGTTATTCTAAACCTAACTCCCGATGACTTGAAGAATAGGTTGGCTAACAGTACGTTACTCTTCATTTTTTGAAAATGAATGTATCAAAAAGTAAGGTACCGATTTTCAAAGGTAGAAAGGTCAGGAAGGCCTGTAACTATCTCTGGGTTTTTGGTTCTGAGAAGTTGGAGGTAACAAAAATCAGATCTCTACTTGGTGAAAATTATGGCAGCCTGTGTGAATGAAAAGGATCATATCAACTACTGTTCATCCAAGGCTTCTTCACATGCTATACATATAATGCTATGACATTTCCCTCACTTGTTGTAAGTTGATAGGGCGAAGGTTCCCCGACACTATTAGATGCCTTTGTATATATTAATCTGTTGAAGTAGGAATTCTGCGTAAATTGTGCGCTTTTAATTCATCTGTCCTGGTCTCTGCCTCAAGACTGAAATTCGGCTTAACAAGTTGCTACGTGCAAGGATTTTCTAGTGTAATTCCATGGGGTTTTTAGCTTAAGAAAAGTAAACAGGATTCACTGAGGGTCCATTTGAGCTTAGGAATTTTCGGTTCAAAACTAGGATTTTTTATATTTTCCAGAGAGCATGATCGTGCGCTAAACCGATTTGAATTAAAGATGACAACGTTAGTCTCATTTTCTCATATTCAACTCGAAAGCGTCCTCAAACGTCCCTCCAGTCTTATCTAGTGAACGGCTAGATATAAAATATTGTGTATTAAAGGAAAAGTGTGAGGTAGTGACCCCTTCCTGTCAATTGCAGGTAGCACTGGCAATGCTTGTTTTGGAATCTTTAGCATGGCTTGTCGCTTTTTGACATTGTTACATATGAATTTGCTTCCTTTAAATGTGTTAGTAGCGAACTGGTCTAACGCCAGAGACAAAGAGAAAGTTTGCAATTTGTGCAATATGGATATTCAGGTTTCAACTCACATTATTTGTCCGCTCTGCGTTGATCCTTCAATGTCGTTAGACCCTGAGGCCACTGTTTTTAAAGAATAATATTAAGACAGTAGCAGTGTCACAACCATTTATTTTTGCCTAAAAACTAAGGTTATGTGTATAAAACTTTTTAAACTTTTTAATGCTTTTTGAATTTATATTTATGTGAATAATTATTTTGTTACTTAATTACTTACATGTGGACCTCTTTTGAGTTCCAGATCATGAATAAAATTGAATTGACAGCGGAATCGTGCTATGTGTTCTATTAATCTGGATTCCGGCATTCTGGACAGGAAGTGCATCAGCCTTTTCCCTTCACCTCTGTTAGTTAGATCTTTGCTTCTGAACACACTTTCTCCCACTTACATTACTCAGATCTATGGTAAGAGTAACAATAGAGATGTCTCTGTTATTTGTAGGAACCTTTGTGTTGTCCACGTTCCGTGTTAGCTCTTGGATTGCTTGCACATGTGTATCTACACTAAGGTTTTTTTCGGTTTCTGACATCATTTTGCCTGCTTCTCGTGAATCCTTCTCCTAAGGTCAGTTTTTATCCATTTAAGACATTCAGCTAGTTTTGAATTTTCAAGGGGGCAAGGGTCGTGCTTATCTTGTTATACCCTGGCCAGATGGCAGTTCTCGTTTGTTGACCACTTATGCTACTTCTATTTCATCCCAATTAAACATTTTCACTTCGCCACTTGTTACCAGAGGGTACCTCTGTGGGAACCCTTGCCAGGTCAAAAATATTAAACGTATGTCGTAGAATTCTGTCTCCTGGCTACTGTCTCTACTTGTTGTTGTCATGAACAAACAGTCCCCTGATGTGGCCCCTCATTTTTAACCCTTGGTCCAGAAAGGGCATTATGACTGGCACTGCAGAGGGCTCTTCACTGTTGCCGAAATAGTCACTTCATCTGCTTGTAGAAAGAAAACAGTGATTAATGAATATGCTTGATTCAATCTGAACACTTGTAATCACTCTGGGCTCATTCCATTCCACTTGTTTCAGTTGATTTATGTTACAACGGACTAAAAACAGTCCTATTGAAACCAGTTGTTCCCTCCCCACAAGAGACAGCCCAGCCATAGCTCTTAAGCCACATCCCCTGTACACGAGAGCTCTTGTACATATCCACACATTTTTAATTTATCCAAATAAAGTTTACAAGGTTCACAAAAATCATCATGTAGGATTTGCTCCATAGGCAGAACTGTAGCATGCCTTATTTTTATATATATTTTGCCAAAGTTTCTGCCGTATTGCATATGTTTGCAAAAACATTTTTAAATAATGGCACACTCGAAGTCCAGTCCTTTTGGCTTTGCTAATGCTTGTTGTTTTAGTGCAGGGTTAGAGATTGCGGATGGCACATACAGCAAAGAATTGGTGATCTTCAGGTTCTCAGCACAGATAGGGTGCAGGTAAACGGATAAGTGTGATGCTCAGAGAGATTCTGGTTTGCTGCATGTGGTTGGGCTCAGCCAGTCCTTGCAGACACAGCAGCATCTTCAGCAGGAAAAAATAGTGAAACATTAACAGCAGGTCCTCATGTAATGTCCTCATCCAGAACTGATTTACAATAAACAGAAACTTGCAGGGAAAGGCAGTGTTTTGAATCTGATGTCTGATGAGGAGTCTGAGCACCACCACCAGCTCTCTTCTCCTTTTAGTAAGATTACAGTGAGGTCAATGGACACCTGACTGTGTGCGAGAGATGATCATCCATTGTTTTAGATTAATTCTGTGAAGAAACTTGATGACAGACCCCCAGATTGTAACTGACATTTATATAGCACAACATACATCTTGCGAGGTCCTGAAGCACATTGTCGGACAGGTCACATACTTAAACAGCCTGATTCGTAACCAGCCCACGCTAGAATGTTGAAAAACTGTGATTCTATAAACTACATATCTAGGGTCACTCCACTGGACAACTTTTTTGGTCCATGGGTGGCCACACAGACTGCACCCTGACCCTGACCAGAATACAGACTTCGAGTCTCATCAAATTCCTGCTAGAAATCATTGGGGTTAAGAAGACCAAGCTGCTAACTACCAACCAGAGGAAGATGCTCAGATAGAGCTCTCCAGCTTGAGACAACTTAATACATCGGGATCCATGAAGCCATATCAGAAGCCCAGGTTGAATCAATAATATCACTTTTTAGCTCACACCTAAAACACACCTCTACCAGGACCAAAGGTCTGCCGAGTTTTGGTTCCACCTCATGCCTTTTCCTTCTACCACCTTACAGTTCCTGTCGAAATATGTTGTAGGTTCTTTTTTATCCCTACTTTCTCTTTGGTTTTCTATCTTTCTCTTCCTCCCTTTCAATCCTTTCTCTCTCTTGCTCACATTAAATCCTGGCACTTAAAAATGAATGTGAGTGGCCGCCGTACGCCACCACCAGCACAATTTAAGCATTGAGGTGCTCGAATACAGTTGAACACCCATCCTGCCTTGTGGAGTTTGATTCAAGTTTGTGTTACCTCCATGTCTTTTAAACTGCAACAGCTTTGACCTTTGTTTTCTTTCAGATTGATATGTATATAACGTGTACATTGCCCTGTTTTCTGGCTTCCAGTACATATTAGGGAAGATCTCTACAGTTTAGGGAGCTTAGGTCTCTCACTCGGCCAAAAGGAGCACTGGCAAAGTCTGAGTGGATGTATATTTTCTCTTTTTCCGCTTTTAATTTAACTGATTTCAATTTGACATCATATCTATCTGTCTCTCCTTCAGTGATCTTAGAAAATGGAAGTGTTAAGATTTGTTTTCCAGGACTGCGTTTGTACCTATGCTATATACCCAGCAAGCCACACTGACGGCTCCCATTTTTTTCAAGTTCTGACATCTTCATTGCCTATCTTTCTTCCCTCTGTATTTTATCCACTCTCTGTATAGAGCGTGAATTGAAACCACTGATACTGTTAACTTCAACTGAACTCTAAAGCTTGCTGTAACCTTGCCATGGGCCTGTTTACGACATTGATTGTCCAGAAGCTTCAATTAGTAGATTGGGGAACCTTAATATCTTGAGATCCCCATTATTGTTTGCCTTTTAAGTCTCGCCAAGAGACAGATTTCAATATATCAAACATCAAACCTTACAATGGGCTTAGCGCTACCCCACTGCTCAACATTGTTTGTTTTCTTGATATTCTAATTCTATTGCTTCTTATTCAGTGGCTTTCCTTCATATTCTTATTTTTTTTCCTCTACCCTGAGCAGACCTTCCATACATACTTGTGATTTGCTGACTTGTATCCTTCCGCTGCTCACATTCAGAGAATTACTTGTTTTCTTTATTTTAATACTCCATCTATGGGTTTTCTTGCTGTCTCAACCCTAATATATATGCTCCCATGTCCCCTTGTCCATTATATCCCCCACCCTCTTTTATTTCTATTTATTTATTTCATTCTTCCACTTACTCAACCTCCTGTGTTGCTCCCCTGCCCACTCCCCATTTCTTCTACCCCTGACAATCCTCTGTTGCTTCCCACCCCTTCTGATCCTTAAAAACATGTTTCCAGTTTTCAATTTTTGGAGGGCCCGGCATTTACTATTTGCTGTGGGCCACTCCATTTTCTGAAATGTGCTTTAAGGCACATTTAACTTTTTTTTTTAAATTACCACACCAAATTTCATCTACCATCTTGGAACAGTAAATAAAAAACTAAAATGTGGACCATTTCATGCCATGTGCCTATTAACGCTGTGCTGCCATAGCATAATGAACATACTCACATGTACACTTCATTGTGCTCCTTTCACTTTTGCTGATGCTTAACAGAATAGGCATAAAGTATATTTTTTGGTCTATGCATTACAACATTGGCAAAAAGCATTAGCAAAGCAAATAGGTTTAAACCCTGCCTCAAAATCCTCCACAATATTGCTAAAATCGCTGCATGAAAACTGACTTTAATTAAAAAAGTAACTTTAGATTCTCCTTATTCGTTTAAATGACTCTCTCCTTACTTTCCATCCTATCAGTGCCTTCATTCTTTGAGTACAGCTCTCTAAATTACGTGTTTGCCTTAATCCTTACTATTGTATCTCTGCAAATTGCCCACTCCTTATTTCAAAGATCACAGCCTCTAATTTTAAAGTCATACTCTGCACCATAACAATACCTAGTCTCTGGTAGCTCCTCCATTAATACAACCAGCCAATGCATGAAATTCCTATTTCTTCACCCTCCCGCTAAAAAGATCGCACCTAATTGTACTGATGTATTTTACAGCACAGAAACTGGAATACAGGCATGGAATGGGTCCTGTAGAGCACAAGACTAATCCCAATAACCAACAATAACTACCAAAGAAAACATCCACTAACTCTGGGACCTAGTTCAGCATGCTGTCCAGCGCAAAAGCACCACAGTGCCCAGTCAAGGGTTGTAAGTGCTGTATAACGCAATTATAATACAATATATAACCCAAACCAAAGCGAATACCATAACACTCAGCAGCCATAGAGTCTATTGCAACCCTACTGGCTACTTAATAATTCCCGTTCACTGCTTGACAATGTTACACTCACATAAGACAAAAATGTTAAGAGTCATATCTATCACCCAGTACTATAACAGTCTACAGTAATAAACCCTCCATCATCAACTGAACAGGCACAAAATAACTGAAGAGAGTTACCACTTACCACTGGCCAATGGAGGACTCTAATTTGTCCCAACACTGCAGTTCCTGATTAGAAACTCATTGTGGCCACTTTTTGGTATCTCAATAACAATCAGATTTGGGATGACATTAATAAAGTCCATCCCAGTAGATCTCATCACCACTTCTCCCTTTGACCTATGCCTGCTCAGGACCATAAACTTTAAACAAAACTCAAAATGGACAACCAAGTACAATAACCTATGAGCATAAGAAATACTAAAGAGTCCTGCAGAACTGTTCAAAGCTGCCAGCTTACTCAAAACCATGAGCTGAGTGCCTATTTCTCACACTCCTTCTTTTGTCACACTGCTAAGTGCTGCGTCCCTTAACACAATAACAGCACCTCAGTGGTCCTCAGGCACAACATGGAAACACGTCCTACATCGGATCAAGACAAAGACAACACACTTCCAATAGTTTAGCATACAACCCATGTAGGCAAGTGCTTCAGTGCCCCACATAGAGATAGTAAGCTCTATATAAATAAATATTGCAATGAAATAAATAAAGCAGGCAGCATTTGGCTTTGCCAATGCTTGTTGGATTAGCATGCCACGCAGAAAGCAGGAGTAGATGCTATCTGCAGGGATGACTGGGCAGCTCGTACTGCGTGTGAGAGCCTTCTTTCTCTGACCTCCAGAGTATCTGTAAATCGAGACAACAGTAATGTTTTCTGCAGTAAATAAGGGGGTGGCGAAACCGTCCTCAGGCAGGCAAATGACAATTTACTGTTCGGTTTGGCCAAGTCGAAAAGGGCTGCATGGGCAGTTGCTGGTCTCCCGTGCCACCAGATGCATGTGCTCTAGAGCCTCCAGTCTACTACTTTACTGGGAGCTTACAGGAGTGAGTGGCAGTGGCCCCACACATTTCTGAGATAACCCCTCCTTGTCCCACAGTCTACTCATGAATCTCCCTACAGGCCCCGCCTCTGTATTTAGACAAAAGTGTAAGATAGGTGGTCAGGCTGAGGTTTTTGCACTTCATTGCAATGTTTCCACCAGTTCATTTTTGTTCATTTTCACTCTTGCTATGTAATTTCGAAAACTGAAAAAAAAACTATATTTTCAGAGTGATCACACGCTGCTTGTAACTTATTTAAGAAGTGTAGCTTTAAACACAGTACCAGCACTTTCTATTTGCCAGCATCACATGTGGGACACTCTAGGAAATTGAAATATAAGGAAACATTCCTGTGTTGTGTTTTTTTTCTAGCCTTTTTGCGCCGTAACAGCAAAATCAATACAGATCTTTGCAGTAATCGTGTATTGATTTCCCCTCGAACAGAACTCCGTTTAAAGCATTTGTATCCCTGGGAGGCGTAGCGGGGGAGACTATCACCGCTCAGAGAAGGTTTCCTTGACCCCATCTGTGGTTTACCCTTGATTAACGGTGCCTAGGTAGAGGAGAAGTCACAGCAAGGTGAATACTGACTAGGCCGAAGCATGATTAGTCTATATTAGTTTTATCAAAACTGCAACATCAAGGTAAACTAACCATCGCGTTGTGTTTTTTATATTATATTATTAATTATGCAAGTGGCTGTGTACTGACTGAGTCTGATTTCCATTATTCTTGGTGTGCTCGTTATTAACAGGGGACAAAAAGAGTACATTTTCCTACATATAAGACTGCATTACGAGGATACCTGATATTCCACAGGACACTCCAAGACTATATTACTGAACTTTGTACCTTGTGTGAGAGGGAATAGTATAAATGGTATTTGCACCAGGGAAAAATATGGACCTAAACATATTTCACGCTATTTCATGAAAAGTTGCTTTTTCTCCACTTTTCTAACCTGAAAGATGGGTGTAACCTTGAAACAAAATCAATTTTTAACAAAAGGAAAAACCTTTTGAAAATCAGTTTCTTCAAATTTTATTTTCTGTAAAGAAAAAGGGCATTTTTTTTTGTACTAGGATCTGTTTTTTTCAGATTTTATATGTTTCTGTTTTTCAAATAAAATTTAAATTGAAAAGATACTATTTTACACATGTAATATGATTTAATGCAAATGTGCCATGTTCATAAATATATTCTCTGAAAAGTATACAGTGAAAGGTTAATGATTGTTCAGTGTTCAGTAAATGCATACTCCGAAAACCCCTGAATTTCTCCTGCAGTAGTATTCTGCGTGCAGCATAACACAGGCCACCTACCATGTTTTGCTCTATGCAGTCAGTTTTTTTCTGTGCCCTTGGAAAAGTAGTATATTGATCAAGGACGGACTTACGCAGTGGCGTAACAAAGGCCCCCGCAGCACCGGCGGTGCGGGGGTGAGGGCCTCGAGCTCCAGGGGGCCCTCAGCACAGTGCATTTGCACAGGTGGGAACCCCCTGACTGGGTCCAGGGGGGGTACTTTGAAGGGGGCCTCCTTCAGTTTGGTTACCCATTGGAATTACGGTGTGCATTCGCTGAACATGGAACATCTAACCATGTTTTGTAACTGAACCTCTGTATTATTTTTGATGATGTACTTCATTCACTTGCCCTCTAAACCATTAGGTGCTCAGCACAGCATTTTGTTGTGCGCAGTGGAGGCTGGCTGCAGGGCCAGTTCGCCAGTCAGACCTATGGTACCTGCTTGCCTGTCCAGCCAAGGGGTCGTTTCACTTCTTTTTTTGGAAAAAATTGTGCATTCTTTTACCAACTGCAAAATGGGGACTATTGTCATCCCGATTTTCATAAAAATCCCAACTTCACCTTGCCAAACTTGTTTTTTTCTGTTTTCTCCCGTATTTCCCTTTCCCCTAAGTGCTTCCAGCACTTCCCTGGTGTCAGGTGCCACTCATAGTACAACCCCCCCCAAAAACCACCCTTCCCTCACACCCCCAAATCAACTCCCCACCCCCATCCCGGCAGTGAATTTTTTCCTACAGCTTGAAAATCGCAATCTTGTACAAAATCAAAACTTTCAAGATGTCATTTTATTCGCCATTCACCTTTGTCAACGTTTTTTTGTAAATAGCTTTTTTGGATATTTTTTTTAACTCCCAAGGTATACAAAAGTGTTTAACTCTTTAATACCTACGTGGCATCTTTTTCAGACAGTAATATCTCAAACTCTAACTGATTTACACCAACCCAGAAAACAGCAAGCTTCCTCAGTAAAACGGCACTTTCATGCCACCTTTGGCCTAAATCCAATCTACGGTTTTTACTGCAGCATTGACAAAATTTCCTAGAAGCTTAAATAGGAACACACATTGTTTGTTTACCCTTCCTTTAAAAATGTCTCCTGCAGAGATCTGCACGAAAATTGTCATACTGAATCTTAGTTATAAACGCTAATTGTGTACCTAAGCTCATGAAGTTGAAAGTTATAGGGGGAATAATACATTTTTAGTGAAAAGTGTGACTGCACCATGAATAAACAAAAGGTACCGCCATTGTCTCCTTATTTTTGCTTTGGTACCAAAATGCTCCTGTACTGAGGTCTGCGCTGCAAAATTTGCACATTGCATTTCATTTACTCAAGCATTAAAAATAGTACAAAATGGTTTGCATCGGTGCAATGTTATGCACTATGGTCCTAGATATTCTAAATAGTGGTCATGTTAATTGATATCTAGCAAGCTAGCTAATCACAAGCATTTAAACACCTGATCTCCAACCACCTTCGAACAATGTTTCCTTGCACCCTTTGCCAACAAACTTATGTATAACTGTTTTGGGGACACCTGCTCATCTAATTCGATATTGGCTGTCTCACACATTTTAATTGTCACATCGTTGTACACCTCTGTCTTCTGTGACATGAAACCAATGAAAGTAAGAAAAAAATAACTAAAACCTTCTTCAAAATACTTCTGTGTTGAAGCATGTAACAACTAGACGTTTCCATGTCTTTTCTTCCTGGTTTGCTAAAGACTTCTTGTGGACATTCTGAAAGCTTCCCTGGTAATGCCATCCCCCCATTGCTTACCATTGGAATTTTGTTTTGTAACTAATATTTGCTTGCTTTCTATTTTTTGGCTTTTTTTGTTTAGGTTGTCCAGTTTGTGTTTGTCCCTTTCATGGAGCATACCCTATTCACTGTATTCTTCCACAAGTGCTCGCTTTCTGTAAACCTGCCTTAAAATATTGTTCTCGTCACATTTGCTGTTCTGTGCAGTCAAAGACAGAGGTCAATGTCAGGCTCAGTCATCTGAGGCAGTTGGTGTTTACTTTTCTTTCTCTGATTTCCAAGTGACAGGAATTGTGTGACAATCCTGCTGTGAAAGGAAAGGCTTTTTTCTAGCACACAACAACACTTAAATGTCTGTAAATAAACTGAGCAGACATTTCAGAATATATCTGAATTATGAACGCAAAAATGCAGCACATTTATTTTTTAGTAATTCTGTTGTGTGGTGGGCACAAATCAATACACTAAGTGATGACATTTCCAAACATTGTTTGTGTGCTGTGTACTTTTATCGGTAAAACGGTATATCTCTGCAAATGTAATGGGCATTTCAGTTGAAAATGTGTTGTCTGTAATGGCAGTGTGCTACCGCATCATGCATACTCCACACCTGACTACTCCATTACCCTCAATAAAACTCTACTCTGCCAATCCACTCATTGCCACTGCACTTTACGACACAACAGTCCACTCTGCTCTACTCTATTCCCTCCACATTAAGACACACTGCAACGCAGCACTCTACGACATGCCACTCTATTCTACACTACTCCATACTATGCCACTCCACATTACACCCCACCACACCATGAAACTACATTCTAAAACACTTTACTCCACTCTAACACAACACTCTACTTCACTCTAGCAAAAACACTTTGACACCTGCTCCATTCTGTGACAGAACCCTCTACAACACTCCACTCTGACACTTCACACTACATTATGCCACTCCCTTCAACCCCTTCTGCTCCAATCTACTCCTCGCCACTCCACTCTATGCCACTCCCCAGCCCTTTACTTCACAACACTCTACTCCACTAAATGACTCTCTATGCTCCTCTACAACACTATGCCATTTTATTCTACACTACTCTGCTCTACGTCACTCTACTACATGCCCCTCCATTCTATGCCACTCTCCTCTACGCCACTAACGTTTTGCCATTCTGAACAGCAGCCATGCTAGTGTACAACATGACTAAAACACATTGGCAAACCAATATCTCTTGCATAGCTGAGACCTTATGGCTTTGCCATTGCTTGTTTCCTTGTTACTTTTAACTTCTCGGGCATTGTGATATACAGGTCCCAGGGGTGGCATATCAGTTTGTTCAAGCACTACCAGACATAGTGGCAGAATGTTACCGTCACAAAGCAAATTTCACCATATTAGGGGATCTCAACCTTCATTTTCGAAGAGGCGGGCTAAGAAACTGCCAAAAGTTTAATCCAAGACTTGGATGCACTGCAGCTAAGGCAAATTACGAAGGGACCTACACATAACTGTGGTCACCTACTGAACCCCATGGTAACTAATATCCCCAACTTGACTACTGAGGTCCCAAATGCTATGGTCAGACCATTACATAATCCCGCTAGATTTCGAAGTCCCTAAACGAACATCTGAACAGGTCCCCCTACAAAGGCCCAGGTAACCTTGGTACAACCTAGTTAGCAGGGAATGTGTAAGTTTACTTGGAGAATGAACTGCTAGGCGCTCCCTTTTGCGCCACTGCCTTCCCACCCTTCTGCTCAAAAACCACCAAGATCATCTGCCGCGTCCCACAGGGATCCTCCCTCAGCCCGACGCTGTTCAATATCTACATGGCACCGCTCGCCCACGTCGCACAACAACATAACCTCAACATCATCTCCTACGCTGACGACACCCAACTGATCATATCCCTCACCGAAGACCCCCACACCGCCAAAGCCAACCTCCACAGAGGAATGAAGGCCGTAGCCGACTGGATGAAGGACAGCAGACTGAAGCTGAACTCAGACAAAACGGAGGTCCTCATTCTCGGACCCACCCATCAGCCTGGGATGACTCTTGGTGGCCCACATCGCTAGGCACAGCCCCGGAACCCACAGACCACGCTCGCAACCTGGGGGTCATCCTCGACTCCACCCTCTCCATGACCAGACAAGTCAATGCCATCTCCGCGTCCTGCTTCAACACCATGCGGATGCTCCGCAGGATCTTCAAATGGATTCCCCCTGACATGAGGAAAACCGTCACCCAGGCCCTCATCACCAGCAGACTCGACTACGGGAAAGCCCTCTACTCAGGAACAACAACCAAGCTCCTGAGACGACTGCAACGAATCCAGAACGCCTCGGCACAACTAATCCTCGACGTCCCCCGACGCAGCCACATCTCACCCCACCTAAGAGGCAGGCACTGGCTCCCCGTCGACAAGAGGATCACCTTCAAACTCCTCACCTACGCACACAAAGCACTACACAACACCGGACCTACATACCTCAACAACCGACTCAGCTTCCACACCCCCACCCGAAGCCTCAGCTCAGCCAACCTCGCCCTCACCACAATTCCCCGTATCCGGAAAACCACCACCGGCGGCAGATCCTTCTCCTACCTCGCTGCCAAGACCTGGAACACTCTCCCTACCAACCTATGACAGACTCAGGACCTGCTGGCCTTCAGAAGACTTCTCAAGACCTGGCTCTTCGACCCAGTAGTGCCCCCCCCAAGCGCCTTGAGACCCTCGCGGGTATGTAGCACACTTTAGAAATGCAGTGATTGATTGATTGAAATCAGCATAAAGGGTGATACAATGGACTGGATAAATAATTCCCTGAATCTGTTTGTCCCTTAAAGACCTCGTAAAGATAATCAGATATAAGGGAGGGCCCCATGGTACACTCCAGAGTTGACAAGAATTAAAAGGGAAGCAAAAAAAGGAAAGGGACTGGAGAAAAGTATGACAATCCCAGCAAAATCAGATATAGAACAGTCATAAAGGATTACCATCTGGCTATAACACAAGTTAGAACAGCAAACTTTAAGGATAAAATAGAGAATGCTCCTCACTCCCCCAAAGAATTGTTTAAGATTGTTATTTTCATCATGAAAGTTGCTCTTAGGTCTACAGATCTCCCGTCATCAGTAGAACGATGCAATATGTTTGATATTTTCTTTGTGAATAAAGTCAGAAAAATTCCTAACTTCCTTCCTCCAACGGTCACTTCGAACACATCCCCCCTGATAGGGCCATGAAATGGCCCCAAACTGACTTAATTCCCTGCACTTAATATAGAAACCATGGAGTCAATCTTAAAATCAGTCAAGTCTGGATCTCCTCTTGATTTTGGCACCCCCTGACGTGCTACTAAAAGTCAGCAGCGTCCTTCTGCCCTTACTAATGGAGGTCCTTAATCATTTCCTTCCAAGTGATACGATCCCCTCAGCCTGGAACATGCAATAGTAATACCAATATAAAAAATATAAAAAAAACAAAGGCCAACCTGCTTGCTACTGGTGGAAAATTACAGACCAATTTCACTTCTCTGGTAACAAGTAAAACAGTGGAAGAACATGCTAACAAACACCTGTCTGACTTTCTGGAAGCACATGATATTCTTCACCCCAGCTAACAGGCTTCAGGTGGATCAGCGGCACAGAGACCGCTTTATTAGCGGCCACAGAGGAGCTGCAGGCCATCCTGAAATGGTGTGGTTCAGCTGCTATGATTGTTACACCTGGTGAGATGGTTTGTTCTCACAGCCTAGATTTCGTGTCATATGCCAATGACATGCACATCATCATGGTCTTTACTCCTGATGTGAGTCAGACACCTGCCCAACTTAATCAGTATCTAAAAGAAGTCACTGAGTGGATGTCTGCAAGCTGTCTAAAACTGGATGGTGAAAAGACAGACGTTCTGGTGGTCGGAAATAATCCTGCAAGATGAACTGATTTCGACCTGGCGAGAGTATCTAGGAGACTGTCCGAAGCCTGCCCAAGCAATAACAAGTCTTGGCTTCTGGATGGATGACAAACTTACCATGGAAACACATGCCCAGATTTTTACAGGATCCTGTTTCATTATTCTAAGAACCCTTTGAAGAGTACTGCACTGGTTACCACCGTCTACTGGTAGAGTAGATGTGCAGGGCTTAATCTGCTCAAGGCTAGACTAGTAACTCCCTCTATATTGGGAGTCTAAAATATGTCAGCAAAAGACTTCAAGTAGTCCAGCAAACTGCTGCCAGGATTTTACATAAAATTCCCAAACGTCAATCAGCCAGCCCAGCCCTGGCATCCTTCCGATTATATTTAAGGCCCTTTGTATAGTCCATCGGATAACAAATGGAAGAGGCCCACCAGTTATCTGGAAACTGATCTCAGACCACGTCCTGAGAAGGCCTTTGCGTTCCGGGTCTCAAGGAATGTTTACGATACCCAAAATCAGCAGGGCAAAATATGGTGATCGATCTTTTGCGTGCCTAGTACAAAAACTGTGGAACAGATTCGGTTCAGGAAACTTCTTAAAACCACCTTTTCTAAAGCACCGCACTAATCTAAGGTTCACTACGTTACTCTGGATAATGTGGTTGCTGCCCGGAAGTTAGCTACGCATTTTACAAAAACAGCAGAATTGAATATTTATTTAATCTCCCATGGCATTGGTATCACTGTTTGAATAACGCTTTTACCCCTGAGCTGGCGATTTACCTGCATGGGTGGCCGATTTGAACGCTGTCCACCTTTGTTATTCACCTGTGAGTGCCTGTATATATAAAAGAGACTCACCAAAGTACGGTTGATTTACTATTTGCTTTGCCGTGAAACCGTGTCCCTCTCCTCCCCAGCCCCCTTCACCTGAATCCCTTTCCCTTCCTATCTTCTGCCCCTGGTTACTCATTGTTTATTCTGTATTGTGTTGTATACTTCAAATGGCAATAAACATTTTTTTTTTTTAAAGGGGACAACTCTAAGCCAATGTTCTCATATTACAATGATAGTTAAATGTATATATGTGATACAGGGAAAATTGTAGACCACAAAGGCAGAGATTCTGCCCTGTTTGGCAAAACAGGCTGGAATTACCACCCTGAAACTTTATGGAATAACATCTGACATCCATGTTATGTGTTGTGGCAATCATATTAACTTTAATAATCTCATTCATTAATGTTTTTCATTCTTGTGAGAAAAGTTGCTATGCTATAGTATTTGTAGCGCTCTCCGTGACCCGCAAGGGTATCCTAGCTCTGAAAAGGTCTCCTGCTGGACTCCGTGAATCGAGTTAAAGAGCCAGGACTTCAGCTATTCCTAGAAATCAAAGAGAGAGGAAGAGTTCCTTATGAGGAGATGGAGGTTCTTTCATTATTTGAGTGGAATGTAGGAGAAGTTCCTGCCCTCGATTCTGGTATGGTGTATTCGTGGGACCTGTGCAAGGGCTAGTCCTGCTGACATGAGGTGCCATATAGAGTGGTGGAAATGGATTCTACTGTTGAGGTGTCTTGGTCCAGTCTTGTGGAGTGCCTTGAATGTGAGGGTGAGCAGCTTGAATGTGAATATCATGTGGATTGGTAACCAATGTAGTGTCTGGAGATGAGGTGTGAAGTGTTCTCGACAAGGGACATTTAGAGTAAGGCTGGCTGCTGTGTTCTGGATGTTTCAAGTCTGTTGGTTAGGTATTTGGGGACTCCACCATAGAGGCTGTTGTTGTAGTTGGGCCTTTTGCTAAGGGCTTGCATGACCATCTGGTTGGTGCCGGGTGGGAGCCACTTGAAATTCCTTCAATATTTTTAGCAGGTGGCATCCAACAAGGTCACTGCATTGGTCTGAGCCGACAGGGCCAGTTTGTTAACATGATAATGCCTTGGTTTCTTTTTTTCATGCTGGGTGTGGGCGTATCTCCAAGGTCTCGCTGCCACCATGTAGAGTCCCAGACTGAGGTCTCTTTTTTGAGGATGATCACTTCGTTTTGTGTGAGCTGAGTTTCAGACAGTTGTCTTTCAACCATATGACGATCTTGGTCATGCAAACCATGGATCTGTCTCTTTTGCTCATTGTTTTGTCTGATAGGGATATAGGGCCATATGTACTAAAGCATTTTCCCATAGACACAGAATGGGTAAAATCCTTTGGTACATCTGGCCCATAATGAGTTGAGTATCATCTGCTTTGGACACTATTTCAAAGTTGTGAGCTCTGATGATGCTTGCTGGAGGAGTCATATATATGTTGAATGGTGTTGGGCTGAGGGTAGAGCCTTGGGCAACCCCACAGATGGGTTCTCAAGGCCCTGACGTGTAGAGTGGCACGTAGATCAATTGGATCCTTCTAGTGAGGAATGTGGCGAGCCACTTAAGAGTGGGTCCTGGGATGCCTGATTCATGCAGATGTTGTATGAGGACAGAATGTGAGACAGTGCCGAAAGTGGCCGAAAGGCCCAGCAGCTGCCGTCCCTCCTCTATCTGGATCAGCCTGATGATGTTGGTGGCTGCTAACAGGGGCGTTTCGATGCTATCATTAGGTTGGAATCCTGATTGCAAGATGTTGAGGATTTACTGATTGGCATCAAGAGCTAATAGATGTCTGTTGATAGCCTTCTCTGTGACTTTGGCAGGAGCAATTTGGGACAGTACTTCATGAGCTAGGTTTTTGGTCCCTACTTGGACATGGTGGATACATCTGCCAACTAGAGTTCCAGTTTCCAACCCGTATGAAAGAGCTACCCACCAACGATTTAAGTGGTTTATGGGAAAGGTGATAGTGTGAAAATGTATAAAACTAAATAAAGTACCTGCTTCCATACATGATAAAGGACATTGCAGGTCACTTCAGAGTTCGATGAGCTCATAAAGGAACTCAAACTATGGCCTCATTCTTACATATGTCATTGAATTCCTCCCTGACTTGCAAAATCCTTGCAATGAATGGCAGGGGTTACTTTATTCCATATATTACTGCATTGTTAATAGTGCTAGACACAGATGATTTGCATTTCACTAACATTAATAGAGATGAAGCATTTATTATTGGTTGCAATGGCTAGAGCTAACGTAACAATGGCATGAAAATGGATTAAAGTGCGTGTTCACAAATGAAGCATTAGTGATTGGAATGAAATGTACTAATGTATTTGTAATAAAATATACATTGACATTTGGGTAGCTCATATATATGTGATTGATTTGCATACCATCTGTATGCTCCTGGCCTGGGTGTTTTGTTTCTTTCTTTGACAGGGCACCCACTGTTCTGTCATTCTTTTAATTAGTTAAGTCAATTTGCTGTGGTCTCCCTAGGGGTGTCCTCCATCTAGAGTGCCATGCTGCAGTGATGTACTCATTTTTTTAGCCTCTTCTCTAGACCCATTTTATTAAGTCGAGCATTGCGGTGCGCAACCGTTGCTCTTCCCGACATGATGTAATCTTTTCGGTGGGCTTTAACCACGCCCATCTCCCACACATCACTTTCATTGGTTCCTGAGCATGCCTTTCAAAAATCCCTTGATGTTGTGGGTAAATTAATGTTTTACGTTTGTCCTGCATTAAGGCTGCTTCATTACCGCCTTGGAGACTGACCCTGTTACGTGGATTATTGTGTGGCGCACTATTTTTGTCTTCTGCCTCACCGCTTCGCGCTGCATGGACGTACATTGTTTCTTCCTTTCCTTGTTTTCGGGAATTTTGCTCTTTCTTTGCGATATCTGTGGGGTCTTTTTTATTTATTTATTTTTTGCAGTTTTATGTAGCGCAAACTCAACACAAAAGTATTGGAGTGCTTTATTTGTTTTTTTTTTGCAGTTTAATACAGCGCAACCTTGACACAAAGGTGCTTTTTTTTTTTTGTTTGCAGTTGTATATTGCACAAAATCAATACAAAGGTATTACAGCGCTTTACTTGAGCACCGGGTACATTACAATAGAACACATTCACTTTTAGTAGCAAGGGGAGATTAAGAGATTTACCCAGAATCACAGGATGTTTAGCCAGCGCAGAGATTCAAACTGTGTTCACAACCTCCAAAGTCGGCAGCTCTGGCCCTTACGCCACAACCTCTCCCCTAGGGTTCTTTGTCTGGTGCGTGTTAAGGCAGTCTGGAAGTAACTCTTTTTTTTTTTTTTTTAACATACTGCTTGGCAATACAGGATTTATCACTTCATAGCGCTGCAAAGCAGGTACCATTCTTAACAAAATCGCTAAAATTCATTTGCACCGACCTTGCAGAGATGAAGTGAAAAAGCTATGTCAAGATTGTAATCTGTGGCATTCTCGTTCTGTCAAGACCTCTGCAGTGGGTGCATTAACCAACTGACTTGAGTAGAACTTAACACTAGACGATAGAACGTGTTTTTTATAACCTCCGGAGGGTCACAAAGCCAAGCACATAGGATAGTTCTAGGCAAGAAGATGGCGAAAGGTGTTGTCTCCAAAAAGGTGGAAAAGGAGTTGACACCAGAAACAAGCACTTCACGGCCTCAAGCTTGATATCAAAAAACATGTAGCCTTTGGATGTAAATTGGGCCTCTTCGAATAGAGTTCGGTTAGTAGAGGCAACCATTTTCCTAATCCTGTAGTGCAAAGAAGATAACACATGGGTGCCACAGTGAGAGGAGCAGCGTACCATAGGGCACAGAAGTGGAGCAAACTCCATCCCTTCCTCCTCTCAGAATTCACTGGTGTCATAGCTTTGACAGTCCCCTGACAGCTACTGCGACCTTGCAGACGCCACTTCCAGAAGCAGTGCTTCCTGTTTGAAGAGGCCCCACCTCAAACACCCCCCCACGGTCACTGTCACAAGTGCAGAGCGCATCTCCATCACCATCTGGACTCCTGTGTAATAATATCACAGCCAGCCTGTAGGAATGAGGCGAAAACACTCCCAAGATGGCATACTTGTTGTGTCCTCTCTACTGCAGTGACAGGCCTGGGAGGGTTGCTGAGGCACCTGGCATACATCCACTTCTCCCCAAACCAAAACACATAGGTAAAATACATTGGGGGTTATTCCAACTTTGGAGGAGGTGGTAATCCGTCCCAAATGTGACGGATTTACCACCAGCCGTATTACGAGTTCCATAGGATATAATGGACTCGTAATACGGCTGGTGGTATATCCGTCCCTTTACCGTCACTTTTGGGACGGATTACCACTTCCTCCAAAGTTGGAATAACCCCCATTGTCATTTATAACACCAATAGCTCTAACTCTCACAAATGTGAAACCTATTGCATTGCAAATGCTTGTTTTCTTTTGATTTTTAAAGTACTTCCCCGTATGTGACATTTTCAGGCAGTTCTGGCTTTTAAACCAAAATCATTTTGCAAGCTTTCATTTTTTAACCTACAATTGTGATGGTAAAATCAAAACTACAAGTCTCAGAAAACAATGTGCTGTTCTCCTAACAGTAAGGTCTAGTTGTGGGTATAACACGTGAAAGGAGACCACTTGGGATGTAGAAAAAAAGTGAGGTTGTTCCTTATAGTAATCGGCCATTGCTTTGCGTCAACTGCTTTCCCGATATATCAACGATCTTAGACTTCAGACACAGTTATTTATCTATGCTTTTGCATTGCGCCCCTGTTGTGAAGTTTCTTTCATCCAAGTTTTCTGTAGAATATTTCCGTTTCTTCTCTTTGAGTTCGTCTTTGCCCAGAGCCAGTTTTCATGCATGTGGAAAGTACAATGGCTGTCACTGAAGGGAATCGCACAACCAGGAGATTCTCATCCATTTCCCACTCCTTGAAAACATTACATTTGTCACTGTGTATGGCCGTTTTGAAAACCTATGCATCCAGTCCTCATCTCAAAAAGAACTCACCATGAAGTGGGCTGCCAACTGAACATTATCAAAGGATAGACGTTTAATATTAGACCTTTCTCTGAGTTGTGCACAGGAGACACAACTTTCGGTGTCATGTGTGCAGCTCTGGAACTTCCTTACACCTGGGAGCAAAGAAAACAGTGATCCCCTCATTGCCGAAAAGTAATCAACATATGCCCTGCCCCATGGCAACCCGCCTCTCTCCCAGCAGCTCTTTATTGGTACTGTCGCAGGTGCAATCATGATAATATTCTGGTACCGCCATGGGTTACACTTGTGCACTCTACAATGCAAACAAGCTCCAACATATGCCCTGTGCAGAAATGTAGTATTAGCTTTCATCTTTATTCTTCAAGCAGCAAATTTGCATCTAGCACCCAAATGACAAATCAAGTCTAATCAATTCTGATTTATCATACCAAGAATGTGCCGAACCACTAAGGATGAGTTATTATAAGTTTCCTGTATCAGGGCACCAAGTGTGAGTGGTCACATTAAATACAATAACGATACTGTGTGGCGTATTGGTTCTTTACCTGGGGCTCATGAAGCTTACTCAGGTGGTCTGCAAATGTTTAGAAAATGAAATAATATTAGCAGAGTGAAAATTATACACACATAAAACAGCAAAATTGAAAATTTGGAAATGCTGAATGTGGGAGAGTTTGAACTGCAGGCTAATAATTAAGTTGGTATCCTTGTCTTGATTCATGGTAGCAGCACATGTACATCGAACAGAATCTAGTACAGATGAGTGGTGGCCTCAATTGAAGTACCAGAAAAAGAAATTGGGCATTTGGAGCAACAAAAGTTAAAGTGACATGCAAGACTCTTACATATTGCTTCATATTTTAGAATCGCTTAGGTAGGGGTCGCCTGTGTCCAGAAATGATTCACATGGGGGTGTAGGGTCCACAGAAGCCAAACGTTAAGAAGCATTGGCAGAGTGTCCAGCATAGGTTGAGGAAGGCCAGATCCACGCCAGATTCAGGGTTACCACACATGAGCTGAATTATTTTTTTTATTTAGATTTGTTGTAAATGTGTCCTGGATACTGTGTTCCGCAGGGTGAATTTACCCATCTTTCCAACCCATAGCACCTCCGCTGAACACGCAGGCGATTAGACGCATGTGAAATGATATGTCGGTATTTTTACTGTCCTTCCTTGTCGTAACTACGGTAAGGCACCAAAAATACACTTTTACCATTATTCAGTAACTGGAATTAGAAAAGTAACTTATCCTGTCCTTGAGTATTCCGGAGTTTTTCTGTGCCCCAACTCCGATATTTTGCGAAAACGTATGAATACTTCAACTTCTGAGGCACATAGGCATACGGGGTACCTCAACTGGTAAAACACCGGCCCTCCTGGACTTCAGTTGGACTTCCGTGGGAAAGAGGTAATCAGCCAAGCTGGCAGACAGCTGACCCCATCAGATGATTGGAAGGATTAACTTTAATGTGAACAGCTGACTGCAGAACGTACTGGACAGCGTTAGGGAACTTCTGTCTCGCGCTTTGCTTATTTTGTTTTTTAACACCGACCTCCTCTTACACCGGTTTCCATCACGGCCATGAAATTCTGCTGCAGTGTCAAGGGAAAATGAAACCCGAGGAACTGAAGATGGGTAACTGCCTGCCCAGAGGGCATCTTTTCAAAATGCAGTAATATATCCCAGACACTGCATCACAGAGCATCCAAGAGTTTAGCCGCTGAACCCCCAGGTCCTTCGTAACCTACAACCTCTGAAAGATTTAATGAAGCTTGCACCCCTGAGGCTCACCTTCAGTACGTTTTAACAGATTACGCGCGGTTTAAACACGTTTCAGCGCATCCATAATAAGCAGTAATCGTATCTGCGCAATTTTCAGTAGCGAAACAGGCAATATTCGAAGGCAGCTCTGCTCCTGGTCCCCCACTCGCATTGTTTTCATACTTGCACCGTCGCCATTTTTAAAAAATGTAGTTTAGTTGGAGAGGCAATGCCTTCACTAGCAGGGAATTATGTGCAAAACTGTATGCCGGCTCATTACCTCTCTTGATCTGCTGTTCGCGATACTGTTTACTTTACTTGCAACTTCGGAGCTTTTTTTTCCCCTTTACTTTGCTTCAGGGCACCAACTAATGCACATTGCCAGATAAAACACCTTATCTGTCAGCAGCAGTTTTGTGATTTAATCACAATTCAGTAGTTTTACTAATCAAGGTTCGGGATGCATGTTTTGATACAGCGATCAGATTTGTCTAATCTGTCATTAGTTGATGCTCGCTGTAGACAGAGTACTAATTTGGCGTGTGTCCCTGGTTAAATCAGGGTGATTTAGCCTCACTACATAGAGCGGTGCCATAATAGCCTGTAGCTCTGTTTACATAATGTCCTAGTAACGGCTATTTTTTAAACTTCGTCTGATGAGACCCACCCCATGCAATAGTTTTCATTTGCTTAGACAGGTGTTTTAAAAATGGATGAATCGGGTCCGAGTTCCGCTATACCCCCAAAACATTTGAAATTTGTGCGCAACAAGTCAATATTAAACCAGTGCTTTATCCTTAAAAATATAAAGTATTTTATTCTGTATACAATGGTAAACTATCTTTCTGCTAGCCAGATTGAAGTAGCCACACAATAGCCTCAGAAGATTCTGTTGCTAATGTTACCACCTCTTATGCCCCAGTGGAGTGCTGGAATCTTCTGCCCTTTGTAAATAGACCCTGTATCCTAAAATCTCTTTGCGCTTGTTCGGTAAATTGTGCCAGTGCACCCTGTGATTCGTAATTTGCGAATCACTCTGTTTAGGGACAGTTCTCCCAACCCCTGTGGTAAGCCCCCTTCTTCGAAATATACCTGCCTGGGTGCCTTCTAGGGGTAAAAGTTATCATTTTTATTGAAGTGTTTTCATTTTTTTAAATCTCTCAATCGTCGGTACATGGTCATGCCGTACCAAGTGTGCCTCTCAAGATTTCAGCAGGGTGCATGACTGAAGTCTGCACACCCAGACTGCTTAGGTTGTGTGTACTGACCTGCACTTGGGAGTAAGAATAGATCTGGGCGACTGGACAAATGACACTGTCACTCCTTATGGCCAGTCATGGTTGCTAAAGGGGGTGGGCGGGGTGTGGGGGAAAGCAAGGTGGTGGCAGGTGAGAGAAAATATTAATAAAATTAAAAAATAAATAAATAAACTTACCCGAAAAACGTGCTCTGTCGCTGCCCCTCCATCTCCTCAGCATGCTGCAGGCACAGGCTCCCAGCCTGCCCTGCGACCAATCCTGACGCTGCTCAGAGCAGCATCAGGATTGGCTGGAAGCGCCCAGCCAGGGCGCTCCCAGGCAGACTGGGAGCCTGTGCAGGCTCTGGGCCGGAAAGAGTCCTGTGCGCATGTGTGTTTGGTCAGCTTGAGACGGCCGGCCAAACACACATGCGCTCTGAGGGGGAATTCTGAGCACTCCCCCTCACACTCGTCACCCCCGTGGCCCCACCCCTTTACAAGGAAACAATAATAAACACTGTTTATTACTCTTTCCTTGTGGAGGTTTTGCAGCTGCCGCTGCTGGTGGGTTGGGGGGGGGGGGGGCGACACTCCTCTTCCCTCATGGAGGAGCTGCTCCTGCTTATGGCTCTGAACACTGTACTCTATTAAGTATGGCCTCCTTGGAAATCGCCAGCCTGTAGTGTTGAACATATTCTCAGATACAAAGGGTGTGATCTAACCATGCCTGTAGACAAGATGGAAAATCCACCACTGTTACCTAAGTTTCTCTTGTTTTCATGCGGGGTACACATTATTCTTCGTTAGTCTCTTTCAACAAGGCATCTCGACACACAGTCACGTCCCCAAGGTAAGTCTTCTACCTAAGGTAACAGGGATAGCAGAACTGGACAGCAGTCAGTTCTTGACAACTCTGGGTAGGCCACCTCTGAAGTCATGCCTGTGCTGTCCTAGTAGTGCTCAGCCCTTCCTGCACAGCTCGTTGTCTTCTTCAGGTAGCTGGACTGTTGGTTCCTTTTCTAGACAAATCCTGGCTGTAAGGATGGTAGCTAATTCCCTCAAGCCTGAGTGGTACCTCATTCCCTCAAGCATCCTTCCAGGCCCTTCTAGCAGGTTTGCTGCAGGACTGTTCTTGACCTGAGAAGCTACCAAAGGCACTAGTACTGGAATCAAGAAATATGCCACTGCAGTTGTCCACTTGGCAGTAGTATGCAAAGCCTGGCACTCTCATCTGGGAGTGCCATCAACGAACCAAAATGTAGATTCCAGGGCCCCTTTCATTTGTTGATCATGTCTGTGGTTACTGTGCTTACTTAGCAAGTTGCTTTTGTTCTGCAGATTTGGCATAGAGAAGGTAGGAGCCAAGGGTCGCTTGACACTGGTTTGTAATACGGGATGACAACAGGAGCTGAGTTTTCCTTATCTGTCTAATACACAGTGGCTTTTTTGCACACAATTGGGTAGAATGAAAAAAAAGGTTGTGGACAGGACTGTCCTTGAACTTTACAGGGACTGCTTGTTTTCACAGGAACCTGGTCCTCCTAAAAGGACTCTAAGGAATGTTTTGTGGCGACTTAAAATTCACATCCCTGTCTGGCAGGCTCTCTCCTCTATTTTGTGAATTACTCTTACACAGGACACCACAGAGCAATAGCCACTCATTCATCACATTTAGAGAGTGAAGCACTCCAGTGAAAATAGTTGGCAGGAACGTGTTTAGCAAATGAAGCCACTTGCCACATATTTCATGCAGGTAATAGGATGATAGCAGTCACTCAGAACAAATAGTGTGCGCTTCATGTGCTCCTCCAGACCACAGGTGCCCGCTCTGTGTCTTAATCCAGATCATACTCCTGTAGCATGCACACAAGACTTGTGTGCTTGAAGTAATAAAATAGAAAATGCACAAATATAGCTGAAGGAACATAAGGCAGAGACGCATGCTCAACAGCCATGCAGAGAGGCACATGCTCCAGTGATCGATGCAGAGGACATTCCTGTCCCAAAACTAATGATGCTGAAATTTCCAATGCAACTGTCTTCATTGGCTGTAATAATGGTTCTGAATAGTAGCTTTTTGTAGTCCTAGTGATCTTGGAGGAAAGATTCATGTTTTCCTTGTGGTGCTTACATTCTGGACTGCTAGAGATGACCAAATAATCATGATGGTTATTGCATTTGTTGTGTGGAACCCTGAGTACAATGAGGCCTTCCCAGCGATATAAGTGCTTTTTGGTGATTACTAAAGTCTCAAATTAGGTGATTTCTAAATTATCGAATGGTCCCGGTGAGGATTTACTAGGCTATAATGATATGCAAGGCCCACGAAGAGTAAAAGTCCCTGGTATTGCTCTTGAATCCACAAATACATCCTCACCATAGTGTGTCTAAAAAGTTTAACCAACACAATTAATAGATTTTCCTCATGTGACATGGCTTCTGTTTTTACTCTGTTAATTAACTTTGTTCATGTCTGAAAACTTTGGAAGCTCCTGTAGAATTACATATTTTTAAAAAATCAAAAATGCCTGGCTGTTACACTTTGTGGTGTATTTATTTCCCCTCATACAGTAATCACTTCAAAGAGACTCGCTTTGACTTTCAAGAGGCTCACTTTGACTTCCAAGAGTCACGCTTTGACTTCCCAGAGGCACACTTTGACTTGATGGTTAGACCTGGATCAAATTTTCCTCTGTACAGTGAAAAACACAGACTATTCCTTTTCTATCCACTCATGGGATATATTTTTCAGTGTGCCAGTAAAAGTACGTTCTTTTGGCAAGGAGACAGGCTTCCCACAGCTCTTGGAACTGCAGAATATTTCAGGGAAGTGTAGACTCCCCTTTTATTGTAAACGGCTGCATTGAAGCCAGGCGAATGGCCTGAGCGCAAGGACTTGTCTTGTTTGGTTGAAGGACGGCCAATCAAATTTCACCCCATAGTATATTTCAGAGTGTGTGAGCCATATATGGCAAAGGATGTCTCGGCGCTTCTTGGCTGAGCATTTGTGATCTTGATGATAACAGATATATAGACTCATTTGAGGATTGTGATGTATCTGTTGTCCCAATGTTGACAGTGGCTCATTTGAGAAATTGTATATCTTTTTGGAGCGTTAAACGTTTGGAGAGGATTGTTTTTTACCAGCATGACACAACCCCAGATTCTTACATCTTCTTCAAAGCAATAGTCTGAGAGTATGCTTGTCTTATTAGGATCAACTTTTCGAGAAAACTCAGAATGGAACCAAAATGAAAGGACAATGTAGGCGAACTTGCAAATTTAAATAGGTTGGAGTGCATGCCAGCCAATGTGAGCTGAAGAGGCGTCATTGTTGTTCTGAAGTTCTATACCATGAAGTTATCAGTGAGTATACCGAGCAAAAACGCAGGATGGCGATGCTGCGAGCAGCCACATAGAATGATTACAGTACTTCTAAAACTTGGTTTGGGGGACTGATATCAGAGAAGAGTTGTACTTTTGCATGGCGTGAGGTTGTCCGCATGTTAGGGAAATTTAATTAAAGAAACATTGCCTCGTGGACAAAGCACTGAGAACTGACATACCAAGTTGAATATAATTCCTTATTTCACATTTGTGTAACATCTTCTAACAAACTCTGTAGGTCTTTAGATAAATAACTACCACCCGGACTACTAGGCTTCTTCACATATATTGGAACTTGTATTGCACATTCCTGATTATTACAATATGCTGTCCCCTTGTTCTCTACAAGCTGTGTAGTCTTCTGCATTTGTATTCTAAAGGTACTTGTGGCTCCTGCTTTGCTTTCTCCATTATGAATAACCCTTGATACCAGGACCTAGCCCCTTTATTCTTAAGGTGTAGTGTTGCAGGGCCTGCTGCATAGCTTAGTTTATTGTGGTGCTCAGCCATTATTTGTTGGTATGTAAACTTGAGTGCATCCATGAGAATGTGGACTTCCAAGATTTAGTCGACAATATGATGTAACTGTGGCAATAGTAGAGTTATGTTTACATTAAATGTAATACAGCATTAATAATGAAAAAGAGCTACTCTAGAGCTGCAGAGGTTTGGACACCAGCTGGTCTGGCTGTTGGTCAACCTCCAGGAGTTTCTAAATTGCTTTAATGTTTATTGTCCAGTCCAAGAAACTGCAATATCAACCATACTGAAGATTGTTTACATCGAAGTCGATTTTTGGATCTTCTCTTATGGGATTGACACAGTTGTGAAGAAAAACGTGCATGGGTTCATTGTCTCTATGAGCTGTAAAATATGTTGCTTAAAACGTGCACTGCGTCCTTGTTCAAATTACTGTCATTTTCATTTGGTAGTACAATACAGAAAACGTGTGCTGTGTATTAAATTTTTTTAAGTGGAATGGGAATTATCAGCATATTTCTTTGTTTTTGATACTAGAGTGCTATATAGCCAATAAGATAGCTCCGTGGGCTAGGCACTTGCAGCAGAGTCCTGTCTGTTATCAGCTGGTTACAGGTTCACTGCCAGCATGGCTGATGTCATCCTCCTGATGTGGATAAAATGAGTGACATTGAATTAGGTAAAAATAATGCTTAGCAAACAAGAGACAATCCAGTTTGTAACGTGATAAATAACTGAGCCCTATCAGCCCAAAAAGGGTTTGATTCATAAAAAAATCAGAAATCTGCATTGGGAAGTTTGCAGCCTCACTTGGGTACAGAATTATGAATGTAATTAATTAACAAAAGTTTTCCAAAGTACGTCTGGAATCCTGCCACAGTCACACGTTTCCAGACTTACTCCTGGACACGGTTCATGAATTTGCTCTTGCGAAAATAGAGATGCATTTTGTACTTGTAAAAGCGCAAAAAAAAAAACGTGTAACAACTTCGTGTAACTTTTTTTTGTCTCCACTAGGAAAATATTTTTCTTTGTGAAGAAACTTAGAGCCATAAGTACTAAATCATTTCCCCATGGAAACAGAATGGGTAAAACCCTTTGATACATCTGGCCCTTGTCACCTAGGCCCAACGCTATTATGTCATTACATTGGAAGAGTTATTATTTTTCCAGCTCTTAGCCCACTATGTCTTGAGACATTTTCACGTGGACGCTATTTGAAAAAATATCAAGTGTTTGTGAGTGTTAACAACCTTTAAAGGAGATATTTTCAAACTCTGGCTATCTTTAACTGTACACCCAGTGGACTCGGGCCTATTTCTGTGCTTGTACAGGGGATAATTATGACACACTTGCATAGCGGAGCATTCAACCCCATACCCCCCCCCCCCCCCCCCCCCCTCCCCAGCTCTGCCAGCCAATCGGCGCTTACTAAATGGTAGGTCCATTCACTCATATCACATGGAGAGACTGTTGATACCTCTCACCCTATGAAGCGCCCTGAAGTATCTGTAAGTGGCATGTTTGGCACTTCGCCAAACATCTTAAATGTATGTTCCTGAAATTGTTTATGAAGGAATTATATGATGATATTGTTTCACGCTGTCTTATATTTTTTTCTACTTAAAGGCAGAGCTATAATCCTTTAAAAACAAAAACAACAAAAACGACATTCTTTGTGTTTGTCCGTTTAGAAAGGTACATGAAACTTGCTCACAAACCTGAGCTGTAATGTAAGCCAGCGATGCAAAAACTGCTTCGAGCAGAACCCGCCACCGAGATTAAAACGTAGATAACCTTAATATATTGTCAAGTGTTACTAATTATGTGCCCCATCAGCCTGATGTCACTGAAATGTGTTCGCTATTCCGCCCGTTTACACATTCTTGAGGCTGATTTACAGCACAGCTCGCAGCGGCTTGTTCGGTTTAGGAGCTCACATGAAAGCCTGCATTGTATATTGACATGTTTTTCGTGTTAAGCAATGTTTGAGGCACTGATACTGGATGTTGTCATAGAGGGCTGGACTGTGAAGGGCAGGTTGGGCCTGCTGCAGCCGGTGACACACTGTGTGTGGGAAAGGAGTGCGCAGCTTCAGTCCTCACGTGACACTGAGGCTCAGAATGTTCTAGTGTTTGCCCAGGCGCCTGCGCGGTTTAGCGCTGTGCATCCAGGCCTTGAAAATAGTAAGCACATTGACACTACCTTTTGTGGTGCATCGGGCGAGCGCTGTTGCAAAACTTTAAAAAATCTGTGCCCAGGTTTGCAAATTATCACAAACTGCATTGTCATCTAGTCAAGATACACTGGTTTAAGCAAATTAGCGTTTGCGTCTTTTTTCTGATTGCTTGATGGGGAATGGATCAAACAGGCTATATTTTTGCAGGGACAAAACGAGGATTACACTGAATTTGCTCTCTTAATTCTGTGCTTGCATAAAAGTAAATCTAATTTAAAGTTCTGCAATTTCCCCCACTTTTAATATAGGAGATGAAAATTTGCTCCGCTGTTCATTATAAGTACATCATAAATAATGCCAACTCCGCTTTTCCAAAAGTTCTCTATTTTTTACTTTTATTTTACCCTTGAGAACGTTTATAAGCAAAACATATGTCCTATGTTTTTGCAGTTGATTCACAATTCCGTTTTCCCATTTTGGCCCTGGTGCAGAAATGCTTGTCGTATTATTTGCGCAAAATGCATTTGCTCCGTTTTCTAGTAGCAAATATGGTACAAAATAATATTTGCTACGTTTTTGAACCAGTGAAAAGTTCACAGGCGAAGTTGGAAGGGTAGCGATAGACAGTTGTTCTAACTTTGGGTCTAACAACATAAAGAGGTCTGTGAATTTGTGTTCAAGACCTGGGGAAGGAAACTGCTTTTGTTCTGTTTGCTTTTAGATCGAATCAATTAAATTGTTAACCAGTGGTAAACTGATGCTTAGAGGCCAAACGGTAAGCTGTTGTTTGGGGAAGATGAGCTTATTTATCAAAAGTAAAATAAAAATGTATTTGGAAGCAAGATTAAGGTATTTCATGAAATGGTAGACTAAAGTTCAAGGGCACAATGAGTGCGCTTCCAAAATATATGTATGAGGATGATTTTTCTAATTGACAGTTGATGCACCCTTCATGTCTCAAGGCACTTGCTTGTTGCTCTGGTGGTTATTTTGTGACCACTATAGATGCCTTCCATGATCTAATTTGCCAATTCTTTTGGCATTATTACCGTTGAGTACCTATAAATTGAGTAATAATAACACCTATTGTTTACAGAGGTTATCACCAATGTATAGAAAAGCATCCTTTTTGGCATGGTATGTGATGCGATTTTGACTGAAAGTGCACTAGATTCCTGCTAACCAGGTCCTCAGAGCCAGATCTCTTTCCCCAAAACTGCACAGTCATTTCCCCATTTGGCAAAACCTGTAGCACCCTCTCTAAGTCTCTAGTAAATGGTACCTCTGGTGCATAGGGCCTGGGGTACTAAAGAAGGTCTCTAAGGACTGCAGCACGAATTGCGACACCCTACGGGACCCCTAACCAAGCACATAACAGCCTGCCATTGCAGGTTGTGTGTCTTGGTGCAGACAAAAGTGAAAAGATGACATGGCACACAGCCTGTGTGCCATGTCCCCTAACACTGCATGTGATATGTGCAAGTCACCCCTCTAGCAGTGCTTACAGCCCTATGCATTATTTTACCTGTGAGGACATATTTGCACGAGCATATATGCCCCTGCTTTGTCTTTGTCAGTTCTCAGACATAGTACATGAACAGCGAAGCCATTTTAAATACATGTACTGGACACTGGTCACTAGGAGTTCCCCAGCTCATGTTGGTGAACCCACACTGATGCCAGTGTTGGATTTACCAATGCAT
The DNA here is from genome assembly GCF_031143425.1 of Pleurodeles waltl. NCBI lineage: Eukaryota > Metazoa > Chordata > Amphibia > Caudata > Salamandridae > Pleurodeles > Pleurodeles waltl. Next base: position 303,383,955 of record NC_090451.1, on the reverse strand, counting down.
GCACCCAGAGGGCACCTTAGAGATGCCCACTGAAAACCTACTAGCTACTAGTGTGTTTACTGACTGGTCCTGACCAGTTCAGCCACCTTAGCCACTTTTCAGACCCCCTAAAGTGAGAGCCAGTGCTCTCAGAGGCCAAAGACAAAAGCCTGCACTCGGTGGAGGTGTTGACACCTCTTGCAGGCAGGATGGACATTCTAGGGTGTGAAGCTTCAAAGGCCTAGCCACCTTTGTAATGCGACCCAGGTCTCTCCAAATTGTAGAGACGACCAACCCCCAACATCCTGACCCCACTTCTTGTTGGAAAGACAGGTGGGAAAATTAAATTAGGAGGTGTGCCCACATTATGCAAGTCCCACCCCTAAGGTGGACAAGCTGAAGTGGACACCACTTTATAAATTCCTCCATCTTGTTATGAGTGGAATTAGACCTCTAGGGTCTGGGTTATGCCCACTTCCCAACTGAAGTGGTCATAAAGAGGGTGTAGAAACCCTAAAGGTGGGTAATCCATTGGCTGCCACCTGGTGCTGCCTGTAACACCCCTAAATTGAGTATTTAGGTGGCACCCCAGAACCCAAGAACTTGGATCCTGGCAACCTAAGAAGACCAAGGACAAAGAGTTGCACCCGCAGAAGAGGAGAAAAGTAGCATCTGACCTGGTACCAACCGCACCGGCCTGTCTGCAACCCTCAGTGGACACTGCACCAAAATACAGCTAGGCCTGCATCTGAGCCCCCAGAAACCCAGGAGGACTGCCTGCCTTCGGCAAAGACTCCCATTAACAGCAGACCTGCTCCCCAACAAACTCCAAAGAAAAGACTCTGCAAACTTTGGAACCACAAATACCCAACACCTGAAGTCACCACTGCCCCCGCCGTCACCGGCTAGAGTGATAGTGGAGCTCCAGTGCCATCAAGTTTCCCCACCTCCACAGAGTCTGAGTCCATAGTGGTTTCACCCCTTCTGGACTCCGCGAAGTCACCTGCAGCCCCTGCACACAAGCCTCCTCTCCCGCAGCGTCTGTGGTGAGAGAAACTCAACACCTAAATCAACTACTGCACCTGTCACCTACAGACCAATCTGAAGTGGATCCCGGGAGTCAACGTCATTCCCCAGCTTTCCTGAGCTTGAGTCCTCTGTTGTTTCACCCATTCTGGACTCGAGAACGACACCTGTAGCCTTAGACCACAGGACACCTCAACCACAAATGCTCCTGGACATAGGACACCCCTGCCTCCGTCAACCCCGGGCCTTGGAGAAGAGGACCAAAGGTGCACCTACATCCCTGAGCACCCCATGTTTGTTACCTACATGTTGGTTTTCCCTGACTGACTTCCTAGCCAGAGCCTGCTGGCTTTTTCCCCAAGGAGCCCAATCCCCATTGACATACATTGGGCTCCCGACACTCTACTACACCTCTGCACCCGGCTTCCTAGGTGCTGACTGGAGTGACTGGTTGGTGTGGACCTGACCCTTGCTCATTACCTACCTTATGTCTCTGAGATTGGTCTCCTAAGTCGTTTTAAAGTACCTGTTTGCTGACTTTTTTTCCTCCCACAGATTAACATTGAAGAACTCAAAAATTGCACTGTGTCCAATCTTGCAAGTGAAATGTATTTATGCTTAAATCATGCCTACCTTCTAACAAAGTTCTTGGTTTCAAAGTATATATAAAAAAAAGCTTTATTTTTCTAAATTGGTCTTGGATGTATTCTTTGAGTGTGTATGTCTCATTTATTGCCTCTGTGAGTATGACAAATGCTTAGCACTACCCTCTGGTAAGCCTAGTTGCTTGCCCACAGTACCACAAACTAGAGCATTAGTACTATCTACTTTTTCCTCTGCAAGCCAATTGGGGATCCACCAGACTCTCTGCACGGTGTACCTCTTTTTAGTGCACCATATAGAGAGTCCGCTTCCTACACAACAGAAGTACAAAATGAAAAACATCTATGTATTACTATTATTGCTACAACTTCTACATCATACATCTGCAGTTTGAGGCTTGAGCCTCAAAGCTTAGTGTAACTCTAGCGTTATGTCTGCTCTCTGAAGTGGTATGGTCTCTTTAAACTCATTGTAACCTTTGCTGTTTGGGCCGGCAGGGTCTGTCTAACCGGAAAGACAGCACTGCTGCCTAAAACCTGAGATTATTAGATTTGGGTGGCATTTCATTCTCCCATCCAATCAGATACTCAGCTAAATTACATCTGTGTGGTGTTGGCAAGGTGGGAAATGAAAGCAGACGTCACTTTGGAATTGAAGGCGGCCTAGGTTTAGTATATAGCCAGATTGTTTGACATATCTGTAAAGCACATGGCATTTTATACAAGTTCTTATAGATCTTGTCCTGAAAAAGGTATAATTGAGTGCAACTTTTTTCCAGATTTTTCTGGAGGTGGAATAGGTTGGGTAGCCCTCCCGTCCAAGAAGTATCAGGCTCTCTCACATTGCTTGTTGCATTTTTTGGTGTGATTTAACTTTACACCTACCAGTTTCAAAGTTCAGCTACTTCCAATGATGTACCCGGTTTTCTGTATGTGTACTAGACAGTTTTCGAATGTATTCTAAACTTGCCCTCAAGCTGGTTCTTAAAGGCCCCAAAGCAAAACGCTAGGAACACAACCTACTTAAGGTAATCATTCATTCAAACCTTAATCATCTTATTTATGGGTGTTTTGAAATCTTTCACAAATGTTTTCCCACAATGATAAAAGTGATTTAGCAAAGTAATTATGTAATTGTAGCAGTCCATCCTACTATCATGGACATTATTTACTTGCCTATGTTTGTGACAAAGATGCACTGCGTCTGACAACAGCCAACCCAGTCCTTTGTGACCACTATTAAAGCATGAAGATTTATAAATCAAAAGTCTACTAAATAGTAGGCTTATGAAACAATTTTGCAACTTAAATTAAATGTGTTTTTACATAGACTTACATTGAGACAATATATGCTTGGAATACCAAAGTGGTGCATGGTTTGAATCACTGGGAGGAAAGCCTCTTTGTGGTCCACAACACCACTGAAATGATTCCTCAGTACTAAAGAAGTGTCACCCCAGTGAGCTAATACACCCTCATACATGAAAACATGTTAGAAGAGAAACGTCGAAGATTTCTAGAAAAAAATTGGGAGAATATATTTTCTCCATTGACTTATATTGGTTCCTGAATCAGGTTACTGTTATGTATGGGATTTGCAAGTCTGCTGCTGCAGGATCGGATATTAGATACGCAAATGTTTTTTTTTTCCTTTCCTGTCAGGAGCACGGAGAGAGTGCTATGGCAGGCAGAGAGAGCGTGATGCAAGTGCTGTGCACTGGCCTGCAGGAGCAGGTTACTGGCAGTGCATACTCTGAGTTACCCAAGACCAGGCCCTGTCAGCTGAAGCCCGCAGAGGAATACGGTTTTTACATGCAGGAATCCGGAGGAAGGAGATTAGCCTTGAAATCAGTAGTCTCCTGCCTGGATTGGGGGTGTCGGGAAGTTGGCATTTATGCACCTTGCACTAGAGTTTTGGAAAACAAAAGATTTCTGCTGGGGATGGTCATTGGTAACTCAGAAATGTTAGGAAGAATGGAAAAGGAAAACAGACGGTTGCACCATTGTTTGGTAAAAGAGTAAAAGATGTGTTTCAAGTGGAGTAGCCTGGCCAACTCAGCGAACAGTCCAAGGGTAAAAACTAGGATTGCACAGGGCAATGTGGAATAGCGGCAGAGGGCTGCAGCACAGGGAATGAGGACACGAACAGAATGTACATCAGAGAAGTTTGTAAAGCCATCCAGCACATCTGAGCGAAACTGTACGAGAACAACAGGAATTGAAGGTCTAGCAAAGAGTAATATGTCCGGTGCCAATCACAGCATTTATGGGTTTAAGTACTAAATTTAGGGGGATAAGTTTAAAGGGGGAGTGTTTGGAATCATAAGGGCTGTTAGTCACCTTTGCAGAAGGAGACTCTAGCATCTTTGGAGCCCGAGAGAAAAATCATGATATTTTTGTCTAGTCTTGCAACGGTTGTTCACACATTTACACTGTGTAAAATAAACATTTGAAAAGAAATAAGTCTGGTCTGTGAAACGTACTGCCTTTGCCAATGCTTCTAGTTTTATGATAGCGGAGGAAACAAATGTGCACTAATCCATGGCAGCCATCTTTGAATGGGATTTGTAAAAGTAAAATGAAATGCATTTAAAGATAGCTACCATGGCTGCTCATGCATCAACATCAGCATTATGTGAAAGAAGCTTATTTTATTTTTGCAAATCCTGTTCAAAGATTACCACAGTGGGGGCATGTACATCTACAGTAGCTATCTTGAATATATTTTATTTTAATATCACATATTCCATTTAGAGTTGGCGGCTGAGAATGTGCACACATCCACAGTTACTATCTCTGAATGGGATTTGTAAAATAAAACGAATCAATTTAAAGATGAAGCCCAGAGTGCATTCGTGTGCACGTGGAACATTTTGAGATGGCCACCCACTGTCAGAGAGGGGGGGGGGGATTGTTTGACAGTTAAAGGGAAAAAAGGACACTTTGTAATAGTGAGAAAGGGGAGAGGGTTTAAAAAAAGGAGCAGTGGGTATAAAAGAAAGGAAATAGGGAGCAGGGAGAAAGAGAGGGAGACAAAATAGTCTCTCACAGGCACTGCTAGACCAGAAGTTAGCAATGTAAGAATATATCAAGCAATGAAAACACTAAAATGCTCTTGGACAGAACACCACAAAAATAGGAAGAAAAGCCATTGAGTTAGGAGCAGAGAATTGATTTAGATAACAGAACACCCAGTCATGAGCAAAGGGCTGACCCAAAGTCCAATACATGTACTGTATCGCAAACAATAGGTCTTCAATAGTCAGCTAGAGGTGGCTTTACCAGAGACCTCAATATAAAGTGGTGTATCGAAATAACTACCATTCAATACAATATGCATTGTTGGATGCATTGCACCCAGCATCTCATCTTGTTAACAAATTTATGTGATTGTTAAGGAAGTGTGTGCTTGGAATTGGTTAAACTACTGACTACAATTTCTGCTACTTTCAGTCTTTCCTATAAGAACACAAAAAGGAGCTGTGCAGTAACTGTTTCCTTAAAGCTTAGTTACTGACAGAAATTGCTGTCGACTGCAGCGTAACTTCTGCACTAACCTAATCAAGCCAGCGGTGAAATCCTTATAACACTTCACATTCACATTTGCATGTGTCAACCAATTCAAAAGCCCTCTGGTGATCAATACAGTATATATAAAGTGGATAATTAAATTTTGGATCCCTCACCATCAAAATTCTCAAGCTGAAAATGCAATCTTGAGGTTCTCAGCTCCTTCTAAATCCTGCCTACTTGACAGCCACCTCTGACTTCATTTTGCTCCTGATTAGATCTCAAGTGACATGCCGGAGTCCTTCCGCGCGCTGGAGATGAATGATAGGCCTTTTGCGCTTACCACAATCACATAGGATTAACATACATCAAGGACTTACTGGAGACATTTAAAACAGGGTGACTCTGTATCCCATTTTCCCTCGTGGGTTCTTAACTTAATAAACTGGTTAATAGCAAGGCGTCTTGATGTTCGAATAACTACAGCTTGAAAGATTAAATGACTTAATTACTTGATCTACAAATGTATAAACTACTAACAATGGCGACTTTCTTTTACTTAGGCTAGTTAAGACAAAAAATATAGTTTTTCCAATTCTGGGCACTTGGGCAATTTTAGGCAAAGTCTTTAGTTTTTTGCTCAGTAATATGATTCAGAGTAGAAATGTCCAGGGGTTGCCTGAAAATGATTTTTGTGAGAGTCGGAAATCTCCTCCTCAAAGATTATGCTTAAGAGTTTTTCCAACTTTCTAGGTATGCACCAAAATCCCTATCTGTAGATAGAAATTCTAAATCATAGATTTCCACTCTCTCACCACTAAATTGCTTGCAGAAGAGTAAGTTTAGCGCAGTTGTGCAATTGCATGTTAAACTTGTCTTTTACACTGTGAAAAGATTTATTATGGTGGTGAAATTACTTTTCTTTCATGGTTAATGTTTCCACCTCATTTCTTTACTTAACTGTATCCTTTCTTTCAAGTAAAATTGTGTGTTTGAGTAAGGTCGAAAGCCCCTCTATGAAAGTATGTGAGGGGTTTTTCATGGTTCCATTACTTGCCATCCTTTTATACTTTGGTGTCATTTTGCAGTATCTCAGTGGAATGAGAGGGAAGCCCAGGCGACCTTCTGAGGCTTTCATGTGGATTAGAATTGCCTAACGCCTGGAAACCCTTATTAAGTCAGCATGCTACTTTAGAATAGATACCAGAACATTGGAATGTTGACAGCTCCATTGAAGACAACGGAGCAGCAGCAGCCTATATTAAATGATATAAGCCAGCTGCTCTCAACATTTCAGTGTTCTAATCCACAGCCTCTGCCGTTCTCTTTGCCCCGCCTCTCCAAATATTTGGTGTGGGCAAGGTAAAGCGAAAGACAGAGGCTGTGCTGCAGGGCACACAGGAGCCTTTCCCCTCCCTCCCATAGCTCATAGAATCACTTAAACTGTGGGAGGAGGGAGTGGTGATGCTGGTCAGTCCCTGGCCGGGCTGAACGAGAAAAAACTGTTTAGCCAAGCCATGGGAGAACCAGGGGCTGACTTTAGCCCCCTTTCACAGCTCTTGCTGTGAATGTTCAGCAGCTAACTGCCCTGGCCCTGTGTGTGCTGTTTGCTGTAGAACATTCACAGCAAGATCTGTGAAACAAAGTATTCGGAGCCCTAGGGGGATTTATATCCTATTGTACTCTAACAGGCATTTGTGTTTTTTTTTTATTAGTAAATTCTCCCCTCATGGGGAGGAATGTTCTGATAGCCTTATAGCCCGCCATAGTGGACTATATGGGCCATTAAAGGCCCGCTCCCTTGTTAAAGGCCCTCTCCTTTGGCTTGGGCCTTTAACGCTGGAGCGGGCCTTAAACGGTCAGGAAAGCCTGCTATGGCAGCTAGAAGGCTTTATTAGAACATTGGAATGCTGGGGGCTCCATTGAAAACAATGGAGTGCTGCAGGCTTTTACTGGCCGGTAAAAGCTTGCAGCGCCAACATTCCAATGTTCGCTAAGCCTCGGGCTCCGTGATTTTTTTTTTTTTTAATAGAACATTCTGCCCTGAGTGGCAGAATGTTCTAATAGCCTTAGAACCCGCTGTAGCGGGCTCTACCGGCTATTAAAGTCCCTCTCCCTTGTTAAATGCCCTCGCCTTCGGCTCGGGCATTTAACGCGGGGAGCGGGCCTTTAATAGCCGGTAGAGCCCGCTACGGCGGGTTCTAAGGCTATATTAGAACATTGGATTGTTGGGAGCTCCATTGGAGACAATGGAGTGTTCCAGGCTTTTACTGGCTGGTAAAGGTCCAGAGCGTCAACATCCCAATGGTCTTAGTTCACAGCAACAGCTGTGAACAAAGGCCTCACGGAGCTCGAGGGGATTTTAATCCCCTCGGGCTATGTGAGGACTTTGTTTTATTTATTAGCAGTGGCAGAATCTTCTAATAGCCTTATAGAACTATGTAGCGGGCTACACCGGGAATTAAAGTCCTGCTTTCTTGTTGAGGGCCCTCGCTTTCGGCTCAGGTCTTTAACGATAGAGAAGGCCTTTAATGGCCAGTATAGCCCGCTACTGCAGGCCCTTAGGTTATATTAAAACACTGGAAAGTTAGGTGCTCCATTGAAGAAAATGGAGTTTCTCCGACCCCATCATGGCTTGTATAAGCCTTCTGCTCTAACATTCCAATGTTTGCCTTTCTGTTTTCCCCTTTTTAATTCAGAATATTCTACCCTCAGCAGATGGTATGTTCTAATAGCGTAATACCCCCTCTGCCTTGGACTATCCCAGTTGTTAAAGACCCTCTCCCTCGTTATAGGTCCTTGACTGCAGCACAGGTCTATAAATTGGGTTCAGGGCCTTTAACAACTGGTATAGCCTGTGGCAGCTGGGATAACGCTATATAAACAGTTGAAGAAGGTAGCAGGCTAAACAGTATTTTTGATTAAACAATTGACACTGGAAGAGTGATGGGATTTACAAATACTTGGTAATCAAGACTCACCTCTGTGCTGGTTTCTTGAGCTTTTGTGCAAGAAAGAGACCTCTACGAATACTGGTCACCTTTTTTGCCTCAGTTGTACTCTAGTTAATCTCATGGCTTCTGTCGTCATCCACACTTTACCTGCTTGACAAACTCTGACAGAGTCTCTGCAGTAGCATACAGATGTTTTGAGACCTGCATTTATGATTGGGTGTTGTCTGTGTATTGCAGAACGAACAGGCTTATGGTTTGTTTTAACTCCTGCCAGGGAAAACATGACTCAAGAAGATTATTTGCCTATGGAATGTTGGTTCTTTCACTAACATTAGCTCCTGTTCTATGAACTGAATTTGAAATGGCATCACACATTGTGTACTGCCACATAGGTGAGAAAGCCAAGCTTGGAAATCTGCTCTCAGAACAACCTCGCCCTTACTAACTTGAATATAATCGGACCCTCCTAGGGTAAGAAAAAACATCAGTCAGATTGCCTTGAATGGACCTGACCTGCCTAGCCACTGGTGCATGGGCCTGCTCCATATTGTCGAACAGTTTAGGTAATAGTGAACTGCAAGTCCCCCCCCACCCGGACTGTGATTCATGCAGCGTCACCTTTGTTTCACAAACCAATCTCTTCCAAAGTTTTGTGGTTTTATGATTTTCCATTAAAACGTAACTCGATGTATTTTATGATTTCTCTAATGGAGGGAAGGACGTGTTTCTGCGGAGACAATGTTCTCATGTAAAGACCTATATGGAACAACATTTAGTTCACATGGCCACGGAGGCAGCACCTGGGGAGTCCCTTGGGCCATACAAACAGTAATTTCTTGCTGTCAGTTTGTTTTCTTCGTTTTGATCAATGATGGCTATAATTTGTCTCGTGACAGCTTTAACATGTTCTCACATTTGTTTTGAGGACACGCATCAGCTTAAGTAGCTCAGTACTTGCCTGGGAATCTGCTCATTGTACATATTCCTCATAGTTTGAGCCGCCGGCAAAGTATCTTGGCCTTTAACTGTAAGCCTTTCGTAAGATTCAGAAATGAGGGTCAAAAGAAACATAGTACTGGATGAGCTGTGTCTAGTAGTTAAATTACTAAAGAGCCCGGAGACCTGAGCTCTAATCCCGGATTTGGCAGTCGACGAAACAAAAAAATACACCTGTGATTCTGGGAAAGTTACTTTATATCTTTGTGTTTGAATTGTAAATATGTGTAATGTGATGTCAGTATTCAGGAGAAAAAAATGCAAATGTACAGTGTTCTCTCTCTAAAATTGTCCAAATTATATGTTTGCTACCCCTCCACTTAATAACAAACTAGTTTTTCTGGTCTCGGCTAGAAACAGCTTCAGCTGTTGAAGATCTATTTTTAATGAAACTGTCCATAGAATTTGCTTTGGGTTAGCCCCTTTCTCATGATTGGATTGCTTTGTTGTCTGTCTCACCTCCCTGCTCCTAATTCGACGGCTTTTCTCTCTGTTATTGTGTTTGTGTCAACCTGGAGTTTTACTCTGTTTCAATTGGCATGTATCCTTCCATTGCTGACTTCAGACCTTGCATTGAGGGACTTTTTATTTCTCCCTTTCCTTCCCTGCGCTACCCCCTTCCTCAACTTAATCAAATCACTTGAGTGCCCTCACCTTCTTATCTTAATTAGAACCCCCTAACCGGGTGGCTGTTTCTGCTCATGCCCTTTTGCACTTTAAAAACCTCCAGCTGTGCCACTGGTAGGCTGCCTTAATTTTTTAAAAATCTGTCCATGGATATATGTGCATGCAAAGCAGGCACCTTGGAATCTCTGTTCATGTATTTAAAGAAATCTCTTTCAAAGTTGGCCACCGCAAATGGGCACACATCCTCTGCAGCCATAATTGAATATTGTGGGGACCCCATCCCCAATTCCCACACTTACCTGTTGAGAATGCCGGCCTCACGGCTCCCTGGGTGACATCAGAGCCTAGAAAAGAAAGAAAAGACTGACCTCAGATTAGAGAAGGGGCTGAATCTGGAAAGCGGGTTGCAGAACATTCCTTTCAGAATGCTAGGGACAGGGCCATCACAACAAAAGCACCAATGGAGCAAGAAAGCGGCATGCAGCAGACTCCCTAGACGGACATTGAGAAGGCGCAGGATGTCGTAGGAAGCCAAGCCAGAGAAGCAGATGGAGCCCAGCAAGACCACGCAGAGGACACAACAGGAGTTGAGCCAGAGGAGTCCGACGATGCTTAGGACTCCCCAGAGACGTGGATGTCACTAGGAGAGATCTACTTGATGACCACAACTCAGAAGAGTTGTGGCAATGGGGATTAGTGACCATTGAGGGGAGGCCAGAACAGATTAGGGATCATGTTTGGCGGCAAATTCCTGCTGTTTACCTGGTGTTGTCATATAGATGTTTGGACTTAATTCAGAGCTGGTGATTGTTTTGCTTAGACTGCACAATAACGCTGATGTATGGTGTTTTCCCTAATTATCTCAACAAGGCTCACAGCGTGTGATTGATTACTTTTGTAGCAAAATGAGATATTAAAAAGAACGTCGCCAAAGCCCACTGGGCACACACTTTACCCTAGAGTTGTCTTTTTTTCTTTCCCCAGCACATGGTATGGTGAAGGTTTCTATAACCTATGTGTTCCCTGTAAGAACTTAAGGGGGGGATTCTCACTCCACTGTGGTAGTGAGGAGAGTAATCGCATCACATGGAAACCAGATCTTTTGTCTTGCACCAGTGTTAAGGTGAAGGGAGACTACAGAGACACAGTGAAACCAGTATACTTACCGCATTCTTTACCGATTTCTCTATGGACCCTGTCGGCTCCCACCTTGGCTGAAGTTCTGGAAAAGAAACAGAAGAAAGAAAACCTGGGCTACAATTCATTCCCTAGAAGACCGGACACCATCTAGTCATCGGTTTAACTTTGTACTGTTAAGTTGCAATGAACCTTCACGATTAGCAAATCAAATTTACCTTTGAAGCCATATATACACCCGTCCCTCTTACAAATATGTTTCTGAAAATATTACATCATGGTTTCAACAATGGCTGCTGCAGAATGCGTGCCCATTCATGGCACCCTTTTTTGATGACTCTTCCTTCAGTAGAAGAAAAAGCACTCCTAAGCATTGGTCTTTGCAGGCATTTTATATGCTAATTAAGGAATGTAGATACCAAAATGGTCAAAGGTCATATGACAACCCTTCCTATGATATCGGTGGTGCTCAAAGATCTTATGATGATGCACCCTGTCTTGTCAGGGAGTGAGAGGTGAGTCAAATAGCACAAACTTCCTGTGAGATGTGTGTAACATAGGTGTTGTATCTCTCCAGTCTTAACACTTTAAGTCAAGCAATTGTGGATGCAATCATTGTTTTATTTCTGTTTGAGGACCCTAGAGTTTTTTAGAATGTTCGTGTTCCTTACCTATAGTAATTTGTCTGGAAATCGTCTTAATATGTTTGAACTATTGCAGACTCCTATGAATCGAGATCAATGCAGCTTTATTTATTAATCTGTACAAGTTTTTAGTAGAGCCTAGATAAGGTGTGCTCTAGATGACATCCAAGTGCTTATCGAATAGCAATAAAGTATACACAGTTAGTAGTACATGAGTATAGTGTAATTGGCAATGCGTCAGAGAATCATACATGTGGAAACACAGGCATTATTTGCATTGATATGGAAAACTGTGAATTGAGACATACTAAAGGGTGTCCGGTATATATATATATATATATCACTCCATCATCACCAAAAAGAGGGACTGAGTCGCACCCCTAAGTCAGGTTCTCTAGTTCTAAAGTTGAATGGCAGCATGCAGTTCCAATAATAATTTTCTCCTCTTACGTGTTTCGATCTGCCTGGACCTTGTTCAGAGATGTGCTGCAAGTGCTTTTACTCTGTTCACAACCACTGCATAATCTTCATAGAGGTGCTTTAAACAGGACTGATGCTTGGTGAAGTTGCAGCGTGCCCGTCTACATATTGTTGGTAATTGTCCCCAAGTGTGGCTCGCTGCTAATGGTCTCCTTTTCTTTCATTTACCTGCAGTCCTTGTTTTCTCTCTGCCAATGCATGCTGGAATGCATGGTCCAACAGTTAATTATGCAGTTTAATGCAACATATTTTGTAATAGTATTACTTTATAATTTTGTTGTTTTTAAACTTGGTAACATTCTCTGGGCATTGGTTGCACCTCATTAGTACCAGTTTAACATCCAGTTATAGCAATAAGCAACAGAAAGGTGCGCAGTCCAGCTGAGCAAAGGGCCTTCTACTGTGCAGTGACACGTGTCATTGCATTTTAAGTAACTTTTGTACTCTGTGAGCTAGAAACAACTTTTCTGGTAAAATCTGCAGATTATGCGACAGATGATGGATTATGCGGCAAATCTGTAATTATGTTAAAATCACAGCTACAGCAGAATCACATAATTCCAGTACCCCTGATCGATCGATCTATCTATCTTTCTATCTATCTATCTATCTATCTATCTATCTATCTATCTATCTATCTATCTATCTATGTGCTTATACATTAATTCACAGAAAAAAACAAGGGTTACAGGGTTGTTAAAGTTAGAAAATAGAATTAAAAAAAATAGAAATTCACTTAAAAAACCAAAGGTTACGGGACGTTAAAGTTAAGTTCTGAATTTACTTGTACAATACCTTAGAAATGATAGGGGCCAACCCCGATGAGCATGGCCAAAGGCTGATTGCGGCGCTCAGTTGAATGCTTCTTGGGGGGTGGCTGCTGGGCCTGACCGCAGGCCAAGTACTATGACCAACCCCCGTTGCGCACGGCCACAGGCTGTGTTCAGCGTAGGATTGGATGGTTACAGGGGTTGGCACGAGGGCCAGGTCCGCTCACGCCCTGCCTTGTACATTTTTTAATGAATAATTTTACAACAGATGTTACAGTGATATTATCAATGATGTTATAAAAGACGTCATGAGTGCTGTAATATCTGCGGTAATTAGCAGTGCATGGCGAGGGTGCGAGTTATAGCTATCTTAGGGCACGAGTTATAGTTTCTTGAAATAACTATAACTGGTGACTTTCTATGGTTTCATACATTTAAGATGTGATCCTAACTATAACGTCCCTATAACATTCTGTTCTTTAAGTGAATTTCTTTGTTTTTTTTACATTCTATTTCCTAACTATAACATCCCTGTAACCTTTGTTTTTATCAGTGAATATGTTTTTTTTTTTTTAACGTATAGTAATTTTTATTACTATACGTTAATTCAACCACCGCCTTCGGTCGTGTGAGGCTGTGGATGGCCAATCCCCTATAAGCACCCAACCTTGCACCATGCACAACCTTCACCCGTGCTCAGCGGAAGTTGCCGCAAGACCTGGCATTCGGTCAACACCCCCTAACCACCCAACCCCATGCTGTGCACAACCCATTGGCTGGGCGGGGAGGAAGTTGGCCGTGGCCTCTCTGGGTGTGAGAATAGGTGTGAGAGGGTTATCTGGGGGTGAGAGTGGCTGTCAGATTGTCTGGGTGTGAGAGTGCATACATCAGTGTTTTAGTGGGTGCGCCAATGTGTACCCAGGTCTGTGAGTTGGTGCATGAGGATTTCACTGGGTCTGTGAGTGGGTGCATAACTGAGTGGGTCTGTGAGTGGGTGCGTGAGAGTCTGACTGGGGCTGTGTGTGAGTGCATGAGGGACTGCGTGGGTCAGTGACTGGGTGCGGGAGTGGGTCTGTGAGTGGGTGCAGGAGGGGTCTGAGTGGGTGAGTAAATGTCTGAGTGGGTGTGTGAGTGGGAGAAATTGATTGAAAGAGAGAAAGAAAGTGAAAGGGAGAGAGAGATTTTTTAGGCTTTGATGTCTGATATACTTAGAATGAGATATTTGTGTACAATTTAAAATAAAAAATCTATTTGTTACTTAAAAAAATATAATAATTTGCTGGACTCAAACCCCCAATGCTCACTGTGGAGGTCTGTGACCTTCACACTGAGCTGTGGGTTTTCTTTTTCTTTCTTTTTTTTTTTTAGACTTTCTTGGGCTATCTGGGACCTCAAGGGAGTCCTCAAGAGCTCCCCCATGGTCCCTACTGATTTATTTATTTATTAATTTTTAAATTGTTTTGTTAATAAAAAGCTATTCTGGCCTTAAGGCTTCCCTCGTAGTGCCATAGCTTCAGAAAGCAGGGAGCTGCTTTAACAGCAGCTCCCTGCTGATAAAGCATTTTATCTCTGTCGCCTGCACGCATGGCTGCGTGCAGGGGACAGAGATGAAAGCTTTGGATTTTGACAGGGGGACCTCCTTTACAGGTCCCATTGTCAAAACCCAAAGTGTTTGCTGTGACCTGGTGTTAAAAAAAAAAAAAAAAAATGCTTTTAGCCCTAGGGGTGCCTTTGGGACCTCACCACCAGAGCTACGGCGTCAGTGTGTTCGTACCCTGGCCCCTTTTCTTTATTTTTTCCTTTTTTTCTGGGGCTTGGCTTTAGCCAGATCCCAAGATGGCTGGCAACATTTCAACAGCTTCTGTTGTTGAAGTGTTGTCAGCCAGTAAGATCTGTGCCTGAGATCGGAAGTGGTCACAAATCCTTTGCGTCCCTTTATATACGAATTTGTTTTTTCCATAATTTAAAAAAACTAACGGAATTACACCAAAACAAAAAAAACACTCTTTCTGGACCAGGACCTACCCTTCTGCCAAATTTGGTGTAATTCTGTCCAGTAGTTTTGGCGCTATTGCCGTTCAAAATCACTATGGAAAAATGAATGTCGAAAATGTGTATTGGGACCCCCTCCTTTTTCTCGGAATGCCCACCCCCTCCCCAGGACGGATTACCCCAAAACTTTTCAGACAGCAACTGACATGAATGGCAATTATTTTGGGAAAGTTTTGTGAAGATTCGTCAAGCGCTGCCAAAGATATAGGTAAGTAAAAAAAATGCTTTTTATCTACAAACAAGGTCCTAACTATAACTACCTAGTGGCGACTGCCATTAGGTAGTGTGTGTGTGTGTGTGTGTATGTATATATATATACATATATACACACATATATATATATATATATATATATATATATATATATATATATATATATATATAGATACACACACACACACACATTACCTACTGGCGGTCCCCAGTAGGTAGTTATAGTTAGGTCTGCTTTTCCATAGACAGATCGTTTTTTTGGTTTGCTATAAACTTTGGCCCTGTTTGACGAATCTTCACAAAACTTGTCAAAAAAAAATTCAACCACCTCTGCTCCTTCTTGGAAAGTTGTGGGGTGATCTGTCAAGCAGGGGCCGAGGAAAAATAAAAGGAGGCTATAAAATTTAAAATCCTCATGCATTTTCCGTAGACTTCTTTAGACACTGTTATAGCAAAAACTGCTGGACGGAATTAAACCAAATTTGTCTGGAAACTATCTCTTGGTTCACAGATTGTGCTTTGGTGCAAATCCGTTCAGTAGTTTTTGAGAAATTAAGCATCAAAAATAATTGTGTATTTTGACGATTGGGCTCGCACAAGTCCCACAAGCCACTCGCGAGAGAGCCACTTTAAAAATGGAGGCCTGTTATCCCGTGAGCCTTCACGCTCCAGCGAGAGGCTCCCGTGAGTCTTGCAAGCGATCTGATCGGCTGGCTGTTGGAATGTCAGAAATGAAATGGCTGCTATTACTGTTGACTGTAAAAAATAAAAATAAAAAAATAAGGTGGTGTGGAAATGTAATAGAAAAGGCTATTTTAGAGGGCAGTAGAAATGCATGCTGGCTTCCTAAGTTTAGAGAGTGTCTAGGGGACAAATACCGTGAAGAAAGTAAATATATATTGTTTTTACGTAATTTTTACAATCTCCTGGGACTCTTGGGGGATTGCGAATAGTAAATAGGAGTAGATGAGTAGGGATCCATATTGTGGTTGTTGTTTTTGAGAGGAAGTGTGTAACAGATTAGCTTTGTGGTGTTATTTTAAAAACAAGTTACGTGAGGATCGTGATAATTAGAATGGAGTAAGTGATCTTTGAATACACCTTAATATGCACACTTGCTACTGCGGGAAGGAGTCTTACTGAAGATGGTGTTTATCCGAATTTACTATTTACACCCAATCACAGTCACATTGCGACGGTCTTGTGGGCGTAAAAAAAATAAATCCTTTATGTCTTCAATAGAACAATACATAAATTATTTTTCTAACTTAATCAACATGTCTAATGTTCTGCTTTCTTCCAAGCTACAGGAAAACACTATAATTAACTTAATTCTAAGCATAAAATCTCATGAGTGTGTTGCGAGAGCCAAACAGGAAGCACAACCCCTTCGGAGTACACGCAGGGGATTGTGTGCCTGGGTCCCACGAGCGTCTCTCCAGAGCCATCACTAAAAAAAAGTAATGAAATATCCAAACATCTTTAATTTACTAATGCATTATAGATTACCATTAAATAATAACAGAAAAAATTATAAGTAATTCTATGCAGTCGATGAGAATGAAATTTAAAATTCTATGATCTTGCGATCGGCCTGCAATAATGCCACCTTAAAAATAGATTGCTGGTATCTTGTATCCACATGAGAATTACAAGGACTGAACAAATACACATTTCCTACTGAATTATTGAATAGTTATCTGTTTAATACTCACACATATTTTACAACATTGTGCAAAGTATGAACCATGCCCTGTTATGTGACAACAAAAAATATTATTTTCCCTAAATATTATCTAAGCACAACATATATTGCAAAATCATCTTACCATACATATACGCACCTAAATAATACATTCATGTAAAAACAATCCTATACATTCACTGAACAAAACGAGGGTTAAAGCAACTATATAGTTAGGGGTAATAAAAAAAAATCTGTTTTCGATTAGAGAAAACGTAACAATTCACTGATAAAAGGGTAAAGTAACCTCACATATGAAATCACTCATGACATGTTCTATGACATCATTTATGACATCAATGCTGACATCTCATAGCATCATTGATGACATTGTTTTTTTAAAGTGAATGTGTATATATATATATATGTGTGTGGGGTTATGTGTATTATGTGTGCATATGTACATACGTGTGGGTATATATATATATATCTCTACAGACACACAGGTTAAAGTAACATTATGGTTAGGTGAAGTGTTCAGTAACATAACTTTTTAAACTGAAAAAACAATAGAGAAATTCCCCAGTTATACTTAATGGTATCTCAAGTAACTAAAACTCGTGCCCTAAGGGAAGTATAACCCGCTCCTTAACCATGCACTGCCAATTTCCCCATATATTACAGCACCCATGACATATTTTATGGCATCATTGATAATATTGCTGCAACATTTGAAATTAAGTTATTGATGAAAAAATAGTGCATGGCGGGCATGAATTATAGTTAACTTAGGGCACTATTTAAAGTTACTTGAGATAACTATAACTATTTATGGTGAATTTTTAAATTTAAAACGTTAACCTTTGTTTTTTTTCAGTGAATACATATAGACATATGTATATATCTCCCAGTGACAGTAGCCACTTGGTAGTTATATTTAGAATCACATTCCCATAAGAAAAGCATATAACTGCTTAAAACGTTGACACAATTTGACAAATCTACACAAACTTTCTAAAATAAGTCTCCTTCCTGGAAAGTTTCGGGGTGGTCCATCAGGTGGGGCTGCGAAAAAGGGGGGGTCCCAAATGTGTTTTTCCCCATTCAGTTTTCCATAGAAAAATTAAACAGCCATACAACAAAAACTGGTGAACAAAGTATTCTAAATTTGGCAAAAAGTTAGATCTTGGTCCAGAAAGCGTGCTTTTTGTAACTTGGTGTAAATCCATTCAGTAGTTCTTCAAAAATGAAGGTTTACAAAATAGGGATATTTCATGCTGCAGATGTTCCGTGGAGTCAAAAGGATTTGAGATGAGATCTGATTGGCTGCCACCATATCAACAAAGATGTGGCAGTTGCCAATATAAGACGCTGGTACTCCGTCCACTGCACTAGAAAAAAGTAAAAAAAAAAAAAAAAGAACATATAAGGGGCAGGGTAGGGATACTCTGCTCCATAGGCCTAGTGGAAGGCTAAAAACTTAATTTTTTTGTTCCTGATCAGCGCCGCATATCCAATCAAAAAAGTCAAAATCTATCAATCTCCTTTTTTTTTTTAAACACCCCATGGGGTGGTGCATTTTGATTAATTGGGAAGGGCGGTGTATGCCCCATCTCCGTGAATTTGGTGGAGACCTCGGGGACACCATCCCCAGGCCAGAATTTTCATAATGGGAAAGGGGCATGCGGCATCCTTCTCCAAGCCTCAAAGAGGCCCTATGGGACTCAGCCATTTATGGCCAGTATATTTTTTTCAGGGGAGGCAAGCGTGCATGGGGCCACCCTCCCAGAAGATCTGCTCCAATAGTTCGATATATGTGTCCCGGGGACTCAATCCACAGGACACCGCGGTTTCCTGTCCACTTTCTTCCGGGCACGGAACTTAACTTTAGTCCTGCCCAGGTGCGAGCAGTGAAAAATGGTCCTCATGCCCAAATTGGAGCAAAGTGATGGAGCCAGCTCCTGGCAGTAACAACATTGGTGCTGGCTGGAGGGCCAGATGGGGGCCCATGGGCCTTGGGGATCCCTCTGTGGGCCCCAATGAGGCACAGTTTGTGGGCGGGCACCTGGGCACCCACCACTGTTGTAATTCATCTACTCCCACCAGGGAAGTTGGCAAAGGCCGCAACTGTTATATTCTGGGTGCCCTTGGTGGGCACCGTGGCACCCAGAGATACACAAATAGGCCAGCTCTGTGGGCACCTACAATGGGAGCTGGCTGAAGCCTTGGGAGTCCTCCCGCCACCCTTAACATTAAAAAGTTTTGTTGGTGCCCCAGGTGGGCATTAGATCTCTCAGATTGAAAATATGTTAAAAAAATAATAATAATAAGTGAGCAACAGGATCCACCCATTTATTATTCATTGCTCTGGCAAGCAGGACCCCATTATGCCCTTGGGATGATTTGAAGTAGAAATATTCTTGATGGTGCTGCCCCTAGAAGAGGCAGGGTCACCACCAAGCTTACTGCTAATGTTGTGGGGGCTGCAGCGAGTACAGCAGCCCACAGCAACATACAAGACTTCTGGGTCATTAAATCCATGACCCCATGGGAGCTTTTCATAATTTTCAAAGCCCTCTAAGCTGGAGCTATATGCTTTTCAGCTGGAGTGCGGGGACCTATAGAGTTGGTTCAATGGCAGCACAATGGGCCTTGAAAAAATGTTTACAAAAAAATACTCAACACACTCTAGGGGTGCCCTCTCTTACTGGCCTACTGAGCAGTAATTGTCAGGAACATAACGCTATACTGGAGATTACTCTCCCGCTTGACCCAAAATATGTACTGCTGGTAATCGCTAGTGATATTGACATCCTATGCTCCAAACTCCTTTTTAGCTCACTTGGTATGGTGGTGGCTAAAGAGGTATGTGGCCAGGCTCTGAGGGACACTGGGGGTACCCACCATTCAGTGAAGGTAGGGTATGGATTTATACAAGACAGCAGAGAAGGTCACCTACCGTAGTAGGAAATGTCCTCGCGAGTTTAGTAAGATATGGGATAGCTGGATGAAGTATTATGAAATGGATGTTTTGGATGGGGACCCTGGACATGCCTCAAGTCAGTAATCCTGATTGGTACCTACACGCATTGGGGTTTACAGTTCGTTATTTATGGTGTCTGGATGCTTTCTCTATTGTGTATATTTAGTTGGCCATTATTATGTAGTCCCATTGAACTTCTTCAAATATGGCTGCCTGTTAAGGCGTGTTAATGTTTTTTTTTTTTTTTTTTAAAGGGCGTTATTGAATATATTTTACATCAGTCATTTTTTTTAAACATAGCAATGTGTGAATTTATGAAATACACATGTGATTGTAGTTATTTTGACAAAGCCAGTATGTCTGCTTTTGAAGGGGGACCCCCTTACCTTTTACGGGTGCATGGTGTCCGTCCTATTCGCGATGCCCTCTGGAGCAACGACAAGACTTTGAAACTGAAAGTACAACATGTCAGTGCTAGGAGGGGGACTACAAAACACATGAAAGTAACAGCAGTGTTTCATCAGCAGAGGGAGAGCGGCGGTTCTAGCTACTTTAAAAGACCCGCTGATTGGCTGGAACGCAAGAGGCAGAAACTGATGAGGAGATTGCAGGAGGAGGAGAGAGCGATGCAGAGGAGACAGCAATGGAGCGGGACGAAGAAAGGAGACGAGTCAATGTTGAACCCTGGGAATTAAAGGTGGAAACAAGAAAGGCTGACAGTGTGAGGCGGGAGGAAGAGGAACGAGAAAGATATGTCGACCTTGGGGAGCCGGACAAGGCAGCAGAAGATTGGTTTTACGCGGAGGCAGAGGCACCACCAGAGACGCTGCAACAACCCACCGCAGTCCTGGAGGGCTGTGGCTCTGGTGGTGATTGTATGAGGCAAAGTCGGGGGAAACCTCAATGACAGGGGTGTGCATTCAGTAAGTGGGCACAAAACGAGATACCTCGGCACATTCGGGACTGGGCGCAACTATGCAACCTCTTCTTCAATGCGCATGGACGTTATATTTAAATGAAAATGTCAGGTAAAACATACCATTTTAAATTAACAAAACCACTGGAATTCACCAGTTATAGTATTCTCAACTAACTCTAACTCGTGCCCTTGCCATGCACTGCTAATTAGCTCCCATATTAGATCACTCATGACATGTTCAATTACATCATTATTAACATCACTACAACTTCTGCAGTAAAATTATTGATGACAACACTGGGAATGGTAGATGGTAGGGGCACGAGTTATAGCTACTTTACGGAATGGGTTATAGTTAGTTGAGATAACTGTAATTTGTGAATTTCAGTGGTTTTGTTCATTTAAAATAGTGGCCCTCATTACAACCCTGGTGGTCCAAG
Organism: Pleurodeles waltl; assembly: GCF_031143425.1. NCBI lineage: Eukaryota > Metazoa > Chordata > Amphibia > Caudata > Salamandridae > Pleurodeles > Pleurodeles waltl. The sequence continues at coordinate 303,362,939 of NC_090451.1, read as the reverse complement.
ACCGCCAGGGCTGTTCTGGAGGAAGCACCGCCAACAGGCTGGCAATGCTTTCCAGGGCATTACGACCGCCGCGGTTTCCCGCCACAATGGCCCCGTCGGTTGTAATCCGCCAGGGCAGCGCTGTTTGCAGCACTGCCCATGGGATTACGAGTTCCCCTACCACCAGCCTTTTCCTGGCGGTTTGAACCGCCAGGTAAAGGCTGGCGGTGCGGGGAGTCGCGGGGCCCCTGCACTGCCCATGCACTGGCATGGGCAGTGCAAGGGCCCCCTGAAGGGCCCCGTGAAGCTTTTCACTGTCTGCTTTGCAGACAGTGAAAAGCGCGACGGGTGCAACTGCACCCATCGCACGGCCGCAACACCGCCGGCTCCATTTGGAGCCGGCTCCTGTGTTGCAGCCGAGATCCCCGCTGGGCCGGCGGGCGGAAACTAGGTCAGCGGGGATCTACAAATGGCCGCGCCGGGGGTGCGGCAGCATTGGCGGCGGCCCAGCGGTCCGATCTTGGCGGGCGGCTTCAGCCGCCCGCCAAGGTCATAATGAGGGCCAGTATGTTTTAACAAACCTTTTCATCTACCTATAACATCCCTTTAACCTTTGTTTTTTTTCAGTGAATATTAAATGTAAGGAAAAAACTAAGATTAAAGTGACATAGGCTTCATAATAATAAAAAAAACATTGTTTTCAATCAAAAAACACTGAAATTCACCAACTGTGGTTTCCTGAAGCTAACTATAACTTGCACGCCTCATGCACTGCTTATGACTTCACATGTTACATTATTCATGACATGGTGAATGACAGGATTGATGACATTGCTGATAATTCCTCAAACTATGTCATTGATAGCACCATAGCTATATATGGCATAGAGTTACTGAGGGTATATGTGTGAGCCCTGGATGTGGATGCAAGCATGATTTTACATGTTGAAATTATGTGGCCCACTGTTTTCAAGTCACTACAGTTTGGGGTGCAAGTATTACTCCCTGTTAAACAAGATATAGGTTAAATGCACTTAATGTTGGCTGCAGAAGAATGCTTAATGGTAAGTAGAGGCTTAAAGCCAAAGGCTATTCCACAAAGTCTGCGAGAAAGACCAAACCTTCGGTTCACAATAGAATATCCACCAGTGAATGTTTCGCACGTGCCCACATTAAATATTTGTAATTCACTGCTGTAGACACATTCTATGTAACGAGGGCAGTTATAAAGTCTGAATGTTTATTTTCAGAACTTTGCTAAAGATTTTGAGGCACTGCAGATTATTAAACATGAAGAATGTATTGGTGTTCTACATAGAAGTGGCTTATCACATATTGGTGTCTTATCACTGGATGTAAGTTGTATGCATTATGACTATCTCCGGAATGTCTGTAGTGTATTTTAATAAACTATGGAACGTTGTCCATAGGGCAGGATTTGTGTGTTTACAATGGCAAATGTATATCTGTCAACCTCTTGACTTGAAATTACTGTTCATGTGAAGCCTTTAAGAGTGTAATCCCTTTAAGTTAAGTTGTCCACATCTGTAGTGCATTGAACTACTTCAAGGCAAACCCAATAGGACTGTGTCACAATGATTTTATGATGCCATCACTGAAGCAAGATATATACCATACCTAACTATAACATGACTTTTTTCATTGCATTTCTAGGGTTTTTGGAACATAAAGAAAGATATTATCATACTTAACTATAACATGAGATTAACCTTTGTGTTTTTCAGTGAACATCCATGGTCTTTTGATCATATTCATCCAGCTACCTCCCTGAGCCTTGCTTTTGACCATGTGCAGCAGGGGGTTGGACAGAGGGGCAAACCCCTGTTGCGGGCCGACCCCCACGGTCATACAACCCCTCTCCAGGCAACCACCCGCATTTTCCATTATTTATTTTTTGGTACCGCAGTACTCCCACTGTACCAGCGCAGAAGCGGCTCATAAAGGTACAGTGAGACAGTGCAATCTTCACCTTTTAATGCTTGCATTGTCCCATAGTACTCCCAGAGGACCTAACAATGAGGAGCCGCTCTAAGTACTGTGGTAGTCCTAAGGGTCCTCAACTGTGAGGCCTGTCTGCATCCCATGGATGTACCCCAGAACAAGCATCCTTTAGATTTTGGCCCAGGGAGAATACCTCTAGGATCCAATGTGTTATAACTGCAACATTTGCAATAAAATTATTGATGAGAAAACTGTGCATGGCGGGAGCACAAGTTATAGTTACCTTAGTGCACAAGTTAAAGTTTCTTGAGATAAGTATAACTATGAGTGATGAATTTCTATGGTTTTGTGCGTGTGAAATCCAAACCTAACTATAAAGTCTCTCTAATCTTTGTAACTATGATGTCCCTTTAACCTTTGTTTTTTTTAATGAATTTCTGAGGTTTTTGTAGTTTCATTGGTAACCTGAGGGTTTGTATTTAAGAAACTAATTGAAAGGAAACATTTGCAGGCACTTATTTGACTGGTGCACCTATAATACAGCCTCACATGGGTGTACATGTTTGAGCATAACTGCGACCATGTGCGTTTGTGCCAGACTTACAGCACTGGAAGGGACTGGGATATCTCGGTGACTCACCTGGTGTGGGGATATTTTTAAACACCTCAGCCATCAACCAGCCTGTTAGCGTTCATCCGCTGTAAGTCAGGCATTAATGTACCACCCCCCTTAAGCACCCCGATATGTACTTGCAATCAGATCTGCCCAGGTCCATGTTCTGGCTACTTCCGGTCGATTACTCTGCCTGTGAACTGATTCCTGTTCATGGGATCTCAGGTGCTGTCGGTGGGGTCTCTAAAAACTAGAAAAACACTGTGGGTAGTGCAAAGATATGGAAGTTAAAATTAATGTGTTTGAGTGCAATTAAAAGAAGGAGTGTTCTGCATGTGTGAAGAACTTTAAAACCAGAAGTGAGGGTGTATGTTTGAGTACATTACAAACAACTGCATTGAATGGAGTTGCGTTATGTGTAGTGATAGCTTACCAGCAGTGGAAGATCACTGTGCCTTATTGGGCATTCTCTATCCCAGTCTAGGCAGGTATGTCGTGCACTGCTGCAGACATTGTGGGAAATAGTGCAGAAGATGGGGGATGACTTAGCATTAGCATACAAAAATACACAGAGAGAAACACATAGCTAGATTCACAGACAACACCAAAAGCACAGACAGATAGGCTCACATGGAGAAAGGAAGACACACAAAAATACATGGACCGGATAACAAAAATACGCACAGAGGGAGATGCCTAACTAGATAAACTAACACCTGGGAAAGAAGGTAGATAGATAGATTTTCTTTCTTGTCAACGAGTACGGGTAGGGACATATTGCATGCTAAGACCTACCTTTTATGGGTACACTATCCTTGAGAAGCCCACAAAAAAGGAATGAGTTTTAGAGCCCTAAATATCACTCATGTAGTTTTCTCCATTTCTACCCCAAATACAATATCAGTTATGGCAGTAAAGGCAGGTGCTGACACTTAAAAAATTAATATGCATTTAAAATGAAAAGACCTTAAAAATAAAGAGGAACTCAAACCACTAGGCAATTAATGTTACCCCACTAGTTGTCGCATTCAAAGCAATGGATAATTTGCACAAGTTGTAAGAAGTGAGAAAGTTCCCTTTCTTGCTCAGTTAGCGATGCTTCCTTACTCAGCACAAGGTCCAGAGAGAAGAGAGGGCCACCTTTCACGGATACATTTCTCTTTACCAAACACAGTGTAGATTTTCCTAGTAATTTATGAAGGAAAGCTTAATTTTATTAAAGACACGGAGGCGAGTTTAATGCATTTCCAATCTTGATGATATTTTTATCGCAGCAGTCAAGAAAGCAAAAAAACACAGCTCCAAGGAGGCCAAAACCAACCTGGGAGTAAACAGAACAACACGACAACCAACAACATAGCAGTATCCATAACATAACGTCCCTTGACTGAGAACAGCTTCTCTTTTCTTATGCAAGGAGTCATTATTATTGAGAAATTGAAAGAAAAATGTAGAAAATAATAAAACGTGCATAGAGAAAGTCAACAGTTCCTTGCAGAGGTCCAACAGATATAATCCCATATGAGGCAGATGATTATCAGTGGTGAGAGATCCAAACCTTGTAGTACAAGAAAAGCTAGGCAGTTCTGTTGAATTAGTGATTTGATGATTAGGAGGAGGAAGCTAAAGCTGGAGCAGCTAGAGAAAAGGTAGGAAAAACACATGAAGATTAGCAGAGCAAGAGGTGGGATAGTATTTGCCTCCGTCTCTTAAAAAAAATAAAAACGTTCATAAATTACTAGGAAAATCTACATTTTATTGCAAGACTTGAGGCTCATATTATGCTTGTTTAAAGCATCACATTTACAACAGAAGAAGTCGTGTGTACTGGTTTACAGTAAAAGGTGCTAAAGACATTATCGTTAGACGAGTCGTCTGACCTCAGAATGTCCTCTAAACGCGAACTATACTAAAAGGCTTTGGACGTCATAGCGCCTCTGGAGGATTGGGCTCCAAAGAAGGAAGTGTTGATACCCGCAAGGGACATAATGTACCTGACCTAACGAGTTAGAGTGGCAGAAGAAACCGGATTATAGGATTATTGTTGGGAGTGAGAGGACATTCTGAGATCAGCCATTTGAGTTTGTAAACATTAAGGCATTGTCCAACACAAAGGTTGGGTTGACCTTGAAAATACGGATAGAAAACGGAAGTTAGGTTAGTCTTTGTCCATTTGTGAATTGAAAAGAAAACACCTGTAGGAATAAATTGACGTGAGCTAATGTCAAGAGCTTTAACATCAGTAAGACGTTTTATAGATATTAGACATAACAACATTGTGAGTTTAGCAGATAACATTTGAATGATTGGTCACCATTGTCAGGCCAAGAAAGAAAGAGCTTTAAGACAACTTTCACATCTCACAATTTACTATATTTAGGATTAGGCGGATTGCAACACTTACTCTCTTTAACTGGCGGCAGATGAGAGGATGTTCTCCAATAGGTTTGCCGTTGATGAAAAGATGATTCATGGAAATAGCTGATGTTTACAGATTTATTTTATGATAAGCCTTACCTTAACTGGCCTCAGCCACTAGAAAGTTAACAATCAATGTTTTATCTGCTGAAGAGGGACCTACAGTTTTTCCCATACACTAGCCTGTCCAAAGAGACTAGGCTGATTTGTAGCCTTGGTAGTGCTTTGCGCCCAGGACTTATTAATGAATTCTGCAGCTTCTGTCGAAATGACAGTGCAAGATTGTGGGATCCCAAAACATTCCAAGCTGAAAGCATGAGAGTTTTGTCCAGAACCAGATTGTGAGGGTAACCCAGCGGGTCCAGAAGAAGATTTGGAAAAGTTGGGATGAGCACTGAGTGATCCACGGTTAGTTCTACAAGGGGAGGAAACCAGATTTCAAATTGCCAAAATGGGACTACTAGGATTAGTGTAGCTAATTGCCGTCTGATCTGAGCTAGGACCCTGTTGATTGTGAGAAACGGGGGAAATGGCTAATTTGTGAATTGGTTCCAGTCTTGAGAGAAAGCGTCTGTTGCCAAAGCTAATAGATCTGGGCCCGATGAAGAAACGGGGAAGATGAGTATTGAAACTGGAGGTGAATCAGTCTACATGGAAAGGACCTCATTTTTAAGAAAGAAGATTGAAGTGAAGGGAGTGTCAGTCTGCTATGGAGTTGAGATCTCCTGGCAAGTATTCTGCTCATACAGTGATTTTGTTGCGTAAACAATACTCCTAAAAATTATTTGCCAATTCTGCTAAAGGTTTGGATTTGGTACCTCCTAGGTGATTGATGTATTGGACTGCTGAAACATTGTCCATAGGCAGAAGAATGGAACATTGTACTCAATCCTTTGCCTGGCTTATTATTGCAAAGGATCCCACAAGCATCTCTAAACAACTGATATGCAATTGGGGTTCCTCTGAGGACCGTGTACCTCCAGTCAAGATTGAACCACATCATGCACCCCGTCCCGTCAGACTTGCATCTGATTCTAATACAAGATCTGGTGCTGATGAGAAGATAGTCCTGCCGTTCCAAGCATCTAAATGGTCTATCCACTATTGGTGCTCTGTCCGCGCTTATGAGTCTAAAGAAATTACATCTGAACAGGCTAGCCCTTTGTGCAAGTGACGAGTTTTTAATCTTTGCAGAGCTCGATAGTGTAGAGGGCCTTGAAAGATTGCTGGAAAGATTGCTTGCATGCAAGTTCATAGGAGACCGACTGTTCTTGCAAGAGATCTCAGGGAAATGTAAGAACTTTGAAATGTTTGAGAAATCTATGACTTGATGGCTTTGACCTTTGTTGAAAGAAGATGAAGAGTTGCACTTGAAGAGTTGATTAGGATGCCTCAAAAGTCTATCTGATTGGACAGTGTAAGAATCGATTTTTCTGTGTAGATAAGAAATCCCAACTCTGAGAGAAGAGGAACAAGTGATCTGTAGATGTTCTTGAAGAGATAGGATGTTTTGACCCATAAAAAGAATGTTGTCTAGATAAATGATGAGATGTATTCCTCCGGATGTGGGGAAAGCAACTATTGGTTCTATGATCTTTGTTAGGCACCATGGTGCTGAAGAGAGATCAAACAGAAGGGAGGAAAAATGATAAGTTGGCCAGACCATTGAAACTGAAGGGATTTTCTGTATTTGTAATGTTGAGAATTGTCAGGTGTGCATCTTGGAGATCTAGTCTGACCATTCAATCATTTTGTAGAAGAGAAACTCTGAGATGGAGTATTGTCTCCATTTTGAAGTGGTGAAATACTACAAGTTGAGTGAATAATCGAAGGTTGATGACTGGTCTCATCTTTTTGTTCTTCTTTTGTACTAAGAAAATGGCATTGAAGAAACCAGACGGGTATGGAAGACAATGTTGGATGGCACTTTTTTGAAGCAATGATTGAATTTACTGAGTCATTAGATTGGACATTTCTAAAGAAAACTTTGGAAGCTGAGGAAGCTTTTCATAAAGCTCTGTAGCATAATCGTGGACTGTACTTAATACCCAGGGTGAGCCCCTACTGGGAGAAATGTGAATGGTAGGCTTACCTGGTTGGAAAGCAACTCTAGAGTTTTTGTGCCCTCTGCCTCTGAAACCTCTGGCTCTCTGGGGATAAAATTGTGGTTGGAAGTCTTGGTAATAGTTGTTGTTGATGCTTTAGTTAAAGGAACCTCTGTAGCCTTAGTTTAGGTAATTACGTCCAGAAGAGAGGTTACTGCCTCTACCGGCCCTTCCAATAACACATTGGGTGAGGACTTTCTTTATTGATTGTTGAGCTTCATCAGATGATGTAAAAGTGGTTACATATTTACTCAGTTCCTTAATAAAGCAATCTCCAAAAGGTAACATTCAGCTGTGGAACCTGGGTCCAAAGGAGCAAGTTTCGGATCAAGTTTTAAAAGGAGTACTTTCCTGCATTCCTGGGTTATTACAGAGTTTGCATTTCCTAGTAGGCAAATTGCTCTTTGAATCCAGAGCGTGAGTTCTTACGGATCTAAGGACTAGTTATCTGATTTAGCAGATTCAGCCATGTAAAAAATACGGGCAAGCTGGGCAACAATGTCCATAAGTTTATCCTGGCATGTGGACCAGGCTTTATCCACCCCTTTCCTGGGGTCCTTGCCAAATTTTGTGAAAAAGGTAAGCAAAGTACGGTCTATGGTATGAGTGGAAGTGATGTTAGATGGAAGGAAGAGGTCTTGGGCATTTGGATTTAAGTTTTTCCTTTGTCTGCTCGTCCAGAGGTGACCGTAACCTGGATGTAATGTATTCCGCTACATGATCCATAGGGGACCATTCCGTCGAATTTGAATGATGTAAAAGTGTAGAATCAAAAATAGGTAAACCCACGGCATCAAAAATAAGGTTTTCAGTTGGGAAATTGTGGGTCTTTATCTTTGTTTTGTTTTTTTAACTGTTGGAGAATACTCAATAACATCAGAAATATCCTGATCATCGTCTGTATCATTATTTCCCAAATCATCACCTGTGTCCAATATGTGGGATATCACTAATTTATAAGGCACTCCATTAGTGTGTTTAAGTTTTAATTTGCACTTGGAAGGTGACTTGCTAGACCCCACCTTAATAGGAGGCCTTGGAGGAACCATGTCCTCATGCTTGTGTGAGCATTTAACACCACCAATCAACAGAATAGGAAAGCCACACAACATGAAAGAAACAAGACACTGATTTATAAAACTAGAGCAGATTTTTACAAATTCTTGGAGACCTTAATCATCAAAATCCTCTGGAGCGTTCCGGAGATATAGATTCTAGAAATAATAAATATCTTTAATTTCAACTGCAAACAAGCATTGGCCAGCAAATAGTTTGGAAACTTTTGAAAGTTTGTAAAAGTTAGTTTACAACTCCGGCCTGAGTTGGGTAACCAAGTCCAGCAGGATGGAGGTCTAAGGGGCTAGAAAGGATACTTTGGACAGTTACCTGACCACCACAGCATTTTTAGAGCAAGATCCAAACTTTACAGGATGACTACTCCAGGCGACAATGGAATTGCCCCGATGTTGAGAGGTGCAAGCTCAAAGATGCTCAAGGATGCTCCTGATGCTGCGCAGTCGACGGAGGTGAGGGGTTGTCGAGTTCTCTGTCCAGAGGTGAGTGGGGTCCACTCTGTCCACAGATCTAGGGGTCCCATGAAGTCCTCTTTCAAGGGTTCCAAGGGGTGTCAATGCAGGTCTTAACCTTTTGCAACACAGTGGTCACAGTGCAAATATTTGATGGAGGCTATTGTCCCTCTCGGTTGATTAATCCAGTTACAATCAATACCCACAGGTCCGGCAGACATGGGCGCACCGTTTTGCTATCTCTGAATGGTCATCTGGGGTCCCAGGTGTCCGGTAGCGGCAAAACTTCTGCGGTGGCTACCAGAGATGCAATTTGGGCTATTTCAGCTTTAGTGTCCCTTGTGTCATTCTGGGAGGTCAACCTTGAAGTCTGTGCTTCTGGCTGGGGCTGGGTATCAGCTATTCCCGAAGCCAGGCATGCAGAACAGGATCCAAGGTCCGCTATCGTAAAATGCAGCAGGTGCACTTGCTACAGTGTTGCAGAGTCTTTGTGTGCTTCCAACGGGAGCAAAGTGGTCTTCTTCTCGTCCTCTTTCCAAGTCCAGAGAGTAGTGAGGGTCAACGTGCCAGGGGTGTCCAATTTATCCCAGGAAAGTGCCCTGAGGGGACCACGTGATTTGTAGCCTATGGGTCCTTTTCTACCTAGTGACTAGGTTCCTGTGATATGTGGCATCTGGTTGTTGCTTCCTTCAAGATGGCATGACCCCTCCTCGGTTGTCTGGAGCAAGGTAGCCACCCTACAGATGTGGCTACCTGAGGGCAACAAGCCCATGGTAAAACCAGTTAGGGGGTGAGTTTCCCTTGTCTGGCCCTGTCTCCATGCAGTCTACAGTGACAAAAGACAAAGGCATCCTGCTCAGATATTGGCCAAGGTGGTCCATTAAAGGTGGCTTTCCCTTTGAAGCATGACACTGAGCTAACCCCCACCACCACCCGAGTGGCAATCCTGGTAGATGAGGTGACAGCTCGCTGCTGCAGCACTGCTTTTGTTCCTGAGTCTGGGAGTCATTCACACGTCTCCCCCAGGGGGTCAGAAAGCAGTCTGTGTGTGTATGCCGCTGTGAGGCCGTTGGATGAGCTTTCTAAAAGTTTCCTACCTTTAATAGGGGCATTAATTTCGACCTAGGCATCAGGCCACAATTAATTTGATACCTTATGTGACCCAGTTTGGTAGTCCAAGTCAAAAGATAGCTAGGTTGAGATGCCACACGGTAACCTTTTGGTAGTCAATGGGGCTACCAACGTTACCCACAACAAAATGACAATTTAGAAGTGTTGCTGCTAAGACATATAGTAAAACATATGTCTTACTTAATAAAATGAAGCTCCCTGCCACAGGGCTCTATAGGCCTTCCTTAGAGGAGACTTAAACATAATGTTAAGTACGGTGGCTTTGCTATGTGTTTAAATGGCAAAGTCGAACTGGCAGTAAAAACAATGTCCTTCCAGTCCGCAATGGCAGGCTGGAAGCCATTTTGCACATTGTCACATGAAGGGTGACACAAGCAGTGCTGCAGCCCTGAGTAAACACTGTTTTACATGCCCTGTGTAACCTGCGTACCATATACCGAGGACTTATATGTAAGCCAGGCCTCAACCAATTAGGTGTATCCAATTCAACATGCAATTTGTATGGGTTTAGAACACTGGAGCGGGGTACCCGGGGAACCTCATTGAAAGAGTGAAAATTATGGAACAATTGCCTAATGGTTCCTGAGGGAAAAGCACTAGAGATCGAACTAGGAAGAACCAAGCATTGCGTGTTGAAAGATTTGAATCCCTTATTAAATAATAAGAGCAACTGACTTATCAATCATATACATTGTAATATTCTCTTTTGTTTTCTGTTAGTGTGACCAATAAAGTTTAAGCCTCCAAATGATCCCTCCTGGATATTATCTTTAAAAAGTTTGTCAAAAACACTTTCATATATCTACTAAAACTCAATTTTCTGTGTCATACTTTTTTTAAATTTCTAACCATGTTATCGTAAACCTTTTACTTTTTCCATACAGCAGAGATATCTGTATGTGTTTATTTATTTATTTTATTATATAACACTCTATGTTGCCTTTCAGGTATCTCAAGGTGTAATTTGAGTCACTGGATCCATTGAGTGTTGTATGACTGCTTATATTTATTTTCTTGGTGCGAACAAGCAACAGCTTACAGTTTCATTGTGGAGGCATTGTCAAGATCCATGTAAAGGTACCGTTGAAGGGAATAATTATATGTTTTGTGACAGAGCAGAAAGCTGAGTTGTTAGGCTTTCTTGCCTGCCCTCCAGATGACCCTTGTGGAGAATGGGGATGGTGGTTTAAGGTTTCTTTATTAAATGATTTCCTTGAGTAAGAAGTCTTAAAATAATTTGTGACTCTTAAATAGATTGGGAGAACTTTAATAAAGTGATGACGTTTATTACAGTGTTATGTTTTTTTGTTTTCAAAGTCTTCAAACTGTGTAGGGTTCTGACAGGTATTTAATGCAGAACCAGCATTAGCAGGTAATAGGAGTTTCTCAGAAGGCCATATGCATTGTCACACATTTTTTTATATGATGTATTTGCTTTATTGTGAGCTTGTAGAGGTTTCACTGTTCCATTTTAAGTTTCATGAAGTTTTGTGATCTGCTACCTAGGGATTTGTGATACAGGGTTGCAGCAGTCTTGTAGGAGAATTAAAGGCCTGGGAATGTCAATGTGGTGATCATAGTGGACAGTGGAAATCCACCAAGGTTGAGCTAGTGGGTAGGTAATTAACTAGGGGCATGAATGAGAGCTGGTTATCAGAGGTGGTTCCCTGGTTCCTTCACAGTTCGAACTGATATTTGGTATTTTGTGCTCCACTGAAGGCAGATCTGAGTGGAAAATGTATTGGTGGGCCTTCTTGGAGTTCATTCCCATAACAATTCACTTCATGCACTTTGACTTAACAATGTGTTTATCTAGTTTCAAGAACGTGCATCCATCAGCCCTTACCCTGGTTATGTGCAGCCACCGTCGTAGTGCAACAGAGTTTTCATATGCCCAAGTACAAGTAGTGTGTCAGATTTTTTTCTCTACATTATGATTCTTTACGTCTGGATTTATAGTGGGATGCACAAGTCTACAATTCCCAGAATGCAAAAAAATGCTTATTCTGGATGAGCTACTGAGGCATGGACCTGAGATGTCAGTGCTCTGGTGTAGAAATGAATTCTGCAGCACTTTGGCTGTACCTTGGTACCATCATCTTCAGTGTAAGGTAGGGATTTGCTGTCTCCAAACTATATAAAGAGGTTGCCGAATATGTGAGTTGTTTGGCGGAGAAATCAATGTGCTTAACTGGGTTTTAGCCATGCTGTACATCAGCATCGTTGCTATTTACCATGGCTAAACGTTAGTGGTGTAAAGAGAGAAATGTGGAGGGGAGTGGAGTAGAATGCCAGTGAGGGTAGTGCAGTGTCGTACAGTGGAGCGGCAATTAAAGGAGTGCCATAGAGAGGAGTGGGGTAAAGTGTCCTGAAGTAGAGTGGGGTTGCATAGTCTCTTAGACTGGAATGGAGTGGAGTGTCCTCAAGTTGAGTGTCCTAGAGTGTTCTGGAAGTGGAGTGTCATAGATTGGAGTAGCATAAAATGGAGTGGAGATGTGCAGAGTGAAGTATTGTAGTATGTCATAGACTGGAGTGTTGTAGAATAGCTTAAAGTGGAGTAGTGTCATAGAGCAGTGTAAAGTTCAGTAGTGTCATGGAGTGGCGTACTGTGGAGTAGAGTGCTACAGAATAGTGTGTCATAGAGTGGTGTACAGTGGAACAGAGTGTCATGGAGTGGCATAGAGTAAAGTGGCATGTACTGTCGTAGATTGGAGTGGTGTAGAGTGGAGTGGTGTACAGTGGAGTAGAGTGTGGAATAGTGTTGTAGAGAGGAGAGTAGTGGAATGATGTAAGGTGAAGTGCTATAGAGTGGAGCGACATAGAGTAGCATGGAACAGAGTGTCTTAGAGTGGAATGGCGTCAAGTGGAATGGTGTAGAGTAGAGTATGCATGGTTTGGTAGCGCAGTGCCATTATAGCTAACACATTTTCAATTGAAATGTCCATTATATTTGCACAGACATATAGCTTTACTGATAAAACTATACAGCGCACAAACGATAATGTGTAGAAATCTTCATCAGCTATTGTATTGATTCGTCTTGATCCTATTAAAATATGTGTTTACACCATACTTCAGAATTACAAAAAGTGTGCTTCATTTGTACTTTTCTAATACTAAGGCATTTCCATTTTGTTATGTGCTAGGTAAAAATAACATTACACAGCCTTTTTACATTCTTATACCTAGTAAGATTGTCACATAAATCCTCTCACTTTGTAGTGGAGAAGAAAAGTAAACACCTAGCTCCCTTGGAGAGGCAGCCTAATATTTGACCCCTGCATTTGAATGCACTGCAAATTTGACAAAATAAATTAAAGTGTAAAGGCCTGTTCATTGCTCGTTCACTCCTGAATTTCAGCATGGTTATTTTGGGAGTGCGCTCCCCCCACCAACTCTACTTCGAGTCCGTATGTCATGGGTGTGAAATCAAGGAAGAGGATTGTTTAAGTTATGCTATTAGTAAAGAGCACTGACCCACATAAACAAGTTGGCACACACAGAGCATTGTTCGTCATGGACATGCGAGATTGATGAACTAGAGTGACAGAGATAAGTAGAAACAGTCAAACAGAAAGACAGGAGGCGGGAAACCTTCTCAAAGAAATCCAGCAGTTTACTGCTGTGAACTAGCATACAGGAGATAACTGAAAACACATCTGATGTTCCGGACTGCCTCGCGGAAAAGCAAAAAAGAGCTCCCAGAAAGTAAGCACTCATGGAACAATACAAGGAGCCAGTCAGAAACGTGGTAAACAGGCTATTCTTCAAAGGATGGACAAAGACGTGCTGGACAGCCTAAAAAAATAAAGCAAAGAAATAGAAAGCAAGCAAATGTGAGTTACAAACATAAAGCCAATGGTAAGCAATGGGTGGAATGCATTCCCTGAGAAGCTTTCAGAATGTCCCCAAGAAGTCTTTCCTAACCAGACAGCTCCTTTGTTTTATAGGCTTCGACCTAATAAAAAGCAATGTGACACAAATCATAAAGATTTGTGGGTTAAATGTCCTGTTTTTTTTTTAAGAACCATTAGGTACAGAAGACGTTTACTTTACACAGGAAGAGTGATGGTTCTGTATTGCTTCATCTAGTATCTTTTAATGTGTCTTCTGCTATAATGTACAGATTCTGCAAACTGGTCTCCTGAATTTTCAGTTGTGCATTTGGAAAGTTTGCTGCTATCGTTTTCAAGGAGAATTCTAATTCATTTACAGACCATCAAATACCGCCGGGAACGTGTATGCTAAACATTGTTTAAAGCGGCAGCTCCCAGCTCTGCCTAATTCTCTTCTCCGTGACATATATTCAGACGCCATCATGGTCCTTCTTAAAAGAGCCATGTGGTAGCAGAGCTGATAATAAACTAAGCAAAAGAAGCTCCTTGACAGTTCTGGTTGCGATTTCACGTTTTAATACGAAAAGTGTAGTTCTATAAATTAGCTACAATCCTGCTTTCTAAAATGTATCTGTAGGACTGAATTAATTTGAATTTATTTCTGAGTCGTAATAGACGCCTTTGGGATTTTTGCGACAAACAGCAGTGAAACTGTCAGTAAACATCCTGTAATTCTTCTCCAAGTGCATCTGTAATGGGCTAGCAAAGATCCTATTGATTGAAAGTGAAGACGGGCACAGGATAAACGCAGATATAAAAAAAAAGGCTTGGCCCCCAGTAGAACATTTTATCGTTTACTTTATTGCTGCTCTGAGAAAAAAAACAGAAACCTATTGACTGCATTACCTCACCGGTATTTGGAATGAGCTGTCCTCATTTTAATGCTTATTACTCTAAAGTTTGAAACGAGTCTTAAAACATAATGAAATGCTTAGGCTTCTCGGAGCAACTGTGGCATAACGTGCTTTCAGACTTCTCAGCATTTATGGGCGGGCAACTCGTAAATTATCTGTCGTTTCTCCAAACAAGGGTTCGGGGCATCATTGTGGTAATGATTATGACTCCGGGACATTGTCAGGTTTGATTTTGAGTCAGAAATGCTAATTGAGCCATAACTCAAGCTATCAGGTGCCATGTCCTAACCACCAGAGGAGTGTAATTTTACACAACGGAGCATGTTCTCAAATGCTTTGCGTTTTTATGAGTCCCAGACTGCAGCTGTTCTAGGGCCGAAACTTTACGAGCAGTCTCTGGTAGACACATAAAGCGAAAGAAGAACCAGAGGACATCCTAAGAGGAAACACAGGATAGATTGTGCGTGTAGGCTCACATGGTGCTGTTAATGAGGTCCCCTCTGGAAGACACATCCCTCACTTTGGAAAGGCAGCAGGACAGTTGGCATCGAACCTTGTTAAATATCACATAGCAATTTAAAGAAACAACTGTTCTTGAATATTGACACTGGTATTATTGTGGCTGCTAGGAATTGGGTCACTAGTTGGCAGAGGTATGCACCCTGTCCAAGTACGGACCACAATCATAGTCAGGGTAAATCAGATACACACCCTAATTTAACCTGTGCTAACCCTCTGGTAGCTTGGCACAGAGCAGTCAGGCTTCACTTCAGAGGCAACGTATAAAGTATTTGTGCAACACTTAAAATACAATGACTCAATGAACCCACCACAAAAAGACGCCAGACAAGTTTAGAAAAATAGAGAATATTTATCTGATAAAAACAACACAAGAACATCAACTATCCAATAAGTATAAGTCAGGATATGAATTTTTAAAGTTCAGTGGTCTTCCAGACTGCCAGCAGCGTGGAGGCCTGAAAATAGGCGGTCCGACCTCCAGCGCCAACAGCACCGCGACCAACCACTGACTGACTTTATAACAAGCACACAATTGCTATGGTGGACATCCATGGCGGTCCGAACCACGGCTGTCCGCGGTTACCAAAGTTAAACACAACAGCACATTCGATGAATTTGAAAACAAAACAGCTGACACACATGCCACATTGGACACACTTGCAAAGGTCACTATAAAACACACACCCTTCATAGACCACAATCCTTTGCATTTACACTGGAAGACAATTAAGCCTGGGCACCTTTTTTTGTAGAGTACATAGATTAGGGACCCATTTTTACACCATTCTATTGAACACCCTGCACACACTTTTGTCCATTCACACTCCATTGCAGTTCCCCTTTTAAGTAAGTCACTGTCACCTGTTATTTAATTTGTTCATCAATGTCACATTCCAAAAATTCCTGTTTTTCTGAGGATGAGTTACGAGTCATGGTGGATGAAATGAGAGTAGCGCCACAATTGTTTGGAGCACAAGTCCAGCACAGTCCTCTCAGTAGGAAAATGGAAATGTGTGACAGGATAGTTGACAGAGTCAATGTTATAGCCACCACCCTGCGCACAAAGGAGGACATTAGGAAGAGGTGGAACAACCTCAGGACAAGGTCCGTTCCCTGGTCTCCAGGCACCAGCTGCAAACCAAGAAGAAAGGCAGTGGCTCTCCCTGTGCCTCATTAAATCTCTTTCCC
This sequence comes from Pleurodeles waltl, assembly GCF_031143425.1. Lineage (NCBI taxonomy): Eukaryota > Metazoa > Chordata > Amphibia > Caudata > Salamandridae > Pleurodeles > Pleurodeles waltl. The sequence goes on along the minus strand of NC_090451.1, from coordinate 303,346,745 downwards.
TGGGATGAGAAGGTCTTGGCCATCCTGCATTGTGAGGGCTTAACAGGAATACTTGGGGGAGTGGAGTCCGGTAAGTCGCAACACTAGAAATGTCAGCAAAATGCAATGTCATGGATGCCCACAGCTTAGCTTTTGCCACGTTTATTGTCACTCCCCCCTCCAGCCCAGTGTTCACCTGTCCAGCGACCTCTATTTGGCAACTCACAATTGAAGTATACTCACTTGGGGAGATGACATTTGTATAGTGTGTGTAGTACAGGGACTGACATGACTCCAGCTCCCAGAAGGCACTGTTCCATAACTCCAAACACCAGACCAGTGGTTACTTCTCCGAATACACCTGTTTGTTACCTCTAAATTTAAGGTTACACTCCTGGGGCGACGACATTTGTCAAGTGTGTGTAGTACAGGCACTGACAGGACTACATCTCCCAGCAGGCACCATTCCTGTAACTACAAACACTAGCACAGTGGTCTCATGCTACAATATATCTGTTAGTGAACTCTCAATTGAAGTGTACTCACCTGGGGGGAAAACATTGGTCAAGTGTGCGTAGAAGAGCGAGTGACCTGACTGCAACTCACAGGAGGCACTGTTTCAGCAACTCCAAACACCAGAGCAGTATTTACTTTTCTAAAGACCACTGTTTGGCAACTCACAATTTAAATTTACCCTGCTGGGAGGATACCATTTGTCAAATGTGGGAAGTAGAGGGAGTGACATGACTACTAAGGCCAGGAAGGCCCTGTCTGTAACACCAACCACCAGCCCAGTGGTCTCATGTCCAAATACCATTGTTTGGTAACTCTCAGTTGAAAGAGACTCACCTGGGAGGATGGATACCATTTGCATACTTTGTGTAGTACAGAGAGTGTCATGAATGAACTCCCTGCAGCCCTTGTGTCTGTAACTCTGAACACCAGCACAGGGTTCACCTGTCAAATACCCCTGTGTCGTAACTCTCAATTGAAGTTTACTCACCTGGGAGTGACCAAAATACAGATCATGTTCAACTCTGATATGTGCCTGGCTGTCTAGCTCCATATTGACCTGCCAACCCAAAATAAAACTGTTACGGACAGGAAGGACAGCTTAGCAAGTGTGCAAAACAAGGATCCCAAAGGCCTCAAGATGGATAACCAGAATGGTATTGGCAGCAGGCATATTCACTATGCACTGACCACATGATGACTTCAGCCACAGATACAACAAACTCCTGGGTCTGCCTGCATCACAATCAACTAGGCCTGAAAATGGCCAAAGACTTATCTGGCCTAGCCACTGTTTTGTCTGCACTGGTTTCAAGATGGCATCCTCAGGCCATCCTCCCAAGTGCTAATGATCTGCACATTTTAGCAGCTGCTTGACTGAAATGGAATTGGCATGCTTTACAAATGTCAGATCAATATAACCAATACCATGGGTACTTGTCACAATAAGAGTACCTACCAAATAACTTTGTACAAGGTCTAACTTTGTACAAGGTCTACGCTCAATGTAACAATAACTTGTTGGATATAGATGTCACAATAAAACCAGTAACATTGCATCTTTCACATCAACAGGTCCAGCTGCCATTAGGCACGCAGAGGCCACAGAAGAGACTGCCACTACACCCTGGATGCATCAGTGAAGAAGACACTCCTGGATGTGGAGGACTGTTCTGTCTCAACTGGGCAACCTAGTCAGACACCAGCAGTGAGTTTTACTGTGGACACATCAACACCTCCCAGCCCGATTGCCTCACCAACACAGGCAACCATTTGCCCCCAAACCTGTGTACCGAGCACAGTGTCTACCATCTTGTGCCCCCAAGTCCTGGATCCTCAGTTGCAGCGCAAAATTTTGGGCAATGAGGGTCCAAGAACTAGTGGAAGAGGGCACCCTCTGGCAAGGGCACAGGGCCGTGGGGGTATGATAAATGGGAGGGATACTATAGACCAACGGCGTAAGGCCATTGGGGCTGCTTCTGGCCAGGTTACGATTGACCACGTCTTGGGAGGGGGGGTGGTCTGTTAGAAGTCCCAGAGTGTGATGGGCCAGTTCTTGACTGAACTCTTCGAAATCAAGCATCTACAGAGGGACGTGCATAGGGACATGCGAGAACAGATGGGGGCCCACAATACCAACATGGCTTCCCTAACAGGGGGTGATGAGGGACATTCACACAGTCCTGAGCAGGGCTTTTTAAAACCAATCTTCACCTTCCTTTGGCTCATCAACACCAGGCATTTCTACATCGGTGCCAGCCACTGGAAGGTAGGCCCTGTCAGTGGAAAAAACCCACCCCAGACACCCCTGCCTCTGTAGCAGCAGATTCCCCAACACCACCGCGCAAACGGGGATGTCCAGTGAAGAATACAGGAAGTGCCGATTGCAAGACATCCACCACTGCCAGAAAGGGACCTCTTCCTAAAACAACTCCTTAGTGTGCCACATATTTACTCTGTTGACTGATCTTCAACCACCTACCACTTCCAATGGGAGGATTATTCTGGACTTTGGACTCCCAGTGATGTGGCATCTACTCCATTGATTTAATTCACCATGACTGACACCATCACTTTATTTTTTTCTTCTTTTCTGTCCAAATTTTATTTACTGCATCAGCATTGTAATAAATTCACCCATCACAAATTCATTGTCTGCAGGACAATCATAATCAAATGACCATGCATCTGGTGGTATGACATGAACACATGTGAGTGTTATGGCACAGACACTGTAGCCTGCAATGATGAAACATATCTACAGCTTCATACAGGTCATACGAGAATAGTGTTTAGCCAATGTGAAGGGTGAATGAATTGGTCGCAATCTTTGATGCAATCTGCCCAACATAGCACACAAAACAAGTCCAATGTGCCCTTCTGACCTTCCACCCAAACATTATGCAAGCTGCCTTGGCACAGGTCTCATACACCCCAGACCTGTGACCTGCTGTTTTGCTTCACTAATGACCAAGTTGAAACATTCATGCACTGACAAAAATCGCTGGAATGTGCTTCTTAGTCCAAAGAAGACATTTATTATTTCACTACGCAAGGTTCCTAAAAGGAGATTAGCATGCTGAAAGCACACATTTAAAAATGGTCACAGCAATAAAATGAAATAATGTACAAATGAGTCTCCACTGCAATATACACAGCAAATATATGTATCTATATTATCATGCAAAGCAAATAATGAATTAAAAAATATGCATCACCATGAGAAAATGGCATCACTGCTTCATCTTCCTCCTATTCAGCATCAGATCCCAGAATTGAGCGAGGAAAGAGAGATCAATAATCCTCACAGGAAGGATGGCACACTTCAGCGTGCCTGGGTGTGCCTGAGATCTACAAACACTCTCTGTCCCTGATCCATCTAGTCTCGTCCTCTTAAACTTTGAACAAATAAGAAAGGAAAAGTCTAAAACTTCCCTTTCCCTGCATAAGTGTTGATTTCTTTCGTCCTGCTTTGAAAATAACACGTCGGGACATGGCCACAATCCCAAGGTGCCAATCCAAAACAAGTCTGTTCCCTGCCGTCTGATACATTCTTATCAGCCAATGTCCTTAGTGGGAAAAAACACGAAGATTAAAAACATGTGCACATTGTACAATGTGGAAAACTAGTTGCAGCTTTTAACTTAGCAGTGTCTAATGCTAAGGTAAAGTCAATAGGCAAAATGAAGCTGGTGGTCACTAATGTGACATTTTAGTGCTAGGCTAAGTGCAACGTGGAGTCAGTGGTCAAAACTCACATATCATTACATTCCACCCCTTTGACCAGTGACTCTTACCCTATAGTCCTAAACTCAACTTCTGTCTTTAAAAAAAAAAAAAAAAAAAACCTTACAAGCAAATTAAGTATTCATTGTACATAGCAACATAACGAAATGACAAGAGCAATCACTACAAAGCAATGGAAGTGGGATTAATATTAAAAACAGTTAAACCAGGCACAACTAAAATAAAAAGACTGAAGCTTATATATTCTGATTGAGGTAATAACTGATTGAATAGTGTCTCTAGGATAGCGAGTTGGTATACAGTTAGATGGAAACATCATGAGTCCTGATCATGTAAAGGTACACGGTCCACCTGTAAGGTTTGCTAGAATGTAAGTAAAAGTGAAGTTCCCATATGAGAATAGTCAGCCCGACTGGCAACTTAAACATGCTTAATGTGACTGACAGCAGTTATCAGGTGATAACAAGCCATGTTGTTTGTTCCATTAGAATTGCAACCAAACAGGTTGATAGAACATCCATGGTACTCTGCATTATTTCCATGCAGACCTTTGATCTGTGAACCACAATTAGGGCCAAATGGATCCATAGGTTTTGCCCCTTAAAAGCAGCAGGTGTGTTGCGCAACATAATTGATCAATCAGGTTCAGGTTGGGGGTGCTGTCTCACCCAACCGATCACGCACATGCCCAAAGGGAGACCACAGGGCATACTCAGGGTCAAAGGCAAGTCATAGTATGATCTGTAAAAGAAACAAGTATGATCTTTCTTGCAAATAACCTTTATCAGCTGAAATGTGCTCCCCTTTTCCTTTCCTTGTTTTATGATCAGCAGAACTTTATTAGGACCCTCGGCTATAATTTCTGCAGGTTCTGGAGGGCCATTTGGGGATTTCATCCACACCTTAGCATCAGGGTTTTTGTCAGTTGAACCAAAACCTCCCTTACCTTGCACTGTCAGAATGGCTGGGCAGTCTCCTTCCTCACCAATCGTCCATACACTGGACTTATGAAAAGTTGGGCAATTTTGTAAGCATGTGGGTCAAGACCTGCAGATTCTGGTGTAGCTCTGTAAGGAGCTGAAGCTCTAGGTTTTATTTCCCAGGACACAGTGGGCCAAATGTGGTTGTATCAGGGTTAACATTTGCATCAGGGCAGTTTCAGCATTTTGTAATGGCCTGTTATTCAGAATCTGGAGGGCTTCAGTTAAATGCTCACTCCAGTTTTTCAAAGTCCCATCAGATAATTTTTTAGTTCAAAACCCCAAGGACACTTCTATTCTTCTCTGCTTTTTCCACCTGCTCCAATCTACATAATGTCCCTGAATAGTTACATGCAGCACAAAGTCTCCTTCCTGCACTGTCAACGAGTCTAAAGCCTGTTGAATTATTTATTTTGCCAAATCAAAAGCACACTGCTGCACTTCACCCCATTCAAACTCATGTTTTTTTCTTGTCACTTTGTACCAAAGGGTTAAGATTTTACACAGAGGAGGGCCATGCTGTTGCCAAAAATCAAACAGTCTCATGAATCGTGGTGTCTCTTGCTTAGTGCTAGAAGTAGCAAACTCCAAAATCTTTTGTTTTACCTGTAGCAACATCTCTCGACATCCTGGCCACATTTTACTCTGCAAAAGCTCAGTGAATATATTGTTAACATCCTTAACTTCTTGCTGAGTGTAATCTTTTAAAGAATGCATTTCAACTCCTGCTAAAAACTGGGGGCTACTGTGTATTTTTCGTCTAAATATTGGCTGTGCACGAACTAAGTTCTGCTCGTGTAGTTCACACTGGCCCCCACCTTTTGTAACCTCATTACTGGAATGTGAAAAATAAGATGTCCCTTTGACGGCTTGGTAGATATCAGCTTTATCTTGTAATAACTTATTCTCAGTCTGTGCCTTTAATTTCTGATTTTCGTCTTCTAACTGTTTACACTGCTCATGCATGTTTTTGTAAGCAGACAAAAGTATCCAAACCCTCCTGACAAGAACGAAAGTGAAATCATTCCGTTTGAAAAGCACCTTTTTTAAACATATAAGTACAGTTATTAATTCTGTTTTATCCAAGCACCCATCCCAAAACTTAGAAAGTCCTGATAAATACGAAAACACATTTGCCAAGACATCATATGGCATTTTAATTTCACATGCATTTTCAGAAACGGTTTGCAGTGCTTTCTTTAGCTCTCTGAATAAAAACATATTTTCACTTGTAAATCGTACACTTTCAGCTTCCATCCTCCTTTTATACTGATCGACTATGCCAAAATGTTTTGCTTCACTAATGACCAAGTGAAACACTCATGCACTGACCAATATCTCTGGAATGCGCTTCTTTGTTCAAAGAAGACATTTCTTATTTCACTACACAAGGTTCCTGAAAGGAGATTAGCATGCTGAAAGCACACATTTAAAAATGGTCACAGCATTGAATTGAAATAATGTACAAATGATTCTCCACTCTAATATACACACCAAATATATGTATCTATATTATAATGCAAAGCAAATAATGAATTTAAAAATATGCATCACCATGAGAAAAGGGCATTACTGCTTCATCTCTGTCCTATTCAGCATCAGATCGCAAGATCCCAGAATCGATCGAGGAGAGCGAGATCAGTAATCCTCACGGGAAGGATGGCACACTCCAGCATCCTAGATGTGCCTGAGATCTGCACACACTCTCTGTCCTCTGTCCCTCTGGTCTCGGCCTCTTATACGTTGAACAAACAAGAAAGGGAAGAACTGCAAACACTCTCTGTCCATCTGGTCTCGGCCTCTTATACGTTGAACAAACAAGAAAGGAAAAGCCTAGAAACGTCCCTTTCCCTGCAGAAGTTCATTGATTCAAAAAATGCTGATTGCTTTTGTCCTGCTTTGAAAATAACACAATGGGATGTGTCCACAATCCCAAGGTGCCAATCCAAAACAAGCCTGTTCACTGCTGTCTGAGTACATTCTTATCAGCCTACGCCCTTGGCGGGGAAAAACACGAAGAATAAAAACATGTGCACATTGTACAATGTGGAAAACTATTTGCAGCTTTTAATGTAGCAGTGTCTAATGCTAAGTTAAAGTGAATAGGCAAAATGAAGCTGGTGGTCACTAATGTGACAGTGACAGTGTAGTGCTAGGCTAAGTGCAACGTGGAGTCTGTTGTCAAAACCCACATATCATTACACTTGCATTACCTGGAACAATCCATGTCCACTTTGTATGTCAGAACAGCATCAGATACTTGCAAGTGTCACAACTCTGAAATGCCCACATGAGGATCTCATGGTGAAGGTACCTGTACAAAGGCATAACAAGGAAAACATACCCATTACGCAAATCACATACCAAGCAACTGGAAAATATAATTACATTGCAGGGAAACTGACCCAAACAAAGCATCATCATCAAGGTGGGCATATGTCAAAGGCTAACTCTTCAAGCGGGCTTTGACTGCATATTGCAGAGGGTCAGCTCCCTAGTTGTTGTTACAACACTCAACTCCACACATTCTCACAACTACAGTTCATTGTAAAGTCAGTCATTAAATCACATGACATATTTATATTCATGTAAAGTAGCTGTTGATGCGATCTTCCCGCAAGTCAGCTCCTTCCTCTTTACCACTGTCATCCTCACTTGGCATTTCAGTAGTCTCACCCAGTGGCAGTGCAGGCTCTCTCTCCTCTGGGATGTGCGTAATATAACTTTGCAGGACAATGTTGTGAAGCATTCAGCATGCCACAGTGATCTGACACACTTTTCCAGGTGAGTAGAGGAGGGCTCCACAACTCCTATCCAGACACCCAAATCTGGCTTTCAGGAGCCCAAAAGTCCACTCCACTACACGCCATGTTTTTCCATGGGCCTTATTGAAGCGGACTTCCCCTGGCGTAGTTGGGTTCCTTAGTGGCATCAACAACCAAGGACAGTTTGGCTATGCAGAGTCTCCTGTAAAGGAATGGGACATATGTGCAACAATGAGTCACTCTCTCCACAATTGTAGCACCTGACATTGCACACACACAATCAGGACAGATGTGACTTACCAACCAGCCAGGCAGTCTCTGAGTACAGTTGTGTCATCAGCTGGGGTATGGTGCTGTTCTGCATTATGAAAGATTCATGGGCTGAACCCTGATAACGGGTGCACACATGTGAAATGTAGAGATCGGCCAAACAGACAACTTGCACGTTGATGTAATGGAAGTTCTTTCTGTTGCGATAGACTTGTTCATTGGCTTGCGGTGGGACCAAGCCAACATATGTGCCATGAATGGTCCCCACCACGTGTGGGATGCATGCAAAATCATAAAAGTCAGCCTTCACATGGCCTAAATCCTCATGTCGGGGAAACTGGATGTAACTGTGAAGATGTTTCAACATTGCTGAGAGGACATCCTTCAGCACCAGACTGAACATACTTTGGGACATATTAGCAGATAGCACCACTGTATGATGGAAGGACCCTATGGCTAGGAAGTGCAGCACTGACATGAATTGTACAATATGTAGTATGCTGGTTGGATAACTAATAGCTGGAATCAGACCTGGCTCCAACTGACGACATAAGTCCACTATTGTTTGCCTAGCTAGGCAGTGATATGTTATTATGGGCCTTTGCTCCATGGTTTGAAGGTTTGGCAGTGGACGATAGACAGGAGGTTGTTGCATCCTCCCTCTCCCTGGGAACCTATGTATGACAAGACATGATTTCTACAGCAACATACATGATGCAAGTCAATGATATGTGACAAAGCATTTCTGACTGGATTGACATGGCACCCAGTACACATTACAGCTGCAATAAACACAAGGGTCACATGTGCCCCACATGGTTTTCAACATGTGTACACAACATGGATATGAACCAAACTCAAAGATGTGCAACATAATTGCCCCTCAAAATGTGACTGTATATCCCGGCTGTCAAAATGACCGTAGGAGGTGGTAGACTGTGCCCCCACTGTTAAATGCCTTCTGTGCCGTGCAGCATACTATAATGGTGTTTGAGTAGTAGGACCTAAATGACAAGACAGGATAAGGATGTTTGTGAGGTGAAAGAACCTTTTTGGCAGGTGTGACGCAGTGTATAAAGTCCAATACAGCATTTCAGGCCACCAAAATGGCGGCTGCCTGACCTACTTTACTGGACATTGGAACCGCCCGTGAATGCCGGTGGAATTCATCCTGGGGGTAGGCGTTTGCAACTGCGGCGGGCACAGCCATAGGTTTAAGTTGTTGGCAGTTGCGGGCCAATGGCTGTGTCCACTGGCAGTGACAACTATGTAGGTGACGGACGTGACCGCCATGTTCTTCAGAATTACTCACTTGATTCCTAACACTGCTGCCAGCAACACCTCCGCGGTCTGAGCTGCTGTGTGCCACCTCTGGGAGCAATCATGCCATGTCCAGCAGGTGATAGGGCCCCTGCCTTTTCTCCTGAGGAGCTGGAGAGGCTTGTGAATGAGGTCCTACCCCTATATGGATAGCTCTATCGCTCACCAGAGGAGCAGGTAAGTACCTCATGTGCAGTTTTCTCTGTACTTCTCTATCCTTTCTCTCCTCAAAGGCTAGAATGTGCTCATGTGTGCCAGTTTGACTTCTTGTTTGCCTGTTGGTGCAGTCTGTGTGGCATCAATAGGATGGACAATGTGCAGGTATTGGTGGCCAGTGCCATATGTTAAGTTCAGTCACATTGTGTTGTGTGAGGTTTTTGGGGTCCTAGATCATCCTTGTGTTCGAGTCACATAACTAGGTAAGGAGACATTACTGCCATCCACTGTTATCTCTTTCCTCATGATTGTTGTAAGTGTCAGACAACATGTATATGCATAACAGCATGAGCTATGTATATGTGTTGTATGAGTAATTTGAGAATTTGTGAGCAATGTGAATAGTGCCACAGATCTTTCAACCCACATCTGGCTTTGCTAAACTGTTGTGTGGAAGGCATATCATAATTCACTCTGCCCTTCAGGTTGCCTCACACACCACATGCCAAATTGCTCTTGGCCACATGATGTACTGTTATGCATGGACGTACGGGAATGGAGTGTCATGTAAGTTCTGTTTGCTCAGCCTGCAGGGACCATGGCCTGTCATATGTATTTCCCAGTATGGGACTTAGTCTAGGCTTTGGAAGAGTCACTGTGGCTATGCAACTGTGGCACTGTGCCCACTCCCTGTACCCCAGCAGATCCTGGCATGTGGCCAGTATGATGCTCCAGTGGCATAACCTGCCATGAATGCCTCATTCCTTTGACTAGATTAGGAATGTATACAGAGGTAAATCATTAATCTAGTCCATATGTGCATTTAGCATCATTGTCAATATGTGTCTTAGACTCATGACATGTTTCTTGCCCCCACAGCTCTGTTGTCAATTTCACAGAGGTCATATTTATATACAGATGTATTGCATAACTGACATTTCCATAGTGCACACAGTGTGTTGATTCCAAGGAAGCCGTGATATGTGACACAATAGTTTGTTGCATAGCAGAAACTGTACAATGTATGCCTTTGTTAGACGCCGTCTCTGTAACATACAGATATGTCCAAAGGACTATTCTGTGGTACAGGTACATACCACAGAACCCCACCCCCTGAGTGGCATGAGTCTGCATTGGTTATTCCACATGTCCACACATGGACAAGGAATACACTTTCTATACCCACCATGCCAGCCCCTTGATTGTTACTCATGTGCAATGTTGAAGTGTGTACTCTGGCAGTTGCCTATAGGGACTGTATGCAGTGAGTCATCCTCAGAGTGTTCCTGCCTAAGAAATTCACCCTTCAGAATCCACATAGGTGTGTTGTGTTTAATTGTGGCTCACAGTACAGGTTGCTAGAGCATGGGCTACCAGATGTCAGTAAGTTTGCTTAGTCATTGTAGGCCATGAACAGGGTAGTGGTTTAGTCTGCAGATGTAAATATATATGTATGTAGTCGGGTCCTGGGAATTTGGCTTGTGTGTTTCACACTTCTGGGTATTAACAAATAGAAAAGTCCTAGCTTGGTGTTACTGACATGCATGTGACTCAACCATTTGTGAAAAACTTGTGATTATAATCTTTTGATTTGTCTTTTGCATCCATGCAGGTCAACGCCCATTAAAAAAAGGAACTATGGAGAGCCATCGCTAAGAATGTGTGGTCCCTGGGGGTGCACAGCCGGCAGCGACCACTGTCGGAAGAGGTGGGAGGACCCTGAGATGCTGGGCCTGGAAGATCGCAGAGCTCCAGCTTGGGATGTCCTCCCAGCGTGGGCGGGGTGCATGTCGAACCATGACCCCCCCCCCCCAGTGGCCCGCATTCTGACGGTGGCCTACCCAGACCATGATGGGCGTTTGAGGACAGCATCTCAACCACAAGGTGGTGAGTATAGGGCATATTCATGCCTGTTACATTGACAAGTGAATGTGTTAGGTTATGACAGCTCCCCCTAACGAATAGGGGTGAGCCTTGTGTAAGACAGTAGATGAGTGATTGTTTGTGCAGACATGGTATGTGTTGTAAACTGATGTGCCTTGCCTATTGGCCCAGGGACCTAGGACACAACTGTGTACAATAGACAAACAATTTGCTCTCCAGGGACAACAAAGGGCCATGTAGATGATCAATCAAGTACTGTTTATTGTTGTAGTGGTTGTAAATTCTATGCAAAAGACCACTACTCAGTGTTACACGCCAAAGGTAAGGAAGTGATGGATTACTGTCCTCAGCCATGAGTCTGGTTAAATGAGTATTTTGACATCTGCCACCCAAGGCTAGTTGTCTTCAGCGTATGACAGGTACTGGTGCCTCACTACTGCCTGTAATGTGAAGATGGCCATCATTCATGTGACAAAGCATACATTGTTCTTTGGGTGCAGCTACAGATCAATACTTTCTCTTGGTAAGTGGGGAATGTCCATTGACATGATTTATATGCCATCACTGTTGCCAACATTCATTGTGGCTAGATATTAGCATGTGTCCTTTTCTCTTTAGCAAAACATTTGTAAGTTGCTGTTTCATGCATAGTCTACCTGTGTTGATGAGATGATGTCTGTATTCCCTCACATATATGTGCATGACAACCTGTGTGTGGAATAAGACATTTACAATGGGGGTACATTTCAGGTTGTGCCACATACAGGAGTGTGTCACCATTGTTTATTGGCTGACATATACTCGCACGCATCATAGCATGTCATTTGGAATGTACAACTGCATTAGCAATGAGGGACATGAAAGGTAGGCCTACAGTTTTTAGCCACAATGTGTATTTCTATGCCATTGATGTAGAATTATGCAGCAATGTGCTTAGCACATGTGAAATGGGTAAGGTTTGTAACTTGACTGTTGGAATGCATCATGGAGGGACTTGCATTTATGTTGAAATCACATGTGTTTGGTTACAAGCATTTATTCAAAGACATCTGGCTTTTCATGACCATAATGGAGACAACGATGTAGCTTCCAATTGGGCAACATATTGTGGGCCTTCAGCAAGTACTTGAAATCTCTGGGCCTCTCTAGCATCCAAGGGACTAGTGGTGTCTATTGATGCACTCAGAGTATGTCATTGTAAGGGGTGCCAGACATTAGTGGTGATTTCCCAGGGGCTTGCTGATTCATTGTGTTGTGGAGTTTAGAGACATATCTCCCTGACATATTGCACATGAGGTCTACACTGTCCATTTCCATGCCAAATGTGTGGCCTATCTAAGCAACATTAGTACTACCTCCATGACTCTACTGGGACAAATATCACTTGAAGTGTGCATTGTGGAATTGCTTCCAGTGTGACATGAGTATTTTCATGTCACCTTCTTCAGGCTATTGTACTTTTGTCAGCAACAGGGAAGGATTTTGGAGCATCATTTCTTATTGTTGGGTTATTATGTATGTGACAAATAGATTTATGCATGACCTTGTTTGGGATCTGTAGGAATGCAGTTGGCAGTGACCTACTATTGTATGATAACAGGTAACCGAGGAATGCCCCATGGAGCACACTACTGAGGGTGCTGTGTTGCACAACTTCAGCCATGCAATTGTAGTTGTCTGAGATCCTGATTTTCCTGTGGGCAACTGTTGACAGCTCACTTGGCATGCATGCATATGATATGGAACATGTATGGGCCTCTTAAATGGAGTTTGTTGCTGGGGCCTACTTGACATCATGGTAATGTTTGCGCATCAGAGTTATTGTTCAGGTGTGCCATGGACATATGATGACCCTATTTCTCTTTGTATTTGCAGCATCAGCCCAGGGAAGTGAAGGAGACAGGGCACAGCCAAGTGGGGACCCATCTGGCCACAAGACCTCAGGTCAAGGCACCGCTGACACAGAGGGACCCAGTGGGCTGGAGGGTGAGGGGAGTGCCACAGGGAAGACCGGATCAACATCCTCTTTGTCGTAGTCTTCCTCCAGTAGCCACTCCATACTTGTGGCGGACCCCTGTACCATCTTTGTCCGCTATCCACAGTTCTATCACCACCCTCCCTATTGCTCCATACCCAATTGGCCGTGCTCGCTCATCCAAGAGGGTGAACATCTACTTTGCAGCAGGCATCTCCGCCCCAGACCCTGTTACCCCTTCTGCCCTAAATGAGGAGGCTATTGACCTCTTGAGGAGTATCTCTGTAGGTCAGACAGCAATTGTGAATGCCATCCAGGGATTGTATTCAAGCTACCCTGGCTGATGAGGGGTGATACCCTGGAACCGGTCCCAGGATGCTTGTTTCTGGTCCAGGGAGGACCTCGCTTTGCAGTTCAGGCTGGACTGTTCCCATGGGGAACAGGGTCAAGACTGATTTGCATATGGCTGAGTTCAAACTGGGGTGGCGTAGTTGGCAAAAAACAATGGATTAAAACCAGATCTTTGTGATTGGGGGGGATGTTTGCATTCTTCAGTATTCTGTCCACCATCTGTTCTTTTTGCTTTTGTAACCCAAACTGCAGCAGACCAATGTATTCTTGGAAGGCATTCATAGTGCAATGTCTGACCTACAGAAATCTTTTCAGGTTCTGGTGTCTACGCTGACTGCAGCCAGTCACCCCCGACCTTCTGTCCCCCACCTTCACCTCCCTCTTCGTAATCCAAATCCCCCACTCTGCTACCTACCCAAAGCATACAGACCGATCTGCATGCACCCACCTCAACATACAAGAGCAGCACACATAGACACAAGCACCACAAAACACACTGGCACGCAAGCAAACAACAGACACACACACAACATCAGTCACCACTTCCCCAGACACCTCCACCACCCGAACTGTACCACACATGACATCAAGCATACCCACATACACCACAACAACAGTCAGTGACACACCCACCACACCTACCATTCCCGCAGACATCATCCCAACAGACACGCGGCAGGAGCCCAGGGCGCTTACAGTTCAAAACAACATCAGGTTCCATCAGGTGTGTGTGTGTGTGGGGGGGTACTACAACCACAACCCAGCTTCCCACACTGCCTACAGGTGTGTGTTTCAGCCTGCTTGTTGATCCATATGCTGCTGTTTGCAGTATCTGAATTTGTGGGCAGTGCTGGTGTCCCCCAAGACAAGGGTATATGTTGACTGTATGGATATTTGGATGTACATGCAGTGGTGGTGTCATAGCATTGTGTACTGTTTGGTATGTTAAATATTTCATCTTGTGTTGTCCAATGTGAGCATATATGGTGTTAGACTTGTTCCCCTGATTATGGATTATAGATTAATTTAATGTGTGGCAACTTGAGTTTTCTTTGTGCAGACATGGAGTGTGTTCAGTTGTGGTACCTTTGTGTTTGACTGTGCATGTGTCCATTTAGCAGTGTGTACCTTGCAGCTACTTCATCTAGATGTACGTCCCATGCAATTTGAACCTGTATGGGCTTTGTTGACTTGCACTTCCACATTGTGCAGATAGGCATGTAATTTGGCTCTAGTATTGTTTGCCCCTGAAACACATTTAGGGCCAGTTCCTGTGCAAATTTTGTTTAAGGGGCATGTGCAAAGTGTGACGTGTCCCAGTGCAGCCTCCTTCCTTGAGTGCTTCTGATGCCCCAATCCCTATTGTGCATGTATTGTTTTCATATTGAGCTTTGGATACTTGTCTATCTGTCTATTGTGCATCCCATTGTCCTTCCATTGTGTTGCAATGTGGGTGATGTGTGTGTCTGTTGCAGGGCTGGTCACTGGTAGTGGTGTTTGTGTTCCATGCTGCATCCATACATATATGTCTGGAATGTGACGACAGTCCATGGAATGTGTGCAATGTGAGTGTGTGAGTTGTATTTGTAGATGTGATGTTGATATTGGGTGAGACAATGTTGCGTACACTTCACCTTCCCTTTGCCTGAGATGAGTAGACGTGTGTTTTTGTGTAGTGTTGCAGTGCAGTGTGAGTGACCTGCCCAAAGGAGGCGTATTGTAACTGTGAATGTGTCCTTATTTGTGTATGATTCCGACCCATGCACATTGACAAGTGTACTTGGTATCCCTCGTGTGACCCCCATATCATGTGGATGATGGCACAATGATCTATTGTTGAGTGTAATGACACAGGTAGGTGCCTGTACTTGAGGTCGGTTGCGTCCATGGGGGTGTGGATTTTGTGCACCTTCAGTGATCATCAGCAGGGCATGTGTGATAGGCTCTATGGCACCACCGAACGTGTAAGGCCTCCTGGAGGTGACTGTCTCCCTTTATACTTTCTGTTTCTGCCTGCCTAGACTTGGTGGTTGGACTGCCACAGTCACATTGGCAGTGTGCAACCTCATAATCTGTCCAGCAGCAACACAAGCTCCGCAGGCTTGTTTGTGCTGCCTCATGACCGCGGCAGTCAATGCTGCTTGGTGGCACCGGCGGGACAACGCAGTCTTTGCTCCTTAGGCCCGCATGACTCGTAGTATGATGGTTTGACCACCAACCTGTCGGCGGTCAGACCGCCAATGTCGCCACGGCAGTCCACTTGTAAAGAGCCCTAAATGTGAAAACAGTGCTTAGAATTCACTAGTGATCAAAAGGTCACTTGAGGTAGTGAGGGACCAGTGGAAATCCAAAGTTCAGGCCCCCCGCGATGGAGGGTAGGCCAGCTACAGAACCCATGCAGTGTCTGCTGAAGCACCATCTTTGATGGAGCAAAGCATTGACGATGATGGCACAATGCATCAATTTTGCAGAAATCAGCTGCAGAACACACTTCTGAGGCCCAGGACCGGAGGGGGCACCTCAGGCAAGGGTAGGACTCACAGATGGCAGAGTCCAGCAGAACCAGTTGCAGACAGTTTTTTATGTCCCTGAGACACTGGAGAACAGGGGAGCAAGCCAGCGAGCCCATGGAGAATCTTGGGTTCAAGGATGTAGAGAGCATGTCCAGTGTTTCTTCCTCCAGGCAAGAAGCAGAAGGCCAACACAGCAATGCAAGTAACAAATCTGCTGTCTTTTCTACAGCACATTACACCGCTAGCAGTTGGCCAACATAGCAGTGCATTTGCAGAGTGGCAGACCCTCCTGGCAGCACAGCAGTCCTTCTTCCTGGAAGAATGATCTTGGTTCCAGTAGAGTTTTGATTTGTTGGGGTTTGAGGCCCAGTACTTACACCCAAATGTGCATTTGAAGTGGGGGGGGGGGATTTCAAAAGAGACCTTTGAAGATCACATGGTCCCTTCCCTTCCTTTCATGGCTCCAGACATTCTAGAGGGGGTTATGCAGTCCTTTGTGTGGGGACCGGCACAGCCATATTAAGGCGAGAGGCAGTGCTAAGCTCCACCCCCCCATCAAGTCAATTAATAGCCCATCAACCTGGTGATGGACCATAAGGTTGCAAATGTCATACCCTAGCTCTGTTTGTTTGTGACTGTCTAGAGGCAATGCTCAAAGCCCAGCTATCATCCATCCCAGACTTGTATTCAGAGACAGGCAGAGGTACAGAATATTTAAAATAAGAAAATGACAACTTTCTAAAAGTGCCATTTTCAGATTAAGAATTTAAAATCTGACTTCACCATAAGATGTGATTTTAAATTGTGGGTCGAGAGACACCAAACTCTAAATTTCTATCTTTTCCCAATTTAAAGTTACACTTAAAGAATTTTCTCAAGGTAACCCTGATGTTAACCTATGTGAGAGATCGGTCTTGCAGTAGTAAAACAAATGAATGTAATAGTTTTTCAGTACCTGGACATGTTAAACTTAAAAATACATGTCTGAATTTTTAAATACACTGTGCACTGCACTTGAGGCTAACTAGGGCCTACCTTAGGGGTACATACATGTAATAACAAGCATTTACAATGCAACGAGTCTCGCGTTTGCTCATGTTCGAGCTGATCGCGTTGTAAACTCCTAACCCGACTTTTCACCTATCGGGCAAAAGTGCATTTATGAACATAACCTGAAAAAGTGAAATTAACTATGTAAAGCGCTCGACTTCTACCAAGCGAGATCGCGTTCGTAAATTAGAGAAAAAGAAGTCCACGAGCCCGATGGAAAACAGCGAGCCTCGCATGTTTTCTGTACTTGGTTGCTGCGCTTGAGGAGGGCTAGCTACCGGAAAAGGCATGACGTATGCGCGCCTTCGCCTAATGAAAGCAAGCAGATTTTATTAGGCAAGCCCACAAACCATTAAAAAACACTGACGTGAAGTTGACAGGGCTCCGAGCCCTTTTCTAAATACTAAAGAGTCTCGCTGCGATACGTATGCGCGAGCGCATGCAACACAGGCTCGACCCTAAAAAGGAATGTTTGGCCTGGCAAGGTGGGTGCACTTGGCAGTTCGAAATTGCAGTTTAAGACTGCAGGCCCCACAGTGGCAGGCCCGAGATGTATTTGAAAGGCTACTGTAGTGGGTTGCATAGTCAGTGTTGCAGGCCCTCTAGTAGCCTTTAAATTACAGGCTCTGGATACATATAGTGCACTTTACTAGGGACTTACAAGTAAATTAAATATGCCAATTGTGGAGAAGCCAATGTTACCATGTTAAGCGAACAGAGCACCTGCACTTTAGCACTGGCCAGCAGTGGTAAAGTGTCCGGAATCCTAAAACCAACAAAAACAAGGCCAAAAAGTCTGGGGCTGATCCTGCAGAAAGGGCCATTTCCAACAGTGGCATACTAATATCAGGCACAGAATATCTTGGGACACAATATTGTAAAAGTGCATTTAGGGAGCTATATATTTACTGCTCCTAGCTCCACATCTACATACCTGGAAGATATGTATACCATGTAACTACATGTATGTGGAGTTAGGTATAGAAAATCTAGACTTACCTGTCAGAATAGTTTTTTGAATTCTGCCCTCGAATTCTGTTGCATCAGTATTTTTGATTCTATAGTCGGGGCACTTCTAAAGAAGTGGTACTGACTAAACTGTATACCAGTATTTTGTTTGGCTGTCTTCCGTTCTCACTCATGGGATCTGCCTTCCTCTTGCAGCGGGAATGGAAGCTAATTCTCGAGACAATGCATTCTTATTTTAATACTCTACTTGGCTGGCACACTTGTTATGTGGAACTCCATGCAAGGGGGCCTAGTCCATTGCACAAACATCTCGTTCACCTACACCAGTTCCCTGCGTGGGACACAGGCTGACATCGGCTTGACACCGGGAGAGAGCAGTTTTAGGTAATGATGTATCCTCTGGGACAAGTGAGGGGAGTTTGCTGGAGCTTGGAGCACCTTCAAGTAATACAGAGCTACCACCAACAAAACTTATCTGAGTACACATGAAGCTCTTTGTCGATGGTCAGGGTGATCTTCTGGTAATATCGTTAGACTCTTGGTATTTTGTTCAGAAATACATTGCCTTATATGTTAATGTTGCTTTAGTTTATAAAAATATGTGTTAAAAAGATTCTGATTACCATCTCCGTGTAATGTGTGTGGAGTCTTGATGGGTGGGCACATTTTGGCTGTTACAATGAAGCCTCTCGAAGTGATCCTATATAGATCTCAGCAGCAAACCGATATGTCACAGAACTATATTACCGGACTGTCACTTGTATGTAATGTGGTATAGCCCGCAAACCCAATTAAGCTCATTTTAAATATAATCACGGTGTTTGGAGAAACGAAGGAATAGACATAGAAACACACACTTATTATAATTAAAATTCAGAATGTGCCAAAAATAAAGTGGCGGTGTCCCCATCTTCTTTTTCCTTCAACAGCAGCACAGCTTGCAAAGGCCTGGAAGGGGCCACGTCCTTGCATGTGATTTACGTAGGGCAACAGCTGTCTATTCCTTCGAGTAGTTCTTACTGTCCCTACCGGTGTGTGGTGCAGTCTGTTGAAGCAAACATCAGGCTCTCCCAAAGCCCAAATATGGTCCCTCTTAGTCTGCCGGCATGTGGCGAAAGTATGAAATCGCCTTTTTCCATTAAAACTGTTTGGCTGTAATAAATATAAAATAAAGTGTCTTCACTCACGTGAAGCATTTCTAGTTGCCACCCTTTCGTACCCCCTTTTAATTATTCTTGACACTGTGGAGAAACATCTACTATAAATCTGTAATGTGCTCTGATGACAAACTACACGGTTGGAAGACCGTGTCATCTCTCCCCAATTAATTAAAGTGCACTGTTTTTTTAGCAGCCAGATGCCACCGACTGGCTCAAATAACACTGCTGTCAACCGTAAAAAATTAAGATTCAAACCGTAGGAAAGGTACTTAGATCAAGAAACAGATGCCAGGTTATTTTTGAAGCTACGGCAAACGTGGTGGTGGCAGCCACTGTTGTTGAACATCTGTAGCTCTATAGACTTAATTACTCACATAACTTTGCAGATCTGTCAGCGCTCTATTTCCAAAAGTGTCATTCATTTCAGTAACTCTTATTAAAAGCTGAATGATGCCTTTCATCGTAAATAGTGTGGCTGCATGCGAGGCCTGCAGACTGTTTTGGTCCTGTGGATGAAAACCCATGTATTAGAAGGCCGTGTGTACTGTTTGTCATACGGGACTGTTGTCTTCTTTGATGAGGGCTGTGCAAATTTGCCAAGTCTAACAGCTCACCACTATGTATGTGTGTATGTGCATGTATCTGTGTGTGTGCTTAGATATGCATGTCATGGCAGTGAAAATAAACGTGACACAATAACACGTTATTTAAACAACTGTAAGAATAAACTCACATTCGCACGTTTATTATTACAGAGCAAAGGTCAAATTCGATTTTTTACTGCAAAATTGAGATTACCTAGACACTGTTTACTGCCTCATAGACTGCATCTAACAATTAAATTGCAAAGGGAAACAACTCCCCTAAAAGATAGGGGGCATCTACGTGGAATCTTACAAAACTGCACAAATTTAAGCCCTTGTAACCTTGTTTTGTTAAAGCAAGCACACATGAAAAAATACTATGGCTAAACAGTATATGCAGATGCACGTAGTATAATATGCTGCATTATCGTTGTTGAGATAGCGGAGGAGCATTATAAGTTACTCGAGGCTTCGCCATTTGTGGGTCACTATCCCTCCTCATACTGAACAATGGTAATAAATACAAAGTAGCATATAACGTTCCGCACACCTGGCTGCATATATTTATTATTTTATGTGTGTGTGTATATACACATTAATTATTAACTATGGGTAACTAGGCATAACACAAAGTTAACCATAGTTAAAATACAATGAATGGCAGTGTCATTAGAGAGAAGTTCCCACTTCAGGGAGGAGCACCTCAGGCCAGTGGGGACTGGTCCACCTAGTCCCTTGATCGGAGTCCACGCCCTCGATACCGAGATTCCAGGCTCTCTCTTTCTCCCACAGTATTTTTTGGGTCAGTCCACGTGCTCCCTTCATGGCCCGCAGCCGCACCTCTCACTCTTCTGACAGCTGTGCTTTCCGGCATCTCCAGGTGTTTTTCTGAGGATGCAGCTGGCACAGCCACCATTTCCTGCTCCACGATGTATTGCTCAGGGACACCGTGAAGCGAGAAAAGGTGGATGGGGAGGAGGGACAAAACTTTATAATTATGCATCATATAGTCATACAAAAAAATCGTAAAATTCCGCCTTCTACCCGTACATTGAATAGACCAGAATTTCCCATGTTTGCTCAACTGTGCATGCCTAAATAAAAATGCACAGACCCCAAGCAAGCATGTTGTGTGCTACTGTGCTCCAAGTTGGAGCGCTCCCCATCCACTATCATTAAAGTCATTTTAGGCATAGTATTGTATTTTGCTATCACCACTAGATGCTGTATTTAGCCTAGTATGTTAATTCACCTTATGGAAACTTCAACCCTGAATTTAATGATGTCAACACTGTAGGAATTCTACTCCTTTTGTAAGATTTCTCCTGAATTTTAAGTTGAACTATACCCTTTTTATATGGACTCACGAAAATTCTTAGGTGCAGGGCATGTGGTAAGAGAAACAACATTAGGAACGTTTTGAACAACTAAAAAGTTGTACCTTTATTGATATTTACAAACGTTGTCGCATGAATACACACCCTAATTATACACCTAACCTTAGTGGCCAAATACCAGAAGAATGATTACAAAATAGGTGTGAATAAAACTCTCAAATACCTCCGATGTTTTCTGAGGGCTGTCGGAGAAGGGATGCCTTCAAAAGGAGAAATATTTTCCTTGAAGATGGAGCAAAAAGATTAAATGTTGCCTCCTGGTAATGTGTGTGACTCTCTGTCTCAAAATGCTGTAAGTTTCCAAGGTTCTGCCTGAATGTACTATTTGGTTTCTGTTGTCTTGTTCAGGGTGAATTGGGTCTGTTAGCCGCGGTTTGAGAATGACTGACGTACTAAGATATTACAGAACTACGAAAACAGTATTAGCTTCAGAGTTTAGGATTCTTCATGGTATGTAGTTGATTCATTTTCTGAAGTCCGTACAGTGCATTGTTGATAGTTAGAATGTGAATCCCAATTTCTACTGGAAACCAATTACTTTTCTTTTACTATAAAAGTGGCAGTTATCTTGTGCTTAGCTTTATCGTGTAGTAATAGTTACTTTTTTCATTTTAAACTAGGAACACAGCATACCTAAAGTGGGAAGCTGAGGCAGTTAAGTTTCAACTTCGATAACTTAAGATGGTAACTGTGTTTGTTATTTGTAAGAAATTCTCATCATTGTCTGATGGTCAGATTTCATTAATTCCAACTGACTCCACCTTATCTTTAATAAGATGGAGATCATCCTCTACATGGAGCCAGAGAGGCCTTGTCTGAGGGCTGGTGGTCAACTGGACATGATGAGTAGCACTCCTCCTGATATCATGTTTTTGGAGTCAACGTAGACATACGTTTCCATGAAGGTTCATGTGCATAAGGTCACTTCTTGTTTCTGTCTCCTTAAGGTTTTACATGAGATTCTTGCATTTCTCCAACCTCATTTCTGAAAGAATACAATCCATAATTCTACTTGGAACTGACCACGACAACGCTGTTGCTAAGGCTTCGTCCTACCTTGATTCAGGGTGTCCAATTGATTCAACACTGTGCACGATTTTCTCCTCCTTAGGCCCTGATACATTTCCTATCTTCCAGGCCACTCATTCTCCTCTTTTCACTGGCTTCGAGTGGTCATGAAATATATTTTTAAGGCACTTTGTATTTGCTGCAAGACCTTCTACTAGTAGGATCCTCTCTATATTATGGGACCATTTGGCCCATTTTATGCTGAGTTGGAGTTTAAGATCCACCAGGCACAAATTCCTCATCGTTCCAAAGGTTATTTTGCCTTTGTGGTCGGGCTTTGTCTGTTCTGGTTGATAAAGCTTGGAGTTCTCTCTCTTCGTTTCCTAAACCTATGGGAAATCATGTGCCTTTTTGGAAAAGTCTTAAAACTCGTCTGTTCTCTTTTTCATGTAATAGTTAGGCCCCTGGTTGTATGGGTATGCTGTTGAGTGAAAAATCAGTACCCTAAGTCCCTAGGTAACAGTACATTCTTTCTGTAAACATAATATACGAATATTATGAAATTTTAAAAATGTTAGGCAATACAAACCTATAGATTTGCCTTTTGATTGGAAAATATTGGTCAATATAGCATCCTGTTCTTCTTCCTGTAGTGTAAATAGGACAGTAGGTTCTTTGGTTTGCCCTCATCCCAATCTCTCTACTACTCAATACATATTTCACTCCACCATCACCCCCTTTTCCAGCCTTTTGTATTTACATGCTCGCACTACATTTACAACATAAAAAGTTGCTGAAGAACTAACACTAATCTCCTGGCAGATACAGCCCCTTTCAATATATGCCTCTGTTATAAGTAGAATATTGCATGTTCTCCAACACCTTAACCTATACCCAGACGTGACAGAGGTTTTTCTATGTATCATATCGTCCTTGATTTCTGTACCATTTATTTAATCAGCTTCATCAAGCCCACTCCCCTCAAAAGCAGACAAAATCCACATGGACTCTTAGTCTATTTATTATTCATGGCATCATTCTTCTACCTCAAATAATGAGTACAGTCTCACTCCTCCAAAGACTCCTACCAATAATATTACTACTAATTTCCTCCCAACCCATTGTCTCCCAGTGTACCTATTCCCACCCACCTAGCTTATGAGAGTACCTATTGGGCATACTTTGGTGGGTCTTAAATGCAGTGACCAGGATATTAAAACACCTAGAAAGGAGAGATCACCTTGTTCTAGCACTCAGTGGTCAACAGTGCTACTACTTGATTCCATTTACAGTACTCTGCTTCACATACTGGATCATACAGGATCACAAATGGAGCAGTTTTGAATTCCTAGAAACCAAGTTGGTGTGGTATCTTCTCAATCAAATAATTTACTCAGCCTCCATGTGTCTTTCCACTCTATCTAGATGCTACACTACTACTTAGCTGGCTCATGTTTCTCATTACAGGACCTCTAGATATAGAACACAAACCCTAGACAAGTCTACATACATCTAGACATCCGATTTTGCTGAAAAATCCCTGCAATAACTTTGCACTTTCATATTGTATCATCCTAAAAAAAGTATACAGCATTATTGTCCATGCTTCCCATGCCTCTTGTCCATCCTCTTTTGGTCCACTATGCCTTTGCATGTCTCTTCATTCACTCCCTTGCCTGTAGCAACTATCCACCCTGAACTCCTAAAAGTTGCACATCGCCATCTTGGATACAGACCAGCTTGTTCATTAAATCAAATCCGACCCTCTTTATACTCTTATCCTCTTTCATACGTTCCACTTGTCCCACACTTCTTCGCCTAGCTATTTCACTGCCACCTTTCCCTCCCACCTAGCTTATGAGAGTTAACAAGTGGAAGTAAATGCAGTGCTAGAAAATGCTCAGGCCTCTGGGATACCCTTATCCTCTTTTTCACTGCAACCACCACAGCGCCACAGGTCAATATACTGGCAAAATATAGTTCTCAATTCCACCATACATGCCCACTCCTGTGTGATCCTGCTGCTATTCTTTTCTTCTTTATACATATGCCTGCATATAGATAACTGTCAAGTTGACAAAATTGTTCAACTATAAAATTACTTACATCTGAGAGTTCTACTTCTTTTAGGAGAAAAGGCAAAATTGAGAACGACCTGGGGTACTTTAGGATTTGCGGAACTACTCTTATAATCCACCATTTGCTGTATAGTTTACCAAATTCATAAAAAGATTGTTTCTTGCTCAAACATAGCAGATGGTGCATGTGGCACACAAGGTATAGCATAGTGGCAGATACTTTGCAAATGTTAACTGGTTACTCTTCAGCAGTTGATTGCTTTATTCAGGTTTGGTATGGGTATGAAGCAGGTTGCAATTTTACCAAGATAGTATTACCATCCTCAGTTCGACTGAATTGATGAAAGATTTTTGTCTGCTGCATGCAAACAATTATTACATATTCAAATGTCATTCAAATGGGGTATGTAGGAAAGTACCCTCTTTTTGGTAAGCTATCAGTGTGTTTAGACTGTTTTCACTGGGATCCAGCTAACCAGGACCCCAGTGATTGTGCTCTCTCCCCCCAAATTTGGTTACCCTGGATTTTTGTGCACTCCACAATTGGCATACTTCTGTCCCCTTAATTTCCCTTGTATATGGTACTTTGGTACCCAAGGCATTGGGACACTAGGGGTCACCCATGGGCTGCAGCATGCAAAATGTGTCTGCAGGCCTGTCACTTTAGCCTGCATGCATCTTTTCACCACAGGTCACTTTACCAGGTCACTGTAAGTCACCCTTATGGTAGGCCCTACTAGTCCAAAAGGGCAGTGTTCAGGTCCCTGTATATGAGGGCACCCCTGCATGAGCAGAGGTGCCTCTATGTACTCCAGTTCCCTTGTACTGGACTTTGTAAGTGTGGGGAAGCCATTTTACCCATTTACTGGACACAGGTCACTCACTAGCTGTGGGCCATCTACATAATAGTAACTCCCAACCTGGGCAGGTTTGGTAGCAAACATGTCAGAATCCTGCCCCAATACTAATGCCAGTACTGGTTATATGATTGCATGCACTCTGGGGGCTCATTAGAGGATCCCCCGGTATTGCCCCTACCAGTCTTCCAGGGTTTTGCAGGCAGCCCCTCAGACAGGTTTCTGCCTTCCTGCTGCTTGACCAACTCAGGCAGGGAAAAACAGAACAATGGATTTCCTGTGGGAGAGGGAAGGCAACAAACTCTACCTTAGAATAGGTGCTACAAGCAAGGGGTAGCCTCCCCAAGCCACTGGTTTGCTTTGAAGGGCACATTTGGTGGCCTCCTAGCATAAACAGGTTTGCACCAGACCAGGGACCCGAGGTTTCTGCTCTTGTGCGAAACTGGACAAAGGAAAGTGGAGTGACCACTGCCCTGTCTATCACCAACCCCAGGGGGGTACCCAGAGCTCCTCCAGGAGGCCACTCAATTCTGCCATCTTAAAAATAATATGTGCAAAGGCCCCTGGGAGCATCTGAGTGGCCAGGTCAGACAGGTGACGTCAGTGGCCCCCTCTAATAGGTGGTCACCGTGCAGAGTGACCAAACCCCCTTTTAAGGCTATGTAGGGACTATCTTGCGGGTGGGTCCCCAGGTTCGGCATGCAAGACTCCACCAGGACTCCTCTCCATCATCTACTTCTGCTCCTGGCCACAGGAACCGCAATTGGACACTTTAGGAACCGACAACGCTCCAACTCCTGAGACGACCTCGCCTTGCAACATTGTTTTACCGGCTCCTTCCAGCAGCTGCATCATTTCCCCTGCTGTGCCTCCTCTGGGGTCAGCAAGACTTCAGCTGCACTAAGAAACGAGAAGGAATCTCCCTTGGAGTGATGGAGTCACTCCCCTGCATCAGCAGGCGCCTACAGCAATGACATCTGGCTGAGTGGATCTGCTCTCCTCTGGAATTGCGTGGTTCCTGCATCACAGGTAGTGGTCTGGAGTGGTCCCCTTGGTCCTCGCCACCCGCTGTCCGTCTTTGTAGATGGTGAGCCCTTGCCTCTCCTTGCAGGACAATACCCCCTGTGCACTGTGACTCTTGCAGCAACCAAGGCTTGTTGTCCCTTGCTCCAAGGGATCTTCAGGCTCCAAGTAGCCCAGCCTCCAGTACTTCATTCTTTCAAGGACAGTCTCCTCTCTTCTGCCTCAGCAACCTGGGACTCCTCTCCAGGTATGCTGATTGGGCCTCACTGCAACTTACTGTGCCTGCTGCCAGTGGGTTACCTGTGGGGGCTATAACGGCTTCTGCTGGCTCTCCTGACTGTTGAGGGTCAGCCTAGCTTCCCTCCAAGGGTCGAGTCCCATTGACCTTGCTGGTCCTCTACAGCCGTTCAACTCTTCTCTTGCCTCCTTTGCATTTGCTAAAGCTTGTTGGTGGTTCTCCTAACCACTGACTGACTGCAACCAGGCGACAGACGTGGGACATCATCCACATGGCTCCAAGAACTTCTCTGCAGCTCCTGGACTCCACAGCTGATCTTCATCTCCCCTCGTGGACCCGGATCTGCATCCACAGAAGGGTGGGTAGTGGCTCCTGCCCGAATGGACACTCCATCGTGGACTGGACTCTGTCCCCTTCTTTTGCAGGTCCTCCTCTTCCAGAATCCACCTTTGGGTTCCGCTGGTCTGGTCCTGTTCTTGCACAATCCATTTTCTAAGTCCTCTTGTTAGCTCTTGAGAAAACCAGGTACTTACCTCTGCTCTCCTAGTCTCTGGGGGGTCACTAAGGTACTCAACTCTTGGGGTCCCATTTCTCCCAGCTCCCCCTAATTACTCCATATCCTTGGGTGGGGGGACTTCACTTCGCATTCGCCTACTTTAGTATATGGTTTTGCCCTCCCCTCGGCAGCTCAACTATTTTTCACTATTTCCTACCAATGCTTGTTGTTTCTTCTGCTGATTCCTAACAATTACTGAATATATATATATATATATATATATATATATATATATATATATATATATATATATATATTTATAGTGTGTACTTACCTCCAGTTGGGGGATAGCCTATAAGTAATTTAGTTTCATTGTTACTGTAATAAAGTACTTTTATTTTGCCACACTGTGTGGTTCTTTCAGGTGTGATAAGCTGCTGTGAGACTGCTATAGTATTGCAAGTGCTTTACACTACCCCTAGATAAGTCTTGGCTGCTCATCCACAGCTACCTGTAGAGAGCCCCGACTTCCTACACACTGTCTTCATTCAATAATAGGGGTTGCCTGGACCTGTTTTAAGGTGCCAACACCATAAGTGTCCACCACACACTAGGCCAGCTTTCTACAGGGTGGAAAGTGTGATTCCTTGTTTGTTGTGAAAAATGCTTTTCATTATTTGATCACTTTTATCGTATATTGCATGGTGTTCTTAAAGTAGCAATTATATTGATATGTCTTGACCATGAGTCCCAGGCTCTCTCTTGACTCCAGTATTATCAGAGGCTGGAGACCCATTTTGGCTCTGACTCAGATGACTGTGATGAGGACCAGAGCATACCTAATGTATGTCACAACACCGATGACTACAAGGAAGTGGACAGTCTGCTCCCTACCCCATTAAACTGATGACAAGCTGTACTTAGACTTTCAAAATGTTAGTGGGCTATATACTTTAAAAACTAAGATGGACTCAACACTTTCTCCAGCAATGGAAGAAAGTACCTCCTTTGCTGTAGTGACGCAGTATTCCCAAACTCGGCTCCTTCACCGGCAGCCACATGGAACACCCCATTGTGGAGATCTAACATTTACTGGCTTGAAATCCTGAGCCCGCTGCTCTGGCGGTCCTCATTGGTTTGGAATACACCACTGCTCTGCTCCCCACTCATTACAGTGGAGGTCGTTTTGAAGATCTATGCCTCCTGTTACCAATTCTGACAGTCCAACTTGCAAAATGCCATTTTTCCAGCTGCACCATTCTGCATACGTTTTTCTCTTTATGCTGGAAGTAGGATCGCTCTGTCTCGGGCTACCATTATCCTCAGTCTTGATGATCCTTTAATAGCGATGAGATCGAAATGTTGTCAACACCTGGCACTAGACCTGTGTTGATTATATTAAATATGTGTATATGGACAGTGTCAATAAGCTATGATATATGTATTATACACTATGCACCATTGTATCACTGATTGGTCACCAATCACCTTCTCACCTCACTGAATATCATTAATTGGATTTATTTCTTGAATATTAATGATTTACATTTTTAACAATGCAAAGAGTCTGAAAAAGGAAATAATTTATCTTCTTTGTCATTACTTATCATAGGGACCATCGTTCCTAATAATATAATATACCTCATGTCCTGAGGGAATCTTGGGTTTTTCCTTATCTTTTATAACACGCAGCGATTTTCAACAGCAGCAGAAGTGCTGGATCTGTAACTGCTGACTGTAGAAACTAAAGCCATTTATTGAGCTTTGCTCAGCTTCCTCTGAGCCGCTACTATCATTTAACAAGGCTGTAACAGACCATCACTTGGCCAATTGATCTAAGTCATGTTCAGACCCTCCAGTCAGCCAACCTGTGGCCAGATGGCTCATTTCAGCCCTTGATGACCATGACTTTTTTGATGAAATACCCAGTGCCTGAAAGACTTGTGATACTGGCTTCTACAAGTAAAGTCACTTTAAATTATTTTTCAGCAAACCACCCAGATAGGAAGTCAAAATGCTTGGATGCCTTTGGTAGGTAAAATTGTTCCTAGGCTAAGTTAACTTTCTCTGAATGTGGTGTGCCTTCAGGGCAGGTAGAACCATGCCTTAGGGTTTATCACCAGCAAGAGCTTGCCAGCAGTCTGGAGGCCCTCGGGTCCTCACTGGCCTAGGTAGTCAAATATGGACAGGACACAGCAATTTATATGTCGCATGTAGACTTGGACACCACTGATTACATGGGCCATGCTGTTGGCACCAATGTAGGGCAGAGAAGAAATTCCTGCATTTGATCAAACGGGTTTTGAGTGTAGGTCCAAGCATCCCTTATGGACATTCCCTTTGATGATTCAAACTGTTTGAAAAATGGTTGGCCATGTGCTCGAGGGATTGCTGTCCTTTGGCCTTAACTCAACCCCTAGAGGCTTGCGAAAGTGTTGACAGCGGTTAGCAGCTCATATTCCGAAGTTGGAGAGCATATGTTCCCATACCTTGTTGATTGGCTGCTCATGGCTGGCTTGCTGCAGTCAGTTACCAACCTCCTCTGGTCAATGGCTGAGATTTTGATCTCCTTGAGGTTTTATAATAAAAAGCTGACTTACCATCTGAGCCCTATGCAGAAGGTCCCCATCATAGTGGCTATCTTTGACACAGCAGTGTGAAAGGCCTTGTTAGCACTGCAGCAAGTCCAGGACATTCAGGCTCAGTCTTGCATCTGGGGGAGGATGGTTCTGAGGTTTCCTGGGACCCTGACATCCTCCTTGTAGCACATCCCTGATGGTATATGTCTTTGAGGGTGAACGGACTAGCAGAAGATTTATTTCTATAGAACGTCTTCTAGTGGGGTTCCTGAACAACAGGTGTGGATGAAGTGAGCATTTGTTGGCTGGCCGTCTGAGTGTTGTCTTCAATCAGTGGGGTATGCCCTAGTTATGTGTTTGCTGCCATTGAGAAAGTGCAGTCCCAAAGGTTCTACACAATAGTTTCTCCTCCAAAAAGGTCATTAGGAAGCACATTCCATCCGCAATTGGACACTGGTCTCCTGTGTGCATTCCTGTCACTGCCTCTCCTGCATGGAGTTCTGAGCAAAGGGGGCAGACCAATCCTACGTCATCATAGTAGCCCAGTACTGGGCCAGGAGAATATGATACCCAGAGCTCCTGTGCCTTAGCATATATTCTTCTACGATCTTACTTCCCCTTTGAGATGATCTCCTGTCTCCGCAAAAGGCAAGAGTCCTATACCTGAATTTCTGAAGGCTACACCTTCATATGTGGAGTTAGAGGGGTGAAAGTTAAAAACTTTTGAGTTGCCACCAGAAGTGTTAGAGGTCATTTTTGAAAGCAGATGCCAGTCCATGAAGTCAGTCTATCCTGGGCAGTGGGACAAGTGTGTGGCCTGGTGTGGGGCCCTCTGCCGACCAAACTCTTTGATCTATTGTTAGTTGTTGCTGGTCTAGCTCTTACCTGCCAGGGCAAAGTTAAGGGTTATATATCAGCTCTTTCATTCTTTTTTTATGTTTTCCTTATATAGCCTTTTTAAGTCATTGGTTATGTTTTCTGGAGGGCTTGACACTCCTGTTTCCTTCATAACAATTCAGTGGGACGTAAATCTCACCCTGACATTTCCTATGTGCACGGCTTCAGAAAATCAAAATCGTTTTTCTTATCACCATCTCTTTTGTGTGCTGCTTTTGTGAATGACAGGCACTCTGTGCATGTGAGGAATTTCCAGACAGGCATCCCCTGTGCTTCAGATCATACCCTCCTGACCGGCAACGTCTAGACCAGCTGCCTCTGGGTTCCAGATAGCACTCATCGAGTCTGTATTACCAGATCACAGGCACCCACTTTGCATTGCCTGACCCCATTCACAAACACCTCTGTTCTCCCTCGGTTTCTGTTTGGGAAGATCTCAACACCACCTTCCCCATCCCCAAGCACCATTGCACATTGCTTTGGGGAACACCATGCCTTTGTACTCTCAAAACGTTTTGCCCCTCATTGTCTGTGCATAGTATGTTTGACAGTTGCACTTTGACTGCCACTTTCTTTATACTGCAAACCTGTGTCCTATTTTTACATTAGATGTGCCACGTTCTTGTGAGACTTCGACAAATTTTGGCGGCCATTTTGGCACGGTTTAAATCTTGAGCTTGGTCCATATTTGAACTGCGCCTAGGCTTGTACATGTGCTTTGCCCTAAGACCACTGAAGAAGAAAGTTCTCCTACCCACCTTTCAGTCAGCACCGTCCAGTATCCTTGACCTCAGCCATCTGCCTTCAGCTTCCATCGTTCATTCTTCTATGAGGACGCCACATGAGGGAAAAAACAAGACATAGCAATCAGTAAGCGCTTACCAACAAACCACCAAGAAAACTCAAGGTGCTAAGTGATGTTGATCAAACTAGTGGAATTACATAAATAGAGAACGGTTGAGTGATACAATTCTCAGACAAGTTTTCAGAGTCTGAATAAAACGGAAAACAGGCTTAAGATATTTGGTGTGATGCAACACAGTTTGGAATGTTCAGTAGAAAGAAGCCCTCAAGAATTGTAAGTGTGGAACAGAAATTTATGGCAAATGTGAAGCAGTTAGAATGAATGATAAGCTACCTCATAGAAATACTATTGTAACCACCCTGTATATGTTTTATGGAACAATCTGAGAAAAACCCTTGAAAATTCAGAGAAGAGACATCTGATTACCTCATATTCCCTGCATAAGTGTAGTTCATGTGCCCCAGCTAGTTGACCGCAGGTATTTTATAGATAGGAATTTCCTAGGAAGTTACATGGCAAGTCCTGTCACAAAAGTCAACAGATTTGCCAAGGCTTTTTGTTTTAAAGGTTTAACATTAGGTTATAGAAGCATAGGAGCATTAGTTATTGACTAGCATCCTTTGTAAGAAAGGTAGGGCACAAGTAGTTAGGTCCATATCATCTTTGCAAAGCTGCAGTGTGGACTTACAAGGGAAGACTTGCTTCACTACATCTGTCAGTGCATCCTCTCTGCACCACTTTCTTCCCATACAATGTGGTGCTGAGGTGGTATACCCTTCCATATCGGCCTATCGATTAACCTTCCTCACTCCAGTAAGGCCAAGGCTGGTATAATGGCATTGGTAGATGGAGTGCTGATTCAAGACGTCTGCCAAACTGAGTTGTAGGTGTCAGTATACAGATTCACAGAACACCATTGTATTGACAGTCTGGTCTTAAAGGTGGGTCATTGTGCCCTCGAGAGCCTGCAAGGCTCCCTAATATGAATTCACTCCCCAGACCCTCTACCTGTGGGAGGTACTACTTGTGGGATCTATTGTAAAAGCGAGCAATCTGTGAATAAAAGTATTAATCATAGGAACAAGTTACTTACCTTCAGGAAGACTCTTTGTGGTGGATACTCTATGCAGCTGCACGTTCCTCACTGCCTGCCCACCTCCCTATTCTGTGGAGTGGTTTGAACTCCTGACCGTCTTAATAAGGTTCTAAGTTAGATTTTTGCCCTACTGTTACCTTCAATTTGTTGAAAGTACCCCGCTTTTCCAGGCTCAAAAGGAGCCAGATTAAGAAAACTGATGTCAGCTCACGGGGAATGTGCTTTCGTGTGGCTCCACTCTGTTACTTTCAGGGATGTATGAAGGTACTGCAGAGCTACATGGTGCTGCAACCTACTGGTGCACAGGGAGCGTTACTGAAAAAATATCCAGATCCAGCCTGATGCCTGGGAATATTTGAAAGGTGAGGAATCTGATTTGATAGAGTTGGCACCAGAAAGAGTGTTACTGAAAGGAAGTAACTTGTACTTTTCTTTTTTAACAAATCTTTGTAGTTTTTGTGGAACTAGGGTCCATTTTGTATCAACGTATTGAAACGTCCAAAGAGCAACATAATTTGCCACACCTTTGCCACAGATTGTTGCAAAATTTAGAAAACTCAAATAGTTTGGTCCACCATTTCTGCATAATTTCAATGTCTTGGGTAGCGGTAGTGCTAGTGACACCACAATAGTAGTAAAATGGTGTAGGTAGCAGCAGAGATAATAAAGAATGGGCAATGGTAGCAGTACTAGCACATTTGGAAGTGCAGAGATAATAGAGTGTAGGAAGGGAAGAAGACTCACTAATGGTGCCATGTAGTGGCAGTCCCTTTGCAAATTCTAGTTGATTAATTTCTAGTTTCTAATTGCTGTATTCAGGTGTTGGATTAGTGCTAATGAGGTGATACCTCTGCACAGACCAAATTAATGATTGTTAACGTGACAGCATTGTGAAATAACACTTCTCCAGAATAGTTGCATTTTGCTGGATGATTTGCTGTTTCTCACTACGTACTTTAGCCAAGTGTGCCCCACACATAGTTTGGTCCTCTGCTGTCTGTGATGGATGATAATATAAAAAGCAGCTAATTGTGAAGCAGAAGAATGGCAGTATCTCTCTTCCACTTTTTCCACCTGCCCAAAATCTTTGTGTTGCTTGAAAAACAGGTCTGTTGGAAATTTTTCTACATGAAGGGTATCCATTGGGGTATACTGACATACTGTGAATAATATTCCTTTTGAAACGTTGTAAGACACCGGTTTGTAGAGAACGTTTCTCCAGAAAAGGTCTTCTTAAATAATATTTTCTCTTATCTGGTGTGATCTGCACGTCTGTTAATGCCAGCATGGCCATATGAGTTGTTATTGCTCTGAGGTTGTCAAATTAGGTGATGCGAAACCTATTAATAGCACACTGTACAGTACTTAAAATGAATGCATGCTCATGTAATTTGTATAGCGTGGACCTAGTTGAAAAGGCAAAAGCGTCCAGTATAGTGTAAAAGGCAAGGATACAGTCAGTGAATGGTTCTAGAGGTATGTTTTGTCTCACAAATGACCAAGCTGAAACACTCATGCACTGACAAAAATCTCTGGAATGCACTTCTTAGTCTAAAGAAGACATTTATTATTTCACTTCGCAAGGTTTGTAAAAGGAGATTAGCATGCTGAAAGCACAGGTTTAAAAATGGTCACAGCAATGAAATGAACACATGTACAAATGATTTTCCACTGCAATATATACAACAAATATATGTATCTATATTATAATGCAAAGCAAATAATGAATTAAAAAATATACATCACCATGAGACAAGGGCATAACTGCTTCATCTCCCTCCTATTCAGCATCAGATCGCCATACCCAGAATTGATCAAGGAGAGAGAGAGATCAATTATCCTCTGGTGAAGGATGACACACCCCAGCGTCCTGGGCATGCCTGAGATCTGAAAACACTTTCAGTCCCCGGTCCATCTGGTCTTGGCCTCTTATACTTTGAACAAACAAAAGAGGAAAATTCTAGAACCTCCCTCTCACTGCGGAAGTTTATTTATTTAAAAAACTGCTGATTGCTTTAGGCCAGCTTTGAAAATAACACATCAGGACTTGGCCACAATCCCAAGGTGCCAATTCAAAACAAGACCGTTCCCTTCCATCTTAGTACATTCTTATCAGCCTAAGCCCTTGGTGGGAAAGAACACAAAAAATAAAAACATGAACACATTGTACAACGTCGAAAACTACTTGCAGCTTTTAATGTGGCGGTGGCTAATGCTAAGTCAATGGGCATAATGAAGCTGGTGGACACTAATATGACGGTGTGCTGCTAGGCTAAGTGCAACATGGAGTCAGTGGTCAAAACACACATCCTTACAAGGTAGCTGGTTTCCATCAGCAGGGGAATACTTTTACTATTTCCTGGTATAGTGTTTTTGAGGAGGTGCTTCATCAACACTTTCCTAAATTAGAGCAGGATTGAAGAGGTGCTCATGGATGCCGGGTACTTCTCCAAGTCCTGGATGAATATACTGACAAAGCCTGTCACCTTGTTTTTTATCTTTATTTTTTTTTTTGTCACCAGTCTGATGGTGTAACAGCTGTCTGTGGGTGTACAAAGAGCCACCTGTGCTGGTGGGCTTGTCGGCCAGAGAAGCAGGAGTGCTGGTAGTGATGGCTTTATAAATAATGCAGCTGGTTTGAAGGGGAACCAGTGGAGGTCCATCAGAGTGGGAGTGATGTGATCATATCTCCTCAGATCTGTATGAGTTGTGCTGCATCATGTAGGACACTATTAAAGGGGGCTAGTGTGCAGTCTGTGAGGCTGTGGAACAAATCATTTTTACCATCCAGATGCAAGAGTATAAAGGCTTGAACAGCAGCTCCTGGGAGGAATAGTTTCACATTCTTAAGTAGATAAAGTTGTCATTAGGCCGTCTGTTTTTTTGTTTTTGTTTTTTGTTGGCCAGTATGTTCATTGAGATTAGGGTTAGTGTCCAGGATCAATCCAACTGACGTGACTTTGGGTAGAAGTTGGCGTTTAAAGCCATCAAGGTTCAAATCTTTGAGCCAGGTTTGAATTATTTCTTGCTTGTTCTTCTTGGCATATAACAAGTATTCTACTTTGGTTGGGCTTTGCTTCAGGTAGGCGCTAAAAACCCATGTCTGGATGGGGTGCAGACAGGGTCTGGCTCATTGGTTGTCTAGAAGAAAGGAGACTTATAAGTAGAGTTGTCTGTGATTGACCTATTGGTGAATTTGGTGCTCTTGAGAGAGATCAAGTTTTAATAATAAATGAGTGGCATAGAAGTAGCATATGGCAGCAAGTAAATCTGCAGTTTCAAAAGCGTAACAGATATAATAACGTAGAAATTAAAATGTACACGTTTGAATGGTGGTGGACATTTGCGCCTACCAATCGTAATTTGACACCCTGTTTACCATGACATCATTTTGAATTTGTAAATGAGTGAAGTGATAATAAATATTTGCCTGAAAGTATTATTTCCAAGTAAAAACAGTATAAATAAAATATATTATGAGTTTTAACTGAAGATGAATTAAATACACTTACATTGAAATTAATGGATTTCATAATGAATTATGTGCGTAGAAGAAAATAAATACGCGTTTAAAATTATTTTGACATAACGAATTATGGTTTAGACAATGTGCTTTGCTTTTTTTATTTGAATTTTAAGGTGCGCAATAGGTTTTATTTAATGTATTAAATGTATTAATGTTCATTTAGGTTTCTTAACTTGATTGGGCCCTAAGATTCATTTTGCAAGCAGTCATGGAAAATGATTTGTTTATTTTGTCCTCTCTGACCTGAATTCTTTCTCTGGGACCTAACATAATTTTGAATGTTTTAATGTATTGCAGGAGAAGAGCATGTTTCAAATTTAGTTAATGTAACAGTATTTGTTCTAGCTGTCAAATGGGGCAGGAAATCAGTGTTCATGTAAAAGAATGTTAGTTTAGTTTATTGTGGATCGTGTGAAAAGAACTGCAAGTAGCAAATCATTAGAAAATGTCATAATTTGGCGGAACTGTATTAAGTCATGAAGCAAACAATGCACTTTTGCTAAGAAGTGTCTGAAATGTATCAGAACTTGGTGGTGCCATTTACAGTGATTGGATGCTGAAACTGACGCCAAGAGTATATCCACCTGAAGAACCAATGAATGAAATCTGCGTATTTTAATTAGTGAAGAACTTTGGAACTGAGGTCAGTCTTGGTCAGTGTTCTCCCCTGCTTGAAGCTGTTTAGAATTGTGTTGGAGTTTTGTCTATTTTAGTTTAAGTCTGCTCTCTCAATTCCTAGTCTCTCAGTTTCCTGATGAGTTTTCTCAGCATAGTATTAACTGTCCTGTTGTGTTATGTGGTTCAGTTCTAATAAGGCCAACTAATTCTGAACTGCTGATCTGTCCTATGTGCATCACGTGTTCTGCACTGTCCTGATGCTGCTGTCAACTGATGTTGAAAGAAGGTGACTGTTACTGTGGAATCAACTTGTCTGCTGTCCCATGAGGAGAGGTATAACTAAATGTGGTTTCTTGTTTCCTTTTTAGCTTAGTCACTTAAACTAGCATATTTTTTATAGTTAGTTGCCCTACTTAGATGTTTTCTGAATTATTTTTGTCTTTCCTATATTTTGCTTTTGCTAGCATGTGTTAGCCTGTTCCCACACATGCAGGTCCCAATTCTGATTAGTGTTAGGAATGGCACAGCTCTGAAATTGAATGCTAAAACTGTAATTCAATGATTTACTGATGTCACCATAATCTGCTTTGAAATCCGGTAATAATGTGCATGTTGTGTTGTTGCTAATCTACCTAATTATTTTGGAGTGTCTAACAGTGTTGGTGTTTAGTAGGTTAAATATTTTCAGACATTTTGGTAAGCCTATGAATTTCATGTATGTTTATAATTTAGTCTTGCGCACCATTTACGTGACATTGATTTTGGGATTGTAATAAAGCTTTGAACTTTATTCAGTTTGGAGTTTTGATTTAGTATTCAAATTGTAATGGTGTTTAGTATTGTCATGGTATAATGTCACTGATTTGTGATTTAATTATTCTGACTACTACACTCTTCGGCAAGTCAAAGATCCAATCGACCTCCGGGGGTGAGATTGGTGTTGATTGTGTCTCACTACCCCTGAGCGCTAGTAGTAGTTAAGCCCGGAAGAGTCTGAATTTTCTGGGACCCCCAAGCGCTGCAGTACTCTTAATAGTGAGTAGTGCTCCAGAGTAGAGGTTGAAGATGATTGGGGACAGAATAGAACCCTGGGGGTCTCCACAGGTAATCGAGATATTCTAGTACGTGGAAGTTGTACATGTAAAAACACTAATGTTGGTAGGAAAGATAGGAGGCGAACCAGTGAAAGATATTGCCAGTGATTCCCATTTGAGACTCCAGAGAGTATATGTGAGTAGGAGGGTGATTGTGTCAAAGGCAGCTGAGAGACCCATGGATGTCAGGCCAGAAAGGTAATCTTCATCTATGATCCAGAGGGCATCATCTGCAATGTGTAAAGAAGTGGTCTCCATGCTGCAGCTTGATCTGAAGTCAGACTGGTAGCTGTACAGGTGATGATTAGTGTTAATGAGACCCTCACGGTTGAGTAGTTTCGCTTTACAAAAACTGATTGATTGATTGATTGGAGTTCATCATAGATTGTTTTTTTTTAGTGGTCTTATCAATGAATTGTAGGTCAGCGATGGGCAGGTATTTGGCAAGGCCATGAGGATCTACTGAAGTTTTTTTTGTTTTGTTTGTTTTTTAGCATTTGGAGGATGTGGCTTGACTTGAGAGCTCCTGAATGATGTCTTTATTGAGGGAAGCCTTGACAATGTGGATAGGTATGAGAAAGCTTCTCCAGAGATAACTTTGTTGGTGTGACACACACTGTGGTATTCAGCGATATGTTGAAAACAAAATATTTTCTTAGTGACAAAGGCCACCACAACACCAACATGTCTCTCTCAGCACCTCATATATAATACTACTATGATATATAATACTAGGGCTGCTAATAAATCTAGCCCCACAAACCTCCCTTCTCCTACACCAGCCCTACTCAGAAATCTTGCTTCCTCTTCCCCTGGCATATATACACTTCAGAACGAAGTCTGCAGTCAACACAGTCATGATGTAACACCAGTGGTGGCTTGTGGGAGGGAAAAGGGGTGGGGAGGCCTGGTACCAGAGGGGGGAATAAAATGAAATAATATAAAAAATGAAAACTTACCTTAATTCCGTGCGCACTGCTCTGCTCTTCCATTGTCGCTCCAGGCTGCAGGCACAGGCTCCCAGTCTGCCCTGCGGCCAATCCTGACACTACTCAGAGCAGCGTCAAGATTGGCTGTGAGTGCCCAGCCAGGACGCTCCCAGGCAGACTGGGGAGCCTGTGCAGGCTCTCTCCAGCCCAGCAACACAGTGCCGGGCTGGAGAGAGCCCTGTGCGCATGTGTATTTGGCCGGCCCGAGACGGCCGGCCAAACATACATGTGCACTGAGGGGAGTGCTCTGTGCACTCCCCTCAAGGCTCGTCACCCCCAATGCCCCGCTCCTTTTAATACAAAACGATAATAACAACAGTTTATTATCATTTTGTATTAAAAGGTTTGCAGCTGCTGCTTCTGGCGGGGGCAACGCTCCTCCGCTCTAGCAGAGGAGCTGTGCCTAGGTAACACTCTTCCATACAATCGACAGTACTAGGAGACCACACACGAATGACAAATGTCAGAGGTGCTCTGTACAAATGTAAATGAAGAAAATGAGAAGAGATGAAAAACGTTACAAAAAGTGAAAGCCTTTTGCCTGTATATTTTATCTGCTCAGGCGTGCCACTAAATGAAATTAAGGCGTTTGATATACTTAATGGATTTGGGCGACGTATGATCTACACTTCAGTAGATGGTTTTCGGGCAGGTCTTTGTGGTGGAATGTGCTTTAGTGTTAGTGGCTTTACACCACATTGCAGTGTTCAGCCTTCCAGCTTAACTGTTATTTTTTGC
The DNA here is from genome assembly GCF_031143425.1 of Pleurodeles waltl. Taxonomy (NCBI): domain Eukaryota; kingdom Metazoa; phylum Chordata; class Amphibia; order Caudata; family Salamandridae; genus Pleurodeles; species Pleurodeles waltl. The sequence goes on along the minus strand of NC_090451.1, from coordinate 303,307,591 downwards.
CCTGTTCCTCCCTAAACCTAGAGGGTTAGATTTCCTTTCTACATTTTATTTTTGCTTAAGACCATGATTTACTACTATTACTGGCTACAGTGGAATTTGTTTTTTTTCATGAAACATCTGGAACGGCAACAGTTTTAAACCACATGATAGCTCTTAGGATGTCAAGAAAAAGGTTTGCGTTTTTATTTTCTTAGTGTTGCCAGAAGTAAATGAAAGAGATCTAAATCTCACAATTCCTCATTTGTGGCAAGCTGAATGAAAGTGGTGACCTACAGATTCGCTAGAATCCTTGAATTCTGATGTTTATGAGAAATGGCATAAGATGTACGCAAGTGAAACTGGACCATTCGACTCTATTTGAAATAGAAATGATGCAATGTGACTTTTTCTGTATAGTATCTATTTTGGGCAATAAAACTAGTTTTCATAAATTCAACGAAGAGGAGTAATTTGAATAGTGAACAATTGTGAATTGAGCACACAGTGGAGTGCAGCTTATGGGTACATACATTGTCTCCTACTTGAGGCAACCTACCTCTGACAATTAAATTCAACAAGCAAGAAGTTGCAAATACCATTACCATTCAGTTAACCTCCCTACAACTGATGACAGCAATCCCAGCCCCTGTCATGTTTTATATCAGTCTCTAAATGTGTGGGAATTTGTGTAGGCTGTGCATACATCCTAGCTTCAGACAATAGTTATGCTTCCATCGAATACAAGAGGAGTCAATACTTGATCTAATGCACACATTTTTACAGGTAGCATGTGACAACACAGTATTCCAAAATATCTTTTTCTAAAATTACTTTTCAACAAACATTTTACAGTAACATTATTTTCTGGTAAGATCTTGGACCAAATTAATAGTTGTTATATGGCACAAACAACGCAAATTAGCCCACAAATATGTATTTGTAATTTGGAAACACAATTTCGTAAGTGAGATGAATTGACTTTCTCCGAAGAGCATTATGTAAATCATGTAAAACATGATGTAAATATCGAGAACTGATAAATGGGCATTTAAGAATCGAGATGAAAATAAAGGGGTAACAAAATATAAGTTCAGGGGACAATCACACATAAAACATATATAAAAATATTATATAGTTTGATAGTTTTTTGTGAGATGTGTGTGTGGATAGATATGTTCATAATAACATACATAAAACAAAACCAACAAAATGAAATAAAAATATGTTATGGAAAGGTCGGAATTTATGAAAGAATGTTTTGGGCAAACGATATACTACATAGAGAAACAAAGTTAGTGTAATAGATGTTTTGGAAAAAGTAATTTTTAGAAAATGTTTTAAAAAATGATGGTCTCACAGGAACCCCAGTTTCATTGGAAAAGCAGTTAAAGATATATATTTGTGGATACATGAACCTTTATCATAACATATTGATTGTTTTTATTGCAGTTCTCTTAGAGTAACAATAAAACAATAGAAAAAGTACAGCAGAAGTTCAGGCTACTTCATTCATTAGAGGCCAGTAAAAGGTTCAGTGTCAAATTAGGAGAGCAGTCCGGACATAGTAACGTCTGGAGTAAGAATGAAAAAGAGGAAAAAAAGAAAAGGTTGGAGAGTCAAAAAAAATACATTGTATCAATGTGCATTTGCATAATCCACAGTGACATCCATTATCCCATTAGTATAATACGTAAATCACGTAGTGTCACAGGAGATCGTAGTGATGGTCCTGTGCGCAAAGTAGATGGAACCGTAAGGGCAGGTGGCGAGTGCAGGCAGTGTCCACAAGGAGGTGCGGATCCTCTGCAGGGCTGTGATTCATAACAGAGTGAGCAGAGCCCTCAGGTTTGAAAAAGATTTAGTGATCTAGTCTGGGTGGGGCAGTAGAAAAGCGGGAGTCCGCTGGACCGGAAAGAGACCAGGGGTCCAAGAATAGTCAAAGCTTCTTCGGGTGTCTTAGAGAATGTCACGTGTTCCATAGTTAAGGCATTCCACAATTGAGCATGCCATTGTGAGACAGAGGGGACCTGAGGTTTTTTCAGCATGGAGACTAGAGTCATCTTAGCTGCCCCCCAAACAAAGCCACATGACAGATCTATCCCACAGAGTCTGGCATGCAAGGGAGAGGTGACGCAGACCCAAGAGTGCAAATTTCTAAATGGAGGGAATAGGGTATCCCAGCATGGATTTCATTTGAGCCAAGAACTCACTTAAATATGGCTGAATGATTGGGCAATCTCATTATATGTGTCGAAAGTCCCCTTGTAAGCCACACCCTCCAACATAACTCTGAGGTGTTAGGGGGTATTCTTCTTAATTTATCTGGGTAAAGGTACCAATCATAGAGGACTTCGTAGTGTGACTCGCACAGCCCCATTAAGCGATTGAATTTTATAATGTCCCCCATAGTGTCTTCCATTACTTGTCTGTGATCGGCACACCTATCCCGCTCCCAAAAAATGATATGGTTAGGGACTTGGTGTCATTGTGTGGACATCCACAGGGCATATAAAAAGGAGATAGTTCCCCCATTGGAGCCCGCCCTTTTCACAAATTGTTCTGTGGGTAGGCAGTCTCTAGTGGCAGCTAATCTCATGGAGAGCTGCGTGATCCAGTGTTTTAACTGGGTATATTGATAATATTCAGTGGGGGGTAGGTTGAAATCTCGACAACAGTTTTCAAAAGTTAAAATGTCATCCCTTTGGAAAAAGTACGAGATCATCAGACAGCCTTCCTGTCTCCACTGATCAAACGGAGTTGTGCTCGAGGCAAGTCCATGTTATAGTGAATGGGCATATATGGAGAAGGGAAGGTCGTAATAGCCTGTGTCTTCGTAATCTGGTCCCATGAGTTTAGTGTGGTCACGGTCGAGGTGCATAAGTAAGTGTTGGATAGTCGTGCATGTTTGGGCCTCCACAGGATATTCCAAAAGTCCTACTGACCACTGCCTTGTCCATATGAGCCAAAGTTCTTTAAGAGACCACTCTGATATTACCCGAAGTAGGGCATCTCTATAGTAGGAGAGCAAGTCTGGTAGCGCTTATCCACCGGACTCTTTGGGAAGCATCAGCAATTTATGGTAAAGGCAAGCTCTTCGATTTTGTCATATAAAGTTAGTTATCGTCTTACAGATTGTGGAGAAGAATTCTTTATCTAATTCGATGGGTAGGCCTTCAAAAAGATACAAAATCCTTGGCAAAACTATCATTGTAATGGATTGGATACATCCTACCCACGATATATATAGTGGGCCCATCGTTTAAAATCTTGACGTAGTTGTTTAAGTAATGGCGGGTAGTTTGCCTTGTATAGACCCACTGTATTAGGGGTGATTTTTATGCCCAGATATGTAATTTCTTTCTTGTCCACTGAAAGGGGAGGGAGTTTACTAGGTCTTCCGTTTGGTTTATGGGCATTGTGAGGTTTACCTTATAGGACTTATGGAGATTTAATCAGAAGCCTGCCACTAATTTAAATGACTGGGGTGACCTCTGTAAAGCCGGTAGAGTTGTCTGGGGGGGATAGGTGGAGTCATTGTCAGGAGGATGTCGTCGGCAAACAATTCGATTTTATGTTCAGTGGAGCCAAATGTAAGCCCCGAAATGAAGGGATCGTTCCACACCTTAGCCGCCAATGGCTCAATGTTAAGCGCAAAAAGCGATGGGGCAATCTAGCCAAGTGCCTCTGGTCAACTCAAAACTTTCAGAGATGGAGCCATTTATCAGCACTCGTTACCATGGGCCGGTATAGTTACCTTGGATCTTAGATATGAAACAATCTCCAAACCCATAGCTATGTAGTGTGTGAAAGTGGAAATTCCAGTCAACACAGTCAAAGGCCTTCTCAGCATCTAGCTTTAGCATTAAGGATGGAATTTTCTTTTTTGTGGCTTTTTCTATGAGGTGAATTATCCGGTGCAGGTTTTCATGTGTCTGTCTACCTTTAATAAAGCCTGATTGGTCCGGGTGAATTAGGTCTGGCATAATGTCTTCTAATCTATTTGCCAAACGTTTTGTGTTTAGTTTAGCATCGAGATTCAGTAAAGCAATGGGTCTGTAGGAGGCGCACACATGGGGGTCCTTCCCAGGCTTGGGGATTACAGATATAAGTGCCTCGCTGATTGTGGCAGTGATTGTGTGGTTGCTCGCTATATGATTAAATAAGGCTGTAAGGTGGTGGACCAGGTCTGAGCCAAAGGCTCTAAAGAAGTGGGTGCTTAGTTTGTCCGGGTCAGGATCCTTAAGAATCTTAAGTTAATTTATTGAGGTCTGGACTTCTTCTCGTGTGATAGGACAATCTAGTGCTTCCCGTATTGCTTGGGGGAGTTGTAGAAGGGCACTATCACTAAAATACCCTTGTTGGTCCACCTCTGAGGTATACAGTGTTTCATAATACTCTAGGAAGGCAGCAGGTTTCCCTTTTTCAGTTGTGTGCTATACTCCCGATGCATCACATATCAGGGGAATATATCCTCTTTCTTGTTTAATCCTTAATTGTCTTGCTAAGAGTGAGCTCCCTTATTACTGTGATCATAATATAACTTTTTAAGACGTAGGAGGGTTTTCAGCTCTGTTGGAATATATTGCTTTCAGTCTGCCTCTCAGCATCATGACTTTCCTCTGTAGGATAAGACAGTGAGTCACTTTGTGTGTTGCTTCAGTTTGGGCAAGCTCACTTTCCAATAGTTGACCTTCTTTAGTTTTGTGTTGCCTCAGGTTGGCCCCCAAGGAGATGTATTTCCCCGTAGGACTGCTTTGAATGCATCCCAGTTAGTTGAGTGGGACGTGTCTTGGGGTTTATTTATTGTAAAGTATTCCGTGATCGTCTTACAGAGCTTGGTCCTGGAGGTGGGGTCTCGAATAAGGACAGTGGGGAAAAACCAACAATGCGGGCCTGAGCTTGGGGGGTGCCATCGGAATACCACTTCTTGCGGCACATGATCTAATATGGCTATGGCATGGATAGTGGCAGTATGAATATCACGTTGCATTGTTTGGCTAGTAAATGTATAATCTATCCTAGAATATGTGTGGTGCACATGTGGGGAAAAATGTGTAATCTTGTATGGTAAGGTTAATGGTTCTCCAGGTGTCTATTAAACCTAGCTCTCAGAGTGTTGCCTTAGTGGTTTTAGAAAATTATCTTGTCTGGGCCTAGCCTGAGCTATCTTGGGTGGGGTCCACCCCTCGTTGAAACTGTCTGGAATGGAGAGAAAGGAATTGAGGAACTCAGCTTGTCCTGTATTGAGAGTGTAGAGGTTGGCAATGGTGCATATTTGACCTTGTATGAGACCTTTACCCGGCACCTAACATCCTTCTTTAGCTCTCCTGTATCCCATAGTTTGAAATTGCAGTGAGGCGTGAAATAGAAGGGCTACTCCATTGTGTTTTATGTTAGCTGATGATATATATCAGTGGGTAGGTTTTATGGTGAAGTCTGTGGTTCTCACTATGCTTCAGATGGGTTTCTTGGAGGGCTGTGACCACGAGGTGTTGATCGAAAATATATTTCCACACCTGTTGTCTGTTATTAGGGAATTAAGGTCTTTGACGTTCCAAGTTAAAATGTTAAGTACCATAGTGCAGTAATAATGTAAGCAATTCTGATTGACCCCCCTGTGCCATGTTAGGTAGAAAAACAGTCTTGTCTGTAAGTTTTGCGATAGTTCTGGAATCTCCCCCCCCCCCCCACTCAAGCCATCACATCCATCCACTATCACTCTCCTTCCAGGTAACAGTGAAACAGTTATTGAACAAGAACTGAGAATGGATTCTTGCGAATTTTATGTCCCGTTGTGAAGGTACAATGTTTGGGTACATGTGTCCGACAACCACTCATCAACCCCCACTTGCTTAAATGTTAAGTGTATTCACATTATCTGGTGTTCATGTATTGTTCCTTGCTCATCATTCCTCAAGAGAGAAGATAACATTAGAGACCCAAGAGAGGAGATAACCTTAGAGACCCAACGTCACCAATCCCCATGATCACCTCATCTTTGGATAGTATGAGCAAACCCACCGTCGCTGGGATCTCTCAAGATCCCAATAAGGATATAGTCCGAAATTTGATATAGCTCCCTGATTTTGAGAAATATTTGTCGATACTAGGTTGTAGGCAGAAACTGTTTATCTCTTGTTGTCATGTTGACCCCTTTTTCGAGAGGTCCAAGCGCCTGGGCCCACGACCACAGACATTTCACCAGGTCTGCCGTCAGAGCACAAAGTAGTTGGCAACGAGAGGACAAGTAAGGATGCGACATCATCTAGTGACATAAAGTGGTGAATTTTGTTGTACTATTCCAAGGTTATGCCAAAGGGGTGTGTCCACCTGTATTTTACTCAATTTTTGCATAGTACCTCTGTTATGGGATTGAATTTTAGGCACCTTTCCAGGCAATATCTTGGTAAAGGGCACAGATTGCTCCCTGGAAAGTGATTGAGTTGCTTTTTCACGCTACTTGAAGGATCAGTTCCTTCATTTTCACGGACTGCACTTTGGCTAGAATGCCTCTGGGTCGTTTGGTTTCTGCCAGTTGTGGTGGGCCTTCACTGTGTGCTCTCTCCAAACGTACCTCTGGGTGGTCTTCCCCCAGTAAATTAGAAAACCGACTTACTGTGAAGGCTTTAAAATCGGAGCCGTCCGTTTCTTCTGCTAAGCCTGTTACCCTGATATTGTCTTGTCAAGCCTGGTTTTCAAAATCCTTGTATTTGAGATCACCGTTTGTAATTGTGAATGAAGGTGGTCCGAGACTAGTTCCACAGGGCCCCAGCGCCTATCCAATTCCTGATGTCTCGTCTCCTGGAACATGGTGTTAGCACCCACCTAATCAACATCGGCCTGGAGGGAGTTTAAAGGGTAGGTGATTTCTGAATTGATGGATTCCAGAGAGGCCGCAATATCCGCTTTGAGTTCTTCTCTTTGTTCATTCTTGAAGTCTTGTAAGGAGGTCATCCTTGGTGAGTGCTATCGTCGTGTCTGTGACGGTAGTGTTTTCCAAGTTCTTTGCAGTCAATGGAGGAAAGTAACTTACTATACGATTGTTCTGTGGTTTCTTTGGAGGCACAAGGGTGACCAGGGGTTGTGTCGTTAGTATTAAAGGCTTGGGGTAATTCGGAAGTCTCTGTGAATGTTGTGATGCATCTCCAGTGTCTATCCTCAGTGTGGAGAATATTAGGGTTCTGTGGGAGCAGATGGGATTCGTGAGTACCTTTTCCACGCTAACAGATGAGATGCTGTTGTCGCCCTGTCCCCAAGGTTATCTAGTAGACTCCACCCCTTACGGTCATAGCTGTAAGTCCACCGGGCTACTCCTGGGGTGTAATTCTAGGGTCCCCCCCAATTGGATTTGCTACCCTGGCGTAAAGTGTCCCTTGAATTGCTTGTCTCCCATCGCTTAATATTCCCGGCTCCTCTCAGGAATGCCCCCAGATTGCATTTTTATGCAGTCCAAGATGTGGTGAGGGCCTTGTATGGTGCTGCTGCTTGGTCGGTCAGACTGCAAGGGTTAGTGTCTGTGTGATGCTCAGCATGGCCCTCCCCCCACCCTCCGCCGCTGGTGAAGGTCATTCCTTAATTTAATCATAATGCGGGGAGAGCAGCTGGTGACCGTTGATGGTTGTGAGGAGGTGCCAATCAACTTCACATTGCAGGCCCTGGCTGCTGCACGGGCTCCATGTTAGGGTCAGGAATCTGCTTTAGTTTGATCTCGCTAGGTCTCTGGCCATCAATGCAGCTTCCTGATCGTATGTCCCCTTGGTGTGGAGCTGTGCCGGTATGTTGTTTTGGTGTTTTGAGGGGGGAAGGAAAGGGAGCCCATGGGGTTGCTGGCCTGTTAGTCTGGGGGTAGCTCCCCACAGCTTACCGCTCTTCTCGTCCCAGTGGATTGCTCCGGCAGAGTTGTTGGTCTCTTGCAGAGTTTCCCCCATGTCTTCTGTGTCCTAGTAGGTCTCAGAGGTACGGACTGATGGTTAAGGGCTGTAGCATCACTCAGTCATAGCAAGGCCCTGAATTCCTGATCACCGGTTGATTTTGCCACAATGTTGCCAGATATTGTGGAGGCCAGACCTCATGGGCCTCAGTCTGGATCTCCTTCGCTACGACAGCAGCATGGTAATTCCCCGTCTCCCCCGGGGAGTCAGCACCTATGTCCTTCACTGAGATGCATAGGGGGTGCCTCAAAATGACACCACATAATGGCAGTTGGTGGGGCTGACAAGTGGAGCCATTACGGATCACCTCCCTTTAGCCATGATGGCTGGCCATGCCCCCCAACATATTGCTATTTTAAGCATCATGGGCAGCGCAGTTTTCCTCAGAGTCCTAAACATAGCTGTTATCTGGCTTGGAAGGTGAGAATTCTATCCAGCTCTATAGCCTACTTGGGTAATACGTTCCACAGTCCTATATGGACCTTTTGATGGTTAGTTATTGTATCTGTGATACTGGTTAACACATGGGTGGAATGTCTAGATGATGACACAGTCACAGCATATCTTACTACCATTCAATAGTTTTTCCCACGAGGGGTTTCATAGAGAGGCTCCTACTTCCTGTGCTGGCTATTTAGCCATAATGTGCTGACATTTTCTTCGACAAGCACATAAAGAAGGCAACCAAGGGAACATCATTGCTTGAGTCATTTACCCCTCCCTTCCTGTCTTGTATGGTGCTTTCAGAGGTGTTCTTCCTTCAGTTAGAGTCTTGAGACTTCCTCACTGTCAGTCTGTCAAACCACTCCTTCCCAGCAATATTGTTCCATGGGAGTTCCTCGTACTAAAGATGTTGCTAAATGTGGTGTTTCACTGGAATAAATAAGGAGGAAGGTATCCTCCATGGATATCTAACACAGTCCCTGACCAATGGAGCCCTTATTCATCAAAGGTGTGGGATATCCGTAAATCAGATTTGTGTATCCCATCAATACTAAGACTGACTGGTGAAGGCACAACAATGCATGACTCTCCTAGAGGATTACACAGGGTCAGTTAATGAATCCTATTTGAGTAATTGGATCATAGTGAAGCAAATGTGCCATCAAGCAGACAAATTAATTTCTAACATGTGAAGATGTTATAGAAATGCAATACATACAATTATAGGTGAGATACATTTTTGACAGATAATTATAATATAGACTGACTTATTTAAAGGCTACTTGAAAGCACATAAAGGCACTATGAGAAATAGGGCTGTTGGTTGACTGCCGTGTGAGCCCTGGTCAAGCAACAGCCACAAATCCTGGCAGGGTGAACCACAAAAAGTCACTAAATTAACCTGTACTTAACTCTGGCAGTTTTGCACAAAAATCAGTCAGGCTTAGAGACAATGTGTAAAGCATTTATGTACCACACAATTGTCACTAAAGTGAAAACACCACACAAGGATAATCCTACAATAATTAAGAAAAATAGAGTAAATTTTAATGCGTTATTTGACACCAGAATGAGAAAACTCCAATCAGTAGAACTGGAGTTACGTTTTTTTATTTTGATTTTTGTAAAAACTAGTGCCTAAAAGATCAAAGCACCAACCTCAGGTGTCTGCGCGAGACTGAGTCAAAATCGGAAAAAATGGCCGATCGCACAGGAGCACGGGTTAGGTACAAGAAGTGGACTGGGCCCAGTCAGGGCTTACCTTCAGACTTGGAGGAATTTTAAAGAAAAATGTTGTAAGAAGGTAAACGTTCAGCAGGGCAAGGCTGCAGGCACTGTCCAAGGAAGGAGTTTGTCATTAGAATGCTGCTGGATGAAGTTCCAGTGAAGATTTCTAAATTCGGACGTAGTCACTTTTTGGGGGTTGCAAATTTCCAGTGGGGCGAGGCAGGGAGCTGTAGCTGAAGACAGGTCCAGAAAGTCGAATACCTATTTGGTGAAGGTCTGCTGAACAGGATTTGCTGCCTCAGAGAAGAGTGTAGTGGGAGCAACCACGAAGTCAAGCTGACCAGCGATGCATCTTGTGTGGATCAAAGAGCAGGTTGCTTCTGGTCTTCCCTCAGTTCTCCCAGCAGTTTTTAGCCAAAGTTCCAAGTTTTGAATTGTGGCTATCTGGGCACCTTTAGGGGGTTCACGTCTCAATCAGGCTGGTTCCTTTTATAGATTCAAAATGGTGAGAGCGTGTTATGTCCCTGTTTTTCTGGACAGGAGGCCAGCAAACTAGCCATTGGAGTCACACTGTTAGTCCTGGGTTCAGGTGAAGAAGCAGGGCTCAGGTAGCAGGGCTGGCCTCTGAGGGTTCAAGGCAGGCTCCAGGCAACAAAGCAGTCCTTCCTGGTGCAGCAAAGCAGTCTTGTGTAGTACACAGCAGCAGACAATCCGCAGAATTCCTCTGCAGGTCCAGAAAGTGAACTGAAGAGTGGGTCTGAGGGTCCTATTTTTATACCTGGTGCCTTCTTTGAAGGTGGGAGACATTTGTAGAGGTTTCTAGTTGAAGTGAATGGAATTTCCTGACTCCCTTGCTCCAAGCTGGCTGCAGAGACAATATGGAGGTGACAACCACTTTGTGTGAAGGCAGATCACAGCCTGTTCAGTTGCTAGTGGGTCTGTGCCCGGCTGTGCCCCCCATCTTGCCAGCAGATAACCCATCCAGGCACACCTAATCAATCTATTATGTGACTGACTTGGAAGAATTCACAAAGTATAGCTGTCTAATACACCCAGTCATTTAACCCAGGGGAGGCTGCAGTTAACGTAGGGGTGACGTATATGCAATAAAGCAGGAATTTAAGGCTTGGTAAGGGTGTTATATTTCCAAGTCTAATAGGCAGCTCAGAACAGCATTCAGACTGCAATGGGAGTCCTGGGACATGTTTAAGGGGCTACTTAAGTGGGTGGCACAATCCGTGCTGCAGGTCCCCTAGTGGCAGTTAATTTACAGGCCCTGGGTATATGGTATACCACTCTACAAGGGGTTTATATGTAATTTAAATATGCCAATTGGGTGTAAACCAATTTAACCATGTTTAAGGGAGTGAGCACAGGCACTTTAGCACACGTCAGCAGTGGTAAAATGCACAGATTCCTAAGGCCAACAAAAAAATGGTGGTAAGTAGGCAAAATGTTTGGGGGAAGAGCACCCTAAGGCCAACAAGTCTAACAGGTATGGTTTTCTTTAGTGTGTGATTACCTTTTTATATTATACTAGTGGATATTTTTTCCATTTCTTTTGTCAGTTACACACTATGGTAAAGGACAAAGGGATACTACTGTGTTGATCAGGTACAAATCTAATTACTTTTCCTTACATAAAGTAGTAATGGTACCTTTATTGTAGGGAGAGTCTAAGGAAGGTTGGTTTATTGAAGTACTGTGGATTTTGTATGTTTTTGCAAAATGTATTCCCTATACAAGTTGCTGAAGATCATGCCTACCAATACACATATTTTGCAGAGCTATTTTATTTTTCCTCTTCTAGAGTAGTATGTAGTGCACCGGTTAGCAGTGGTAATGTGCACAGAGTCCTAAGGCCAACAAAAACGAATTTCAGCAAAACAAAATGGTGGGGGGGGGAGCAAACAGGAACAAAGTTTGAGAGAAGACCACTTTAAGCTTATCAGGTCTAACGGACACCTCTATAAAAATGCTTAAATATCAAAAGTGATGGAGATCACAAGTCATCTGGTGTCCAGTAAGCTGCACTTTTTACCAAGTGCAATGTTGTAATAGTGGAAAGTGCAAAAGTAGAGAAAAGATTGAAAAGGTGCACTGGGAAAAGATGAAAGATGACATGACACTTGTGAAGGGTTTGCTGACATTGTGCTTGTGGGAACCTTAGGGATGAAGATATAATCAGACATAGACTGTTTCCATATAATCAGGTATAACCAGACATAGACCGTATTCCAAAACATAATTTCCTTAATTCTAACACTCACTCCCATGGTGACTCATATTGAGTTGAATATTTTGATGATTTTTTCCTCAAGCTTGTTGGTGATAAGTTGTCATTTAAAAATGCATATGTCAATGTGCCATTTAAAAGGCATACAATAGATTCAGTATTTTACTTAATCAATCACCACCATATTAATTCTGAGATGGCAGTCTTTGCGTGTGCTGGAGATAAAGTGATTTACACCAATTTATGTTAAATTGCTGTTAAACGCAGCATTTGTTTTGTGGCTCTTTGTAGTTATCACTCATAGGCCTGTTGCATTCACTTATTAGTAAACACACTTCTAGTATAATAGCTCCTTTCCTCCAAGAACCTATGATATTATCTTTGCAGAAATGTAATACCTTAAAGATAAACTATAGTGCAGTAGAAATTCTGCCTCATACTGTGGTCTCTATCTCAATTAATTTAAAAACGACATGTTTAACAGTATATTTTTGTGATTACTTTTAAAACATTTCTTTGTAATTAATAGATAAGCTTAATGCATATTTTCAGGTGTATGAATGATGCAGTGTAACATAAATATTATTGAATGAGGCATGTTTTCTGCGCTTGATGTTCTTAATTGTTTTGCCTAGGAAATATTCCAAATCTACCCTTATAAGAAAGTGTCATGTTCACATCCCCGTATATTGAGTGGTGGACCTAAGAGATGAATAAAGTCAGACACTATGACTTCAAATTTTTAACTGATCAATCAATATATTTTGTAACCGAATATTTTTGGTAATTTAAAGATATGTTTCAGATGCCCACGTCAAATGTTTTTTCAAGTCTTGTGATTTTTGAGGTGGCTTCACAGATAAGTATGGGTGGAAAGCATTCAATTCCCATGTGTATTCCCCTGTTCAAAGGTGATGTAAAACAGCACAATCCAGACATCCACAAGTCCCATGAGAGTTTACAATCACCATTCCACCCTTTCAAAGGCCATCTTGGTGTCTACTTCAGTTGCAGCCCATGGAGTTCTAGCTGTTTATGGCAGTCCAGATGTTACTGAATAGTCTTACATAAGACACTGAGAAGCAGACTTTCATTAATCTGTTATGACACAATATAGTACATGTATCTTGGACCACATTAGTAGGATCTTGGCATTTATTCATCCTGCTGACCTTCATCAGCCACTGCACTGCATTCAGCCTGGGCACAAACTGGTGATCTGTTTTTAAATTCATTTTGAGCTGTTTCTTCTGATTAGCAGTGGACTTATTTGGGCTTAATTCTACATTGTGAAAACTGGTTATTAGCTGGAGGTCTACAGTGGTCTTATGATCCCCATTGTCTAATATATTCTAAAAGAGGTTTGTGGAGAGTGAGTTGCTGTAATGTTTTTTTTTTTTTTTTTTAACATTTAGCAGTACCTGTGTTCAGCCAACACAGAATATGAAATAATATTCCTGATTTACAGACCTGTCGCTTTAGTTCAGCTCAATATGATGTAATATGAATGTGATGTTATTTTGTTTAAATTACAACTGGGTCTTGGGAGCAGTTGGAACATGGGTTGGTCTGAGGTGAAAGAGGGTAGCTGTGGGATATGCCAAGAAAACAACTTGTGTATCCTTTGTAGATGCATGTCGAGTTCACTGGTAGACTTATTTTGCTGAGATTATCTCTTGTTATTTAATTTTGAGTTTGAACGTGCCAATAGATAATTTAATGATCCCAACCAATATGGGAATATGTATAGAGGTAAATCAATTAAAAGATATTTTTTAGAATCAAATGTATAATTGTATCTTTGAGAACCGTTTTTGCAAGATTGTATGACCTTTTGAACTATAAATATGATATACTTGATATTGAGTGATGTAAGTCAAACATTTGGAGGGAAAAAAACTTGGAGAACAAATGCCATATGTAGTTACAGTGAAAGCACTGAGGTAACGAGTAACAGTACTAGATGTATAGGCAAACTTCCTAGTGTAGTTGGTGAGCAATCTGAGATGCATCCCAAGATATATATGACAAACTGATGGATATCATCTGTAATCCCTAAAGAACTGAAGACTATTAAGACAGGAACCCCATACTTTCCACAGAAAACATACAGGTTGACATTTTTGTGTACTTTCACCTTTGGAAATTCATATGGACCAAACAGAGATACCAATGTTACTATGAACACCTCGACAAAGGAGTCTAAAAATTTAATACAAATAACACTCCATTATGTAATTCATTTATGTGCCTAGCAGAAGAATATTTGAAGCCAACATTGTTCTAGCCCATACCCCATCTTGCAGCTTTAACTGGCAAAGCCAAAATGCTTGACAAATCCATAGTCTTTGGTTGATTTTGAATAGCTATCCCTAGAAGCCCCTTCTGAACTTTATTCCCCCTTATTTCTTCATAGGGACCTCTGGGGCTGAGACCATAGCAGTCAGATGCATGGATCTTCAACATGTATCCCAAACAACTATCAACCTACCTATAAACAAACACCTAGAGCAATTTTAACTCAGTCATCTCATTTCAAAGAGAAAATAAATCTACTCAAACACTACTCATGAGCATTTAACCTAAGTAACTGCTTCCATCTGAGCTCCCACATATTCTCACTAACGTCCTCATCCACAGTAACTTTAATGGGGTATGGTGGGTTAGGTTTGCCACACTGTTACAAGTCCCTTTTACCCACCTTCCTAATAGCAACTCCTCCTCCACCCGATCCTTTTGGACAATGGTGGGCTCTAATTCAGGCATTTCTCAAACCTCCTTTCTAGTGAGGTGTATTTTACTGGTACCATCTCTGTCCATGATTCATAGGTTGAAGTAAAGGAATACAAATCCCATGCCCATTGGGCCCTACAGTTTAGTTGACAGAACATTCATGGTGACAAACGTTATGCTATGATTGTTAAGATTGTGGTGATGCCAATGTGTGTCTCATTACCTGTGTATGTCAAACAAATGTGAAAGTTTGGAATGACCTCTGCCGAATACTCAACATTTATAGTTAGGCTGTTGCAAGGCAAATGTTATCAGTTGGATCAGATGGTTATTGTCACGTAATCTTTGAAACCTGTGGCATGTTTCCAACTTTGTCACAGACAGACAGAAACTACACCATATATGATAAGGTATTATTGACAATTAAGATGTTTTCACCCAGTGGCATCATTACCTTGAAGGTGCAGTGTCTTCAGTAACAATTTGGACTGATCATGGGTTGTAATTTTCTTCCCAGTTTCAGTATGTCATCACTTGTAGATCATATTAAGCCAGGTGTATTATCCAGGTAAGATGGCAGCAGGAGTCCTAATACCGTAGGCATTGATTTGATTGTTGTTTCACGGGACTGATATATCTATACTTCCAGGCCTGTTTAAAGAGAACTTTAACTGATATAGGGGTACAAGAATGAATTCAGGAAGATTCCCAACAATTAACTGAAGCAGAATGATTACTGTATCATCAGTAGAAAGTTTGTATACCTAATAGCCATTTATAAAATATGTAATTTTTCTGGTGCCATGATGCTCACTGTACATGACACTTCGATTAAAAAGAAAATGTATGCACTGGTCTCCATGATACTTGTAGCTACTGTTAAAGAATATGTCCCATACTGTACCATATTCGGCCAGTTGAAAGTATCTAATCAGAAATCACAAGGGTTAATGATTCCCATGCCAACACCTGATAGATTTTTTTTAAAGGATTCAGTGGATTTCATCACCGCTTTTCCTTCTTCACAGAAAAAATACTACCACATTGTACCTTTTTTCCAAACTACCCTCAGCTCATCAGTTAGATTTGTTGTTTGTGCAAATACTGTACAAATGCATGTGTTGCCTACCCTCATCATAACTTGTAGACACTCAACTTGTTTACAAATTCTGGGTTATGTTGCTACGTGGATTAGGCACTATTGATTTCAGATCCTCCAATCATCACCCATCAACTGATAATTAAACAAAATGATTAAATCATCTTTGGAACAGTATCTTGAACAGTGGGCAATTTGGTTACAGCTTGCTGAGTTTACATATATTAACTCTTTACACAGTTCATTGGGTTACTTACATTTTTTCTGTTCTAATGGGGTTCATCCACAGCTGTTCACATGATTCTATACATCTGAACAGTTAGCCACTGCCCTTCTATCTTCGATCGCCTCAGTTCAGGCTAATCTACTTCTTTACTTGTGTTAGGCCTAAGCTGACTGTAAACATTTTGCAGACAGTAGAAGTTCAGTTTCATCTTAGAAGAAGAGGCTTTGGGTTTGGTTATCTACCGTCTTTTTTGTTGTTTTCTGCATTCCATATCAAATTTGCACATCGATTTATGAACCCTTTCTGGATTTCAAGGTTGGTTCGGGATGAGGCTGCCTCCTTCCTTCTTTTCTGTCATTGGCAAGTTCATCCTGTTTGTCACTTCTCAACTAAAGCCTGCCAGGTCACCACCATCACCTCCACCTCCTTCAGTGTTGTTTGATGAATCCCTTGAATTTGAATTAGAGAGAATTCTGGACTCTTGGCGGGTAAAGGGCCATTCACAGTATTTAGTGGTTTGGAAGGGTTTCTTGTCAGCTGAAAGGCCTTCAGAGGCTCCCACCTTTGTTAATGCCTCTTGCTTGCTGATGTTTTTCCCTCGTGAGTTTCCCTTTAAATCAGGTCCTCGTGGGGCAGGGGAAATTTCAGGGAGGACACTGTCAGAAAAATGTCACAGTAACCATGCAGCTGAGGAACCTTGATAAGGAAGATTGTCACACAGTGTAATCTTGCAGAACTTCTCTGACTTTGGATGACCAAATCATAGTGGCAGAGACATTAGTTTAAGGTCTCAAGTGCAAATCCTGGTCAAGATCTTGGGGTGGGACATCCGAGCATTGCAGGGAGACTCAGATTTAGGACACCAATACATTAGTAATTGTGTTGATCAAATTTTTATGTTGTTGGAATTTATTTCATTCATGTTGGCTCACTCACCTACACATTGCTCCCTCACCAACTTTTGGATGACCAAATCATAGTGGCAGAGACATTAGTTTAAGGTCTCAAGTGCAAATCCTGGTCAAGATCTTGGGGTGGGACATCCGAGCATTGCAGGGAGACTCAGATTTAGGACACCAATACATTAGTAATTGTGTTGATCAAATTTTTATGTTGTTGGAATTTATTTCATTCATGTTGGCTCACTCACCTACACATTGCTCCCTCACCAACTTTGTTTTTGCCTATCCGTTTCTTGAGGGCTCCGTGTAAGCTGTTTGTTTTCCTGGTCTTTCTCCATTGCTCTTTATCCTCCCAAACCTGGACCTCTAGGTTGTTCTGCTTGCTCTTGGCTACATTGGGCCCAGTTCCCCTTCTCCACCTTGCCTCACTCCTTCCCCACCTTCATTTTGGAATTTCCATTTGAAGATTCTCAGGTCTCCTGCAAGCTGCAGCAAGAAGCTGGTAACAACTATCGGTGTAGTATGTTTTCTCATGTTCTAGTCCTGTGTCTTTAAATGTAATTAATTCCCAAACAATCAATCCAGTATACTGAATAATCATGTGAATGGTGATTTTTGTGAAGGACTGTTATGAAGCAATTTTGGATAACTCTGAAAGGACATTCAAAGGAGACAGTTTTATTTTATTTTATTTCTGTCTCTTATCCTTTTTCTCTTCTCCATCGGGAATTACCATCTTGGTTTTGCCTTAAATGTTCAGACAGTAGAGTAAATATACAAGGAGCAGGATTGATTGCTGGCAGATTCTGCCAGAAATCTGATGGACTAAAAGTTGGTGGCAGCCTGTAGAAGGACCTTTGAAGCTGTTTATTCTGGGCCACAAAAGCACTTGTGTGTGATGTTTAGTTGTGAATAATAAAAATTCTTGATAATGCTGCTGCCTTTCTTAAAACGTTTCTAAATGTGAAATGCAAGAGTTACTATTTCTCTCCACCTTGTTTGCTTGACTCATAATCGAAAGTAGGAAAGCATATTACGTGCGCAGAAACTGTTTGTACATCAGTTATTTATTGAAACTAGCAAACTGTATGGCATGCTTATGTTGAATCCTCAAATTCCAATGCTTGGGAAGTGGACATTAGCCTCTGTTTTATTGTCTGCATTATTTGCCTGTGTTCTAGATTCAGGGAGAATGTGAAGCAGATCGGGTCAGTGGTTGTCTACATGCGCTGGGTTAGAGTAGTGATATGGAAGAAATAGCCTTTCATGCTTTTTGTGTTTTAGCTTGGACCCTTTATTGTATAGTGGGTAGAGCAGATGATGTTAAACAGTGTAGCTCATTTCCAGGGCTATAATGTTGTTAAAGGCCCCAAACCCCAGATAATAGCTAAAGCTGCAGGTGAGGGCCCACGACCAGAGCTGGGGTCTTTTTACAACTGGTATAGACTGAGGCAAATGGGCTGTAATGCTATATTGCTATTAGAATATTTCACCAACAAAAAGACAACTGAAACATTGGAGAAAATGGTCTGCACCAGCCCTTACTGGCCCTGCCTGAGCCACTTAATCGCCTTGAGTGCAGCTCTTAACCTTCCAATGTTCTAATTTTCATTAACGCCTTGAGCTGACAAAAGTAATGCTTTGCTAGTACTGGAGGGTAGGCCCAATACTCAATTGGTGTAGACAGACAGAAACAGATATTTTGGTTTGCCATGTCACATGATATTTTAAACTTGCCTGGGAAATGCATGTTTAGTTGAAAGTTCAGTTGTGATTATGTGCTGCTTCATGCATGCCTATGATGTTTCTGTGCTAAGCTATCCTTTGCTAACCTGTATATAATATGCTGCTCATAAGGATATGCTATTGACTCACACGCCTGCACATTTATTACCGAGTCTCTTTTAGATGAACCTCGTGGACCACCGGCCAGGGAGGGATGCTTTCGTATATTAGCCACTATCACACATCTTGTTCGAAAATCTTTAAAACAATATCAGCAAAGAACTTGTAAAAAGTTAAATTTTACCAGATGAACAACTGATTGAGACTGTATGCTTTTTGCTTGGTGAAAAAAATGAAATGTGATGAAATACAGTTCAGCTGGAGAGCTTGTTTTGGCCTACATGCCTCTTTTCAGGTTGCTGTACCCACTCAAAGGAAGTCGCTGTCTCAGCATTCCGATTTCTGTGGTGCGTTGCTTGTGGAAAACACAGACCTGGCAGGGTTTTTTCAGGTCACAGGTCTGTTACAGCCGCATCATCCTTCCTCACCACCGAGATTTTTTTCTCTCTACTTTGTATGATTTTTATACGTTCCCATCTCACTTTGGGTCCAGGACTGTGGTCTTGCACGCCAGATCAGTCGCCTGTTGCACTAAACCGCTCCTACACTCTTGATCAGAGGGCAGACTTCGATGTACCCTGTTGTTTTCTGTTTTTCACTTTAAAGTGCATTGGATTGCAGAATAATACTTCACTCCAACAAAATAGTTGAAAGTGTTATTGTGTTGCCTGGGGGAAGTTCTAAATTTAAAGAAGACCGTCACCCACTATGTTACAGCATGGTAAACATAGGTTCTCAACCTGACATATCCATGTGTTGGAGTGGATTTTACGACACAAAGGAGAATTCTTATGATAGAGTGGCAAGCTTGAGGAAATGAAAATATCTGAATTGCCTCTAGGTCAGACTTCTCCAACCAGCAGGCACAGCTCCTCTGTTTGAGCGGAGGAGCCAGCAGCAACCACTGCAAACCCTTTTACAAGGAAAGTATAATAAACCCTTTTTATTATCCTTTACGTATAAAAGGGGCAGGCATTAGGGTAGACAAGCAGAGGGGAGTTCACTGTGCACTCCCCTCAGAGCGCAGCAAACACACATGTGCACAAAGCTCTCTCCAGCCCAGCAACATAGTCTGCCTGGTAAGCAATTTTTTATATTTTAATAATGTTCTTCCGTGCCCCTCCGACCCACCCCGACAAAGCCCCGCAAGCTGCTCCTGCCAACCAGTAGCTTGTGAACTACTGGTAGCACTCCAGCTACCTGTAAGTAGCTCTTCTGTGTGTATCCCAGCCTATTATACTGGAACCTTTTGCTTGGTTCAATTAATATGTGTATGTCAAAAGTGTGTATTCAAGACAAAAAAGTGTGTTTTCAGAACTCAGGCTGATTTTTGAGTTATAAATCAGGTGGGGAGATTTATTACCAATAATATTACTGTTGTGCCAGGTGCTGTGAACAGCTATGTCTGACATGTTTTACCTACCCAAAGGCATTCCAAATCTATACATTACACCTGGTAACCCTGCCTGATGCACTGAGATGATCACTGCTTGTAACCCTGCATTGTGACCACTAATGTAATCTTGTCTGACATGGTCACTATTATAAGACTAATTCTTTTAGTAGCTTGCAATGCTTTTCATTTAACATAAGTAACTATTACTATTCTAAAGGTTGGAGATCCCTCCTCTAGGTATCCCTTTAATGTGAGATTCTCTGACACAATTAAAAGTAAAGACGATGCTCTCTGGAATTTAATCATCCCAGTATCTCAATATGGTTAGCGTGTTTTGGCCTAAAATAACACCATAACGGGTCAGTGGGCCTTTGTCAGGGCTACATAAATCTGTTTGCTACTGGGGATTGAGCAGTAAAGCTGAGCGCTCAAATAGTGGAGTGAAAAGATATACAAACAAGCATTGGAAAAGCCATTATGTCTCACCTATACAAGAGCTATTGGCTTTGGCAATGTGTTTTGCCAGGTTGTACACCAGTGTGGCTGCTGTTAGTGGTGTGGAACATCAGAGTGGAGTGGGGGAGTAGAGTGTGATAGTGTGGATTTGTTGGAATGTCGTAAAGAGGAGTAGAGTGTCATAGAGTTCAGTAGAAGGGAGTAGAGTTCAGTAGTTCAGTGGCAGAGAGTGGCAGAGTGGGGTGAAATAGGGTGGAGTGGGTTGGAGTGGTGAGGTAGTGTGCTGGATTGGCGTACATGGTGATGGATTGGAGTGAGTTGTGGTATAGATTGATGTGGGGTGGATTGGATTGGAGTGTAATGGATTGAAATGGGATTGGGGTGGATTTGAGTGGGGTAGATTAGAATGGATTAGGGTGGGTGGTTTGGATTGAAGTGATATAGCTTGGTTGGGGTGGATTGGATTCAAATGTAGTGGGGTGGATTGGATTCACTGGATTGGAGTGGGGTGGATTGGCCTGGAGTGGGTTGGATTGGCCTGGAGTTGGGTGGATAGGATTGGAGTGGGGTGGGATGGATGGAGTGGATTGGGGTGCGGTAGAGTGGGGTGGGCTGGATGAAATGGAATGAGGTGGTCTGGATGGGATTCAAATGAATCGGACTGGATGGATTGGAGTGGGGCAAGCTGGATGGATTGGAGTGGAGGAGGATTGATTTGGGATAGAGTGGGTGTATCTGAGTAGTGTGTGGTGGATTGGTGTGAGTGGGGTAGATTGGAATGGGGTGGATGGATCAGCTTGGTGTGTGGTGGATTGGATTAGATTGGAGTAGGGTGGATTGAAATGGGGCGGGGTAGATTGATTGAAGTGGGATGTTTTGGATTGGGGTGGATTGCATTGAGGTGGGGTGGATTGCATTGAGGTGGGGTGGATTGCATTGAGATGAGGTGGACTGGAGTGGGGGTGATTGGATTGCAGTGGGGTGGACTGAACTGGGGTGGGGTGGATTCGATTGGGGTGGAGTGCAGTGGGGTGGAAGTGAGTGGGGTTGGCTAGCTGGATTGGATTGGAGTGCGAAGGTCTGAACTGGGTTGGAGTGGTGTAGATTAGAGTGGGGAGGATTGGAGTAGAATGGATTGGATTGGGGTGGACTGGATTGGGGTGTTACCGATTGGGGTAGTGTGGCTTGGTTTGGGTGAGGTGGATTGGTTTGAGTGAGGTGGACTGGATTGAGTGGGGTGGATTGAATTGAGTAGGGTGGATTGGATTGAGTAGGGTGGATTGGAATGAGTGAGGTGGATTGGATAGGGTGGATTGGAGTGGCTTGTGGTGCATTGGATTGGAGTAGGGTAGATTGGATTTGATTGGGTTGGATTTGAGTTGTATGGATTGGATTGGTGTGGGTGGATTGGATTGGTGTAGGGTGCATTGATTGGAGAAAGGTGGTTTGTAGTGGGGTGGATTGGACTGGAGCAAGGTGGATTATTGTGGAGTGTATTGGCGTAGGATGGACGGGGTGGTGTGGGTGGATTGGATGGCAGTAGGGTGGGTTTGACTGGAGTCTGTGGATGGGCTGCAGTAGGGTGGGTTGGGCTGAACTGAAGTGGGTTGGATTGGAGTAGGGTGGGTTGGATTGGAGTGGGGTGGATCAGATTGGAGTAGGGTGGATCAGATTAGAGTGGGGTGAATTGTAATGAGTGGTGTGAATTATAATGGACTGGGGTGGATTGGACTGGAGTGGGTTAGGGTGGATTGTAGTGGGGTGGATTGGATAGGGGTGAGGTGTATTGGACTGGAGTGGGGTACTGGGCTGGATTGGTGTGGGGGACTGGATTGGAGTGGGGTGGATTGGAGTGGGGTGCATTGGGATTCAGTGGGGTGGATTGGGGTGAGGTGAGGTGGAATGCAGTGGGGCAGATTGTTTTGGATTGGATTGGGGCAGGGTGGAGTGGTGCATGTTGGAGTGGGGCGGGTTGTTTTGAGGTAATGGGGGGAAGATTGAAATGGATTGGAGTGGGGCAGATTGTTTTGGTTTGGAGTGGGCAGACTGGAGAGGGGCAGATTGTATTAGGGTGGATTGGAGTGGGGTGGATTGGATTGGAGTGGGGTGGATTTGAGTGGGGTGAATTGGGATGGAGAGGGGTGAATTGGGATGGAGTGGGGTGGATTGGATTGGGGTGAGGTGGATTGGATTGGAGTGGGGCATATTGGATTGGGACAGATTGTATTGGATTGGAGTGGGGCGGATTGAATTGGGGCTTATAGTTTTGGATTGGGGCAGATTGCTTTGGATAAAAGGGGGGCAGATTTGAGTGAGGTGGACTGGAGTGGGGCAGATTGTTTTGGATTGGAGTGGGGCAGACTGGAGTGAGGTGGATTGGAATGGGTCATATTTTTTTGATTGGAGTGGGGCAGGCTGGAGTGGGGTGGTTTTGAATGGGGCAGATATTTGTGGATTGGGGCATATGGGAGTGGGAGGATTGAAGTGGGGCAGATTGGATTGAGGTGGAGTGAAGTGGGGCAGATTGTTTTTGATTGGAGTGGAGCATATGGTTTTGGATTGCAGTGGGGGCAGATTGTTTTGGATTGCAGTGGGACATATTTTGAATTGGAGTGGGGCAGACTGGAGTGGGGTAGACTGTAGTGGGTCACATTGTTTTGCATTGGATTGGGGCAGATTGCTTTGAATTGCAGTGGGGCAGATTGCTTTGAATTGCAGTGGGGCAGATTGCTTTGGATTGCAGTGGGGCAGATTGCTTTGGAGTGCAGATGATTGCAGTGGGGCAGTCTGTTTTGGATTGGAGTGCAAATGATTGCAGTGGGGCAGACTGTTTTGGACTAGGGCAGACTGTTTTGAATTGGAGTGGGGTAGATGGGAGTGAGGCACATTGTTTTGGATTGTAGTGGGGCAGATTGCTTTGGATTGGAGTTGGGCAGATTTTTTTGGATTGGAGTGGGGCAGACTGTTTCGGATTGGAGCAGACTGTTTTGAATTGGAGGGGGGCAGATTGGAGTAGGGTAGACAGGAGTGGGGCATATTGTTTTGGATCTGGAGTGGGGCATATTGTTTTGGATCTGGAGTGGGGCATATTGTTTTGGATCTGGAGTGGGGCATATTGTTTTGGATCTGGAGTGGGGCATATTGTTTTGGATCTGGAGTGGGGCATATTGTTTTGGATCTGGAGTGGGACATATTGTTTTGGATCTGGAGTGGGGCATATTGTTTTGGATCTGGAGTGGGGCATATTGTTTTGGATCTGGAGTGGGGCATATTGTTTTGGATCTGGAGTGGGGCATATTGTTTTGGATCTGGAGTGGGGCATATTGTTTTGGATCTGGAGTGGGGCAGATTGTTTTGGATCTGGAATGGGGCAGATTGTTTTGGACTGGAATGGGGCAGATTGTTTTGTATTAGAGTGGGGCGAATTGGAGTGGTGCAGATTGTTTTGGATTGGAGTGGGGCAGATTGGAGTGGGGTATATGGGAATGGGGTGTATTGTTTTGGATTGGAGTCGGGCAGATTGTTTTGGATTGGAGTCGGGCAGATTGTTTTGGATTGGAGTCGGGCAGATTGTTTTGGATTGGAGTCGGGCAGATTGTTTTAGATTGGAGTCGGGCAGATTGTTTTGGATTGGAGTCGGGCAGATTGTTTTGGATTGGAGTCGGGCAGATTGTTTTGGATTGGAGTCGGGCAGATTGTTTTGGATTGGAGTCGGGCAGATTGTTTTGGATTGGAGTCGGGCAGATTGTTTTGGATTGGAGTGGGGCAGATTGTTTTGGATTGGAGTGGGGCAGATTGTTTTGGATTGGAGTGGGGCAGATTGTTTTGGATTGGAGTGGGGCAGATTGTTTTGGATTGGAGTGGGGCAGATTGTTTTGGATTGGAGTGGGGCAGATTGTTTTGGATTGGAGTGGGGCAGATTGTTTTGGATTGGAGTGGGGCAGATTGTTTTGGATTGGAGTGGGGCAGATTGTTTTGGATTGGAGTGGGGCAGATTGTTTTGGATTGGAGTGGGGCAGATTGTTTTGGATTGGAGTGGGGCAGATTGTTTTGGATTGGAGTGGGGCAGATTGTTTTGGATTGGAGTGGGGCAGATTGGAATGGAGTTGGTTGAGAGGATTGGAGTGGATTGGACTGGATTGAGGTGAGTGGATTGGAGTGGGGTGGATTGTAGAGGGGAGGATTGGCGTGCACCACATGATTGTGTTAAAGCATAATTTCATAAATTACACATAATAAAGGAACAATGTTGCATTGTGATATTTCAATCGAGATAATCGTCATCTTTTGAGAAGAGTGCCCAGGAGCAAAAGCAAAATAAAACAGGAGTGGAAAGTGAGAAAAAACTACTTGGCAAAATAAAAGAAAGTTCGCTATAAAAAAGAAAACATTGCTATTTTGTTTGTCCCGCTGGGCACGTTTTCGCCAGTCACACACCTTCTTTTTGCAGGGCACAAGAAATTAAAGAGAACAAAATAGTACCTCAATCATTCGGGAGAAGCGGACAGCACTGATTAAGTAGAATCAATCAGTGCTTTGTCCCTGCGCCACAAGGAGGAACAGAACTGATGCCAGGCCTGAAGTGGACAAATTATGAGGCTGTAAAGAAGAGTGCCAGGCAAGCCAACAAATGGTGAGTGACAGGCAGGCTTCAAGCCCTTTACTGTACACAACAGAGTCTTGCAAGTGAGACGCATGTGATAAGGCATGCACTCGCAGGCTCAACCCTAAAAAGGTTATCATACAAGCTTATTTAAGTCTTGGGAAGTACATATGCAAATGAGTAGAAAAGTGATGTAAAAACATAGTTATGGAATTGCTTGTAGTAGTGTAACACACAAGCAAACTAATCAAACCTCAGATGGTTCTGATAAGTGATAGTAAAACACACATGCATTCATGCATAGATAAACATAATGGCCCTGAATATGTAAAACACTCGCTAGTGTGCGTGCAAGTCAAAACTCACCATAGATTTGGGTAAATAATATTCACAAGGGTGTTGTGGTGGGCGCAGACCTGTAGGCGAACACTGTAAAATGTGCTAAATAACATATAGTTTGTTAATATTGTGTATAGTGCACCTGCATTCCATGGAGTTTAGCTTACAAAGTCAGTGTATTAAAGAAGAAAATAAATTTACTTTGTCAAGGGTGCTGCTCCATGGATCTACCTACCAATGCACTGCATGACCGTCACACGAGTAGATGCAGGTGGTTGAGTGCAGTTTTTATCAGCTGTCTGCCACATTCAGACTTCTGTCCACTGTGAGTGTGTGTACTTTGTAATCGTATCAGCGCACACTGCATGTGCAGCATTGTGACTTGGTCACTTCTAATTCTACATTGAGTCCATTCACAATAAAAAAGCTGAATAATAAAGGCTCTCGTAACTGTCATTGGTTATTTACGGATTGTCAGCATGTGTTATAAATATTTTTCTGATTCCATATTACATTGTTCTTAAGCCAAACGATATGGGTTTTGAGGTGATATATCCAACGTTTCTCTCTGCACAGTAGCATGTGAATACTGTTTTGTGTGTTGGTTTTGACCTTGTCAATTACCACTCCTGAAAACAATCTTCAGAGTGATTCAGTTGTAAGAAGTGACAGTGACTAACCAGTCTTCTGGTGTTCTTGTTACAGCTGATGTTACTAGGGTACTCACATATTCTTCGGCGTAGTTTGCGAGTAGTCATGCCTATATTTCTTAATCTTCAGAGCCATGTTATGATGTAAATGACCTCTTGTTATTTACAATTGGTGTGTTTGTTTAATATACTTGGGGTGCATGAACTCAAGTCAGTATACTTAGTTGCTTTTGTGAGGCCAGAGACACAGCGCCCCCTGCCGAGGTAATGGCCCAGAACCAGCCGTAAACCACTCAATCTGTCACCAGTGGACCTGTTTTTGCCAAGGGAACTTATGTGTACCAAAATGGCTCGCAATTTGAAACATCTCTTAAATGAAAACAGAGTTTTTTCTTATTCTAAAGTGTTTGAATTGAGAATGTTGCAGGGTCTGTTGATTATTTTCTGCACTGCACTGGACATTTTGCTATACGTTGTTGTACATATTAATCTGTCTGGTTGTGGCCTTTCAAAATGGCCTCCTGGTTACTATTTTTAGCCCCTTTTCTCTTGTTAATATATTCTGGGTAACGGTGTGCCCCCAATTTTACCAGGAGGTGGTCCGCCTGCAATCTCACAATCTTGAATAAAGGTATAGTTCTAGTGGAGTCAAAGGAACTGGCTGCATGGGAGATTTGTCTGAGAGTTTCTTGGATAGAAACTGTCAATTCAAAATAGTTTGTTGGGATCTGTTGATGTACAATAAACATCAGTAGTATGTTTGCCATCCCTTGCCAGAATCAACAGATCCAGGAAAGATAACACATTTGTTGTACTTGTGCGGGTGAACAAAAGGTTGGCTTCTTCTCGAGCTAATTTAAAAAACAATAGAACATTGTTGATATGCCTGCTCCAGGTTCTTATCTAGGATCTGAAGGGGTTAGTATCAGCTATGATTGTGTTAGTTTCAAACTGGCACATATACAAACATGCCAGATTTTGGGATGAAAGTACTGCCCAAGGATTTACAGTGAATCTGTCAGAATATGTCGCCCTCAAATTCCAAAAATGCCAAGCTAGAGCCTAGTGAGCCAGATCTATGAGAAACTGTACGGCGTTGCATGTAATAAGGTTTCAGTTGTTTTCAAAATCTCTGAAGGGCCAGGGAGGATTTCAAACTATTACAATGCAGTATTTGTAACTGGATTTGTTTTAGAATTAGTTTCCGCTTTTTTACTGTAAATCTTTTATGTCGATCTATGCATTTTTAATATCCTCAGTACTCTGGCACTAACAGGTGTTGTTGACGTTACTGAGACTATCAAACTCAATCAATCTACTGTCTTGGAAAACTCGTACTGGGCCCTGGTTGATTCCAAGGCTGAATTCAAGATAATGTGCCTGACCCAGATTGGAAAGCTGAGGAATTAGTTTTTTCCCCAACTATCCATCAACTAGGAAACTAACATATTGTTGCTAATGGCCCCAGGGAGTCTTAAGACTAAGGGTATGGACATAACTTCTTAAGTAAGCTGGATCCGGACCTGGGGAACCTATGTAGAGAAATGAGACTGGCTGACGGTCACCTACCAACATGGTAGAAACTGCAGATCTCATTTTAGAGAATGGCCATGCACTTTACAAAAAAACCAGTTCCCTTTGCACCGTACTGCATATATAACAAGCATCAAGAATAGGCATTCCAGAATGTATTTTTTTTCTTTTGGATGACGGCTGCTGGGGTTTTGAGCTCTATTTTCAAATGATTCACTGGATGTCCTCTTTCAAGAGAAAGCAGCATAGACTGATGTGTTAGAAGCACAGAATTCGCTTCTGCTTTTAATCTCACTTTTATGTGAAGTGCCATGCACCGCCCTGTGGCATCCTTTTGAATTTCCACATCACAAAGATTTACAAAAATCACTCATAACTGTTAATTCAATTGATGACACAAATCACATGCACTGGGGTAATTCATTCTGGTGTTTGAGTAAAGGTCATCACAGAGGAGGTCAACTCCAATGACGCCCCACTGCTGCCAACCACTTACTCCATCATGCCTGCTCTCCTCACAAACCTGCCGCTCCCTGCAGAGTAAAACCTGGACCTGTGTTATGCACATCTACAAAAAGGGGGCATGGCCAACTGCCAAGATGGCGGCAGCATAGTCTTGAACGCTCAGGACCCGGGCCCAGCAATCTGCATTACAACACCCATATTAGTGGAATCCTGCTCGAACGGTGGTGTTACAGCTCCGCTGTACCCTGATGTCCAGTGCTGCCCTCGAGATCCGTCGTTGGGTGTGGTCCAGGCCTAACATGGCCTAGTGAAGGCATAAGGACTGGCGGATGCATGGCAGTGCAGGGAGTGTGACCAAAGCCAGGACCTGCCTTGGAGGAACACCAGAGCCGGGGAATTAGATGTTTCTCCCTCGGGCATCCAGTGCTGACCCCGGGAGAGGCGTGGTGACGGCGGAAGGCCTTGGTGGTGCCCGGCACCCTGGATAGAGAGAGCTGTGGCCCAGCGAGGTGACATCTTGGTGGATACTAGGGTGCACCCCCCCCAACACCCCATGAGTACTGGAGGCAAACTGCAGTGGCCTGCGTGGTGGGCCTGTGCGGGGGCCCCCGAAGGTCCACTGGCTGCTCTGGGGACTTTGAGCTGCGGGAAGCCGAGATCCGGACAGTGGCCCAAGCAGCCGTGAGCCACCCCTGGGACCCGACACGACACAGGTGTGGCCTGCATCTGCCTGGAACTCAACAACTCCAGTGGTTTATAATCGGTCCCGGGGTGAGTACTGTTGAAAGTTCCGGGACTTCCTGTGCCCTTGAGAGCCCCTTTTTTCCTCCTCGCCGGGACCTTGGGGGCAGTTGGTGGCCTCCGCCCTATCCCCCAACCTCCTTTTCTTCCCTCCTCCATCTTCGCAGCCCAAGGGGAACTGGGTGCATACCTTGTGGCCCTTACTGCCTTGCTGGGCACAGAGAGGACTAGGTGATCCCATCTATTCAACCCCCACAGGAATATCCACTCGTATGTGGGCATAGACTGGTTGAGGACTTGCTGAGACTCCCAGGAATTCCCAGTGGATTGCTTTGTGGATATTGCCCAGCTGGGCCGTGGTTGACTGGTGGTGCCACTCCCGGCCTTGGTGGGGTGACCACCAGGGGTGACCTTTGAGGTACTGCCTGTACCAATAAACGCGGAGGGGGCATCCTAGCAGCATCTCGGGTCTGGTGCCTGGGGTTTTCCCCGTTTGATTCCCAGGCCCCTATGTCAGGAACCTGAGGACGTGCTACAATGCCACTACACTCTGCAGTATACCTGCACCTTGGTGGTGTCTGCCCTTTATTGGGGGAGATCGGAGCCACTTCAT
Organism: Pleurodeles waltl; assembly: GCF_031143425.1. Taxonomy (NCBI): domain Eukaryota; kingdom Metazoa; phylum Chordata; class Amphibia; order Caudata; family Salamandridae; genus Pleurodeles; species Pleurodeles waltl. The sequence goes on along the minus strand of NC_090451.1, from coordinate 303,278,173 downwards.
GATGGCTCGTAGTAAGTCCTCCTCCAGCGGCCCGGATGCTTAATCCTGTTCCCAACTCACTCCCTCAGAGGGCTTGTTAACCCCCACCCAGGAGAATTGTATGCCCCCCCACAGACTTAAACCTCCCAATGGATAAGATGGACCTCATACTTCAGGAAATTCAGGACTCTCAAGTCTCACTTGAGCAATGTCTGAGGGCCTTTACGACAGACATCACTCTTCTAAAGGATGACCAGTGAAGGTCAAATCGAAAGAACAACAGTTGTCCACTATCTCTCCCACTCAGGCTGAACATTCTACATAGCTTCCTTACTTGAGTAAACAGGTGGAATGCCTGCAGGTTCGTATAGAAAATGCAGACGGGCAGTCACATAGGAATAATATATGTATAATTAGAGTTCCAGAGGGAGTGGAGGCCCCCTGCAAGACTGGCTGAAATCATTGTTGGCCCTGCCGGAAATTTCACAGTTGTTTGTGATGGAAAGAGCTCACAGAGTGCCCACGAGGAAACCAATACCCGGAGCACCCCCCCCCCACACTTCCACCCCTCCCCTACCTTGGTGGCAAAAATCCTGAACTATAGGCATCTTGACACACTGCTTCGGATGGGCAAGGAGAAGGCACTACTCTACTTAGCGGATTCAAACGTTTTACTGTTCTCAGATTATACTCTTGTTGTACTGAGCAAGCATTCCACCTTTCAGGAGATTAAGATAGTTTGTGCATGCTTGGCCTTAAGTATGCCCTGTTGGTCCCGTCCAGGCTTAAAATAATTCATGAACAGCAATCCTTCTTGTTTGATCAACCAGCAGAGGCCAGTGACTGGTTGGCGAGGCGGTTCCCTGACTCAGCGAGATCTAAAACTTTGCGGACCACCTTGCTGAAACCACAGAAGGTTCCTAAGAAGCACAAGACGGTGGGCATTTGGGGGATCCAGCACCGGGACGGCGCCCACTCCGCAGCAGGCCCTGGAGGGCTGACGAGAAGCGATTCACTTAGCGCATTCTCTGAGACTTTCCACGAAATCTAGCTCCTTGAGCGCTTCATATGGCAGAGAATCGAACTCCGACTCAGTCGTAGTATGGCTTTATTCTCCCTGATCACTCCACAGATGTCACAAGACCAACTGTCCGAAGGGGACTGAGTGTAGCATTTCTCACATGCTCGCTGCATGCCATATGTGTGGGTGGGGAATGTGCCAGGAGGGAAGTATGGCTGGGGTTTGAGTCATAATTGCTTATGGTACACCAGCACGATGACCCCCTATTCCCCCCAGGGACTTGGAGGGCCCTGACACACATTGTATATGTTTGGGGGTTTGTTGATCCTAATTACCCACTTCTCATGGCGGTGCACTGGGTCTGATTACCTGGAGACAAAGCTAAAGAGACTTTCTTTATACGCTTTGACAACACGGTTTTAAACGGTCTTAGCCCTCACTGGCAGAGGCACTTGTTTTCTCACTAGTTGTCAAAATTTGCTGTTGCGTTTTTTCACAGTTTGGTCCACCACATGTTCCTAATGGACCGAGTATTTGCTCTGTTTTGTGATTTAAATGCTCTAGGGGAGGATTTCCCTCAGTTCATCATTGTCCCCAAATATCATGACTGGCAGCGTGTTGTTGGAGACCGAGGGACAATGGACAGGTGTGGGGTCGACTAGTTATTTTGTTAGACTAAGTGGCTCGCTCACTGAATGACTATACAGTAACCACATGGAATGTGTGGGTACTGCGTTCGATATATAAAAAGCACAGAGTACTTTCCCAGTTGCATAGACGTAAGGCAGATATAGTATTCCTCTAAAAAACACACCTCACCACACTCAAAGCACAAAAGATGTGCAGGAAATGGTGGGGACAATTGTTCCATACATCCGACTGCTTTTGCGGGGGGCGGCAGTATAGTTCCAAGCCAGTGTCCCATTTGAGGTATTGGAGGCCAGGATAGACACAGAGGGTCGCTATGTACTGTTGCGGGGTAACCTTGATGGGGAGCCTACTGTGCTGGGCTGCGTATACACACCCAATATAGAACAGGAGGCATATTGGTCTCAACTCTCTTTGATCCTGGCGGACTGGTCGATTTACCCTTGGGTGCTTGGAGGTAATTTCAACACTAACATTGATACTTTCCTAGATCGCTCCCATCCACGCTTACCGGGTGTGGTGTCGGTGCACCAGGCGCAGGCACTGAGGAACTGGATGGGGCTTGTTGGATGTTTGGCGTGAGAGTCATGTAGGTTGCAGGGAATACTCCTTTTACTCACCCCTTCATGTACTACATTCCCGACTGGATAGGTTCCTGTTCCCTGCCCACTTTCACTTTTCCATAAAGGGGACCACATGCCTGGGGAAGACACTATCCAATCATAACCCTCTGGAAATGACGCTTTCCTGGGGACTTGTGCTGACCCCAATCCCAACTTGGCATTTACAGCCAACCCAGCTGGAGGACGCAGTATTTAGGGAGACGCTTGCGACCAAGATCAATGCATATTCCCGCAGCAATGAGGGTACTGCCTCCTCCCCTTTGACGGCATGAGAGGTGTTCAAGGTTGTGATACGGGGTACCTCTATTGCCTTGGTGGTGGGTGCCCAGTGGGAAGTTGAACGGGAACTTAAAAATCTGGAAGGCAAACTAGGTACGCTGGATGCAGCGGCGGCAAAGTCTGCTGAAGCCGTGCATTCATTTCAAGAAGCCCGTATCACATGCTGAGCTCCTTGAATGTCTCCGTGTTATAGATTATTGCACCTACATCCAGAATACGCACTGAGAGGCGGACAAATCGGGGATTCTCTTAGCACGCCTTATACAACCACTCCCCACCCTGATACTGTCCATAAATAGCCTGTCCGATGTGGTGATCACTATGCAGATTGGGATCAACTGAGCTTTTAAAGATAATTATGCTAATCTATGCAATGCCCCTGACTCTCCAGACCCCAGGGACATCCTTACATTCCTAGATAAGATCACACTGCCGAGAATATCTGCTGCAGACACAGAGACCTCGGGGGCTCTGATCTCAGTTAATGACATTCAGAGGGGGCTATAAAGGACTTGAATAAAACACTTGGATCAGATAGGCTTCCAGTCCAGTTTTACGCTGCCTATTTGGCATGATTAGTGCCCAAGTTGGAAAAGCTCTACAACACCTCCTTGACCACTGGTATACTCCTTCCCTCCAATAGGGAAGCACTGGTCACTTCTTTATTGAAGCCCAGCAAATCCCCCTCAGAGCTTTCTTCAAATAGACCACTCTCTATCCTTAATACGTAATATAAAATCTTAGCAAGATTCTTGCCTGTTGGCTGCTCTCCCTACTCCTACATCTTTTACATATCGACCAATGCGTAGTCGTCCTGCGACTCAGTACCTCTTTAAATATACATTGGCTTTTTAGTGTAATGAACACAGCACAGGGAATTACCCATTTGCGGACTGCATTTCTCTGGATGTACATCAAGCTTTTGACACTCTGAGATGGGATTTTATGTTGCCAGCCCTAGCTAGATATGGTATACCCCAAGCTTATATTCGGTGGGTATGTCTCCTGTATACGCAACCCACGGTGAGATCCTGAACAGGCGGCATGATTTCACAAGCATACAAAGTAAATTGAGGGACAAGACAGGGCTGCCCCCTTGTTGTTTGTGATGGCCATCGAGCCTCTGGCGCACCGGCTTCGACAAAACTCCTCTGAATGGGGTATACCTATAGGGTGCATAACACATGCTATATCTCTGTAGGCAAATGATATGATACTGTACATCAGGGACCTTTGAATGGGGCTGGATGAAATCTTCCAGAAATTGGGTATACCTGGAAGGTTGTCACACCTCCACAGCAATATAGAGAAATGCTGCGCGTTCTTTTTCTCCCACACACTGACGCACTCTGCATTATGATTGGGCCAAGCTGATGGCACCCCACACGTTCTGATACTTGGGCATACAAATATATCAGGAACCCACAGATTCTTTGGAGGGGGGACCTCATGCGAGCGATCAATTCCCTAAAAACACAAATTGCTTTCTGGGTTAACTTGCCACTTTCGGTTGCAGACCGGATGTCTGTTGCCAAAATGGTTATGCTTCCTAGATTATTGTATTTCTTCACAAATCTTCCAGTGATAGTGCCGGCCCGAGTTTTCAGATTGTTGAATAGTGTGTTGGTGGGGCTTGCCTGGGTATCGGGACGTTGTAGAATTAACCTCCCCCGATTGCAGTTGCCATTGGATAGCTGTGGAATTGAAGCGTCAGACGTTAAGGCCTATTGTCTAGGGGGACAATTGCAATGACTGTCTTACTTGCTTGCTGGGCACAATTTATCGGAGATAGGCTACATGCGGGAGCAATTGGCCAAGGGTCAATTACATAATCTGTTATGCCCGGGCAGTGGATGGCCCCGGAATATACCTATGCTACTGAGAGTGGACCTCTCATCCTGGAAGATGGCTTAGAAATACACTGTTCCCATACTCCCCTATGCGCCAAATGTCCCTCTGAGAAGGAGGGGGTGAATTAACACTGGGCTCTCTGTTTCATGATTGTACTATAATGTTGCATAGAGACTTTGTGCATTTGCATGGCCTCCCTCCTCTTTTTTTAATGCACACGAGCATTGTCCGCTACGAGCGAAAACACTTTGCCCTGGATGGGCACAAACCGCTCACCCACTAACTACTTCAGGCCTTTCATGGCATGGGTGATGGTAGGCATCTGGGACATCTCTTTATGCATTAAAACATAGGTGGGAGGAAGATCTTGATCTTAACTTCTCTGACCGTGACTTGGCTCGGATTATGGAATATCCCAAGATCATATCACATAACACTAGATTCAAACTCATACAGCTTTATATAGTCCACAGAGCATACCTAACACCACACAGGATTAATACTACATTCGCCCTTGGCACAACGGTGTGCCCCCGATGTCGATTTATTACATATGTTATGGGTATGTTCACGTCTTAACCCCTACTGGTTGAGTATAGCTACAATATTGTCTGATGTAACAGAGTTTACTCAGTGAACCACCCCTGAACAGTGCTACTTGGGCCTGCACCACAGACCCCGGGGTTCTAAGGTGGTGCTTTTTATTTGCTAATCTGGCCCTACTACTAGCGAGGCAGTTAATAACCAGAAATTGGAAATCCCCGAGAGCTCCCCAGGTATCCCGTTGGTGGGAGGAGGTTGAGCGCAGGGGACTGGCCCAGAGTGCAGCATTGCGTAGGGAGGAATATAGGGGCCTCTGTAGACGACCTATCTCAATGGCATGGGATGCATTGCTGGAGGCCATTAAAGCTCAGGCTACAGACCACAATATAAGAAGTTGGAAGCCGCCCCATCTACGGACCTAATACAAGTTTACGCCTCCTTCCAAGAATATTACATATGACTAGTCTCTTCTAGGTGATAGTTTTGATATGGTTGAGAGGGGGCTAGGGAGAATGGGTATGTTTAGAATGTTGATTTCCATATAAGACTATAATAATGTCTGTCCTTCATGTATGACTCTGATGAGATTCTGACCATGATATATTGTATGTAGCATTGGTTAAAATATGTGAGCTGTTATTGTATGCACTAATATGGAACTCTAATGGAATTTGTGTTAAAATATGCACCTCTGCAAACATCGCAACCTACATTGTGCAAAACTTGCTGGAATGAAATCCTTACCCCTGCTTACGAACTGCACAGATATCCTAGTAACTCCTTTGGAAAATACTATGAGCAATTCACTCAAACTGCACTAATGAACCATTTCAAGGAGTAGATACTTGCACTAAATCTCAATGTGAAAATAATTGTCTGGACTCTCAGAGACTAAGCATTTAAAATACCTTTTTCTGTCCTCTAACCAAGCCAAAGCAGTGCATGCAAGCTTGTTGCATCCTTGGCATCTACTAATGAAATCTTAATCCTAATCGGGACACCAAAGTCAACTTCTTTGGAAATGTGGTAAAATAATTTGAGCAAGCATTTAAAACTGCCTTCACTGTGCTCATCCTACTGGAACTTGTATTTCCTTTTGAATTGATAATTCACATGCCACTTCTTGAACCATGGTGAGTTGCCATGAGAGCATCGGACGCCACTCTAGATGTGAGCAACATGTTTTCTAAAGAACAGAGAAAAATGGGTCAAGCAAGTGTTTTTTTTTTTTTTTTTGCTCAGCACATTTGGCTGTTTTCTGTTTTTATCTTCTATTAGTAGCCCTTCTACATTATGTAAACATTTAACTATTTTCGCTTCTGTACCACCTTAGAAGGTGTGGCCAATCCTTTCCCGAATACAGTACCCAGGTGCACATTAAAGCTTTGGCACTTAAAGCATTACTTCTTGGTTTGATGTGTTTTGACTCCCTAGAGGAATAAATTGGAAGGAACAGCCTAAACTGTGTCAAAAAACAGGGAGGCTCTTACACCATGGCTAAATTCTCCTCAACCCTCACATGGCCTTCAGCATTTGTACCCTATAAAATTTGCCAAATGAGTAAACATTTTGTCAATTTCAATGGTGGTGTCAGCATGTCCTCAGAGTGACCAATCAAATAAGTCTTCTTGTAACTTAAATATTCATTAATTCTATCACAGTATGGTGGATCTGTGGAGCACCATCTCAGTCCAGACATGCTCGGCTTCATCACTTCTCCACTTGTAACTTAGATATCTCCCAACAGTGCCTGTGGTTGAGATCAGTACCACTTCTAGCCTTAACTACAACCACATCTCCTGGAACTTCAAATAAACCCCCTACTGACTGGTGTTATGTTATGTGTATTTGTATAGTTCACAACTCACCCGGAGGGTATTTTGGTGCTGAAGCATGAGCTGTATGGGTCAAGCCAGGGTTGGGGCTAGATGAACAAACAGGTCCACAAACTTCTTATACCTTACACATTGCTTAAAGATAAACTGCCTTTGACAGAATGCATGAATAGAGCATTGTCATAATCATGAACTTTTCATGTTCTACCTTTCTAAAAGTTTTGAAAATCCTATGGTAGAATTCTAACCCACTCCAATCCCAAACAATCTGCCCCACTCCACTCCAAGTGGCTCCACTCCAAAACCATATACCCCACTCCAATCTACAACAATCTGCCCCACTCCAGTCTACCCCATTTCAAACCAAAACAATCTTCTTCAGTCCAATGTGCCCCGCTCCAGTCCCAAACAATCTGCCGCACGCCAATCCAAAACAGTCTGCCCCACTCAAATCTAAAGCACTCTGCACCACTCCAACAATCTGCCCCCCTCCAATGTAAAATAATCTGCCCCACTCCAATGTAAAATCGTCTGCCCCACTCCAAACCAAAGCAGTCTGCCCCATTCCAATCTGCCCCAGTCCAATCCAAAACAATCTGCTGCAGATTCAATGTGCCACCCTCTAATCCAAAACAGGCTACCCCACACCAATCCAAAACAATCTACCCACTTCAGTGTGCCCCACTCCAATCCAAAATAATCTCCCCCACTCCAGTCCCAAACAATCTACCCCTCTCTAATCCCAAACAGTCTGACCCTTGCCAATCCAAAGAATTCTGCCCCACTCCAATGTAAGGCAATCTTCCCCATTCCAATCCAAAACAATCTGCCACTGCTTCAATCTTCCACACTCCAATCCAAGGCAGGTATCCCACACCTACTCAAAACAATCTACCCCACTCCAGTCCAAAACAATCTGCTCCACTCCAATCCCAAACAATCTGTCCCACTCCAATCCAAAACAATCTGCTCTACTCCATTCTGCCCACTCCAATCTAAAAACAATCTGCTCCACTCAATCTAAAACAATCTGCCTCACTCTAGTCTGCCACACTCCAATCCAAAATGATCTGCCCCACTCCAGTCCGCCTCAGTGCTATCCAATCCACCTCACCCCAATCCACCCTCTCCATCCCATTTTACCCTCCACAATTCACCCACACCAATCCAGTACAGCCCAATTCAATATACCCAACTTCAATTTAATCCACCTCAAACCAATACAGTCCAAGGCACCCCACCCCACTCCAACCAGTCTGCCATAATCTACCCCATTCCAATCCAATCCACCCCACTCCAGTCCAGTCCACCCACACCATCCCACTCCACTCCAAAAGTCCACCCATTCTAAAAAGTTTACCCCACTGCAATCCTCCCTACTCCAATCCACTCCATCCACCCACCCCACACTAATCCAATTCACCCCACTCCAATCCACCCCACTTCACTCCAATCCACCACAGTTCACCCCACCCAAACCCAGTCCACTCAATTCTAGTCTGTTATACTCCACCCCAGTGCAACCCTCTCCACTCCACCCTAACAATTAATCCCACTCCAATCTACCCTACTGTAAAAATCCATCCCACTCCAATCCACACCACTCCAATACACCCAACCTCACCCCATCCCAATCCACTCCATCCCAATCCACTCCGCTCCAATCCACTCGGTCCAGTCCATTCAATCCAATCTGTCCTGATTCACCCCACCCTGATTCACCCCAATCCAATCTACCCAACCCAATGCACCCCAACCCAATACACCCCAATCCAATCCACCCAATAGAATCCACCTCATGCAATTAAATCTACCCCACTGCAATCCAATCTACTCAACCCCAATCCACTCCACCCCACTCCAATCTAATGTACTTCATTGAATCCCACTCAAGTCCACCCCACTCCAGCCCACCCCATCCCATCTAATCTATCCCACTCAGTCCAATTTACACCACTCAATCCAATCCACCCAACTGTAGTCCACCCCACTTCTATCCACCCCACTCCAATCCACCCCACCCAACCAAGGCCACCTCAGTTCAATTCACCTCACCCTACTCCGATCCACCCCACTCCTGTCCACCTCACCCCAACCCAATGTGCTCCACACAATTTCAATCCACCATATACCATTTCAATCCACCCTACCCCTTTTCAATCCAGTCCACTCAACTCCAATCCAGTCCACCCCACTGCAATCCCATCCACCCTTCCAGCCTACTCCAATTTACCCCTCCCCACTCCACTCCACCTCATTTCACTTCAGTCTACCCTCTACCCCACTCCACTCCAATTTACTGCAATCCACCCCACTGGACCCCAATCCAACCCACCACTGTTCAGTCCACTCCACTCCAATCCTCCCCACTCCAATCCAGTTCACCCTACTCCAGTCCATCCAGACCATTCCAATGTACCTCACTCGAATCCACCCACTCTAGTCCACCCACTCTAGTCCAATTGACCCCACTCCAAGCCGCCCTACCCCACCTCAATCCAATTAATCCAATCCAGTCCACACACACACTCCAGTCCAATCCCCCCACTCCAGTTCAATCTAATCCACCCCACTCCAATCCACTCCAACCTACCTCACCCTATTTCAAACCACTCCACTCCAATCTACCCCACTCTATCCTAATCCAGTCCACCTCACTCTACTCCAGTCCACTCCAACCCACTCCACCCTATTCCACCCCACTCCGCACCATTCAGTTCTACGACTCTGAACTCTATGACACTGCCACTGAACTCTACAACACTCTGCTTCCCGTACTGCACGACAGTCTACTCCAACAAATCCACTCTACAATACTATTCCCCCACTCCACGCCACTAACTTTTAGCCATGCTGAACAGCAGCCACATTGGTGTACAACGTAGTATAAACACATTGCCAAGCCAATAGCTCTTAGAGAGGCGAGACTTATTGGCTGTGCCAATGCTTGTTTCAACTGAATCCACGTTTCCCCACCAAACACGGATTACTATCAAGCATCAGTCTCTCCAACCAGTTTCACGGCTCAGTATGTCCATTTCTACCCTTTTGCTCAGGGATTCTTTTCAGCTCTGTGAGCAAAAACCTCAGGTGCAAGAACAAGTTATGCCAAATTCACAAACTCATGATCTCAAATCAGGAGCTAATACTGTATCAGTATTGTAGCAGCGATGCTTGTCATTGTGGACCTCTTATACAGACATGTTTTTTTAATTCTGGGATTTAGCAAAGAAGCTGGTGGTTGGGTGTGATTGTCGCTTCTTTACGGACTGTATTGTTCACTAACTCTTTTCAACTGCCTAATGCATGAAAAACACATTTGAACGACGTGGGTGGCAGATAGAATCTTCCCCAGAGTTGTAAACTATGGGTGGGTTAGCAGTCCAGAAAAAAGTCTGCGTTCATTAATAAAGGCATCTCTCAGATAGAGCGCCGTCTCGTTATGTCATGGGCCTGTATTACAATTGCTGCCTCGTGAGTTTACGTGTCAGGATCCGCGCTCCGTTTTGGTGTTTGCTTGGGTCTGAGCTCTGCAATTATTTGCATCTGTAATGGGCGGCTGTGTCCTGTCAGGGGGCAACACTTGTTTTCCAATGCCTAGATATATATACACGTTCATAAATATGTTTGACTTGAGGTACGTGTTCTGTTTCCAAGTCACTATATTTGCTTTCAGTACTTGCTGTGCATTTGTTATTTGTTGTAAACATACTTTTACAGCTGGACGCCTTGTCGAGAAGCTGTCAGTCTTTAGTTGGTTGCTCGAATATATTATTTTAGAAACCAAACACGATCTCTCTGCTTAGAATAAAATATGTCAATTTAGTGTGTACTTTATGCAGGCTGTCTAAATAATGTGTACCTTGGTGTTTTACACATTCTGTCCCTTAAAAATTATTTTTGCCTTCGCACCTCTTCCTCCCACCCTCACCAACCTTTCTCTTCCTGGTCTTTTCTCCTTCTTCATGCACCATACCGCTGTTTTTTTTTCCATGAACACTTTTTCTGCAGTTTAGTTATTTGTTGTAATTATCAAGTTCATTTTTCTCTAATAGATGTGATTAAGTATATTTAGCAGTGTGTAATGAGTTTTCTGCCTGGTTGCATCCAGGCTAATAAGTAATTCCTCCGAGTCTCCTCTGACAGCTGCTGTGAATCCCAAGTCTGAGATACCACCGGAGACCGTTGCCATTGATTTCCAACATTAGAGAGATTGACGCTCTTAGACTAACCATAACATTTGTGCTGAAATGTGATTACCAACACAACCAGTAGAAACTTCTGAGATCTCTCAGAAATGTATTTTTGCTATGTGTATTAAGATCTATCTGCCTGAATCTACCACTGAAAAACGAAAGGTAAAACGTTGTACATGTTGAAGAGATGAAAACTGTTTATAAATAAAAAGAAACTTAAATTCAACTAAGGCATTGCAGATTGATGAACATGTAGAATGTAGGGGTCCCACCTAGAGCTGGGTTATCTCCCTCTGGTGTTGTAAGCATTGTTCTAAGGTGGTATGCAATTGTGCCCATCTCAGGTATGTGTACAGTGTATTTTACTAAACTACAGGAGGTTGTAAATAGGGCTTGATGTGGCAAATGTGTACCTGTCAAACTCTTGGCTTAAAAATCTGGTTCATATGACTTCTTTAAGAGGGTAATTCCATTAAAGTAAATGGGAAATTGGCCAGATGTGTAGCGTGCTGAATTACTTTAAGTCCACAAATCCCTTACAATGATGCCACAGTGTTGATATCATCAGTGATGTTATCAATTGTCATTTGAGATGTCATCAATGATGTCATTTAACATATCATGCGCAATGTAATACGCAGGCCATAAGCAGTGCATGGCGGAGGTGCAAGTTATAGTTAGCTCAGTAAGCCATAAGGTGTGAATTTTGTTTTTGTTTTTATATGCTAGTTTTTATCTGATTTCAGCAATTAACTATAACGTCACTTCAACCTGTGAGTATTTTCTGTGATTTTATAGGGTGTTTTTTAAACAAAAGGCAAGATCTTATTACCATATTTAACTATAAAGTCACTTTAACCTTTGTTTTTTTTGTGAATTTCTGGGAGATTTCATCACATTGGGCCAAGACCACTGCTGCACACTGCCAAAGGCCAGGCCAACCCTCCCATCCCTGCCCCTCAACTCAAATGCATGGCCAAAGGGGATGTGCAGTAGGGGGTTGATGTGCAGTAGGGGGTTGAACCCACTTTTTTTTGTTGTTGTAATATTTGGGAGCAACACTGTACTGCTGTGGTAGCTACTGCTCAGGCTTCTCCCCATGGTACTGTGGGAACCATGCAACCTTCTTTAAAGGAGCTTATGGCCTTAGCTGTACTATGGGGGTTCCCACAGGAGGACTTCAAGACCTCACTGGGGGTCCTGCAAGAGTGCTGGAGTACCTATAGTATATTTTTTAAAGAAAATTCGTCCCTGCTGGTTTCTTAATGGGTCCCCACCACAAGTGTCTGGGGATTATGCTGCCCATACCCTACCCCATTATACTCTATTTTATAAGCTTTTTCTGGAAATGGGGATTTTTTCTTGCCACTCTGACATTAGTCTTCTAGACTTACAATTAAGTTTTGGGTATTTTGCACGTATTCTGACAAAAGTTTTATTGAGGCCTGAACACTGTTTTTGATTAAAAAAAAAAAAAAAAGTACTCAGGTATATGCTGTGCTATAACTGCTTAAGAAAAATTACTGAGGTCTCTTCTCTGAATCTCCAATGGAGGGCAACACAAGCAGACTGATATTGAGACACGTTTTCTATTTTTTCCTCTGTAAGTGAAGGATGAAGCAGAAAATGACTTTATTTTATTATTTAAGCAGATCCGGCCCTTGCTCGCACAGCGCCCTGGGCTTAAAGAAATTTGGTGCCCTTCCTGCAGCTAGTGAATAAAAGGAGACAGCAGGGTGCCCATTTTGTGTTTGTATGACGACCATACATCAAAGCAGTTATTGGCCTCTTAGCTGGAATACGATAGTGCCAAGTTGTTGGTGGTAGAAAGGGTGGTGTTGGTACCAGTGCTTAATTTGTGCTTGTTGTTTCCGGTACAGAGCACCGCCACTTATTTTTGAGGGCTGGCGCTTAGTTTTCTGTCTCAAGCATTTACTACGGAAGACGGAAGAAGAGGAAAATGAATAAGCGTCAGAAAGGGGAAAAGCAGGAAGCTGACAGAGTGAGCTGAAGGGGTAGGGAGTGGCTATAAATGGACGGAAGAGGCCCGAGGTGGCTTCAGGATTACGCTGCCTCAGTATTATGTACTCGCACTTTTAATTGCAGCAGCCACGTGTTTAAGAGGAGAGCTTTGAGCACCGGCACATTTCTATTTACAAATTAAGCACTGGTTGGTACGTGGAAGAAGGGGGTGAAGGCAAATTTTAGGGGATTAATGGGGTGTCGGCACCTTCTGCAAATTAAAAAAGAACAGTTTAGTCTGAATAATTCGAACCAACTAAAAGGAATGTTGATCACTGTAGGACTTAAATGCAGGCAACTCCATACACCCCTCTGTAAACTGGCACCCTGGGCCTGGGCACAGCCTGCCCATACCACAAGCCAACCCCGTATTTAAGCATAGGGTGATGTTTGAAACTTTTATAATAATTTATATGTTTGTCGCAGTTAATTTATCAGCTATATGAATACAATTTCAGTGTTTTTTTTTTATCTGTTTAATTTATTGTTGGACAAGGATGCCATTGGAAATAGGATGACTTTGAATTTCTTTTGGAAACCATACTTCTTGATAGTTTGTGGTGCATAACTTTCAGAGTCTATCTTCAGGGATATTCTGCAGCATGACAGAGAGTTTGATTACCAGGGCACATGTTTGGGAGACAGGACGGTTTAATTTTGAGGAAAAAGCAAAGAATATGAACAACTTTAATTTGAGTTGATCGGTTAGTAAATGCTGGAAGCGGAGCCCTGAGTACTTTGACTTATTGTCTCAAGCTCTTACCCTTTTCTCGGTGATTGTTCGCTCTCACTGCACTTTACACAGTGATTTGGTTTGCAGATGGTGAACTTCACAATACAGCTCTCTGTTTTTCAGGTCACCACTGAACTAGACTACTACAAGGAGGGTGTAGATCAGTTTAAAGGTGTGTCTTCCTTGATCTATGGTTGCAATTTATCTATGCTCCTCTGGTCTGCACTGTAGGCTGATACACTGCTTCACTAATGAATGATATCAACGAGCTGTACAAACTTCAAGAAGCAATAGGGCATCCTTAGTACACTTCAACAAATCCAGAGAACCCTTACCATGAGAAGCCTACCATTCGCCACTGAATTGAATCTCAAAATCGGCCTAAATAATGTACTATCTGCTATGGAAAAATTCATAGAAATGACATACCGAAAGGTGATCCATGAATTACACCGTTAGGGCATAAAAGGAACTCTGTTCATGCACAATTCTTCACTCCTGCGACCGGTGTTACCCTCAACCTACAAGATCTCAGCCCAAACTATAGCCAATAGTAGGGAAGGTAGTGTGGCCACCATCTTCAACACTGACCTCCTGTACATCATTCTCAGTGAATTTCTTTAGTTTTGCTTACCTGGTTCAGATTAGTATAAAGGCAAACAAATTGGTAATCATGGCAGTCATTTACAGGATGCCAGATATTTAGCATTCTTCATCAAGTTCCTTAGCCTTATCCAACAGCTGTCCATGACAAAGATCAGTTGTAGCATACCTCAACCTGTTGGTAGAAACCCAGTCAGCTTTCATGAATAACATTACATTTTTTATTTATTTCGTTATTTAATAAAACATCACAATTTACTGTGGAGACTTTGCAGCACTGATGGTTTGTTGGATCTGATGTGCGATCCGTTGCAGCCGCATAATGTTAATGGCACACATTGGGAAGTGATCTTTGACTCTGTCTTGTCAGTGGGATTGTTGGGACTTGCAGAAATTCTAGACACATTCGATCTCCTTTACCTGAAAATTATTAACAACTTCCAAACGCATCACATCTCCTGTCTCACCATATGTTTGCTGCGATTAACATGGTGATATATGATGTCACTTCAAGGCTACGGAGATCTCTCAACAAGGAATTCACTCATCTTTGGTAAAACACTCAGATACAGAACCCCAAGTCATCCAGGAGCCAATTCTGTAGAACCACTGGTGTCCTTCTTTTCCATCAGAATTCTGCCAGAGAGTAGTACCAACAAAGACAAAAGTAAAAATAAATTACATACTAGTGCTAATTACACAACCCAGCCAAATTGAAACATACAGGTCCCTGTTCTGATTTTTTCAGGTGCAACTGGGAGTTTGTACCCAAAAGGAAATTCCAAGGTGGAGCAAATGATGCATACTTTAGTCTTGCACCACCCTCAAAAGGAGAAAACTTGAAGGAGGCTGTTATCCACCATTTTGATATCTGGATCTCTGAATCAGGTGCAAATTGTGCGTCTGGTAATTACTGATCCTCCTACTATTGCAGTGTATGGGGTGCACAAGTTGCATCCAGGATACCATTCACTCAAAATGAGGACCATCGGCTACACTGTGGAGCGGAAAGAGATTAAAACCAAATTTGATAAAAAAACAGCAAAAGAATCCCGTGAAAGGTTATCACCACATCTTTATAAGGGTGCTAAAACTCTCCTGAGCAGATTAAATCACAGATCCACAACTTCTTAACTGTTGAAAATCTATAGGGAACTTGCTAACCCAACAATCTTAACAAACATCAATATTGTCTCAGAAAATGCACAGTGCAAAGTCCTGCAACACCTCTTAATCTTACAAATTGTGAAGATTTGGAAAACAATTCACAACCCAGGAGAGAGAGAGATAAAGATAAATGTGTGTGAGTTAGGGCTTTATGTGGAATGGGTGCTCAGCACTGGCGACCTTTAAAAACAGAATTTGGAATGGGACTTTCCAAGCAAATACAATAATTTCTTTGTCAACCTTATGTGAGGAACCCTTAGAGTATCATAAGCAAGTGATGCATTTAGTGTTAGACATTTCAGACGTTTTACTTCATGGTGCGTCATATGTGTGTCCCTATTTACTAGAAGTGTTTTCTTTTCGCAGATGTTTTATTTTTCATGTGAAGCATGAGTCTTGTATAGCGATTTCTGTGAAATGAGTTGCCTCTAGATGTCTGAGTGAGTTCAGGACGTGTATGGGTGTTCGTGACGGCTTGACTGAGAGCTCTGGAATCGAGGCTGAAGGCAGTGCAAGTTTCTGACAGTCCCATGTACTGTGGTTTAAGGGTGTTCATACTATCTACTCACCAAAATCTTGGCCTCTATGTAGAGCACAGGGATCAATTGTCACTTTTGTGCCAATTGTAATTAGGATTTACTTTAGGAAAACGTATTGCTACTTTGGAAATACTGAGCTATCAATAGGATGAAACATTTTATTAGATCAACACTAGTGGTTTATCAGTGTTGCAGATATAGTCATACCTTGGTGGAACTTGGCAGGGCCGTTTCTCTGCTGCAGATAAATTATATTAGCGAAAACCTATAGTTTGTCAGGTGGGTAAAACACGAGGTGGAAGAAACAATACTGGGGTGAGGGAGTCAGAGCTTCCATTGGATGGCATACAAGACTCCCAGGAAAGCTAAATTATTTGATGACATAATAAAATGTTGATCTTGTCAGCTTTGAAATAGATTACAAATATGGTGTTGCTGAGTAGATAAAACATTTATGTGAAAGGCATAAGTTTTCGCACTGAATTGAGGGCTAGCATGGTCTGCCGTTTAATCCACTGTGCAGATGTGTCTTCGATGATCATAGTCCTTATGAGGTGGTTGAAAACTCCAGGCTGTAAAATATACAATATGTTGCAGACCGGGATCTAAATTAGGCCCTACACCTCAATGTTAATCTCCTTTAGTTTGCTCGTGTAACATTCCGACGAGCTTTTGAAATTGTCTTGCAGGATCAATCAAGATCAGGGCGCCAGTCCTAAACTAAAAATGTTGTGGTGAAACTAAATAACACAGACGGTACTAAGGAAGTTACCTCAGCCCCATCTTTATAGGGAATGGGCGTGTTCCACAGGGAAAGTTGAGATACAAGCAAAAAGTACGTAGGATGCAGGTGTTCATATTTACACCACAGATCGGTGTCTGCCTTAAAATAAAGCAGTGATGTTTTAAGCAATATATGGGCATACATGTGAAGAATTACACATGCATTCATGAACATTTAATCATTGCTTAGAGTAAAGAATGATCAAATGTATATTCCGGTAGTGCAATTAAACCGAAATTAAATGTGCATACTTTGTAAGACATTCTGCAGTTTCACCCGACTTCCATTCATATAATAAACGCATCAAATTCATAACTTTCATGACATATGAAATGAAAGACCGTTATCAGTGATATTTTAGAAAATGTGACTTGGTACAAGAGCCATGTTTTCATGTACTTTTTTATTATCACTTTCAAACAGCCCCTGTCTACCTGAGTGTTATACAAAAATAACAAAATAAATATAATCATGCATAGCTGAAGAGTTTCTCCCATTTCCTTTTTAAAAAAAAATGTAAGTCTGTTTTCACATGTGAAAGGAAATTGAAGCACTGAAATTTCTAAGGGCAAACATGTTTAAAAAACTGATTGTAATTGGTAATAATATTTAAAACGTATCCTTTCCAGTAAATTAAATACATTACATGTGATAAATATACTTAAAAACGCTAATGACTTGGTGTCCATGCTTTTATTCCATTTATCATCCATCACATCCCATTTCACAGTCCTCATCTGATATACCTCATCCTTTGCATCTCACTTCTCATCCCTAGTGCTCATCCCTCGCTTATCTCACAGTCCTCATTTCTCATTCCTGGTGCTCATCCCTCACTCCTTATCCCGCAGTCCTCATGTCTCATCTCTAGGGCTCATCCCTCACTCCTCATCCCGCAGTCCTCACTTCTCATCTGTGACTACGCACTTTTCATTCTTCAGTCCTCATCTCTCATTTTTCAGTCCTCAGCGTTCACTCCCAACTCTTCAGCAATCAGTCCTCATCCCTCATCCTTTAATTCTTAGTCCTCATCCCCCATTCTTTACTCCTCATCACTAAAAGCTTCACTCATTGTTTCTCAGTCATCGCTCTTTATCGCTCAGTCTTCATTCTTAAATCCTCATCCTCAAAACTAAATCCTCAGCCCTTAATCCTCATCCTTCACTCATCATTCCACCTGCCTTACTCCTCACTCCTCATCCAACACTTCAAATGCATCACCCATCACTCACCATCCCTTATTCTTCATTCCTCATACCTCACTTATCAGCTAACCCTCTCACTTAAAGAGCGATGAGTAAAAGAACAGTTAATGATGTTCTGTAATGTACACTTAACTGTTTGTTTCAGGACATACGTAACCTTTATTTCTTCATTAGCTTTATTTCGGTAAATATAAATACCATAAAAGCACATCACATTTGACAGTTTCATAATTAAAAAAGAACAACAAACTACATAATAGACAGTTTTAGTCATAGAAGATTAAAAAAGAGAAAAGAAGTGTTTGGATATAAGCATTTCCCTACTGTAAAATCGCACCTTATTATAGATTTACGTAAAAATACATAGTAGGTATTAAAAATCAAATACAGACCTGGCCAAACATATCAAATAAAAAAACATTTCTATTTAAAAGTGTAAAAGTATCTAAACAAAACAGATAAAAAGGGCGAAGGGGAGATGCGTCTAGGCCAATTAGAATAGTAAGTGCATACAAAGATAGATTCATCAATGACTGGTCCCCACATCCGTTGTTAACTTTTCCTCTATTTTTTTGAGCGTGTTCAATCTAATATGCCAGATTGAATCTAAATATTTTGCCAAGCAGCAAACCACTAAAACAGATAAGTCAGATTTAAAAATTCTCAGAGCCAGCGAACAATTTTTAAAACACATTTTCCTGCATAAAGGAATAATCCATCGGACTCTTTGTTTGTGGTATGCGGGGCATTGGAAGAGGATGTGGGTTATAGATTCTTCTCTGGCGCAGCCCATCGGACACATCTTGGAAGTGCAGCTAGAGTTAGAACATTTATATGTAAGGGTACGCAGAGGAAGAGAGCCTACCCTAAATCTAATATATAATGCACGAACGAACGGAGAAGAAACTATGTCCATATATTGTACAAATTCGTAGTGGCATTTGAATTGTAGGAAATTGCCCGTCATGGAAGATGGCGAGACAGCAGACAATTGTGAAAGTTGGACATGGAGCCAAAATGCATCCTTTAATATCTGTAATGCATTTTTTGGGATAGATAGCGGGTCCTTCCAATAAGACCCCAAACCAAGTAGTGAGAAGGTCCGTTCTACGTATACACACCACTTAATTTTTGGGCTGGTGTTTGGTGGCCATCAGATTAGCTAGCCCACATCTATAGGGGGCGAGAGAATCTAATGACCATAAACGAATCCAGTATAACAGGGTCCTAAGTGCGACGATCTGGCTGATGGGGGGCAGGTTTAGGTCCATTCGTATTGGGAGCAATGGGGTGCTGGAAGGAACTCTTAGCAACGACCTTAAGAAGGAGTTTTCCACCTTTGTCAGATCATCTAAGCTACAGTGGCCCCACAATTCGGCTCCATAAATTGCACCCCCTCTTGCTTGTAATTTGTAGATTTCAACAGCGGGCGTCATGGCAAAGCTAGGAAATCTAGCTGCGAATCTTATAATGCCACTCGCTCGCTGTTTCAATCGTAGGGTGGCCTTCTGGATATGACCGTGCCACTTATGCGAGTCTTCTAATTTCAAGCCTAGGTAATCAAAGTCGCTGACTCTTTCCAGCGCAGCACCCTCTAGATAGATAGGTCGTCGCATCCTGCCTTTTTTGTCCCCAAACAACATTCACTTGGTTTTTGATCGATTAATTTTGAGGCCATGGTCATTGCAAAAATCCATGAACCTTGAAAGCAGAGTTGAGAGACCTGTGGCTGTTTGGGATATCAGCAGGGTGTTGTCAGCAAATAAGAGGCAGGGAATCTTCTGCCCTCCTAGTTTAGGGGCATCGTTGGAACACTCCATGAGATAAGGAATACATGCGTTTATAAAAAGGAGGAATAAAGTAGGGGCAAGCACGCAGCCTTGTCTTACACCACGAGCAGTAAGACATTTTTCAGTTAATTCGCCTTGGGAGCCCCATCTGATTCTTCCATAATTACCAGTATAGAGATCTCTGATAATGTTTAAAATAGAGCAAGGGACTCCTATTTTGGACAAGACTTCCCACAGTTTGTGGCGGGGTACTAGATCAAAGGCCGATTTTAGGTCAACGAATGCTACATATAGATGACCTAAGTCTACATCGACAACTTTCCATTTGATAGAAATAAAACGGAATATCTGATCTATTGTGCTAGTTTTTTCTCTGAAACCCGCTTGGAGGTGATTTAGGATTTGGTTTTCTACTGTCCATTTGTTCAGCCTACTCAACAACTGATAGCAGAATATTTTTTGAAGGTTGTCGAGGAGGCTGATAGGTCTATAATTTCCCGGGATGTTCCTCTCTCCTTTCTTGTGTATGGGCACAATAATTGCCTCTTTCCATGAATCAGGATAAATTCTGGTAGTCAAAATGGCATTAGAAAGCCTATTGATATATGGACCCCAGGTGTTCTGGTCCACTTTAAACATGTCAGAGGGAATCCCATCCGACCCAGGGGCTTTCGCTGCTTTCTGAGCAGTGATGGCCAGCACAGTTTCGTTCAATGAAAAGGGAGGCAAGAAGGGCGTGGGCTAACCCAGAGTTATTGGCTCCCCCAAGGTTGTGTCAGGAATGTGACTGGCCAGAGAAGGGCTATACAGTTCCTTGAAATAAGAGAGCCAAATGTCAGGAGAAATGTGAGACTCCAGATAAGGTGCTCGGTTCTGGTCGCTGCAAGAGACCAGAAGCAAGAACCGTTTGGAGTCGTGGACTGTAGCTGCCTCAAGTAGATTACTCCAGAGCCCCTCTTCATACTCGAGTTTGCTTTTGTTGCATGTAGAGACATAGTGACGTCTAGCATTAATAATACCTGATCTATCCTTTGTCCTTAACACATTGACCAAAGTATTTTTAGCCTCCCTACACCTCTTATTGAACCATTTAGAGTGAGGTTGGGTACAGGAGTTAGTCAAGGGCCTGGGGCATTTAGTAAACAACTCTTTCAAGGTAGCAAAGAGGTTCAAGTGGAGAGGCAGTACTTCGGTTGGAGCGAGAGTAAGGTTATCGTCAAATAACTGATGGGAAGAAGTTAAGACACACAGTTTTTCTTGAAGCTTTTTTGATTGCACAAAGGAGTCCCATCTGAACGTACGCCTATTACTAGACAGCTCCATAGCACTAGAAGAGACAGGAGGGAGTACAACTCCTGCTAAGAGAGGTCTCTTATACGTAATCTGGAGAGGTGCATGATCGCTAGTATGTGGGTTGCCCACTTCCACATCTAGTATATAGTGCCAAGCTCTTAAATCGAAAAAAATATAATCCAGTTTATTACTGTATGAGCCCCTAAAGAAAGTTGGTCTGGCAGGAGTGTCAGCTGGGAATCGGCCATTACCAAAAGGGAGGCTGTGGGATATCATAAGGTCTATTAACTGTGTAGCCCTGGCACACGGTTTATGTGGATTTCGCTGGATGGAATGAGGAATCAGAAAGGAAGGGATGTTCCATACACTATCTTCAAGCTGCATGACCTCTGTGTGGTCTACATTAAGTTCAAGTTGAACATTAAAGTCTCCTGCTATTATGATATGGTATTTAAGACGGAAGTCTGGGATTAAGGTATTCAATAGCTCGATAGTGGAAGAGCGGTGGTTGGAAGGTCCCGGCCTACTGTAGATGTTTATACAAAGGACAGGAGAGCCTGAGACTGGGTGAATGGCAACAGCCAAAATGTCATAAGAATCCACGTGTTTCTCCTTTTTACCTCTCACCTCTTTAGATTTTACCCAAGTGATTAAACCCCCTGCCGCCCTACCTGCTGGAGATGGCTTGGCAGGTTTAAAAAAGGAGCTAAACCCTTGTTTGTACATTCAATGTGTTGCCCATGTTTCCTGGAACATACAGACATTAAAATTTTCTATAAATGCCCCCCACTCAGTATCAACGAGTTTGCTATTGATGCCAGCCACATTCCAGGACAGGAGTTTTGCTGGGTCCTGGGCGGTAGAATCGCTTGAGTTCGTAATAGTATCAACTGGAAAATAGCTGTCAGCAGGATTCGCTTTAGATTAATTTGTGACTTTAATAGATTCAGGTTGTAGATCCGATGGAAGAGAAACGCCCGGACAGGATGGATTAGATGGAAAGTCAGTAGCCGCTGAGTCTGGACTAAAAATGGAAGTGCAAGGGTTGGTAAGACATAGTCAATCAATGTCCGAGGTATCCCCCTGAAGATCGGGATCGTGTACTGTTTGGGCCCTTGGGGCAAGACCAGAGCTGTTCATAGGAACCAGATCGGATAGTGGGTCTCTCTGGGCCTGGTGGCTTAGAGGTCTTGGATCTTGGATATTTATAGAGTGGTTCGGGACCAAATTAACTGTTCTAGTGGAAGAATTCGGCCGCATATGACTGACAGCAGGGCAGCTAGCTGAAAGAAAAATTGCTGAGGGCTTCCTACTTGTAGACCGCGCTTCCATTTCTAAAAGGCCTGCTACCAGATGGGAATTTTTGAGATTAAGTCCTATGGAGTCACTGCGACCAGGAAGACCAGAGGAGCCATTGGATCGTTCGACAGATAAAATGTCGTCATGGATGATTGAACCACAGCCCCTGACATGTCTCAACCAATGCGAGACCTTGTTGGCTAGTGAAGCTTTGTCTTCTCTCATGTTTGGGGGCAAAGGTGGAACGTTGCACATATATATGTAGTTGTTATTAGTTAGATTAGAGTTGTGGCGGAAAGCTTTGGTGGTGTCCCATTTAAAGGGAACATTAGAGAGAAGAGGAATATTTCTTCCAAGAAAGGGCATGGGCTGTTTATCAGGACACTGGACTTCTATAGGACCTGCTGCACATGCTGGCGACAGGGGGGCTTAGTTGATAAGACGCCTTTTGCAGGTGAATGTTTGGTTGACAGAAGGGTTAGCTTGGGCTCGCTAATAGGGAGAGAATGTTTATTTTTGAGAAGGGTGGTAATTTCAAGCAATAATGATCTCAACTCACCAACTTCAGTCTTAAGGCTACACACCAGTGCTAGCAGGTCATTTTGTAAAGGAGCACTCTCTGTGCGTGGCGAAGTTGGGGAGAATGGTTGCTGATTATCCAGGTCATTGGGTGCCAGGGGAGCAAAACGGTTGGAGCAGGGAATTATAGGGTGTATTGTATAGGCTCTTGGTGCTTCCGACTCAGAGTGGGGTACAGAAAGGGCAGTGGGGTCTTGGCAAGCCAACGGCTGGTGAAATGACTGGTGAGATGAAACAACAGATTGTGAATTGGAGGCAATATGTGAGCTAGATGTTAAAAATGGAATAAGAGTACCAGATTTCAGCTCCTTTCGTTTAGTCCTCTCCTTGTTGTTTAAGATCTGTTCTACCTCTTCTATCAGATCGTCTATTTCCTTGGCAACACAGTTAGTGTGGGGTAGCGTAGCCTTATTGGTTTTGGATATTTTGGATTTAACAGAGCCTGATGCCGGTCTATCTTTTGCCTTACGCTTCCCCATTGGAGAATGATACTACAACACAATGTACGGGAGAATTTAGGGTACTTCCCTATACAAAGTAGGCTGATGCCGTGCCTTAGAGCCCAGAGGGGGGCCCAGCCCGGCCTCCTTCGGCCTCTGACGGGCGCGGACGGGCGCGGATGGGCCCGCCCTTGGCCCGGGCTTTGCCCGGGCGCACCCGCGAGCGGGAGCGCTATGAAGAAATTTAAAGGGCTCCTGCCCTTTGCCTCCGCTGCTCAGCCCCCAGGTGAGAGGAATCCAAAAGCGCATCCCGCGTTCCAGTGAGCGGGAGCGCTATGAAGAAATTTAAAGGGCTCCTGCCCTTTGCCTCCGCTGCTCAGCCCCCAGGTGAGAGGAATCCGAAAGCGCGTCCCGCGTTCCAGCGAGCGGGAGCGCTATGAAGAAATTTAAAGGGCTCCTGCCCTTTGCCTCCACTGCTCAGCCCCCAGGTGAGAGGAATCCGAAAGCGCGTCCCGCGATCACCCATCACTCACCATCCCTTATTCTTCATTCCTCATACCTCACTTATGAGCTAACCCTCTCACTTAAAGAGCGATGAGTAAAAGAACAGTTAATGATGTTCTGTAATGTACACTTAACTGTTTGTTTCAGGACATACGTAACCTTTATTCGTCATCTTACACTCTTCACACCTCTTCCTTGTTCCTCGCTCCACTCCTGATCACTGAAAGCACTGATATTCTTAGTTGTGCTCAAAATAAACATTATATTATGAAAATTAGGTCAGGAAGTCCTGGTTTAGAGTATTTAGTTTTAATGATTTGAACACATTTAGAAAACAAATACAAATTATTTTTAAATACTGTACAATAAACAAATGAGAAAGTCACACTCCTGCAAGACATGAGACACCCAAGCAGGATAGGGATGTTGTAGATTTGCATAAACAGAGCTCTTTGCACAGAAATGAAATATTGATTAGGTACATTAGGTAAGAAAGTACAGAAAGTGTACAGAGCTAAGCAGCAGACAGGATCCCCTTTAATTGAAGATGTTTTTCTCAGAATTAGTTGTGCTTTGATCATTCAGTATTTTAAAACTAGTTTTACTTTTCTTTCTAAAAACATCATGAGACCATTTGGAAATAGCAAATAACACAAACCAGCTTTTTCACTTTGGTGTCTATGCATATCATTTCACTCACTAGATTATTTTCTGTTTGGACACAACTAATAACATCAGCACTTTTTAGTTTCAATACATCTTTATATATGTTTTTCATAACATCAAACACTGAGAACTATAAGCCAATGAAAAATCCTTTCCATTTATTTCCCTTCTTACCATACGCCAATAGCCTGAGTGTCTCTCCTTGTATTCGCTTCACCACGTAGAGCATCCGTTCTTCTTTGTTCCTATTTTAGGTTGAGCATAAGCTTACGGCCTCTTGTATACTTTTAGTGTACTTACTTTTGTGGACTTAAAGCCATTTCATTTGTTTGTTTCAGTGTAATTTTAAAATCCTTACTTGCTAGTGGTCAGTCATGCCTCTTTGTCCCTCCTTTTCTCTTTGGGAGCAGGAACTAACTACTGTAGACTTAAGTTTTGTTGTGTTCATCTGTTCTTTGGCAGCCTTTATTTTCTCTTGGTTTCCTGCCCCTATGAGTCAATGTGCTTACAATGCTGAGCTCAGGGGCACTTTTCACGCACCCTACTGCTTCGTCCATATTGCTTAAATCGCACTCCCCCATGCCGTATTCTTGCTTGTCCTGACACCAAATCACCGTCCTCCCGCGTGTTAACTACTGTACCACCATGGTCGCTTGCCCCACATTCATTTTTGGTAGCAAGGGGAGATTAAGTGATTTACCCAGAATCACAGGATGTTGAGCTGGCGCTGAGACTCAAACCATGTTCCCCAGCTCTAAAGTTGGCAGTTCTGGCCCTTACACCACATCCTCTCCCTTATGATTCTTTGTCTGGTGCGTGTTGGGGCAGTGTGGGAATAACTCTTTTTTATTGTTTTATTTTGCGCTTGGTAATACAGGCTCTCCCATTTCATAGCTCTACAAAGCAGGCGCCATTCTTAAGAAAATCGCTATAATTCATTTGCCTCAGCCTTGCAGAGATGAAAAAGCTATGTCAGGATTGTAATCTGTGACATTCTCGTTCTGTCAAGACCTTTGCAGTGGGTGCATTAACCAACTGACTTGAGAAGAGCTTAACACTATGCAATAGCACATGCTCCTGATAACCTCCGGAGGGGTCACCAACAAAGCACATAAGTTAGTTCTAAGCAAGAAGATGGCGAAAGGTGTTGTCTCCAAAATGGTGGAAAAGGAGTCTTGACTCCAAACCCTAGCCTTTGGATATAAATCAGACCTCTTCAAATAGAGTTCAGTTAGTAGAGGCAGCCATTTTCCTAATCCTGTAGCACAAAGAAGCTAACACAAGGGTGCCACAGTGAGAGGAGCAGCGTATCTTAGGGCACAAACTCCATCACTTCCTCCTCTCAGAATTCACTTGTCATGGCTTTGACAGTCCCCTCACATCTACTGCGACCTTGCAGATGCCACTTCTGGAAACACTGTATAAAGCAGCGTTTTAATAGTACTGCTTCCTGTTGTGAAGAGGCACCACCTCAAATACTCCCAGTCACTGTCACAATGCTTCTCCATCACCTTCTGGACTCGTTTAACCTGCTCTCCTCTCTCCAACCCCAGGTTTAATGTAACCACTCCACTAAGTTCCCATGCATCATTTAATGTAAACTCTATGCATTATTTCTGATTGCCGTGGTTACCAAGTACATGAAAAATCAATCTAAAGACAAAATATTTCTGACCCTATCAAGTGGCTCTTTTGTCACTCCTGCTTCTACTGGTGGGCCTCTCAGTGCTTCACCACGCCTCCCCGTGTCTATAGCAATATAAGTGTGTTTATTTATATGGCTACACACCCCAAAGACTACATCTCAAAGTAAATCCTGGATAGTAACAGTAAAGACTCCATGGGTAGTAGATGTTTTAAACAGAAGAACTGTTGTTTCACAAACTGTGGCCACAAGGACCAGCCACTGCTTGCACTTATGTAACCCAAATGTGTCATTGTGACTGAAGTCTTTTTTTGTATAAGACAACAAGCAGGAAGGATCCATGTAAGGCTTGTAGGGTAACCACTGTGTTAATAAGTTCCTTATAAATTATTTTTACATAATTTATCTTATGTGGGTACCAAGAAACTCTGACATGGTTCTGGACCTACCTTGGATTCCCCAAAAAAAATTCTTTGAATCCTTTTCATTGTCCGAAAAAATGCCAATAAACCAGCGCTATAGGAGCCTCACTGGGCACCACTGATCTAGGTGATAAAACACTCTATCATCCAAAGCCAGGCTTTACTGCTCTACTCTGAGTGGTCCAGATGGCAAGGCCAAGACTTCACATTTTGAGTAGCCACCCCAACAGAGATAATTCTGACTTCAAAACCATCAGCCAGTGCACATTGTATGCACCGAAAAGGCACTGTCAAGGCCCAGGAGATTCAGGTACACGTATCTTTTCTACAGAGTCCAGTCCTGGGCCAAAGGCTGTCATAAAACTATTAACCCAAGGCAGCGCCTTAAATGAATACAGAGTACCAACCCGTCTGTATTTCCATTTAAAACACTTACCCAAAGTCACAGACGTCGCACCTATGGAGCCTAGCTTGCCGGCCCATCTACCACTGAAGCTCTGTTTCACCAATCTGCACACATTTGAAGTCTTCTGTTCAGTTAAGCTGCCTCTTCTGTTATCCTTTATACAGTCAATGTTTTTAAAAGTTAGGCTGGTATTGCCAATGTAGAGGAATAATTCCTTCATTAGTTCAACACTCAGAAATATATGGCTGCCCCCTTTTCTTTGCTCCTAACTCTTTTGACCCCCTATTCTCTGGGTTAAATGCCACAAAGGTGCCTCTTTGTGGCTTGTTTGGTGCTATAAAAGTTTAGGTAAACACACTAGAGAGGGTTACCTCTCTAGGGTATACCAGCCAGTCTGTAGGAATGAGGCAAAAACACTTTCAAGATGGCGGACTTGTTGTGTTCTCTCTCCTGCAGCTACAGGCCTGGGAGGGTTGCTGTGGCACCTGACATACATCCTCTACACTCCAAACCAAAACACATAGGTGAAAGACATTGTCGTTTACAGCGCCAATAACTCTTACTCTCACAAATGCGAGACCTATTGCATTGAAAATGCTTGTTTTACAGTGCTATTTGACATGGGTGTGGGTGTTGTCTAGTTCTCGGGTGGTGCATTATGAGGTGGTTTCTTTTTGGATTGCTTTCTAGTAAAGTTCCAATTTAAAACGTTTAGCACTCAAAGTATCTTTGGGCATAACAGTTATTTAAAATCTCTACTATAATATTTCCAGCAGTGTGCTCTATTGTTTTATTAAATCGCTCCCCTCGACCTAGGCAAATCTTGACAGTTTTCCAGTCCCCGGCACCAGCCATAGCCTGCCAATCCATTTGGTGCTGTTGATTGTCCCCAGAGGGCCAGAACAGTCTGTCTTCTGGGTTCAGGTTAGAGATGAGTCACTTTTATATTTCAGTCAGTGGACTGCCTAGGATTGTGGTCTTTTCATTTGTGGAGAATGCCTTCTCCCAAATGTGTTATATCTTGAGGCATGACCAAATGATATTTGTAAGCAACCCCCTTCTCCAGAACCCCGCCAACACCCCTGCACATTTCGGTGGCCCATTTTTGCCAACCGTGACTGGGTGTAGAGCCACATTATAGTTTTTAAATTATCTCCCTTCCTCCTACATGTGTGGCAAAATTATCAGTTTGAGTTAGGGCATCCTTCTATCACTTTTCATCTAGCGATATTGCTGGTTCTTTCTCCTTTGCTTTTTGAAAGTTCTTGCATTAGATGTGGGAGTGTGCTGGCGGGATCAATTTACGGAGATTCAGATGTCATCTGCAAACATTGTTTGCTTAGTTACTTGCACTTGCCTCTTATGTTTCCATCTAATCTAATCCTTTGAGCTAGGGGCAAGTGTTGGGTAACCTTGTCTCATGCTATGGCTCCTCCACACCCACTGGCAGATGGATCCCTTTACTTTCATCCTTACCCATGGGGCTTGGTTGCTTGGTAGTAGCCAGTTACAGAAGCCCTCTCCAAAGCACATCTCTCGATGAGTGTCTTACATAAATTCCCAATCCAATCTATTGAACACTTTTGTGCTTCTAGGGAGACCATGATGGCATGTTTCCCCCTTTTACTCCCAATGTCCATTAGATTTAGAGCTTTGTTTATTGCTGGCCTGTCTTTCCAAAATGAAGTACGACTGGTCTGGGTGGGCAATCTTATTGGTGCCTGGAGACACATCTGTCTTAGTGAATATTTTACATCAATATTTAACAATGAGATTGGCCTGTAGGAGGCACAGTTGTGAGGTCACTTTCCTGGTTTGGAAGTCAGCGACACTTTAGATTCTGTAGGATCTACTAATTTCCCTTGTAACATCTCTTTGAATGCCTTAAGTAGAAGCAGGAGCAAGGAGGCGCTATACACCTGGTAAAAGTTGACCAAATACGCATCCGAGCCCGACACTTTGGGAGAGCGCATACTCAAAATGACCCTCAGTATTTCATATTTTTTGATTGGTTCTTCCAACATTTGCTGGGCCCTGGGTGACAGCCTGGGCTGGTGTTCTCCAACTACTTATTATATTCTCTCATGAAGGGATGCGGATTCCCTTGTGTAGAGATTTTGGTAACAATTGTAAAACATCTGGCCTTCTCCACCTCATCTATTCATACACCACCAATCCTGCCCTTTCAATTCAGTATTGTGGCTGTTCACCTGTTGCGCTCTCAACAGGGGAGCAGGCTGCTTGCCAGGTTTATTACCAAGTTCATAAAATTTCTTATTGAGTTTAGGCAGAGAATATACTGATCTGTCAAGTTCTAGTGCCCTGATTTAACCTCTCCTCATTGTGATCTCCCTTTAGATTATTTGTGATTGTGTTTGCATCTCTCTTCTAGGTCCCCCAGTTCTTTCCGTAGTTGGGTTGGAAAGCCTGCCTCATCTTTTATAGCCTGGGCACTTCTGCTATGAATTGTACCTTAAGTACTGCTTTCCTTGCCTCCATCAGAGTGATCCCCTTGATCTCTTTGGTGTCATTGTGCATGATATATTCCCCAATGCTTTCCTTTATATTGTTTACTACTACGAGGTCTTTCAGGAGTCCCCCTTGCAGCTGTCCCCCTTCTGGTCTATTTTGCAAAGAGAGGTCAGAGGTAGCAAACATTAAAATAATATCTAGCATATTGGCCTCTGTGTTCATGATTCGCCCACTCCACCATTGGCCACGTCTCTCTTGATTAATTGTGTAGGAGCCTCCCACCATAGTAATGGTCCCACTTTGATCTGTCTTATTTTTAAAGTGCATTGTCTATTTTACCTTCTTGGGCCTTTCCATCTTTTCTGGGTTCCCAGTGGTTTGAAAGTCATCATTGTTGACTTTTTGTAGGTGTTCTGAAGCTGATTTACATCCTGGCAGTAGTTCCTCTTAGTTTTGTGTGTCTCTTTCCATCTAGGGCTATTCAGGATTCTTCAGGCGAGGCAGGTCTCTCCGAAGCATTGTGTGGGATGCGCCACTGTGGAATTCAGGCCTAGAATGTTGCATGCCTCAGTCAATGACTTTGTGCACCATATCTTTCCTTACCATTTGAAAAAAGAGCCTGAATGGGTGACCCCACCTTTATTTAATGTTTTTGCTTCCGAGGAACGTAATCAGTTTCCTAAAGGCCAGTCTGTTGAGGAGAATAAGGAAGGGAACAGGTCTCAATAGTGCAGACAAGCAGCAATATCCATTGGTTTCTTGAAGCTCTTGTCTCCGCTAACTCCATCACTCTGTGAGCTCTGTCTATGCTTAGAGGGGCTGTACCATCACCTTCGAGGATTGTCGCTATTATTATATCTTACACTGATGTTTTAATGTCACTCTCTTCTTTTCCATGTTGCACCAATACTAATTTTGCAGCAGTGGAAGAGTTGCTCTAAGATTTTCTGCTTTTCTTGAAGAACGATGAACTGGTCACCGAGGGTGACCATCCGAGCTCTATATTCTTCCAGCTCCAAGTGCGATCTGAAGAGAGTTTAGTTGGTTGCCTAGATACCCTCCATATTTTTTCTTATTTCAGACAGGTTTTGTTTCATATTGGTATGTACCACACCTAACTCAATTTTGATTTCCATGAGGAATTGGACAATAAAGCTTTTGTGAGTCTGTCATCGTCACCTCTCTGTTGTCTGTGTGGTCTCCTTCTAACTGTTTGGGTGGTCTGGTTGGCCCTCTGTTTTTTGTTGAAGTTTAACTAGAGGAGTTTCTCAATGGTACCAGCTTACTTGCTCCTGCTCACTGCCACTTTAATGAACTCTGTTAGTCCCTTCCTGATCAAAGGTTTTTGTTGGTATGCAGTCTTCACCTCCTGGAGCGAGGAAGTGGGAGGATCGCACAGATATTGTCTCTAGCACGCCAAGAAAGGGGTGTCCGTCTAATACTAGGTGAACACCAGCACTTTTTCTGTCTAATCCCTTGTTCATCCCTCTCATCAGAGCTTCAGCTCAGGTTACTCGGCTTGTGCCCGAGGGGACCACCTTGGGATAGAGCAGTCCCCCTTGTGGTCCTCCAAAGTTGTGTACCCAGGAAAGCCCCAGCATCTTTGCTTTGTCTCCTAGATGAAGTCCCTCATTTCCCATCCCTTAATGCAGCCTAGGTATCAGTATCACCTGGAGAACTTGCCCCAGGTGCACCCTCTGCCTTTTGCTGGGCTCGATCTAAAGGCACCTCTGTTCGAGTGTGGCTCTCTGTCCACCTGCATTGGCCCTGGGCACTAGCTGATGTGGCAAGTTTGTTATTGGCTTTAGCTCACCTCTCCGTGGTTTGGATTGCTCTTTTTCAGTTAGGCTCCAAGTCAGTTTATATTGGACTTTCAGGGCTCCCTGGTGCATAAAGGGCCATCTCTTTTCTGTCACTTTTGGTTTAGTTGGCCCACAGCTTCTCGCACCCTTTTGAATTTAATGTTCTTTCCATGCAAAGCTGTGTCTGCTACAGTGCATTAACACTTCTTACTCAGGGCTGCATGTGCCATCGTACCTGCCTTGTTATTCCTCCTGCCTCACAATGTTTTCTCCTTCTGGTGTCTCCATCTCCATGTCAAAGACCTGCCTTGCAACTTCAGGACTCTTGTCTGCTGCAGTTCCATGGATGGATGGATGAGTCAGAAGGCCTCACACATCCCACGGTTGGCATGAAGTGATTGGACTACACGTCCATCACCATCTTGGTATAGGCCACATATCTACATAACCGCAATTTTCCTCAACATTAGTGGGGTTTAATGAGGAGGAATTGTGAGTAATGAATGAAGAGGGGGATGAGACAATGTCCTAAAATGAAGAACTATGTGTACATTTTAGGACATCATCAATCTTCCATTTTGCTCATCACTGTTGAAGTGAGGAGGGGAGAAATTTAGGAGGTTTGGGGTGTGAGGGCCAAAGAGTGAGGAATAAGAAATGAAGAGTGATGAATGGCTGGCAGATGGGGAGTAGGGAATGATAGATGAGAGATGAGAAATTAGGTTTGAGGAGAGAGGAATAAGGCATTACGATGAGGAATAAGACAGGATGATTGATGGATTAGGAGTAATAGATGAGGATTAACAAATGGGATATAATAGAAATGGGATCTGGGATTAGGAGTAGGGAATGAGGATGTCCTAAAAAGGATGATTTTGATTAAGACTGCTAAATATATTAAACAATATACTTCCTCAGATGATGCTGTTCATGTAAACAATAATTATTTTGTGGAATTAAGCACTAGTGTAATTGACAGTATACTAATCATTACTTCTTGATACTGGTGTGGTCTGCATTGACTCTTCAGTGTAAATGTTGGCTTGGCAGCATAAAGGTAAACCATGCATCATTGGTAGGGATTGTCATCAACAAATCAAAAGGCAGCTGACAGTCTGAAGATATTAAATTTAACAGTAGACCATTATTTTATTAGTTTTCAGAAGTTTCAGTAGGATTGCGACAAAGCTATCTGTTCAGTGGTGAAAGCTTGCAAGTAAATGTGTTTGGCTAATGAAAGCACTTATTGGTTGTTTTCTGCTCTTAAATACTATTTATATTATTTTTTGGTTAGACTGCGCAAGCAGTATGAAGTGCCTTAATGTTGGTCATCAGGGCTAACACTGTGAAAACAATCAACATCTGTTTGCCCTCGGTTTTGATTTTGTAAGGGCTTTAACACAAATGTATTTTATGGTGTTTGGTTTTGGCCTAAGTATTCATCAAGACATTTTTATTTAACATCAAACATGATGTTGCACAGCCTCTTCAGATTTTTTTTTAACGCTAAAGCCCTCATTATGAGAGACACGGTTAATTGCAAAATGTGCTGTAATTTCTGTTACTATATATATATATATATATATATATATATATATATATATTTGGTGGCATGTGTAGCTGCAGATACACATGCTGTGCACTGTTCCTGCCATCTAGTGTTGGGCTCGGAGTGTTACAAGTTGTTTTTCTTCGAAGAAATCTTTTCGAGTCACAGGACCAAGTCACTCCTCCCTTTCGGCTCCATTGCGCATGGGCATCGACTCCATCTTAGATTGTTTTCTTTCCGCCATCGGGTTCGGACGTGTTCCTCTTCGCTCCGGTTATTCGATTCGGAAAACTTCAAAAAACGCCAAAAACCGTTGGTATTGTTCTCGATCACGCCCCATGTTGCATCGACACCTCGGCACCGGCGAAACACACCTTTGGTTGCCCTTCGGGGCACCGGCGCCCATCCTGTGCCTGGTCGGCCCGACCGCAAGAAGCATCGAAGCCTCATGGACCGGACCCCGTTCCGATTCTGCCCTCAGTGCCACGCAAAATATCCATACTCAGATCAACATCGGGTCTGTAATCTGTGTTTGTCACCAGATCACCGAGAGGATACTTGTGAGGCCTGCAGGTCCTTCCATTCCAAGAAGACCTTGAGGGATCGAAGGGCGAGAAGGCTACAAATGGCGTCGAAGAGCACTGAAAACCTCGATGCCGAAGAAGAGGAGATGGCCATCTCCATTCAAGGATCCGATTTGGACGAATCCGACGCGGACCGACCGCAGACAGCAGGCCAGCATGTGAGTACGCCTGCCCCAACCCAGACCCAGACCAAGCCCAAACACAAGGCCTTGGGACACCACTGCCAGAAGGCCATGGCTTTACCTGGAAAAAAACAAGCGGTGACCAAGTAACACCTTCTGCACCGAAAAAGGCCACGCCCGCATCGAAGTCTTCGGACTCGAGTCGAGACACAGTCTCAGAAAAGGTTTGACACTGAGTCGTCGAGTCGAAACCCCGAAAGACTCTTTCGGAACCGAGACCTACTATCACCATGGGCATTTCGGTACCGAAAAAACACCGGCTTCGAAGCCGAAAAGAACATCATATACTGAAGAACATGGACTTTCTAAACAGCTTAAAGAAAGTCACAGATTTGAGGAAGAACTTCAGCAAATGGAGGAATTTGATGACAGACAAGCCAGGATACAGATCCACAAGGATACTGGCAAGATCCTCACAGCACCTCCCCTCAAATTTAAAAGAAAGCTGGCTTTCCAAGGACGTTTGGACACTGATCAGCCAAAGGCTAAAGTGCCAAGAGAGCAATTCCGCCACACCAGTTTTCCCCAGCACATTCTACTCCTCATTCTCCTCAAAGAACTGTTTCTCCACTTGCTACACCCACTGCACAGTCACCCACACACACTGTGCAGTCACATCAAGACACAGACCCGTGGGATCTCTATGATGACCCTGTGTCAGACAACAGCCCAGAGTGATATCCGTCTAAACCCTCTCCACCTGAATATAGCACCTCCTACACATAGGTTTTGGCTAGGGCTGCTACTTTCCACAATGTAAGCATGCACACCGAACCACTAGAGGATGACTTTCTTTTTAATACGTTGTCCTCAACACATACAACATACCAAAGTCTACCCATGCTCCCAGGTATGCTCAAACATGCCCAACAGATATTTCAGGAGCCGGTTAAGTGAAGGGCCATATCACCAAGGGTAGAAAAGAAGTATAAACCACCACCTTCTGACACAGTATTTATCACGCAACAGCTGCCCCCAGATTTGGTAGTTATCAGCGCGGTGAGGAAGAGGGCCAACTCGCAGTCATCTGGAGATGCACCCCCTCCAGATAAGGAGAGTAAAAGGTTTGATGGGGCAGGAAAGAGGGTAGCGTCACAAGCAGCCAATCAGTGGCGCATAGCGAACTCACAGGCCCTCCTTGCAAGATATGACAGAGCTCATTGGGATGAGATGAACAACATCATTCAACATCTCCCCAAAGAATACCAAAAAAGAGCTCAGCAGGTAGTAGAGGAGGGACAGGCAATAACGAATAACCAGATAAGGTCTGCGTTAGATTCCGCTGATACAGCCGCAAGAACAATAAATACTGCAGTAACAATTAGACGCCATGCATGACTTAGATCATCAGGTTTCAAACCTGAGATTCAATAGGCGGTCCTCAACATGCCATTCAACCAACAACAGTTATTCAGCACACAAGTGGACACAGCCATAGAGAAAATGAAAAAAGATACTGACACAGCCAAAGCGATGGGAGGGCTTTACTCATCCCAATACAGAGGGACATTTAGGAAGCCGCAGTAAAGGGAGGGTTTCAGGCCACAGCCATCAGAACCATCCACCTCACAGACAAAGCCCTCATACCAATCACAGTATCAAAGAGGGAGGTTTTGAGGGTCCTTCAAGGGGCAATTTCCCAAATCCAGGGGAAAATTCCAATCTACAAAGCAAGCCACTAACAACAAGCAGTGAGTTTGCCATCACCTTCCCCCAACACACATCCCCTGTGGGAGGAAGACTGGAAATGTTCTACAATCAATGGTCAAACATAACAACAGACACATGGGTACTGTCAATTATCCAACATGGCTACTGCATAGAATTCACACATTTTCCTCCAGATATTCCCCCAAAAGCGCACAAACTATCGTCGCAACATCTAGCAATGTTACAAACAGAGGTGCAGGCACTATTAACAAAACAAGCCATAGAACTAGTACCTCATCACCAAAAAGGAACAGGGGTCTATTCCCTGTACTTCCTCATTCCCAAAAAGGACAAAACACTACAGCCAATTTTAGATCACAGGAATCTCAGCCTATACATTCAATCAGAACACTTTCACATGGTGACACTGTAGGAAAGTACCATCTTGCCTGGCATGTTACCCCCATTTTCACTGTATGTATGCTAGACAGGACCCCAGTGCTCATAGTATGTGCCCTGTATGTGTTCCCTGTGTGGTGCCTAACTGTATCACTGAGGCTCTGCTAACCAGAACATCAGTGTTTATGCTCTCTCTGCTTTCTAAATTTGTCACTGCAGGCTAGTGACTAAATTTACCAATTCTCATTGGCACACTGGTACACCCATATAATTCCCTTGTAAATGGTACCTAGGAACCCAGGGTATTGGGGTTCCAGGAGATCCCTATGGGCTGCAGCATTTCTTTTGCCACCCATAGGGAGCTCAGACAATTCTTACACAGGCCTGCCACTGCAGCTTGAGTGAAATAACGTCCATGTTATTTCACAGCCATTTTTTACTGCACATAAGTAACTTATAAGTCACCTATATGTCTAACCTTCACTTGGTGAAGGTTGGGTGCCAAGTTACTTAGTGTGTGGGCACCCTGGCACTAGCCAAGGTGCCCCCACATTGTTCAGGGCAAATTCCCCGGACTTTGTGAGTGCGGGGACACCATTACACGCGTGCACTATACGTAGGTCACTACCTATGTATAGCGTCACAATGGTAACTCCGAACATGGCCATGTAACATGTCTAAGATTATGGAATTGTCACCCCAGTACCATTCTGGTATTGGGGGGACTATTCCATGATCCCCGGGTCTCTAGCACAGAACCTGGGTACTGCCAAACTGCCTGCCCGGGGTGTCCACTGCAGCTGCTGCCAACCCCTCAGACAGGATTCTGCCCTCCTGGGGTCTGGGCAGCCCCAGCCCAGGAAGGCAGAACAAAGGATTTCCTCTGAGAGAGGGTGTTGCACCCTCTCCCTTTGGAAATAGGTGTGAAGGGCTGGGGAGGAGTAGCCTCCCCCAGCCTCTGGAAATGCTTTGATGGGCACAGATGGTGCCCATCTCTGCATAAGCCAGTCTACACTGGTTCAGGGATCCCCCAGCACTGCTATGGCACGAAACTGGACAAAGGAAAGGGGAGTGACCACTCCCCTGACCAGTACCTCCCAGGGGAGGTGCCCAGAGCTCCTCCAGTGTGTCCCAGACCTCTGCCATCTTGGAAACAGAGGTGTTGGGGGCACACTGGACTGGTCTGAGTGGCCAATGCCAGCAGGTGACTCAGAGACCCCCTCTGATAGGCTCTTACCTCTCTTGGTAGCCAATCCTCCTTTCTTGGTAGCCAAACCTCTTTTTCTGGCTATTTAGGGTCTCTCCTCTGGGGTATTCTTCAGATAACGAATGCAAGAGCTCTTTGACTTCTGCCAAGGATCGACCGCTGACTGCTCCAGGACTCCTGCAAAACTGCAACAAAGTTGCAAGACTATTACC
This sequence comes from Pleurodeles waltl, assembly GCF_031143425.1. Taxonomy (NCBI): domain Eukaryota; kingdom Metazoa; phylum Chordata; class Amphibia; order Caudata; family Salamandridae; genus Pleurodeles; species Pleurodeles waltl. Next base: position 303,241,044 of record NC_090451.1, on the reverse strand, counting down.
AGCAACATTGTAGCGCCTCATCCTGCCGGCTTTCTCGACTGTTTTCTGGTGGTGCATGCTCTCGGGGCTGTCTGCCTTCAGCCTGCACTGGAAGCCAAGAAGAAATCTCCTGTGGGTCGACGGAATCTTCCCCCTGCTAACACAGGCACAAAAAGACTGCATCACCGGTCCTCTGGGTCCCCTCTCATCCTGACGAGCGTGGTCCTTGGAACACAGGAGCTAGATCCAAGTGACTCCCACAGTCCAGTTATCCTTCAGTCCAAGTTTGGTGGAGGTAAGTCCTTGCCTCCCCACGCTAGACTGCAAACCTGTGTACTGAGTGATTTGCAGCTGCTCCGGCTTCTGTGCACTTCTCCAAGGATTCCTTTGTGCACAGCCTAGCCTGGGTCCCCAGCACTCCGTCCTGCAGTGCTCAACCCTCTGAGTTGGACTCCGACGTCGTGGGACCCTCCTTTTGTGACTCTGAGTCGACCGCTGCCCTCAGATCTTCCAATTGCCTGCTCTTGTACTTCTGCGGGTGCTGCCTGCTTCTGTGGGGGCTCTCTGAGTTGCTGAGCGCCCCCTCTGTCTCCTCCTCCAAGGGGCGACATCCAGGTCCTTCCTGGTCCCCATCAGCACCCAAAAACCTCTACCGCGACCCTTGCAGCTAGAAAGGCTTGTTTGCGGTATTTCTGTGTGGAAACACTTCTGCAACATCCAGCACGCCGTGGGACATCTTCCATCCAAAGGAGAAGTTCCTAGCCCTTTTCGTTGTTGCAGAATCTTCAGCTTCTTCCACCCGAAGGCAGCCCTTTTGCACCTTCATCCGGGGTTTCCTGGGCTCCTGCCCCCCGGACACTATTGCGACTCTTGAACTTGGTCCCCTTGCCTTGCAGGTCCTCAGGTCCAGGAATCCGTCCTCAGTGCTTTGCTGGTGTATGTGGTTCTTGCAGAATCCCCCTATCACGACTATTGTGTCCTTTTGGGGTAGTAGGGGAACTTTACTCCTACTTTTCAGGGTCTTGAGGTGGGGTATCTAGGACACCCTGACTGTTTTCTTAGAGTCCTAGCGACCCTCTACAAGCTCCCATAGTTCTGGGGTCCATTCGTGATTCGCATTCCACATTTGGAGTATATGGTTTGTGTTGCCCCTAGACCTATGTTCACCTATAGCATCTTATTGTAATCCTACACTGCTGGCATTACTTTTCTTACTATTACTTACCTGTTTTGGGTTTGTGTACATATAACTTGTGTATATTACTTACCTTCTAACTGAGGGTACTCACTGATATACTTTTGGCATATTGTCATAAAAATAAAGTACCTTTATTTTCAGTAACTCTGAGTATTGTGTTTTCTTATGATATTGTGCTATATGATATAAGTGGTATAGTAGGAGCTTTACATGTCTCCTAGTTCAGCCTAAGCTGCTTTGCCATAGCTACCTTCTATCAGCCTAAGCTGCTAGAAACACCTCTATTCTACTAATAAGGGATAACTGGACCTGGCACAGGGTGTAAGTACCACAAGGTGCCCACTATAAGCTAGGCCAGCCTCCTACAGACACTACAGGATGTAGTCCCATTACTGAAACAGGGAGAATACATGTCAACACTGGATTTAAAAGATGCGTATTTTCACATACCCATCCATCCAGCTCAAAGTAAATACCTCAGGTTTGTTATACAAGGAAAACATTACCAATTCAAGGAATTACCCTTCGGGATAACAACAGCCCCCAGAGTATTTACAAAATGCCTTGCCGTAGTAGCAGCATACATAAGGAGACAACAAATGCATGTATTCCCATATCTCGATGATTGGCTAATAAAGGCCAACACTCTAGAACAGTGTCAACATCACACACGTTATGTAATAGATACCCTACACACGCTAGGGTTTTCGATAAATTATCAAAAATCACACTTGCAACCATCTGAAATTCAGCAGTACTTGGGAGCTAAACTCAACACTCAAAAAGCGATTGCAAGTCCAAGCCCACAAAGGGTGCAGTCATTCCACAACATGGTGTCAAAAATACAACCAAACCAGCACTACACAGTCCGATTTGTGATGAAACTCCTAGGCATGAGGGCATCATGCATCGCAATTGTCCCAAACACACGGTTACACATGCGGCCCTTACAACAGTGCCTTGCAAAACAATGGTCGCAGGCACAGGGTCATCTCCAAGATCTAGTGTTGATAGACCGCCAAACACACTATTCGCTTCAGTGGTGGAATTCCACAAATTTAAACAAAGGGCGGCCTTTTCAAGACCCTGTGCCTCATGCCATTCTGACTACAGACGCATGGATGATTGGGTGGGGAGCACACCTCAACAATCACAATATACAGGGACAGTGGGACAGCAAGAAAAAACAGCTACACATAAATCACTTAGAGCTGCTAGCAGTCTTTCTAGCACTAAGAGCTGTTCAACCTCTTTTGGCTCACAAACACATTATTGTCAAAACAGACAATATGACAACGATGTACTACTTGAACAAACGGGGGGAACACACTCATCGCGACTTTGCCTCCTAGCACAAAAAATTTGGCATTGGGCAATTCACAACAACATTCGCCTAATAGCTCAATACATTCCAGGAATTCACAATCAATTAGCAGACAACCTCAGTCGGGATCACCAGCAAACTCACGAGTGGGAAATACATCCCCAGGTACTACACAAACATTTTCGTCAGTGGGGGACGCCAGACATAGATCTGTTCACCACAAACCAAAAGGCAAAATGCCAAAGCTTCGCGTCCAGGTACCCACACCCTCAGTCCAAGGGCAGTGCTCCATGGATCAACTGGTCAGGGATATTTGCTTACGCTTTTCCCCCCTCCCATTCATTCCATTCCTAGTCAACAAACTGCATCAAAACAAACTCAAACTAATACTTATAGCACCAACGTGGGCACGCCAACCATGGTACACCACACTGTTGGACCTCTCAGTAGTACCTCACATCAAGCTTCCAAACAGACCAGATCTATTAATGCAACACAAACAGCAGATCAGACACCCCAATCCAGCAATGCTCAATCTAGCAATCTGGCTCCTGAAATATTAGAGTTTGGTTATCTAAATCTTCCAAACGAGTTTATGGAAGTCATTAAACAGGCCAGGAAACCTACCACCAGGAAATGTTATGCTAACAAATGGAAAAGATTTGTTTTCTACTGCCAAGCAAAACACATCACACCGTTGGATGCGTCCATACAAGACATCGTAGGTTATTTACTACACCTGCAAAAAGCAAATCTAGCCTTTTCATCCATCAAAATACACCTCACTGCAATTTCGGCTTATTTGAAAAATAAACAGATAAAATCCCTATTTAGGATACCAGTCATTAAAGCCTTCATGGAAGGACTAAAACGAATCATACCTCCAAGAAATCCACCAGTACCCTCGTGGAATCTTAATATTGTACTTACACAACTCATGGGTCCACCATTTGAACCCATGCACTCTTGTCAGATCCAATTCTTAACTTGGAAAGTGGCATTTCTAGTAGCAATCACTTCATTACGAAGAGTTAGTGAAATACAGGCTTTCACTATTGAAGAACCCTTTATACAAGTACACATACATAAAGTTGTTCTCCGCACAAATACAACATTTCTACCAAAAGTCATTTCACCGTTTCATTTAAACCAAACAGTGGAACTCCCAGTCTTCTTCCCACAGCCAGACTCAATGGCAGAAAGAGCACTGCATACATTAAGTATAAAAAGAGCTCTAATGTATTATATCGACAGAACAAAAGCATTTCGTAAAACTAAACAGTTGTTCGTCGCATTCCAGAAACCCCATACTGGTAACCCTATATCCAAACAAGGCATAGCCAGATGGATAGTGAAATGTATACAAACTTGTTACCTGAAAGCTAAAAGACAACTACTCATTACACCAAAGGCTCACTCCACTAGAAAGAAAGGAGCAACAATGGCCTTTCTAGGAAACATACCAATGACAGAGATTTGTAAGGCAGCCACTTGGTCCACACCTCATACTTTTACCAAGCATTACTGTGTAGATGTGTTAGCAACACAACAAGCCACAGTAGGACAGGCTGTACTAAGAACATTATTTCAAACAACTTCAACTCCTACAGGCTGACCACCGCTTTGGGGAGGATTACTGCTTTGTAGTCTGTGCACAGCATGTGTATCTGCAGCTACACATGCCACTGAACAGAAAATGTCACTTACCCAGTGTACATCTGTTCGTGGCATGTTCCGCTGCAGATTCACATGCGCCCTCCCACCTCCCCGGGAGCCTGTAGCCGTTTAAGTTACAATTAGAAATTGTACATATGTAAATAAACATTCCTTTACCTTAACTTTGTACATACATCACTATCCCATTGCATGGACATCTTTCTATTCTCACTCTATCACTCCTACCTTACCCTCTGCGGAACAACAATCTAAGATGGAGTCGATGCCCATGCGCAATGGAGCTGAAAGAGAGAAGTAATTCGGTCCTGTGACTCGGAAAGACTTCTTCAAAGAAAAACAACTTGTAACACTCCGAGCCCAACACTAGATGGCAGGAACAGTGCACAGCATGTGAATCTGCAGCGGAACATGCCACGAACGGATGTACACTGGGTAAGTGACATTTTCCATATATATATATATATATATATATATATATATATATATATATATATATATATATATGTGTGTGTGTGTGTGTATATGTGATGAATATCAGCAGGTTAAATCTGCCAATAATGATCAGGAGAAAACACCTGATATTTACCAGAACATGGATTTTGGTGCAGTCAGCATCAAAATACTCATGTTAGTCCCCAAAAAACTTATTATTGACCTTTTTTCCCTCAACCGATAAACTCTGACACAACAGTGTTGAATTTGATCAGGTGTGACAAATATCACACCATTTACTCGTAATGAGGCTCAAGAGGGAAACATTGTTAACATTTCCATGAAGTGGGATGAAGCAGCTAGGGTGCCTCTTAACGATTATCCCAAATAACAGCAAAAGGCCAGAGGAATGGCTTTTTTCATGTTTGCTTCAGATTAAACAAGTGGCAGGCCTGGAATACCAACCCCGCTTCTCCATCCCCTAATCCACCCACCTAACCCACAAAACAGTTTTTGAGAGGGTAGAACGTTTCATTGCAGGTGATGCTGTGGATAACATAACATGACAGCAATCCTTACTTCTTGCACATGATTAAAGTGCCAGGACAGAGGCTGGTAATTTTAAATGGAGTGATCCTTGTATCTCATTGGATGTCAATGTTTCAAAATTAAAATAATAATCTGGCATGATATGGATGAGATTAATAGAAAGAGCATTACTCTCTTATAGGCCATATGATTTGCTTTAATTGCAGCATGTACACAAAATGGTAGAAATGCATTCAATGTAAAGTTGCAGATGGGAAACCTCTCATAAGCCATCTACACCTCTTCAGCAATTTATGTGAGGGTTACTCACAAATATCGACTCATTGGATAGATGTAGCCATCGAGCAATCTGTATTTGATCTCCTGGTCACATGTCCAAAACCTAGTGGGTCAACTGAGCCTTTCATCTACCCGAGGCAGATAAAACCAGTGCCAAGCTGCCCCAAGTTGTACACGTGTGCTTTACCGATACGCATTATGTGGCACATATGGTTTCTACTGGTTGATTTCTGCTATATGTCAAGGCATTCCGAATCTAACGGATAACGGGAGGGGAAACAAATCACTGCAGTCATGTTTTTCAGACCTGTATTTTTCATCGGTGTAAGGCACTTTGCAACAAAGGTAGGTCAGGAATATCTCAGCAGAGCAAAGCATCATGGCGCATTACACGATTAATCGTGAGATGTCAGAATCTTAAAAGCCGCCCTGAATAAAGGAAGCAGAGAGGCTGGGAAGGGCTGGAGTTCAGTATTTTTCTGTGACGCTCTGTTATCTTCAGTAGCCAGCTTACAGGCAGGATTAGTACAAGGTCTGTGGCCTTTTTTACCTGCGGTGTCTGCTTCAGTGCGATTGCTCTGCCAGTGCTCAGGTGAAGGCAAATGCGCTTTTTACAATGTAAATGGATCTCAGTAAACATCAACGAGAACGTAATGGACAGCTTTGGTGTGAATATATAAATTTAGAAAAAATATGCTCTTATCTCATTAAGATGGTGTTGAAGTAGTGAAAAGAGGCTCAATTAGTGTCTCCATAGTTAAGGTTGACACGGTAGGGTATGCCGTTGGAAAACATACCTCTTTAATAACTTCCCACTCCATCACCCTTTTGCACCAGTCTTTAAAAAAACAAAATGCAGAAGACTGAGGGCCTGATTTATACTTCTTGACGCTAACCTGCGTTAACGCAGGTTTACGTCAAAAATTATAGCGCCATTCCAGGACACCAGCCGGGTGCCATATTTAAGGAATGGTGGAAGTCGGCGCCAAGGCCCAGTTAGCGTCAAATTACATGACGCTAACCGGGTAGGGGAGGGGTAGGGAAAACTGGAGGTTGTGTGTGAAAAAACAGCGCTAGTCAGGTTAGAGTCAAAATAATGACTCTAACCTGACTAGCGTCATTGTTAGACGCACAACCTCCATGGACAAGACTCCTCTCTAAGTAAAGACAGGAGTCATGCCCCCCAGCCCTATGCCCATTCCCAGCGGACTTAAGTCCCCTTGGCATGGCCATTGGGCACAGTGCCATGTAGGGGGGCACAAATTAGCCCACCTATGGCACCCAAAATGTTTACAAAAAAATATATATATATATATATATATATCTATGCTTACCTGGGATGGGGTCCCCCATCCTCCGCTGTCCCTTTGGTGTGAATGGGGGTGTCCCTGGGGAGGGCACCTGCCACCATGGAATAGGCCTACAGGTCCCCTAACGCCTGCTCTGACCCAGGCGTTAAATAATGGCACTAAGTAAGCTTAGTGCCATTATTTAGGCCCGCCTCCCTCCCATGCGTGACTTTTCCACAGGAGGATATATAAGGCGCCTGGGCCTTAGAGTAATTTTTTGCCTGGGAACGAATACCTTGCATCTCATTGACACAAGGAAGTTTTTCCCAGGCAAAAGAAGACTAACTCCAATATTTTGGCGCTAGACATGTCTAGCGCCAAAATATAAATATGGAGTTAAGTTTGCGCCGGATTTGCGTTAAAAAAAATGACGAAAATCGGGTGCAAGCAGAGTATAAAAATGCCCCGACTTCGCCAGATTTGGTGCAGACTGTCCAAGGGGCTGTGGGACATACAGTTAATAAAGAGAGAGTGTAAAAATGTTTTCCTCTTTAACCATAAAATCCCCATCTGCCAATTTAGCCACCAAAAACCACCAAGTAGAAACGATTTTTGTTTAAACTGTTCATTGAGTTTAAAAGATTTATGATGCAAAGTTTAATTATTACCTTTCAAAGGTTTAAAGGTCAGTCGTCTTTTTAAGTTATAAGCATAAGTGACCAGTGTGCAAGAGTGTTTTCTGTATATGTCTGTTAATTGTTTGTGAACATTGGGCAAATTAAAAACAAAATATGCAAAAAAACATTCAGAGTGGCTTAACTTTCCCAATGGTCCTGAGTGTCACACAAAATTACTGTCTGAAATAAATGGAAGACTCAAGTGGAGGTAGATGCATAGAGTGTGGCAGTCACCCCAAAATCCTCAGAGGAAACCTCATGAAACTGTTTCAGGTTGCGGCTACCTTGTTTCCCCCTCATTTAATTGTTAACATTAAGATGTTCGTATCTCGTAGTTGTTAAAACAACACAAATGCATTGTTTTACTGGAAAAAAAACAGCTTACCAGTGCAAAATTGAGCAGGTGGTGTAGCATGGACTTTTTATGAGGGCACAAATCCTGATGTTTTTCAGCATAAGGAGAAAAAAGCAGAGAAAACAGAAAGCAGTCTCCAGGTATGCAGATCTATCTCTAACATGTATGATAGGTGAAAGACTTGGTTAGGAACAGCGAGTTTACTTACCGCATCTAGGGAGTTGTTTCCCCTTTTCCCTTTCACATTTATCAACTAAATGGTGCCCCTCTGTCCTAATGCTGTAGGACCTTCCTAACATTACACAATAAATGAGATTGCCGACTTTGTGGCGCTTACCATGGCCAGTGGCAGAAAGACCTTCCCAGTATCCTCAGGCACTATCGGTCTAACTCCTGTACAAGTAGGGTTGTTTCAGTCCCTACCAAAATTCTGCTCCATTCAGATCTCAATCTTTTGCCCCGAAAATCTCAGCTTGAAATAGAGGTCTCCTCGGCCTGCTCTCTTCAGGAGGGCTTATAATAATGAATAATTGGAGTGCACACGGATAGGTGTGAGTGGCGATGGCAGCCGGGACACCCCATCGAGCCACGTTTCTCCCCTGTTTTCACAACTCACTGGACCGAGCCATGGAAGGCGCCATATGGGCAGGAAGTGCTTCCCGTCGGACTGGAACAGAAAATAGGCTCAGACATAAAAATTAAAGTTGCCCCCATTAGTGAATTACTAAAATGTGGCCCATGTTGGCAAATTGAAGCAATTTAACTTGTAAAGACATGCTGTATAAGTGGTGGATTAGCGGCAAAGCAACACAGAGGTATTGAGTGTTTCTTCACTAAAATACCTCCTAGGACAGCACTGAGGGGATGTACAGCAATCTTTAGTTCTGCAAGGGACATCCACACCAGCATGCGGGTATAGTCTCACAGGCGCCAGTGCAGAGCAAAGGGCTTTAGCCCCTGTTCTCACAGTCTGCCCCATTTGGCAGCTTGGTGTGGGGGAGTGGCTGGGGCAGGAGGGGGTGCAGGACCATGAAAGGTGGTCCAGAGCCCAAGGGTTGGGACTGCCCCCCCAGGGAAATAGGTGGTCTCACCTTTGTGGCCCGGGCAAGCATGCAGAAGTATAAGATATTCAGCCCTTAGTTCTGTGACATCTCAGGGAATGGCTCAGTTGTAAATAGAAGCATGATGCAATGCTTGCTATTGTTTGCACAATTTTCTTAGAAGAGATATTCTCATATTTTTCACGTATGCTTGTTAACTATTCTTAAGAATTTCTAAAAAATGTTTTACATCTGCTGCTTGAATTTTAGTATTGCCATGTTTGTGTGAGATTGTTAATAAACATGACCATTTCATCCATGACAAGTAGTAGTTTCTTGTAATTGATTGTGTTGAGTTGTAGGTGGGGGCATGGTCCAACTGTGTGACCTCCGGTCTCTAAAGGGTTACACTCCACATAGTTTGCAGGGGAAGAGAGGACATCTGATAATGGACTTAAGGATCCTGACACTCGTCAAATTTTCAGCGTTGCTGCCTCATCTGAGTTCCCAGATATGATTCAAGGAAGGGCACTGATGCATTTGACTAGAGGAATGCTTACTTACATATTCTATCCTTGTATGTGAAGTAATTCAGGCTTCTGTTTGGAGACGCTTAATATTAAGTAACTAGTGGTCTCTTGTCAACTCCAAATACATTCACTAAGATTATTGCAGCCATAGCAGTGCATCCCATTAGTCATTGTGTACCTTTCACTTCATACTTGGATAACCGACATACAAGGTGCTGTCAGGAAAGACCTTTTATGTTTGTGTTTTTATGTAATATTTTATTGATATTTCACATAAAAAACACACATGAACTTGCTTGTGATACAGGTAAAACTGTAGCAACCAGATAATAATTTCAGTGTTGGATCCAGAAAGACATTTAGAGAGCCAGTGTGCCTTTATAGGGAAATCTAACCGAGCAATTCATGTGAGTCATAAATGAACATTGGAAAATACAATGTACAATGGCTAGGATGGAGACAGCTGGATGCACTGTAGCTCCACACCTTTGCAGTTTACATTGACAACTACCAGTCTGATTTATCATTGCCTCCTATAAGGAGCACTTATCCATGCCCCTCACTGATTCCCCTACCAGCTATGTCAGGGAAGCCTTAACGTTGTTATCAAGATCAATGAAAGTACTGAGGTTAAGGTATGGGAATTCTCCTTCCAATACACCTGGATCACCAGACATGCCACACTGTTTAGAAGAAATGCACCAACTAGTCCAAAACATTAATTGCAAACAATTTCGAGAATCCTTGTGGTACATAATTCAAAGACAGTTTGTGATGTACACCAGACACAAGTGCTTAAACTGACATGGAGGCCACTCACTGGGTCATTTTGGACTTAGTCAATTCCTCCTCAGTCAGGGCCCCCTACAGCTCTTTCCCGTTTCTCTCTAAGGGGGATGAACAAATCAGAGGCACTAATAACTAGGGTCCTTACATCCCCCTTTATTTTAATGGTGAGATTATACTCAAGTGGGCTAAAGTCAAGAATGACCAACGGGCCTCGATGGTGTGACCCAAAGCATGCCTAAGCTGCAGATATTTGTAACACGGAATTCTGAAGGTTATATGTGGTGTATTTGCTCATTTTCATCTGGCTGGGATGTGCACATCTTCATCACTTCCTGTGAATAGGAACCAACTGACCCACACTTCTCTTGCTTGAAAATGTATGCCTCATGTCACACAGTGCCAACAGTGATCATGCTCCCAGGGTCTCTTCCCCTCATGGTCCCTTGTTGAAGCACTTCAGGTGCAGCTCACGCAAACGGTATGTGTAGAAATTCTTTATCACTGAAATGCTGTTTTTGCCTCTGAGCATTCACACGTCATCCTTAATTAAAAGTCAAGATATTGCAAAAAGAGAAAAAGGCCATCAACCACAAGACACAGTGTGTGTGAGATAATTGGGTCATCTGGCGATAGTCTTTAAAGTATTGGCTACCTTGCAGACAGATCAAACAAATTGGACTAAATATACTTGGCCATCTCCCTTTGAAAGTTTGTAATTTAAGGAATTTCGTGGAAAGGTATATTGATTTTAATGTACGTTTGCCAACAACAAAGTAGTGTTTTGTTATTTACGGTACATGCAGAGTATAGTTTTTCTGTAGTCTCTGTGATTATTATTGTAAATACTACATAAAGAAAAACGGAGAATAGTAAAATAGATTTGATACAATAATAATTGAGATATTATTGTTGACAAAATGGTTTATGAATGTATCCCTTCGGAGGGTTAAGATGGGTAGCCCCTTGTGTTACTGCGAGATATAGTGGCATTAGCCTTTTTCTACCTGCCCGAAAGGTGGCCGTACCTTAAAAATAAAACATTGTTAAAAAGGTTCTGAAGCAAATCTAAATGTGTGCAAGTGGTCCTTCTAGTTGCTTTCAAAGTTTTTAATCGGTAAAGTACCAGATCTTGTCATGTTTATATCATAAATGCGTACTTCTTGATGGCTAAGAAGATGTAACTGTAAGAGAGGCAGCAGACGTCATTTCTTTCAAAGTCTTTTAATTTTCGGTATGACATCTCATTATTTATTGTGAAAGAAAATACAGTAATAGCAATATTTTGTCACCTGATCCCTGCAGGCGTCAGAGGGACATCACACAGATGTGTAATATTTGAACTCATCATTATTTTTTGAGGATTTGTTTGTTTTTGTTTGTTTTGTTTAGCAATGTAAATACATGCACCTGGGAAAGAAATGGCTAAAGAGCTTCAAAGATGAAAGAGCTTCCCATGTGTAGTCAAAAATCAGCAACAAAAATATATCAAGCATAGCAGGACACGACTAAGCCAACATCCAGTTTAGGTTCAGGTGACAAGTCCCATGCCGAGGTATTCAGCATAGCAAGAGGCAGAGTTCTTTCCCTAAACGATGCCAGAAGACACCATGAAGATCACAGCAGTTAAAATAAAATGAAGAGCAGTGGGACCCAACAAGAGGGGTTTTGTAGCACTGCGACTGCCCCTCCTTGATAATGACAATTTCTGATGGTGTCTGTGAACATAATTTAACTGCCTGTATATCAGGCAAAATGGAGGAATCAAGTGGCTATGTAACACAATAGATTGTTAATTTAGACTGCAGCTTTAGACTGCAACTCTGCTCCAGTCTGTCTTCATACCTAAATAAAATTGTGTGTCAACAGCCGGTGACAGATGAGAGGATCAAGCACCCGTCTGTGAATTCACTATGTAGGAGTTTCTTTGCGGAAGATTTGCTCCCATTACCCGGGTTATGCTGTTCTCAGAAATGATAAATAGAGGGTTGGTTTAAGAATACAGAGGAAGCAACAACAAATGAGTACCTTTTGATACCGCCTCACCTGGAACGCATTGGATGTGATGTTACTTTTTAAGTTTATTTGTGGCACCATTAAGACAGCTCCAAGTCCAGCACAGTTCCTGAGAAGCTGTGGGTTAATAGAGGACTAGAACTTCATAGACTAGATGAAATAAAGATTGATCAGAAATCTGCTAGATGCAGAGGGGCTTTCGGGAGCATATACCCCAAACTTTGCTTTTGAGGGTTTGAATACACCTAACCAGGGGAGGTATTTTAGCTGACAGTGCTTAGAGTACAATCTAAATTGAATCTTATCACATTCCCTATTTCCCTTTCTCGTTTTGCAATCTCTGTGAGCACTTTCAGCACCGTGGTCAATGGTTTGTGATATTTGTATCCCTCTACTAAACCACCCCTAAACAGTTGATGGCCTGCATTCAACATTCTCGTGGTCCTCTCAATTTTTATTTAACCACATGCACCAGTGATCTATAAATCAATCAGAAAAAATGCCATTGGAAGTTAGCAGTGTATTGACATTTTTTTAAGATTTCTTAAAATAGCCAAGAGATTAAGAAAATATGTTTCCATCCGTTTAAAATGGTTTTCCATGATTTGCGTTGTCATAGTGAAGGTGTGTTTCGGTGGATTTTTTTAACAATTAAAATTCATGTATGTAAAATTAGTGTTTTTCGTGCACCACATTCAAAACAGAGATCAAATAGCATCCCAAAAAAATGGTGACAAAATCGTAATGTCTTTAATCGTATGTGTTGTACTAGTGTGAACTGGGGCACTCTTAGTAGCAAAATGTAATGTCACATGCAGAGAGGCTTATGAATTTCCTTTTTTGGGAGGCAAATATTCTTGCAAAACATGCAAAGCCCCTTCAATTATTAAAATAAGACGGCATGAAAAAGGACCCTAAATTGGGTTAGGGATATTGCCAGACTGTTAGGCTTATGCCATTCCCTTGTGCCGGGAACCAGAGCAGACGTCAGAAACAAATATTTAGACGGCACTCAGGACACAATAACAAATGATGGGAGTGCGTCATCTCCTAATGCATGCAGAGAGGATGAAAAATGTGCTCTACAGAAATCTGCTTGATTTCAGGTTACAACTGGGCTTCTTCCCTGCCCCAGGCCACGCTTGTTGTGTTCAAGTTAAAAAAAAAAAAAAAAAAAAAGATGCGACACCCTCAGCAGCCAAGTGACAAATGATGAAAATCCTAGACTCATCTTGGCCGCATTAGGGAAGCCATTGCCTTTCCCGGCAACTTCTCGCCGCCCTCGGTATGAAAACAGAGCAATTGCAGTTGATCGCCGGTTATGATTGGCAATTACACTCGCATAATTCAGCCCGTCCTCTCCTTTTCAGGGCCCTTTACTTGCCCAATTGGTGACATTCCTGAGAAAGCGACTGATAAAAATGTCATACATCATTCAGGCTTTGAAACTCTTAAGGGGATAATCAGCTCTGCCTTGCTGAGCCGCATTCATCACTCCTTGCTGGCTCAGAGGGGTCATGGCACTCATAATTTCCCTTTTTTGATACTGTCCTCACCAGATATGACTGCGGGGCGGGTGGAAGCGCTCACTCACTCGACGTGACGGGAAGAGGGCGGGGTGCTTAAGGGGTGGGGGTGGCTCCATCAGTCATACACTCTCTTTGAACCGCCTTCCGGTGGGGCTCATCGTTGGCAGTAACTGAGCTCCACCGTGCCTCATGCCGGGGTAGGCCGCTTCCAAGATAATTAGATTTGATGTCAACATTTCTTTATCACCTGCATCCTTTTGTGCATCTGTGTGTCAAGTTGTTGTTTCGGATTTATTAGCACCCTCCGAGCCGCTATCTATCTGTCAGGCTGCGCGGTGTTTGTGTTGACAGTTGTAAAGTTAATTACTGGTACTAATGAGCATCGGGCCTTGGGTGGACATGGCATTTTAGGCATTTAAAACTGCAATTAGAGATTTTTTTCATGTCGAGAGGAGGTAAAAAAAAGAAAACCTCACGCGCCATTGTGACATGTTATCTTTTATGCAGGAGCTGGAAAAGGCTGTTATTTTCTGCTTATTTTAACCCAGTTTTTCCCGCCATCACCAGAGACCGTGAATAATGTTTCCCCCCACATCTCCCTGCAAATTTAAACCTGATCGACGACGACATGAAAGCGGGAAGGGGAAACGGCAAGAGGAGAGAATGTTTAACTTCAATATTTTTTTTTGTTTTTAATTGTTTGATTATGGAACACGAGCAACGCGCGCAAAACACACAGTTTGAAAGCTAAATAATTTGCTGTCTGTGTCAGGGGGCTCTCTAATGAATATGCCATCTCTGCGTCAGGGGGTGCAATTAAATGAAATTCGCCTGCACTGGAGTTCACAAATCGGAGTGTAGCAGTTGCTCAATAAATTATGTGTGATAATTTAGGATGTACTTCTTGCTACATGTGCCTGTGACAGCCTTAGACTAATTGCAACCCAGGATGGCATGCGCCTTCTAGAAGTGTTTTGTTTATCTGAGCGCTGCCACGGAGCCCAATACTCCCCGGCTGCTCTTTCTCCTTCACATCCGATTCATCATGATCAGCCAGTTTGTTAAATAACTGCCCTTCCCTGACATAAATCATCTCCAAAAAGGGAAAAATATATATTTATACGCATCCTTTGGCTCAGAGGAGATTTCACCCTGGCTCTGCTTGCAAGAGATAAGCACTTCCATCTTCAGTTGAAGCATTGAGATTTATTGTGCTTTGATGGGCCACAGACCCAGACATCATTAGCTGCTTAAGCAGATTCCCACTCCTTCATTTTGTGTGGATTGATTCAAAATGGCGGCCTCTCCGTCCCGCGGGGACTTCCCGTGCAGTCCTAAGCGAAGTGCGGGATGTCAGTTATTGCTTTATATTGGCTTCGGCGAGGGCAGGTTAAGCAGTGTTTTTACAAGCAGGCCGCGTCAGGCCTAGCCTATCCACACGTCTTATTTATATTTTTTGAGACAGCGCTTTGTCACCGCTCGCGCATTGGTCGTGCCTTTAACTGGCCAGCACGAGCACTCCCCAGGGGAAAGCGGCGCTTTCTTTTGTTCCCGCTTCAAGCGCTGACATTAAGGGACGCTTAGCGATTTTAGACTAGGTTTCTTTTCCTTTGTTTATTTCCCGTTTAGCAAAGGTGACAGAATGTCAGGGCCAAACGATTTTCGCAGTCCTGTTTTTTTTCTTCCACCACTACCCTCACTCTCCAGGCGTGTCCCTGGAGGCCCCTTCCGTTGTACAGTTATATTAATTCTGCTAACTTTCAGCCTTCATTGCTGACAACAGGCCTTTTGGCTATCGCAGCCTATTACATTAAATTTCCCATCAAACCGTGTCAGCCTCCGAGGTCAGAGATTCCACCAGAAGCTTTCGATTTTTTGTTGTTTGCCATCTGACTTCGAGGGGCAGGTGTTTTCTAAATTGCTTTCAGCTTGGCGCTGCGGGTCCAATATTAGTTAAAAGGAAACCGAAACCAGCAATATGATCATTTATCAAGACAGAAGCAGGTAGAGGGCCCCGAGTAGGCTGTTCGGTACCCCGCCACTGTATTAGAGAGCTGAGATCTCAAAATAAGACAACAAAAGCTGTGCAGTTTGACATAGTTTTACCTAACCAGTTACCCGGGACCTGGCTGTAGCAGAGTTTGTTTTTCTTCCAAAGGGCCAGTTCTTTGTGTTACTTCCTGTGGTCTTGTCAGTTTTCTACTTCCTATCTCTTTTACTATTTACATTTATTTTGGACACCAGCCATCCATATCTTTTTATGGGCATAGAAATATTTATTTCCACGAGAAATGCCACGTGGTTAATGTTGTTCCTTTATCCATTGGATTATAATTCAAGCTTTAAAGGTGTATGGTCAATAGAATAGCGTCATAACTTTGGAATGATGTACAGGACAGGAGGCACTTGATTGACAGGACATCAAAGCAAGCAGCCAGGTTGGAAATCCTAAGCGTCATATTTTTCATTTAAAATCTGTGCTCCACCTGAAGATATTCTAGAGCAAATAGGTTGTATATGCGCTTCCTCCCTGCTAGCACGTGGCAGGAATACAAATTAAAGCCCTTATGTCCTCTGTGACATTCCAGCAGTGTACAGTGACTTACTTCCTTTCCTCTTTCTAAAAGAGTGAGACCTTGCCTCCCTCAAAGTCTCCTGTTTGCTATTACCTGCACTGCCAAACCACAGTCAAGGAAGTTGGATACATTAAGTAGCATCATAGTCAGATTAAGCATCTGTTTTTAAGTTACATTCTTTAATAATATTGGAGAAAGCATGCTTTATGTGCAGGAGGGCACTGTTATGATTAGTATAGCGCACTAACCACCCGAGAGGCGTTTGGGCAGGTGTGTGGTTCTCAAAGTCCTTATACAAAGAGCCAGGTCTTCAGCATCTTGCGTTACTCAAAAAGTGAGGAGGAGGATCTCATGTGTTGAGGGAAATCGTTCCATGCTATGGGTGCGATGTAGGAGAATGAGCAACCTCAAGTTTTTCTTGTGATCCTTGAAGGAATTGAGAAGAAAGGTAGGGTGGGGAGAAGGAACAGATGAATCCCACCAGGGATGTGGGTGATTTGGGGTGAACGCAACACAATATTTTACATTGTGTGGGGAGCTATGAGGAGGGAGGCAAAATATAAAGTGGTTTATTGTGTTTTTTGGGATGTGAGCCACAATATAAATAAATGGGAGTTTTTGGCAAGATACCAAATGTCTTTGTTTGGTGAGGTAGAACCGTGAGAAGAGTAGGTGGATGGCAGAAGAGAGTGCTAGTGTCCATACAGTACAATTATGCAGAGTGAGCAAGTTTGATCATGCACAAGCTTAATACATCTATTCCAGGCACAGACAGGTACCATGCATCCAATTACATATATCTGCAGTGGTTTGATGAGCAGATGCACCAGGGATACACCAGAGAATGCTCTGAGTACTTACGCAGAGTGGCCATGCCACTCTCTGCACCGAGAGGGCACGGTAATGGCCAAGTGGTCCTTTGAAAGAAGGCTTGATTTCCTGTTGTTTAAGGCCATAGGATTGTGGTTGTTCTGCACAAGCAGATACCCTGTGTAAGAATCCAGCTATGCCAACAATATCTGCTGGTGTGACCTCCAGTTGGGCTGATTATGGGCCCTAATGTGTGATTTCATTCCTTAGAGAGCAGTCTACACAGGTTCTTAGAACACTTCTTGCCCATCCCAATAGTTGGATCTAGGAAAAAGGAAACCACCTCAAACATGCTTTTTATTTACTGCTTACCTTGGGTTGTGGTTCAACAAGAGGGATATTACTTAATGGGAACTGTGCTGGATCAAACACAATCTGTGCTAATTTCAATGGTGCTTTTCACTATGGCAGTCTATAAGTTTGCTTCTTTTAATGGGCATACACAGTGCAGCCTTTCTGTAATCTGGATGTAGATATTCTTTTGTGGGAGGGCAGTGGCAGACTGATATTTGTTTGTCCCAAGTTATAGCTATGTTGGGGGAGCGAAAGGATGACAGTATAGCCCGTTTTCATTTATCATTTTCTTAGGCACTGAAGGTTTGTGGAGACCCAATATGGAGGTGGGGGAGGAGGGGTATCAGGAGATATTAGGTATAGCATATTAGGTATGCAATGTATAGGTTTCACTCATGACTGTCTGCGTCTTCAAAATAAGGGTTCAAGCTGGAGGAAATTACACTAGAGGGTCCATAAATTCCTCAACGGGGCCCACATTCGTCCCACTCCCACATCCCTTAGTTTCTTCTATCTACAAGTGTTTATCTCAAAAGTACAGCACTCCATTCCTTACTAGCTAATCTCAGTGGAAGGTGAGATATATACAACATTCCCATGTTTTACCACCTCACAGTTCTAATTTTGTCCAACAACTACTTAGCTCATAGCACCACAGTATAGTATCCTTTAAACTCCCTGGGGCCCTATGTAATTTAGGACGAGGTAGGCCGGTAGTAGTGGAGATAAAGGCCCAGGGTAGGCGGCTTGGGTGGAAGCAAGTGGATTCCCTAAAAGTGGTAGAAAGGGTGGTGGGGGAAAATATACATTTATTTATGGACACACTCTTGATAGAGGCTCCTAATCCTAAAACTGTTATGAATGCAATAACAAGAGTAAATGCAGCAGTGAGAGACTCCCTTTTCTCAGTAAGCAGCCACCCTAGCAAACGTAATTGTGGTTGGTACGATAAGACCTGCTATGTTGCAAGAGCAAACCTGAAGATGGCCACTAAGAAACACCCTAGAGATTGGGTCCTCGTTAAAGAAGCTAGAATGAAATATAAGAGGGCCCTGAGTGATAGCATGATAAAACATAAAGATAAAGCCTGGGAAGAATTAGAACGTGCCATAGCTCTGAAGGATCCTGGCCTGTTTTGGAAAGTGGTAAATAGAGGTTCCTTTGGAACAGATACAACTGAGGGCCTTGGCTGTAACATCGCTCCGGAAGCATGGGTAATTCACTTTTGTGGTATTTTTGAGGGTTCTCCCCTAAGAAATAACCGGGAGAACGAGTATGAGATGGCTCCTAACCTAGCAATTAGGTTCTCGCTCCAGGAGGTTATGGATGCGATACAGAGTAGTGCGAGCAATAAAGCTCCGGGCCCGGATTCGATCCCTATGGACTTGTATAAAGCGAACCCCCAGTTATGGGCACCTGTTCTCTTAAATGTCCTTAATGCAGCAGTTACTGTGGGTACCCCTGCCTCTTGGAGACTGGCATGTATTGTCCCAGTGTTTAAAAAGGGCGACCAAAATGATCCTAAGTCCTACCACCCTATTTCTCTACTGGACTCTTCGGTGAAGATTCTGGGACGGATTATTTTAAGGCGTATGGAGTCCTGGATGATAGGGAATGATATCTTAAGCCAGGACCAGTATGGTTTCAGGGAAGGCCTTGGCACGCGAGACCAATGTCTCAACCTACTAATGCTGATCGGCAAATACACGCAGGCTAGGAAAGGTACGCTCTATCTTGCTTTTATGGATCTTAGCTGTGCCTTTGATAAGGTGAACCGGTCTATATTATGGGAGAGATTAAATCAGTTAGGGCTGGATCCTAATATTGTAGAGTTGCTCCGATATCTTCATTCTGGGACGGTCGCAAATGTGAGGGTGGGGTCGAATGGGGAATGCTCAGAGGCCTTTACGTTTTCAAGGGGTGTGCGCCAGGGGTGTGTTCTGGCTCCTACTTTGTTCCTTCTATATACAAATGGATTGTCTGATTTTCTGATGAAACATTGTAGGGATGTTCCAAAGGTGAATGGTACTGATATCCCTGTGCTAACGTACACGGATGACGCAGTCCTCATGGCCCGTACTATGAATGGTCTCCGGGAAATAGTTAGAGCTTATGCCTCCTTTATGTCAGCTTTGGGTTTAGAGGTCAATTTTAGGAAATCTCATTTTATGGTGTGTGGAAAACCCATGAGTAGGGTGGGGGAGCTAAGGGTGGAGGATCAAATTATTAGTAGGGTCCATGAGTTTCCATACCTAGGGATTATTTTTGATGAGAAAGGATCTTGGAAACCTTGTATTGCCAGAAGGGGTGCGCTTTTTCATGCAGCAGTTGGCACAACTTTTGACTTTGCTGTTAGGGTAGGTAGTAAACCCATCAAGCCTTTGCTTGAAATTTATAGGCGGAAATGCCTCCCCGTCCTGCTGTACGGTGCTGCACTTTGGGGGTATGGGGACTCCCGAGCCCTTACGGTGGAAGAAAATCGGTTCTGTAGAAGGCTATTGGGAGTTGGACAAAATATCCCTGGTTTTAGCCTTCATCTGGAGTTGGAGCTTGAGTTTGTCCAGGACACTATTCAGTTGGCTCCCCTTCTGCAATGGATCTCAATTTGGACTAACGAACATGCCACTCTGAATAGGGATATCTTAAAGGATTGTCTGGCTTGTGACAATGTAAAGAATATTCCCTGGTTGATTCACATAAGGAAGATGGCTCGTGATTTGGGGCGGCCTGATTTGGTTGATCATCCTGAAGGCCTGACCAGGTGTGATAAGAAATGGGTTAAGGAGAATTTTTTAAGAATCCAGAAGAATAGGAGGGAGGGGGAGGCCTTAGGGAAAAAATCGATCAGGGATTTCATTATGTTAAAGATGTGGGTAGGCCCTGAGCGCTATCTCTTAGAGATAAAGGATGTGAGGGAAAGGTCTCTCATAACCAGTTTCCGTTTGGGGATCATCAGAAGTAACCTGTGTTTCCCGTTAGGTCAGTATGGGGACAAATGTATTAGACCCTGCCCCTGTGATGGGGTGTCCCAACAGACCTTGCCCCATTTTACTTTGTTCTGTGTTTTTTATGCACCATTCAGAACTCGTTTTTTATTAACTCTCCTAAGGGTTTTGTGCAATATCGTCCTGCTTTTATGTGGCTGCAGATGGCCTCAGATGTATTGGTGTGGAAGGGGCTGGGATAATTCCTGAAGGGAGCTATTACTTGGCGTAACAATGTAGAGTTTTTAGAATGAATCTTTCTATTTTATTGTTTCTGTGCATGTAGTTATATATGTTTTTATTCCTGATGGGTGTTCTTATTATTTATGGTTTTATTGCTAATTTTAACAAATGTATTGGAGATTATTTATTGTAATGGATGAATTTTTTTCATACCGAAAAAAAGTTATTATTATTATCATAGCACCACATCTGGGTGGAAAACATGGCCTTTGTTACTCCATGTTCTCAGTAGCCTAGGCATGTGATTTGGGAATTGGAACCTCAAGTAATCATTTCGAAACTCCCCAGGTTTTTAAATATTCTTTGGGTTTTGAGATTTTTGCTCAGATACTTTAATGCAAATTAAAAGTGTTTCCCTTGTTTCTGCTGTTCATTGGGGTCTTCCAAAAGGATTTCACTTATAAAAGGTAATGCAGCTTTCAGTCATTTATCAGGAGTATGGCTGGTGGAAACCCATGCCAAGCACACTTTGCATACTATGGCACTATGGGGGTCATTCTGACCTCGGCGGTAAAAGGCGCTTACCGCCGGTCAGAAGACCGCCATAACACCGCCGCGGCCGCGGAAAGCCGCCACGGTCATTCTGACCCACAACGGCCAAACCTCCAAAAATCCGACCTCCACTGCAGGCCGCCACATCAGCGGGCAGCGATAAACTGGAGATGACCAAACCTCCACCGTCACGCCAACAGAAAAACGCCCATGCCATTACGACCCACGAATCAACGCGGCGGGCTTTCCAACGCGGTATTCCATTGGCGGTACACACCGCCGCGGTCAAAATACACACACAGCACCAAAACACAGGCACATTGGACAATTACAAATACACACACCTGATACACATACACAACCCACTCCCACACAATCAATCAACTATAAAACACACCCCCACATCACCCACAAACCCCTACGACCACAATTACTGAGAGAAGGAGAGAGAGACACAGCAGACAATCCATAGCAATACACACTGAGGCACACTACACCATCACACACACCACATAGTAGCACAAAGCACCACACACCAACATACTCATCATCACATACACCACCCCACACCTCACCCACACCACCCCATGGCACCCCAAAGGCACCCACGCTTTTCGGACCAAGAACTCCGGGTCATGGTGGAGGAAATCCTAAGAGTGGAACCCCAGTTCTTCGGCTCACAGGTGCAGCACACCAGTATAGCTAGGAAGGCGGAGCTATGGCAGCGGATCGTGGACAGGGTCAACGCGGTGGGACAGCATCCCAGGAATAGGGAGGACAACCGCAAACGATGGAACGACCTACGGGGGAAGGTCCGATCGATGGTCTCCAGGCACAACATCGCGGTCCAGAAGACTGGCGGTGGACCCCCACCCACCCCTCCCGAATTTACATCATGGGAGCAAGAGGTCTTCAACATCCTGCATCCTCAGGGCCTCGCAGGAGTAGCCGGAGGAATGGACTCTGGTAAGTCCAATCTCAACTACTAGATCCCCCCCCACCCCACCAGCATGCCAACCCACACCCCCACTCTCACCCCCAACCCCCCATCACACATCCTCCCTGACAATGTCTCACCAGCACAACCCACCCATCCCAACACCAACTCCTGCATGCCAACACAATCCATGGACACCCATCACCCAAGCATGACCACTGCACTTACCCCCCCCCCCACTAACTACCCTCACAACACCTCCCTCAAGGGAATGCCTGCACTGGGGGACGAGGGCACCCATAACACGCACGCTATGGCACACACAGAAACAATAACCAAACTCTCTTACCCCATGCAGGACCCGAACGCCAAAACACCAGCCAGGAGGGTCCAGAAATGTCCATCCCACCCCCGGAACAGGCCCACAATGAGGACAGCAGCTCTGTCGACACTGAACCTGATGACCAGCCCGGACCATCGGGGACCTCTGGGCAGTCGGTCCCCCTCACCCACACAGGCCACACCAGACCCGACCCCCTCTGCCAACACCAGCACAGCTCCCACCCAGCGGGCCCATGCCTCTGTCTCTAGGACACGTCAATCAGCGGTGTGTCTGCCACTACAGGGCACCCAGGCTAACCCAACACCCCAACAACAACAGGGACCTGGGGGCAGTGGGAGCGGGCACACCGTCCAGGAGACAGAGGCCGGGGGAAACCGGGCAGCTCGGAGGGCTGCTGTGCGACAGGGGGGGGAGGAGAGGCCCAGGGAACCCACTCTCCAAGAGGCCCTCACCACCATCATGGGGGCCTACCACCACTCCCAAGAGACGATGGCGACGGTACTGGCCAGGTTCACGGAGATCCAGGCACAGCAGGAGGAACGCTACATGGGGTTCAGGGAGGAGCTGAGAATCATCGGGACCGCAATGGGGACCTTCGTCCTGGCCCTCAACAGGATAGAAGACGCGTTGCGGGACCATGTGGCACCACACAGGGCCCCTGTCACTAGCCCGGACAAGGAACAGCCTACCACCTCCGCCGGCGCTAGTGGACAGGAGGCCCCAACACCACAGCAGGCCACCAGAACCCCACCTCCTGCTGAAGAACAACCACCCCGTAAGAGGAGCCTGAGATCCAAAAAAAAGACAGAGTAGGATGTCAAGACCCCCGCCAGCAGGACATACCCCCTGAACTCTTCCCACTGTCCCACATTGCCACCCTGTCCAACCATGAACTGCCTCTGCTCCATCCTTCCACAGGCAAAAGGACAATGCACCTGTGAGACTAAGAACTGGACTCTGCCATGGACATTACTCCACCCCCACCCATCACCCTTATAATCACATGTACCAATATCTAGCCCTGTAAATAAATCACATATTGCACACAAATCAGTTTGGAGTCATGCTGTATTATTAGCAAATGTATTACATATTACTGTTCAATATCTGTTCTGTCAATTAGTGATGACAACATACCAATGTCAATACGCTGTAGTTCATGGGCAAACCAAGCAGAAGTCAGGCACTGAGTCATACAGCACTGAGAAGGGAAGGGAAAAACAAAAATTACCCAAAAAGATCTGGTGGGAACTACAGAAAGTACAGATGCAGGAGGCTAGAACCAATTGTGAAATGGCGTGGGTGATTCTTACCTGGGTGTTACTGGAAATACTGTTGTATCACTCTGTCCCTATTGTCTGTGTCGTCCTCTGAGTCTTCCTCCTCTTCACTCTCCACAGGCTCCACGGCTTCTACAACACCACCATCTGGACCATCCTCCTGCAGGAAAGGCACCTGGCGTCGCAAAGCCAGGTTGTGAAGCATACAGCACGCCACGATGATATGGCACACCTTCTTTGGTGAGTACATTAGGGATCCACCTGTCATATGCAGGCACCTAAACCTGGCCTTCAGGAGGCCAAAGGTTCGCTCAATCACCCTCCTAGTACGCCCATGGGCCTCATTGTACCGTTCCTCTGTCCTTGTCTGGGGATTCCTCACTGGGGTCAGTAGCCACGGCAGGTTGGGGTAACCAGAGTCACCTATTAGCCACACACGTTGTCTCTGTAGCTGCTCCATCACATAGGGGATGCTGCTATTTCGCATCACATACGCGTCATGCACTGACCCTGGGAACTTGGCATTTACATGGGAGATGTACTGGTCAGCCAAACAGACCACCTGGACATTCATCGAATGATAACTTTTTCTGTTTCGGTACACCTGCTCATCGTCTTTTGGGGGTACCAAAGCCACATGGGTCCCATCAATGGCACCAATGATGTTGGGGATATGTCCAAGGGCATAGAAATCACCCTTCACTGTAGGCAAGTCACCCTCCTCTGGGAAAATTATGTAGCTCCGCATGAGTTTCATCAGGGCAGACAACACTCTGCTCAAAATCTTAGAAAACATAGGCTGAGGCATTCCAGATGACATGGCCACTGTGGTCTGGAATGACCCACTGGCCAAAAAATGGAGGACTGACAAAACCTGCACCAGAGGGGGAATCCCTGTGGGTTGGCTGATGGGGGACATCAGGGCTGGCTCCAGCTGGGCACACAGTTCATGGATAGTGGCACGGTCAAGTCTGTATCAAAGTAATATATGGCATTCTTCCATTGTCGACAGGTCCACCAGCGGTCGGTACACGCGAGGATTCCTCCTTCTCATCGCAAGCCCCAGCGGACGGTGCCTAGGAAGGACAACATGGAGCACAGAGTCAGCCAAACCACAGGTACGTACAGACAGCTTGCACAGTTAAAGAATGGCAATGGGTTGAAAGGCGTGTATGTGTGGCAATGCAAGGCCTAGGCCTGTGTGTCGCAGTCAAAATTAAGCCATGTAGGCCCTTGAAATGGCGGCTGCCTGACCTGTGAAGTGGGACAATGGGATGTGAGGTCAATGCGCTGGCGGGGCACACCGTGGCGGTAGGCGGTCGAAGACCACGGCGCAAAGCCGCATTGGTTAACATTGAAGCCTATGGGTTTCAGGAGCCAATGACGAAGTGCGCCGGCGGTCGCGGTACGCACCGCCGCGGTACGCACAGCCGCGGGCGTGACCGCCATTTTCTATCTGCTTAATCACTCGAGACCTGATCATCCACAGGAGAGGACCTATACTGCAAGTGCTGCTGTGACCTCGGTCTGGAAGATACAATGGCTGCTGCGACTGGGGAAAGGGCCCCTGCCTTCACGTCTGAAGAGTTGGAGAAGCTCGTGGATGGGGTCCTCCCCCAGTATGCGCTACTCTACGGTCCTCCAGACCAACAAGTGAGTACACCGGGTGCACATGGAATGGGCTATGCCTGTGTGGATTGGGGTGGATGTAAGTTGGTGGGGTGGGGGGCGAATGAGGAGTGCAACGCCCGACAGATGAGAGCATGTGCCATATGGCAAAGTTGGTGGGGGGGGCCAATCACATCTAACATGCAGGTCATTCATGATTTCCTCCTTTCCACCCTGTACATGTCAAATAGGTCAGCGCCCATCAGAAGATCGAGATTTGGCGTGCCATCGCCAAGGAAGTCCGGAACTTGGGGGTCCACAACAGACGGGGCACCCACTGCCGCAAGAGGTGGGAGGACATCCGCCGCGGAACAAGGAAGACCGCAGAAACACTGCTGGGGATGGCCTCCCAACCTAGGAGGGGTGCCAGTCGCACCATGACCCCCCTGATGTCCCGGATCCTGGCGGTGGCCTACCCTGAATTGGATGGGCGCTTTAAGACATCACAGCAGACACAAGGGGGTGAGTATCAGCACATTCTCCTATCTTTCTGCGCAGTGGAGGCGTCTGGGTGGGGGAGGAGGGCTGTGGGTGACATTAGGCCAGGGCGCTTTCTGTAGTGTAGTCCTCTCCCTTAGGCATGGCCCTGTGCCCCCGGCCCCCACCTCAGTAGGGTGACAAGTACAGCCATTGAAGGTCCATCATCTCCCATGTGCGCGTTTGACGTCTCTTGGCCTGTTGTCTTAGTCAGTAGTACTGAGTAGTGTACCCCGAATGCGCGGCTTAGTGCATTAGGCACCTGTGTCTGTCCTCTCCGCCAACGGTGTTGACATTGCATGCACTCAACCTGGTCTTCTTTTTTCTCCCCCCACCCTTTCTCTTCATCTTCTTGTGCATGTGTGCATTAGCATCATCAGGCGGAGGAGATTTGGCATCGGAGCACGAGGGAGCTGCAGGACACAAGGCCCCGGTGGGCCCAGGAACAGACACCGAGGGCACCAGTGATCCGGAGGGCGAGGGGAGCACCACGACGGGGACCGCTGGTGAGAGCAGCGAAAGCGACACGTCCTCGGATGGGAGCTCCCTAGGGGTGGCGGCAACATCCGTGCCCCCCGCCTCTACAGGTACAGCCGCCACCCAGCGCACCAGCCCCTCCCTCCCAGCAGCCCCTCAGTCTTCGCTCCGTGCCGGTTCGCCCAGGAAGGCCCCGCGTCTCCTTCGCCCCAGGCACCTCAGCCCCTGTTGCCCCTGCTGCCCTCAGTGCAGAGCTCATTGACCTGGTAAGGACGCTCATTGTTGGGCAGACGACCCTTTTGAATGCCATCCAGGGTGTGCAAAGGGAGGTGCAACAGAGCAATGCGTACCTGGAGGGCATTCATTCGGGTCAGGCTGCCCATCAACGAGCGTTCACTGCTCTGGCCTCAGCACTGACGGCAGCCATTGTCCCTGTTTCCAGCCTCCCTCTTCTTACTGCCTCCAGCCTTTCTCTGTCTCCTGTTCCTCAGCCTATCCCATCCACACCATCAGACCAGCCTGCACACACCTCAACACCCAAGAGCAGCTCATCCAAACACAAGCACCACAGATCCCACAAACACTCACCCAAGCAACACCCAGATGCAGACATGCCAACAGCCACTGCCACCCCTGTGTCCCCCTCCTCCTCGTCTCCCTCCTCCCTCCCTGTGACGTCTACACTCACACCTGCATGCACCCCAACATCAGCCAGTGCTTCCATCACCACCTCACCCTCCAGTACAGTCCACACTCGTGCAGTCACCACCCCCACTGCCATTTACACGTCCCCTGTGTCCTCTCCCACTGTGTCTGTCACCCCCTCTTCCAAGACACACAAACGCAGGCAGACACCCACCCAACAGCCATCCACCTCACGACAGCCTACAGCACCAGCACCTTCACCCAATGACAGCACACCTGACTCTCCTACAACCACCTCCTCTACCTCCACTTCCATCTCCACTTCTCCTACCCTTTACCTTGGCCCTAAAAAACTTTTCCTGGCTAACCTTAACCTCTTTCCCCCCGATGAGCTCCCCCATCCATCTTCAAAGAGTCCCAAGAGCACCGCAGCCACCACCAGCCCAGCTTCGGGTGTCACTGTTGTGCCTGGGTTCTGGAGCCCACCCTTTGCCAGCAGTGACACATCGATCAGCAGCAAGGACACGTCCAGCCCCCCCCCCCCCCCCGGCAAGAGGACCCGCAAAAACAAGGGCCGCCGTGCGAGGACCGACAGGGCTGCCCCCAAGGAGCAATGTGCGGCCACTTCACCACCCACACCATCTAGGGGAGGCAAGGGCCCGAGAGCCCCATCAAAGGAGCGGAAGGGCAGCAGGAGCGCGGAGAAGGTGGACCCCACATGCCACATCCCAGCTGGGAAGGAGGACACTAAGGAGGCCAGGAGTCCGTCCCCGAAGGGTCCAGAAACGTCACGGTCCGAGGGCGACTGAGCAGGGAGTCCAGCCCAGGTCTGGCTCCCTTGACCTGCTGGATGAGCACCGCTGAACAGGGCCCGCGGTGCAGAAGAGCACCGTTGAACAGGGCCCGCCGTGGAGATAGGCACCGCTGAACAGGGCCCGCGGTGCAGAAGAGCACCGCTGAACAGGGCCCGCCGTGGAGTAGAGCACCGCTGAACAGGGCCCGCGGTGCAGAAGAGCACCGCTGAACAGGGCCCGCCGTGGAGATAGGCACCGCTGAACAGTGCCCACGGTGCAGAAGAGCACCGCTGAACAGGGCCCGCCGTGGAGTAGAGCACCGCTGAACAGGGCCCGCGGTGCAGAAGAGCACCGCTGAACAGGGCCCGCCGTGGAGATAGGCACCGCTGAACAGGGCCCGCGGTGCAGAAGAGCACCGCTGAACAGGGCCCGCCGTGGAGATAGGCACCGCTGAACAGGGCCCGCGGTGCAGAAGAGCACCGCTGAACAGGGCCCGCCGTGGAGATAGGCACCGCTGAACAGGACCCGCGGTGCAGAAGAGCACCGCTGAACAGGGCCCGCCGTGGAGATAGGCACCGCTGAACAGGGCCCGCCGTGGAGATAGGCACCGCTGAACAGGGCCCGCGGTGCAGAAGAGCACCGCTAAACAGGGCCCGCCGTGGAGTAGAGCACCGCTGAACAGGGCCCGCCGTGGAGTAGAGCACCGCTGAACAGGGCCCGCCGTGGAGTAGAGCACCGCTGAACAGGGCCCGCCGTGGAGATAGGCACCGCTGAACAGGGCCCGCGGTGCAGAAGAGCACCGCTGAACAGGGCCCGCGGTGCAGAAGAGCACCGCTGAACAGGGCCCGCGGTGCAGAAGAGCACCGCTGAACAGGGCCCGCCGTGGAGTAGAGCACCGCTGAACAGGGCCCGCCGTGGAGTAGAGCACCGCTGAACAGGGCCCGCGGTGCAGAAGAGCACCGCTGAACAGGGCCCGCCGTGGAGTAGAGCACCGCTGAACAGGGCCCGTGGTGCAGAAGAGCACTGCTGAACAGGGCCCGCCGTGGAGTAGAGCACCGCTGAACAGGGCCCGCGGTGCAGAAGAGCACCGCTGAACAGGGCCCGCGGTGCAGAAGAGCACCGCTGAACAGGGCCCGCGGTGCAGAAGAGCACCGCTGAACAGGGCCCGCGGTGCAGAAGAGCACCGCTGAACAGGGCCCGCCGTGGAGATAGGCACCGCTGAACAGGGCCCCGCCGTGGAGAAGAGCACCGCTGAACAGGGCCCCGCCGTGGAGTAGAGCACCGCTGAACAGGGCCCCGCCGTGGAGATAGGCACCGCTGAACAGGGCCCGCGGTGCAGAAGAGCACCGCTGAACAGGGCCCGCCGTGGAGATAGGCACCGCTGAACAGGGCCCGCGGTGCAGGAGAGCACCGCTGAACAGGGCCCACCGTGGAGATAGGCACCGCTGAACAGGGCCCGCGGTGCAGAAGAGCACCGCTGAACAGGGCCCGCCGTGGAGTAGAGCACCGCTGAACAGGGCCCGCGGTGCAGAAGAGCACCGCTGAACAGGGCCCGCCGTGGAGATAGGCACCGCTGAACAGGGCCCCGCCGTGGAGAAGAGCACCGCTGAACAGGGCCCCGCCGTGGAGTAGAGCACCGCTGAACAGGGCCCCGCCGTGGAGTAGAGCACCGCTGAACAGGGCCCCGCCGTGGAGATAGGCACCGGTGAACAGGGCCCGCGGTGCAGAAGAGCACCGCTGAACAGGGCCCGCCGTGGAGATAGGCACCGCTGAACAGGGCCCGCGGTGCAGGAGAGCACCGCTGAACAGGGCCCGCCGTGGAGATAGGCACCGCTGAACAGGGCCCGCGGTGCAGAAGAGCACCGCTGAACAGGGCCCCGCCGTGGAGATAGGCACCGCTGAACAGGGCCCGCGGTGAAGAAGAGCACCGCTGAACAGGGCCCGCCGTGGAGAAGAGCACCGCTGAACAGGGCCCGCCGTGGAGAAGAGCACCGCTGAACAGTGCCCGCAGTGCAGAAGAGCACCGCTGAACAGGGCCCGCCGTGGAGAAGAGCACCGCTGAACAGGGCCCGCGGTGCAGAAGAGCACCGCTGAACAGGGCCCCGCCGTGGAGAAGAGCACCGCTGAACAGGGCCCCGCCGTGGAGAAGAGCACCGCTGAACAGGGCCCCGCCGTGGAGAAGAGCACCGCTGAACAGGGCCCCGCCGTGGAGAAGAGCACCGCTGAACAGGGCCCGCCATCTCAAGCACCGCTCCGCTGGGCCCTTCCTGTCAAGCACCGCTGAACAGGGCACCGCCGTCTCAAGCACCGCTCCGCTGGGCCCTTCATCTCAAGCACCGCTCCGCTGGGCACCGCCACCTCAAGCACCGCTCCGCTGGGCCCTTCCTCTCAAGCACCGCTCCGCTGGGCCCCGCCATCTCAAGCACCGCTCCGCTGGGCCCTTCCTCTCAAGCACCGCTACGCTGGGCACCGCCGTCTCAAGCACCGCTCCGCTGGGCCCTTCCTCTCAAGCACCGCTCCGCTGGGCCCTTCCTCTCAAGCACCGCTCCTCTGGGCCCTTCCTCTCAAGCACCGCTCCGCTGGGCACCGCCGTCTCAAGCACCGCTCCGCTGGGCCATTCCTCTCAAGCACCGCTACGCTGGGCACCGCCGTCTCAAGCACCGCTCCGCTGGGCCCTTCATCTCAAGCACCGCTCCGCTGGGCCCTTCCTCTCAAGCACCG
Organism: Pleurodeles waltl; assembly: GCF_031143425.1. NCBI lineage: Eukaryota > Metazoa > Chordata > Amphibia > Caudata > Salamandridae > Pleurodeles > Pleurodeles waltl. The sequence continues at coordinate 303,210,583 of NC_090451.1, read as the reverse complement.
CTCCGCTGGGCCCTTCCTCTCAAGCACCGCTCCGCTGGGCACCGCCGTCTCAAGCACTGCTCCGCTGGGCCCTTCCTCTCAAGCACCGCTCCGCTGGGCACCGCCGTCTCAAGCACCGCTCCGCTGGGCCATTCCTCTCAAGCACCGCTACGCTGGGCACCGCCGTCTCAAGCACCACTCCGCTGGGCCCTTCATCTCAAGCACCGCTCCGCTGGGCCCTTCCTCTCAAGCACCGCTCCGCTGGGCCCTTCCTCTCAAGCACCGCTCCGCTGGGCCCTTCATCTCAAGCACCGCTCCGCTGGGCCCTTCATCTCAAGCACCGCTCTGCTGGGCCCCGCCATCTCAAGCACCGCTCCGCTGGGCCCTTCATCTCAAGCACCGCTCCGCTGGGCCCTTCCTCTCAAGCACCGCTCCGCTGGGCCCTTCCTCTCAAGCACCGCTCCTCTGGGCACCGCCGTCTCAAGCACCGTTTATGGTTCACTGTGCCCACCATGCCTCCTCCTTGACCAGTGGAAACTGTCATCCACCTGATGGACTGTGGCTTTGCACTCCCCAGGATGGTCCAGTGGGCAGCCCACCCACTGTAGAGACATTGAGAGACTGTGGCTTTGCACTCCCCAGGATGGTCCAGTGGGCAGCCCACCCACTGTAGAGACATTGAGAGACTGTGGCTTTGCACTCCCCAGGATGGTACAGTGGGCATGGTGGCTCCTCGTGGATCTGGCGTCGTGGACTCATGTGGCTGTGGTGCCCCCCCCTTCCCTTCCCCCTGAGGTGCCTGTAGTTTTTACATCTGATGCCCCTGCAGTGTTCTCTCCAAAGGACTCAGGTCTCCTGTGTGGGCTTTGCCCTTATTTCTCAAGACTTTGGCCCACGGACATGCTGAATTCGTAGGATGTGCAGGACTTGGTACTTCAGTTATACACTGATGTGTATGTCATTAGTTTTGTTGTGAATATCTTTCATGGTTGTACGATAATTTTCTGGAGCTTTTTGGTACATAAATATTTATTCCAAATTTGATTATGTCCTAGCATTTTTCAGGGGTGTTTGGGTGGTGTCACTGTGACTTGGTGCTCTGCATTGGTGAGTACATAGTTGGGGGGGGGTCGCATATGTGTGTGCCCGTAACCTTTCGTCCTCCCCCTCCCGTGTGTCGTAGGTGCAGTACTCACCGTTGTCGTCTGCGCCGGACTTCGTACTCGTGGTAGATGAGAAGGTAGACGAGAGCAGGTAGGATGTTTAATTCGGGTTCCATGCTGTCCTCCTTCCTCCTGGAGTGCGTAGTGGTGAGCGTTTTCCCGTCCGTAGTCTGTTTCCGCCGTGTTTTTATCGGCGGTGCTCCCGCCCCGGAAAAGGTGGCGTATTGGTGAGTTGGAATAGTGTGGGCGGTACATTGTCTGCCGCCTGTCTGTTGGCGGTGACCGCCGCGCTGTTTGTTTGTACCGCCGTGGCGGTCGGAGTGTTAAGGTGGCTGTCTGTGTTGGCGGTTCCCGCCAGGCTCAGAATCCCATTTTTTTTACCGCCAGCCTGTTGGCGGGTTGGCCGCCGCTTTAACACCGACCGCCAGGGTTAGAATCACCCCCTATGTGTCTAACCAATGTGTACAAAATCGATTATATAATATGACATAAATTCTCACAATTCGATGGAAGAACAGGCTCGATGACGACCATACCTTTCGTAGTTCACTGTCATTACTTAAATCATTACTAAAAAAAAAAAACATTGTTGTCTTACTCTGCCGGCGTGCTTGTGACTGAGTTTCTAATGCAGTTCACAAAATGTGGAACTCAATACATCCTCAGCATCCTTCTGGTAAAGTGATGCATGTGGAGCATAAAATAAGGTAAAAGTCTCAAACTAACAACTGACCTAAGCATTCAAGTGGAGAGGGGAAGTGATTCTGCAAAAGGGGAAGGTAGAATTAAAATATGGGCCAGGCAGAACAATCTCTCATAAGTGAACAGCAGCCACTGTGTGCATTAAACTCAGTCTTTCATAGTGCGGCATATTGTCAAGTGATAGGAGACGTGGGCCATTCCTCTCAAGCACCGCTACGCTGGGCACCGCCGTCTCAAGCACCGCTCCGCTGGGCCCTTCATCTCAAGCACCGCTCCGCTGGGCCCTTCCTCTCAAGCACCGCTCCGCTGGGCCCTTCCTCTCAAGCACCGCTCCGCTGGGCACCGCCGTCTCAAGCACCGCTCCGCTGGGCCCTTCCTCTCAAGCACCGCTCCGCTGGGCCCTTCATCTCAAGCACCGCTCCGCTGGGCCCCGCCATCTCAAGCACCGCTCCGCTGGGCCCTTCATCTCAAGCACCGCTCCGCTGGGCCCTTCATCTCAAGCACCGCTCCGCTGGGCCCTTCCTCTCAAGCACCGCTCCGCTGGGCACCGCCATCTCAAGCACCGCTCCGCTGGGCACCGCCGTCTCAAGCACCGTTTATGGTTCACTGTGCCCACCATGCCTCCTCCTTGACCAGTGGAAACTGTCATCCACCTGATGGACTGTGGCTTTGCACTCCCCAGGATGGTCCAGTGGGCAGCCCACCCACTGTAGAGACATTGAGAGACTGTGGCTTTGCACTCCCCAGGATGGTCCAGTGGGCAGCCCACCCACTGTAGAGACATTGAGAGACTGTGGCTTTGCACTCCCCAGGATGGTACAGTGGGCATGGTGGCTCCTCGTGGATCTGGCGTCGTGGACTCATGTGGCTGTGGTGCCCCCCCCTTCCCTTCCCCCTGAGGTGCCTGTAGTTTTTACATCTGATGCCCCTGCAGTGTTCTCTCCAAAGGACTCAGGTCTCCTGTGTGGGCTTTGCCCTTATTTCTCAAGACTTTGGCCCACGGACATGCTGAATTCGTAGGATGTGCAGGACTTGGTACTTCAGTTATACACTGATGTGTATGTCATTAGTTTTGTTGTGAATATCTTTCATGGTTGTACGATAATTTTCTGGAGCTTTTTGGTACATAAATATTTATTCCAAATTTGATTATGTCCTAGCATTTTTCAGGGGTGTTTGGGTGGTGTCACTGTGACTTGGTGCTCTGCATTGGTGAGTACATAGTTGGGGGGGGGGGGGGTCGCATATGTGTGTGCCCGTAACCTTTCGTCCTCCCCCTCCCGTGTGTCGTAGGTGCAGTACTCACCGTTGTTGTCTGCGCCGGACTTCGTACTCGTGGTAGATGAGAAGGTAGACGAGAGCAGGTAGGATGTTTAATTCGGGTTCCATGCTGTCCTCCTTCCTCCTGGAGTGCGTAGTGGTGAGCGTTTTCCCGTCCGTAGTCTGTTTCCGCCGTGTTTTTATCGGCGGTGCTCCCGCCCCGGAAAAGGTGGCGTATTGGTGAGTTGGAATAGTGTGGGCGGTACATTGTCTGCCGCCTGTCTGTTGGCGATGACCGCCGCGCTGTTTGTTTGTACCGCCGTGGCGGTCGGAGTGTTAAGGTGGCTGTCTGTGTTGGCGGTTCCCGCCAGGCTTAGAATCCCATTTTTTTTACCGCCAGCCTGTTGGCGGGTTGGCCGCCGCTTTAACACCGACCGCCAGGGTTAGAATCACCCCCTATGTGTCTAACCAATGTGTACAAAATCGATTATATAATATGACATAAATTCTCACAATTCGATGGAAGAACAGGCTCGATGACGACCATACCTTTCGTAGTTCACTGTCATTACTTAAATCATTACTAAAAAAAAAAAACATTGTTGTCTTACTCTGCCGGCGTGCTTGTGACTGAGTTTCTAATGCAGTTCACAAAATGTGGAACTCAATACATCCTCAGCATCCTTCTGGTAAAGTGATGCATGTGGAGCATAAAATAAGGTAAAAGTCTCAAACTAACAACTGACCTAAGCATTCAAGTGGAGAGGGGAAGTGATTCTGCAAAAGGGGAAGGTAGAATTAAAATATGGGCCAGGCAGAACAATCTCTCATAAGTGAACAGCAGCCACTGTGTGCATTAAACTCAGTCTTTCATAGTGCGGCATATTGTCAAGTGATAGGAGACGTGAGGTAGCAGAGATCTGAATTATAAAGCTAACCGTGCTCAAGATGGGTGATCACAGAGGAACAGAAAGCTAGTGCAGTTAGCAATAGCGACTTTTAAGGTCCAAATAAGCTGCATTCCATGTCCCACTATTTTTTAAGCTGCCATACTTTGCTTTTTTTTTTTTGTGTAAGTCACGTTGGGGTGGGAATCTCCTGCTTTCCTCTGGAGAATGTGCGTCTCTGCCTTGTGTTCCAGGTTAGCGAGTCTCAGGATTTTTGTTTCCTGTTACCCCCACATGAATGACAAACACTCCTATGCATGGAGAGCCTCTCCCACATAATGTTGAGAACCCCAAGAGTGGTCTGAGAGGGCTCCCAAAGGTCATGCATCCAAAGTGCACCCCTCCTTTAGAGGATGACTATTGACTTTGCACTAGTCTGAGAGTGATGGAAAGTCAAGGTTGCAAATTATTAGAGCAGACAAGACAAATCGTTTTTTGTGAGTTACCTCTCCTGTTAAAAGTATGTTTAGTCTACTCAATCTGGGTTCTCTCAATCCATGTGGATCGAGGTTGGAGGCTCATCTTTGCTCTGCAGGTATGCTGTAGGTGATTTTGAAGTCTGTGTAGTTCATTCACTGTATAGGGACAGAAATCTATTTAGAAAATCTATTGTGTATATATGACTTGCATGGAGTCACAAGAGAAACCTTGTTGGATGCTTTGTGTGTTGGGTGTAGTTTGAATATTCCTTAGTTTCCCTCCTTTGAAGTTCACCAAATCACTGTAACGGGGGCAGGGATGGAGGAAATCGCCCTTTGATGGAGGTAGACATTCCCTCTAAAAATCTTCAGCTTTCCTGCCCCAGGACTGTCACCCAGATGTGTGTAGTGACTACTGGGGCCTCCTCTGCATTTCTTCTGTGGCTGACTCTTTGTTCTTCCTTTTTGGCTGCTGAGGTTTGTACTTTTAGACCCTGCTTTGTGGGAGCATGTGCGGATGATCCTGGCTGCTGTGGTCCTGTTTTCGTAACCGTGGGCACAGAATAACCTGACCATGTCCAGGAGGTTCCTTGATTGTCCCCTCCCCCTGACAAGGGACTCCTCAGATCTGAGTGAAGGTATGCATCCGGCTTCTCTTGCTACTCCTTTTGCATTGCAACTTGAAAGTACTGTGCCCTCCGGGATTCTGGTATGGTATAAGATGTAGCACCCCCTCCCACTCCCTTCTGAGGACTTCTGATTTGTGGTTGTCCTCTTCTGTCCTTTCATGACCCAAATAGTGTGCTGGGGTGGTGCCCAGACCTAGGTTTGTTAATGAGCTTTGGGTTCAACAAGAGTCACAGGATTTTAAGCATGGGAGCCTTAAGCACACAGGCCTTGCTGGGGAGGCCACAACGAACTTGCATCTAGTGTTTCCATATGCTCTACTCACCCATTTCTGAGTATATGAGCCTGCATCTCAGGCTTCCACAGCAGCGTAGAGTTGTAAGAGAGATGGTGCTGCTTGCGAGTACCCGCTCAACCAAAAACAGACTAAATAACAGTGGGAACATTAATCCACTCAGTTGTTTAAACCTCTGATTAGGCCACTTGTCTTACTGAGTAAAGTAATAGCGTCATTAGATTTCAGATGTATATTTATGGTAATATTTAGTGTTGTGCTGTGTTCAAAATTCTGTCTCAATTTTAAGGATAAAGCACAGGCTAGACATTAATAATTTAAATTTGCCATTGCATTGTTCTGAGTCTCTAACCTCCCACTTTGTTTGAGTAATCCTTGTATTACTTTTCTTCACAATCTCCAGAAGCAAGTACTAACAGGTCTATACTAGGTTTTCGGTTATCAGCCCTCTCTGGGGCAACAGAGTTATGTGACTATACTTGTCAGACATTAAGCCCCAAAAACCCCTGATTGTCCTCTCATTCTCGAATTAATGCTGACAAGTCACAATCAAGCTTTGATTTAGTCACCGTTATCACCTTAGTTGCTGTTTTAATGTCAATAATGCACATCAGACTGTGATGGAGGGAACATAACTTATTGCACTATTCCAGCCCACCATAACTTTGCCCTCAAAAAATTACTTCATTCTTGCCCACATCAGTTATACTTCTAACCAAACCTGCACTTGCAAATCTACCTTTATGTATACCATGACTGATTAATTACCATATGGTAAGTGTTGTCTATAATATGTGTGCATTTTACACATACCTGGTTCGATGGCTCACTGGCCTTCAAGTCCCGCTATGTGATTTCAATACTGTAAGCACTTTAAAAAAAACTGTTATTTCCTGGTGTGGTCATATTGTGCCATTTGGCCCCTTGAAAAACCACAAATATAAGATCAAATAAAAGGCTACAGGCTTCTGGAAGGGAGCACACATTTTGAGGACATTGGTTGGGCTACAAATGGATACATTTGATGTTCCTCCCCAGATATCCAGACCTTCAATTGCCCTGCACTACAGTGTTCTGAGCCCGAAATCTTATTACATGCAAACTTTTTTTTGTGTGTGCCAATCAGCCATTGTTGTGCGGCATCCCCTATCAGCTAGATTATATAGGAACCCTCTATTGTCGAGTATTGTGCAGGACATGCCTATCCAACAGAATTGTGTGTGAGTGAAACCTCAGTTTCTTATCTCGCCATATTTGCCGTCCTCTTAAACTCGGATAGACCAGTACATATACGCATGGCACCTATTTCTTGGCTGCAAAAAGGCGGTCTACTTTTCCCTTATTTAGTCCTGTGCTGCCACATTCACCACTCGGCCACTGTCCATGGGTGAGCTGTGCCTGGGGAGCTGTGTGGTGGCCGCAGTTTGAGAAGAGAAGCCTACTTTTGCTGGATCCACTGCCGCAAGACTGAGCCAGAATGTCTGCTTCCACTTTGTGCATGTACCTCAAGATGGATATTGTTAATGGAAGTAAAAGCCTCCAATCTCTTCTTGACTTATGCTGGCTAAGTGGGTAGGTGGGTGATCTTGGCAATATCATGTATGAAAATACTGAGATCCAACAGATGATGCCACCTGAGTGAACGCAACTGGGATCTACATAATCATATTTCATTCTGCCCAGTTTGACAGTACCATCAATTTAACAATACAGAGTAATGGTTCAATGTGATATCAGGAACGACACTAGAAAAGGACATGTTTTGTTATGACCTCAATACAGATGATATTAAAGTAAAAACTTTGAAAGCAGACATGATTGCTTGAGGTAGCATAAAGTCTAGAGTGTAACCTGATTAACGAATTACCAGGACATTTTTCACGTACTTTTCTGCTCCATTAATTTACTAGGATAGAAACAACAGGAAGTATACAGGGCTCTTGGGATCCTGTTGGCTTTCTGCTCTTACTGCTTCTTTCACAACCTCAGAGACGGGAGTAGAATGCCAGGAGTACCAAAGAACCCTCGAGGTAGTAGTTGCTCTTCCTAACAATTCATTTGACAGACCACACCATGTAATACATTTTTAAATAGTTTCGTTTCCAGTATGGAACTATATCAGTCTTGCAGTTGTCCCTTTATCGAACCTCAATTTTAAGATCGTAAGGTGATAAGAATTCCCAGTATGCATCAAGGACCACAGCTGCACATTTACAAAACTTGTTCTAACAGCCATTTATGTCAATAGTACAAATATATTTCAGCTCAACAGCAGACCAAAAGGGGGTTCAGCCACTGGTACCACCACCTTTTATTTGTCTGAGAGGAGACATCATTCATATCTCAATGTCGGCATATGGGCCTTTACACTGTGGGTTTCTGGAAGCTGTGGGACCTTAGCCACGTTTGTCTGGCCACTCCTTGTCATTTTGTGCGCATCAGCAAAAGGTGTGGGAGGAATAAAACGGTGCTAGAATTGGGGGTGGGGGAACATTATGGGAGGCAGCTTGTTTGTGCTATGAGAAGTATGTAACGGGAAATGTAATAGGAATTCCAGTGACCACATTGTTGGAATGCTCAGGTGCCAGTCTCCATTTTAATAGCCGCTGTGGAGCAACGATCTGTAATCATCTCATCCCATCCCTTCTATACAGTATGGGGACATGTTTCACTGTTGAGGAAATGTTTCTGTTACAAAACATTCTTTCCTTTTCAATAAAATATTAAAATACATAGTGATGGGCATGTGGTGGACGGGGTTAAATGCCCACAGAGGGATTACAACAGGCCTTGCGCACTCGACCTAAAAAAGTAGTATACAAATACGTAACATTGTCCTATTTTGCCCTCTCATGTTTCTGGTTCTAATGACTAACTATTCGGACCTCATTGTTTATGATGTCACCAGAACCCGTCCACAGCAGGATAGGAACATTTTAGACATGTACTTGTTATGTATTATAAAATAAATTGTGAAGTAAAACTCTTGTTTGTTTTCTTTTTGAATTTTTATGAGTAGCATACTTTTGCCCTTTCTGTAATGTGTGTGCCATGACAAAAAATAAGGCATACAGAAGCCACTGGAGTACTGCAGCATTTTAAAAATAGACGCATACGTTAAAAAGTAGATTTTCTTGTGTTATTTTTAGTGTTTATAGTTGAGCTGAGGGGTAATAACTGATATAAGTGTAACACATGATATTCACACTATCCCTTTGCTCTTTGGTCTCCCTGGGGTAATTCTTATGTTGATTGTATTTATATTTCGAAGGCCACCTTGACCGAAGCCAGAGGTTGACAGTAACTGCTTCCAGTAAGCACCTATCAGGCAGTCAGATGGCCAAAATGAGCTCTTCCTAGGCATAAGAAGCTTCAAAACGTTTAAGAGGCATTTTAGTGTTTAATTACGGCTGAAGAATTGAATGGATGGTATTTTTTGGACAGTGTTCAAGCAGGGTTGTTGCTAAGATGTTTTCACTATCCTTAGCGTTAAGATGTTTTTACTGTTCTTCGCGCTATGCAAGAAAACTAGCATGATAACTTACCAAGTGCTTTTACTTGAAACGCTTGCAGATATTGTATACGTTTGATTCATATCTGTCAGACAGATGTGATAAATATTTTTCAAAGCGGGCATTTTTTGCTTTGGCGCACACCTACAACACCACAGCATGTATTCTGGATTGAGAACCCCAGGTGTGTCCGCAGGGAACTTCCTTTTCCCCTACCACAGAGTGTTTCTCCCTATGGGGGTCATTCCGACCCCGGCGGGCGGAAACCTCCAAAAGACCGCACCGCGGTCAAATGACCGCGGGGGTCATTACAACTTTCTCCCTGGGCCGGCGGGCGATCTCCAAAAGATCGCCCGCCGGCCCAGCGGGAAAGCCCCTGCAAAGAGGAAGCTGGCTCCGAATGGAGCCGGCGGATTTGCAGGGGTGCGACGGGTGCAGTGGCATCCGTCGCGATTTTCAGTGTCTGCAAAGCAGACACTGAAAATCTTTGTGGGGCCCTGTTAGGGGGCCCATGCACTGCCCATGCCAGTGGCAAGGGCAGTGCAGGGGCCCCCAGGGGCCCCACGACACCCGTTCCCGCCAGCCTCTTCCTGGCGGTGTAAACCGCCAGGAACAGGCTGGCGGGAAGGGGGTCGGAATCCCCATGGCGGCGCTGCAAGCAGCGCCGCCATGGAGGATTCCCTGGGCCAGGGGCCGCCGGTTCCGCTTTTCTGACCGCGGCTTTACCGCCCCAGACAGAATGGCCCGGGAAGCACTGCCAGCCTGTTGGCGGTGCTTCCTCTGCCCTCCACCCTGGCGGTTTGAAACCGCCAGGGTCGGAATGAGGGCCAATGTGTAATTTCATTCAGTCTAGCGTTTATATGGATGGGCTGAAGTTGGGTATTGAAGGCGCTGTGTATACTCACTTGCTCCCACCTTCCTATGGTTCTTTATGTTGCTGGTTTCAGGTTTTGCTTAGCTCTGGTGTTTTTGGCTGGCCCTAAAGGCGTGTTGTTTTGCCTAAATCCTAGTCTTCTCAGCCATTGGTTCCTTCAAGTACTCACTCATTAGCTGTTTCATATTGTACGCATCTAATTCTTTGTGTTTTGTGTCAAAACAAAGATAACTTTAACTAAATGTCTGTGTGTATACTGCCTAATGGCAAGGGTTCTTCCCCACAAAACCTACTGTGAATGTGTCTCCCACAAACATCCCCAGCACCACATTAAGTCTAAAACCCTTACCAAGTGTCGCCCTTATAATCACCCTTTAATCCGGCCGACACAACTGGCCCTGGAGCCGGTCGAGCTTTCTCTGGTCGCGCGGGAGCAGCGAGAGCGGGGCAGTCCTTACTCGAGCAGTCTGTGTGGGGAGAGCCGGTGTCACTCTCCCCTCCACCTGCTTTCAGCCATAAGGGCAGGGAATCATTTGTGGCACTCTGGGGACAGTTTTGTCACCCTGACAGTAATGCTGTTATGCACCGACTTGACACACATGATAAATCCATAAAGACAGATAAGTAACTGTGAATGCGGCGAGGGATCAGCCAGAGTGCTCCCACTCACCTGCAGTGACAAATAGACAGTCATGAAGGATGGAAACCCTGCCCCGCACAGAGATATGTCAGTCTGAAGCGGGGAGGCCTCACTCATAGGAAGACTGAATGGAAACTGTGGATTGCACAGACGTGCCGCGGGAGCAGTCGGGGTGGTTCATGTATGGAACAGGCACCGATATGTGAATCAAACCAGGGGTGTCGCTGTCCGAGCAGCAGGTGCAGGGGTTCTGGAGTTTTAGGATGTGATGGATCCCCTGCACCCCAGTTAAGGCTGTCTTTTACTACCTAACAGCAGAGGATGGAGGGCAGGTTCCAAGCTTTCTTTAAAGCTCACGGGCCCTTGCTATGCCACAGCTCAGGACTCTGTTTTCTTCCTACACTGAAAGACATTCTAACTGGAAAGCAGGGCTTTTCGAAAACGTGCAACCAGGTGCACGTGGCCAAAGTGAAAAAAAAGAATATATGTTTGTGAATAGCATATCATTCCATGATCCACGGATTTTGTTGATTGGAATCAAAAGGTGGAATGTGCATATTTTGTATTATTTCTTCCTGAAGCTTTCCTAGGGCAAAGAGTATTCTCAGGGAATTAAAACCAAATAACTTTGTTTCTTTCTTAAGCATTTTATTAATTGCCTGAAGTCATTAAATAGGTTTTTAGATTGACCAACGTTCAGTTTAACATTGTATTTTTTTTAAAATAACCAGAATGAAAATCTTTTGTAGCAAATATATGTCATCCTTCAACACAGATATGGTAATCCAAGGGGTTTCTTTTTGTTGATGGTAACATTGCTTAAACAATTAGGAATCTTCCCACATAACGTGTCTAGGTTTTACGTTACTTTTCGGCTGGATTACCAGTGCATTTTTTAATGTACCAAATATTTAGGACAGGTCTTCTAGTAATGTCACTAAACAATTGTTCTGATCTAAAAAAAAAAAAATACAAGCTGGGCTGATCTGTTTAGCATTCTTAAATCCAGCTCTTAGAACAACATTGGGATCAATCCACCACAATATATGCCAGTTACATGCACACAGTGTCTATTTCAAGACTCCGTTCATTTCAGGTTGTGATCAGTAACTGTATACGTTTCCACAGGTAATAAAGTCCAATTCCAGAGATTGAAAAAAGCTTAAAGGACGCAAACAGGAACAGAAGCTTTGGATAGCGAAGTGATAGCACGTAATGATAAGCTCATGGTGCTATAACTGCTGGTCTTGCATCTTGGGCCCTGTGGCAGCATGGTGTTCAGGGGGCAGGGCAGAAAACAAACCGGGGTCTGGAACTGCCCCTCAAATATTGCAGGTGGTTACACCTGTGTGGTCCAAGTAGACTATGGGAAGGAAGTCCTCGCTGCTGCGGCATTCTTTCTTTCTAGGAATCCCACAGAACCAATGTAGATAAGGTTCTTGGCAAATGTTTCACTCCTATACACGTTTATTTTGCACGGGATGACTATGAGGGTTTTGTGCAATATGCATTGACAAGCTTCATTGTGATTATGTAACATGGATGTGCCTTGCTAAGCTGAAAAGTAATGTTTTTGGTTTCTTCAGAATAAACATGACCTATTATCCCAAGCAAGTCTTGTTTTACCATTGACTCAAGCGTTTTTTTTGGGATTGGGGGGGGGGCAAGGGTCCAAACTGGGGATCTTCAGGTCCTAAGATTTCATATGGAAGGCAGTAAACATCAACCATGCCTAGTGCCAGGGTTGCAAACTGGAAGATTTAATACGAGCACCACCAGTATTTCAAGGTGCCGGGCGGTTCTGAAATAAGCAAAATAACCTAAAGCTGTTATGTTTTACCCCTTATCTGTACATGCTTCAAAGAGCAAATATAAGTAGAAAACACTCTTAAATGTCCTGACTAATAATTAAAGTACAAAAAGGCAGAGAAGTAATCTTACAAATTAATACATACACTTTTGTTTAAAATCCTATTTAGTATTGTGTCCGGGCTTTTGCGGGCTCTTACAGCAACATCAAATGGTCTGTATTTTAATCTTAGAAAGGTGACAACCCTGCCTACTGCTCAAAAGTAAACATGGCGCTTACCAGCAGAAAAGGTAAACTAGAGGATAAGAAAATGCAGCTGGTTCACAAGTTTTCATTTTTTTCAATTTGTATCCAATATAAAAACCTCTAGCACATTTTACTTTCTTTCTAGAAATATACATACATTTGGCATTCAACAGACAGCTTTGGGGTATCATGTTTAAACGCAAAGCCAACATTATGCTTTAAACTGTCCTTGGTTACTGCTGTACTAGAAGAAGCACTTGTAAATAAGGCAAAAACCTATCAGAAAATGTTAAACAGTAGAACACCAGCAGTCAGATTTTTTTTAAACTAATTTATTTTACTAGAACCTGGATTATTTAATTCCGGTTTTAGTTTAAAGCCTTTTTTTTTTTTTTTATAAAGAAATTTTATTAAATTTTGCATAGAACAATTATGAATACAGCACAACATGATGCCAACGGGCATCAAAACAATACAATAATGGTCAAGTCCTCGGTCCCTGCTGCTTTCATCACTAATGTTACTCACCATCCCCTCTTAAAGGCCCGCTACATCCTCCCATTTCCCCCATATCTTCTTGTGTTTGTGTAAGCAACCTCTGGCCTCGTACACAAGTCTCTCTCGCTGCGCACACCAATCCACTCCCCGTCTCCACTTAGTCAGTGCCGGAGCCACCCTGGCCTTCCAGTCTGCCATTATGTCCCTTTTGGCCACCAGACATGCCACCCCTAAGAAGGACCGATCTGCTCTTCGTAGCTCTGTATCTCCCATTACCCCGAGAAGGAGGGGCAATGGCGACCTCTTTACCTCCTTCTGTAGGGCCTCAGATATCTCTTGCACCACCCTTTCCCAATAGGCCATTATAATCGGGCATGTCCATACCATGTGGTAGAAATCCGCTGTATGATACCTGCAGCGGGGGCATTCCGCTGTGGGGCGGAGGCCTGCTTTATGTAACATGGCGGGTGTGAGGTATGCGGTGTGAAGGAAATAGGATTGTATTAAACGGAAGCGTGTGGCCATTGTTAGGGAGCGTGGGGCCATTAGTGCTTCTGTCCAGTCCGCTTCTTCCATGGGTCCCACCCAACTCTCCCACCTTTGGCGAAGCTCTCTCAGGGGTCCCCCAGTGGCGGTGATTAAGGAGCGGTAAATCTGAGAAACCCCTCCCCTTCCCAGGACTCCCATCAGTGCCTTGGCTTCCATGGGGCTGTGCTCAGGTATGGTGTCTCCTGTCTGCAGGTGTAGTTTAAAGCCTTTTAATGTAAAACTGTCTGTAGAAAGATGGTAGTGGAAGTGTAGCTCAGTTTTGCAAGTTGTGTTATTGACAAATAAAGGAAGACAAAGGACTTCTCTGAACCTAGAATAGACTGATGACTTGTATAACATGCGAGTATCCCGACTTTATTTCTGATCAGCTCAGAAACATGTCTGCCTGGGATATCCAGGCTGTGCTTCATGGGATCCATTGTCTCCCCCCACACGCTTCAAGGGATGTGAGTGCCATCCACCCTTTTCACCGAGTATGACGTCCTATCCTATTCAATGCATAACATTTCTCTTGATCGTTTAAATCTCAGTCTGCTTTGCTGCAGTACTGTCTCCAGCTGAAAGACCTGCCTCTGGAATCGGAAGCATGTTCAGGGGTGTGCTAATGGGATATCTGTGTTTCTGATGTTCACATTTCATCAAATGGCTTTGTTTAATCTCAGAGAAAAACTCTGCCTGAGTGTTCTATATATAACCATCCATTATGTGTCCCAACCACGTGTAAAGCCACGTCGAAGCCTTTCTGTCCCATGCTCCTATTTCATACAGATCATGAAGCCCTCGCCCCTACAGTACATTAGACTTGAAAAAACAATGTCCTACCAGGATAATATCATTGTTTATATTTGGGCATTGTGTTCACTACTGATTTCCTCAGTTGGAATGTGTTTCATAACCATATGACTCAGTGCTTAATTTGTAAATAAAGAGGTGCCGGTGCTCAAAGTCCTTCTCCTAAACACGAGGCTGCTGTAATTAAATCTACCAGCACTGAATACTGAGGCAGCGTAATCCTGAAGCCATCTCGGGTCTCTTCAATCCATTTATGGCCACCCCTACCCCTTCAGCTCATCCTGCAACTTTCTACTTTCTCCATTCATGACGCTTTTTAGTTTTTCCTTCTTCCGTCTTTCCCATTTGTGTCTTTTGCTCGCAGCAAATGCTTGAGGCATAAGAATAAGCCCCGGCCCTCACAAATAAGTGCCGGTGCTTAGCACCGGAAACAACAAGCACAAATTAAGCACTGATTTGACTAATGCCTAGTGCATGTGCCTGTGGTTCTAACAGTTGCTACAGTGCTCTTGTGTGCCGCCCTTAGTTCGCAAGGTTTTCTGCATGTGAATTTTCACATTAAAATCAGGTCTTTCGCTCCCCTTTAAAATTATTTCGGAGTAAAATAGATCACCACCCAGCTAGCCTCAACATTGCAAGAGAAAGATGTTTATAAAGTTTACTAATGAGAAAATAGCCAACTGGCACTTTAGAGCGAATACTGCCAATTTGTGTGGAGAAAAAATAAAACAGGGAGTCCTAGACTTACGAAAAATGGGTAACTTGGTTAACTGTGGTAGGATTATAATCAGGGTCTAAACACGACTTCATTTACATAATAAAAACTTCACGTATTCTTAGCAAAACCACATAACAAACCGGCACCATAATCACTGTTAGGCCCTGATTACATGTAGGCGGTACCGCTGCCTGCCGCAGTGCTCCAGGCTATTCCTGCACCCAGTAAATCAGACCCAATTTAAGCAGCCGGATTGGGCAGAGGGCACAAGTGAGGGATGTCCCTGACAGACCCCTTTCTACGATACAGAGGGAACATGGATTGCGCTGTCCTGCCAGCCTGCATTGCTCCTAGACAACCTCCCCACTCCACTCCCCTGCTGCTTTGCACAGGCACTCCTACTCCCGTTTACCACAAGCTAAGAGCATTGAATCCCATGAAATAGGGAATTCCACACAAATTTCTGTTAAAACTGGGTTGGCACAGTCATAACCCATTCCAAGGGGTTGAACACATAATTGCACAGTACTGTTGGGATGTTCGTATGTGATCCTAGTAATTGTGGGTGTGAAGTTTGCACTCAGCTGAATAGTTTTTGCTTTTTTCTAGGTAGCCACAGCACCTAATGGGTTGCATGTTTTGGGTGTTAACCAATTTGGTAAGCCTTGTTCACAGTACTAACCTTTTAATCTGCATGCATATCGCAGGGTTGGAGTTTTTTTTAACATTCCATATTGATTACCCCTTTAAGAGCCATATGTCGAAGATTGTTTGTCCTTTGTTTGCGTTGTTTAGGTACTGGAAGGTTTTGACAGGCATGCTTCGTTGAGAAAGAGAATGTTCTTTGGTTCCAATACTTTTATAGTAGTACACAAGGTGTATGCCCAATCGTAGAGGAGGCTCGTGTTGATCACCAGAGTCTCCAGTCTGACAGTAGTTCCAACACACAGCGATCAATGACATTTCAGTCTTTGACTTGGATTTTGTGCAGTAGGCCACCACCATGGCATAATCGGATCGCAGTGGATAGGTGCTTTGGTAACTATGGGCGGATACTGAATCTACTGTACCAGTTGTCTTTTAAAATCACAAGTCAATTATCCCATTTCTAGCCCATTATTTATGGTTTTATTTCTGTCTATTGTAGAGGTGGAACAATGGACACTGTAAATTAATTTTGACAGGTTTAACATGACAATAAACCATGGAAACACAATTCCTACAATTAGCAGTCAACAGCAGGTATGCCAAATTAATGTATCAAAAATATAGCTCCTCAGAGCATAGCACTATTGCAAACCCTTCATGAGATGCATGTTATTCAACCCATGTCCGAATTCTGAGGCTTGAATAATGATTGAACATGCTACTAAAGTTGAGACAAATATACGTTTTCTTGATCTGGATGCACCCTCACATTTCAGTTTTCAGTGTTTGGTCGAAAATTATTACCCCAGATTTGTCGCAAATAAACATATATTCCTCTCCAATATTGTTCTAATTTGAGACAAGTCCAAAACCTATATCACTAGTCACCCCTTACTCACATAAAGGCAGAGGGGATGTATCTTTACTATGTGGAAAAAGTATATTGATATTTTTACAAGACTTGGCACAAGCAGTAGTGCTGTCTCAGTTTCACTGATTGCGTGTTTTGTCAGTGTACCAAGTTTAAAACCCTGGCCCTATTATGAGATCGGCGTTTTTTGGGGCCGGACCGCATTTTGGGGGGCGCTCTTCCAAATGAGGGCACCTGTGTCTTGTTCTTGAATTGTGTGTTGGACTAAGACCTGGCTTCCAGATCATTGCATTCCAAAGCTTTTTGCCTTCCTAAAATCTCTGATAAGCAGTTGCTGGCCTCATGTCCTTTCAATTCAGAATCCCAAGAGTGGAGGCTACACCTTGGAAAGTAATGTCACTCTTCTTTGTATCTCCCTTCTTCTCAATCCACGTCCCTATGTTCATAAAATGCTAAGGTCTTGATTGTTTATTGGTTAGTAGATTGATTATAGCTGGGATCTTAGATGTCAGTAGCCTCACTCGTATTAGTAATTAAATTACGGTTGACTGCCACCCATTCGACAATCTCACTTTTTTCAAACAGCACAAGTATTATTTATTCCACAGGCATCGTCCCTACCATTAGACTAGAAAAGATGTTTTGCAAAAAATAAGATCTTTTATTAGTGGAAAACGAGTTATTATGTTAATGCTTAACTTTTTTATTTTTTTTAGCAAATTTCTGAAACACAATACAAACGAATTGTTTTTCAATTGAGAATCAGATAAGCTACAAAGTAGATTTGCAACAGTGGAATGCATATCAATAAACAAATTGTTAAGAGGGTTTTTGGAGAGCGGGAAGAAGAAAATAGATATACCTAAAACAAAAACAATAGCATTGTACAATTAAAGCAGCAAACAAAGAACAGAAAGTTAAATATTACAATTTAGTGACAATATATATATATATGTAAAGATTGCCCTATAGTTAGCATTTTACAAATGCATCACTGTTTAGCTCAGTGATCTATTTTTTGTCTGTAAATATTTCAAATATTGTGCTATATTGTGGAGTAATGACCGCCTACTCCACCTAACTACAGGGTCCAGGTCCCTGGCAATATCCTTATCCACAGGGTATCACTGAGGAGAAGCTAGGGGTTACTGGGGTAAATACAGATACATTATTCACTGGTTAATGAGGATGGCCCAGTATCCTGCTGAGTATGATGGCTATTGCTAGCGCGCTTGGTCCTTTGTTGCTACCTACTGCTGGTGTTGAACAGGTTCTAGGTGAGCAGAGGCTCGCTGGGAGGCTCAGTGCACCGATGCTATAAGTTCATTGACTGCCCTCTGGCAGAGATGAGTTCGATGGCATGTCTTCACGGGGCTGCAGAGGGTGGATCACACCATCAGGACTTGGAAAACAGTCCTACCTCAGCGCTAGTGAGGGGGACTTTCTCCATGGTTATACAGGCTGCATTGTAGAAAAACAAAGTTGTCAGAATTGGGAACGTAGCAGCTGCGTTAGCCGCTGGCTGGTTCCGGCCGCCGCGTACCGGTGGGGGGCTATTTAAGCGCCCCCTCAAGAAGGCTCAGCCTTCTCTTTTCGGTGGTGCGGCGACTGGGCTTGCGGGCGGCGGTTCTTGAAGACACAACAAATTTCAGTCTTTTTTTCAGAATCGGCTATATGTGCCTTTTTGCAGCATTTGAGAGACAGGGGTAGGCCAGTCTCTTGTGCAAAAGCTTACCTGGCCGCGATCCGTTTTTTTGCTAGACTCAGGAACATGGAGTCTCAGCTAAACACTTTTATTATTAAGTGGGCTCTAGCCGGTTGGCCCAGGGGGGACAATGTTAAGTCAGGCTGAGTCAGCCCTATTTGCAGCAGCATTCGTGGTAGCCTTCTACGGTGTATTCCGCATCAGTGAACTAGTGGGCTCCTCCAGGAACCATCACGCAGGGGGGGTTCAGCGGGGAGATGTGTTGGTCAGTCCGGAGTTTTTGTCAGTAGTACTGCGCAAGTCTAAAACGGACCAGCTTAAGAAAGGAGCGCGCATCACACTCATTGCAGCAAATGGGCCCCCCCTTTGCCCGGTAAAACTGGTAAGGTCCTACTTGTCTGTCCGGCCGCCGGCAGAGTCTTCCACATAGTTCATCCACGCTAACGGGGAATGTCTTTCACGCTACCAATTCTCAGAGGTTTTCAAGGTAGCGCTTAAGGCAATGGGGGTGGACCCACGGGGCTACTCCCCCCATTCTTTTAGAATTGGGGCAGCTACGTTAGCAGCCAGCGCAGGGCTGCCAGTGTCCGAGGTGAAGTGCATTGGTCGCTGGTCATCTAATTGTTATAGACGGTACATCAGGCCAGAATTGGTCTAAGCAATAATTCCTCGTTAAACTGGTTACTGAAGTATGGTCTCCTCATGCAATTTCTTCTTTCATTTCAGTTCAATGTCACCTCATTTAGTATGGGTCTTGGGGCATTTGTTTGTTCGACGGGCGGCCTACAAGGTGCAACAGCTCCGTGAGCCGAATCCGGCAGTGGGTCAAGGCGTGGCTTTCCATTGGTGTGGGGTTGGCGGAATGGGAATCGCTCAACTTCAACAGCTCGTCGCGTTGGCAAGAGGATTCAAGGGACTCCAGTTCCCAGATCTCATCATTATTCACCTAGGAGGCAATGACTTGGTGTGAATGGGTCGCAAGGCACTGAGAGAATCGATATTTATGGAAATCACGAAGTTGGCAAAACAATACCCAAACGCGGCCATTGTTTGGTCTCACATGGTGCCTCGCCGCAAGTGGGGCTCAGGAAATAAACCAAGAACAATTAATGTCTCGGTACGCCGTCTTAATGCAGAAATGGCCAAACTATGCCCAGGTCCAGGGCGCTTATGGAACATTCTGCACAGACTTTTGAAGGGCCTTAACATGTTTCACAAGGATATGGTGCATTTGTCTAATGCCGGTACCGACCAGTTAATTTCCGACATGTGGTCTTTCGCTCGCAGCCTTTTTGCGGGTGGGGAGGGCGAAGGACCTTTGGAGCCCAGGTCACCCTCGTGGCGGAAAGTGAGGTATTAGAGTGACCAGAAACAGAGGGGTCCCCAAGGCTGGTGCCCCGGGAGAACACCAGAGATAGGATCCTGAAGTCCTGAGCCAACCTGTGGATGTACACACCAGATTAAAGGATAAGGGAGCCCAGATCGCTGGGGGGGGGGGCATGGGGCTCCCGCTCCTGGCCGCCGCGTTACACCCCTAGGCAGATTGGTTTTTGGAGGGGGGGTGGAGGGGTGGAACCCTGAGTGTGTGGACAAGGAACGATGTAATCAGGGCAACCGCCCCTCCTAGGGATACAGGTGAGGTACGGTTCACTTGTGTGGTCCAATGGTGGTTCAGGACAGGAAGGGGTCCAGTCAGATAAAGATATATGGTTACTGAATTGTATCTCATGGTAGTGATTTATGTTTTGTAAATATTACTGAAGTTTACATGGAGTGATTTATGATTTTGATGTAGAATATCATAAAATGTTGTAATAAAAACTTCTTCCAACAAGTAAGTCTGTTGGTCTGCGTATAGCTGGTGTGGGGGTGAGGGCTGTCTGGGGGTCTCCGGATTCTATTTATTCATGTGCTTGGCAAGGTGTGGTATGACGTTTATGATTAGTGTTTTGTATCGGTTAATTTCATAGTGCCTTCCTTACTTGATTATATAGGTGTATCTTAGAAATGTGTTACTTTAGTCTAAAAAGTGCACCAACATTGGTTTACTTTATAACGTCCATTGTATTCTAATGTCAAAATATGGATGCCTAGCTACAGTGTTCATAACTCTGGGCCGTGTAACAAAATGTTACTGTTGCGTCAGTTTTTTGGAGCCAGGCTTTTTTTTTTTAACAGAACATGGTGGAAAACAACCTATTTCTTTTTTTACAAAAAACGTGCAGTGAAACAATGTATAACGATCATACAGAGAACACTTTCATTTTGCTCTTTAAATGTTCTTTTTTTGTTTTGTTTTGCTTGTCTCATTTAATCGTCTGCAAACAAGTTATGTGGGCTAATATATTGGTTAAAGATCTCTAGAAGCATTTGACTGGCGTAAGAAAAGAACACTTCTAAGAAACTAAATATTTCACTTCCAGAGGGCACGTGCTGAGATTTGAAAACACGGATAAATGCACATCCAGACCTGTGACAAGGGCTTCACACACTTTTCAAAGTCGCACATAATACACACCTGCAGGGAACGACTCTCCTGCAAAAGCGATATTATCTGAACTTGTGTCAATATTTGTGTGAAACCGAGGAGTGTATCTTTTTTCCCCACTAGTCCGAGATTTCACTGTCAAAGACAAAAAACACACGGCGCTGAAAATTTTAGGCTACAGAAGAATACTGTTTGAATATAGACTAAAGCCGAGCTCTTTAAAACTCAAATCCACATCCAAAAACGAATGCAAAGCATGTAAATACGTCACGTTAAGTGGCCAAGTACCAGCAGCACTGTCTGGCTTGCTGAACTGTGAAGAAGTCATTTAGTAGCCAAGTGCAAGCCACGCTCGTCGCTGCCAGGGCTGTTTGATTAATTGCGCTCACAGAAACTCGTCGCATTTGTATACAAAGCAAATCCATGAAAAGAGAAAACAGACAACCCTTGTCAAAACAAAACAAAAATCAAGTTAAAAATGTCAATCCCTGGATTTTCTTAAAACTATAGAAAATGAATTTAACTCTGAGTGACAGCCCAACTGCAGGATCCTGTTAGGAGATATGACCCGCCTTTCAACGCAAGCCTGCTCAGCCTTCCGAACACCTTGGAGTTGCATTTCGTGGGAAGTACTTTTGAGAGTAAACACGACCCGCGCGTGAATTATTTAGCATACAAATAAAGCTGCAGAAAGGGCTTTTAAGTAGGCCACTCTGAACTAACTGGATTGAAATATTCATCTGTAAATAAGTCTGCAATCTACTGCCTTCACGTACAAATACTACACGGAACATTAGGCACAACTGGCTTCAAGGGATATTTAGGCTCGCTAGAGAGCAATTTTTATGTCGACTGGCATCTGTGGCTAGTGATATGGACTGACTGTTAATGTACCCAACATCAAATTTATGTGAACAATCTGAGCAATAGAACACACTGTCAAACAGCTGGCGCTTGATGCGTAGCACATGCGGGTTTTTATGCGCGCCGCGTAAACTAACCTTTGCAATAAAGACTTAGCAGGTTTATTAGTTTAGGAAATGGCCATAATTAAGGATAATTCATAATGGCCGCTTATCCTCTCCGTAGCAATAGCTAGCTTAATTTCAGCTTCCTTTCTGGGGACCATAAATACGTCAGTGGCTATCTTACCTGCACATGTGGTGCTCAACCTGAGCACGTTGGTGGGTGTGTTTTTTATTTTTTTGCTGTCGTTTACAACGACGCAGAAAGCAGCGTCGGTTTCAGAACCCTGTTTGCCTTAAATACATACAGGTGTTTAAAACGCTTTACAGTTAGATATGAAAGAAAAAACAACTTTGCATGTTGAATTCATTGAGAGGATGGCTGGTCCCCAGGGTCGGACTCGGACAGAAAATAGACCGAGCACCAATATAAAAGTGATCCCCATTAGTGAATTAGAAAGCTGAAAAATGGCCCATGTTTATAAATTGGGGCAGTTATTTTCTTGTAAAGACTCGCTGTATAGTTATTTTGCAAGGTATGAACGACTACATGTATTTGAGTTTGCTGCAGGCAGTGTTACTTTTAATATTTGGGAAATTAACTGTAAAAAATGGCTCAGCACGTCATAAAACAGGCCCACAGACAAAAACAGACCCGTTCACTGGCCTATCTGACCAGTCCAAGGGCACTGCCTTTTTGCCCTATAGGCCAGTCCAACCCTTTTGACCCAAGATGTAGAGCAGGAATGTCTGGGGTGATGAAAAAATTGACACTAGCAGAAATAATTATTGGCAAAGCCAATAGGTTTTGCCTACACAAGAGCTGTTGGCTTTGCCAACGTCTTTTAGCCATGTTGTACAGCAGCGTAGAGTGGAGTGGCATACTCAAGTAGCATATAGTGGAGTGGCATAGAGTGGAGTGGACTGCCATAGAGTAGAGTTGGTGTACAATGCAGTGGCATAGAGAGGATTGGCGTAGAGTGGCGTAGACAAGAGTGCAGTGGAGTTGCATGGTATAGAGCGGCTTAGAGTGGAGTAGAGTAGAAGGGCATTGTGTTAAGTGACATACAGTGAAGTGGCATGGCATAATGGAGTGATGTAGTGTGGAATGGTGTAGAGAGCAGTGGCATAGAGTAGAGTGCACTGAAACATCCCAGTCATTACCCTGTTTTTAATAAGATGTGATGTCAGTTCACTCTCTGCTCCCCCCCCCTTACTTGGGCATAATACCTGTTGGGTAACTGTATAATAATTGAAAACCCCATCAGCATCGCGATACAAAGTGCAAACTTCACTTCACTGCATGGGACGGATTTGTTTGGCTGTTTGTTGGGCTGTGACCGCATACATCTCTCCTCTAAGGAAGGGGCACAGGGTGAGGGCCCTTCCCACTAGCATTGTGATACAAAGCATAGACTTCATCCCTGCTGCGCAGGTCACGTTTGTTTGGCTTTTGGTTGGTCTGTAGACTACATGCCACAGACCTCTGTTCTCTAAGGAAAGGGAGGAGTAGGAGGACCCTTCCAGCCAGCAAGCGCTACAAAGCATAGACTTCACACCTGCTACGTGTGATGTGGGGGGGGCTATGGGGGGATTGCGTTACTCTACCTATTTCTGGCAATGACAGGCCCACCCTTGGCCCAGACTGTGTGGCTCCAGAGAAGCCCTGGCCAAGGGCAGGCACAGAACAGGCAGGGCCACCCCCTTGGACCCTCCATGTGAAACTACTTATCTTGGTGAGACTCCTGTTTTGCATGAGGTTGAAGACCTGTGAATCGCCGCAGCGTTCTTAAAACAATTACTCTTCCGGAATTCTACCTTGACCCGCTCCTGACTTGTGCCCCGTGGGGTAAATATTCTGTCAAATTTAAATGCATAGCTCTATCTGAGCCGACTGGTAAAATATAAGTTATTCTCTGGGAGTGTATTACTATATGCATTGATCATGATCGCCTCCACATCTTTAATTATTTATTTCATAATCAAACGTTTTTTTAAAAGGCTTCAGTGTAAGCCATCTGGCTTATCCCTTTTGTTTAAAATAAACAAGTGTTCTCAAGGCTCTCAGAAATTGACATTGTTTAGAAAGAAATCAATTGTTTCTTATGCCAGGCTTTTATCATTTATACTTTTAAGAGCCCCACAAGGAATAGCAATAGTTTTTTTCTTTTTGCTCAAGATACTATTGGCTGCTCTTTTTGTGAACATGATTAGTGATGTTTCGACTTTCGTTAAATATCCTGTTGATAGAAAACTATTTTGCATGTGTTGTCGGTGTTTAGCTGTCCTAAATTGAACCAGAAAACACAACTTTTATTTTGTTTTTCGAAGAATTATTTAGCTAGGATTAGTTGAATTGTAAGGAGTGTTATGATTTCAAGATTCTTTCATAAAGACGTGTAATTTTCTTGTTAACATAATGTGAGTAAGGCACTAGTTTGTTATTTACAGATGAGAGTAAAGGCTCACACCAGAGCTTTCACAGCACCTGGTATTGGCTGTTCACACGTACGCTAGAGCTACAGTCTCTCAAACATACTGTTTTATGTTAAGGTGGGGTGGATTCAACCCTGCAAAATATGCTGGGCGAGGGGTTGGAGGGTTCTGGGCACAACGGGCATTATTTGAAACTGTTCAAGAGGAAAATGACTTTGATAATGAGGCATATGGGAATCGCAGGTAGTATGAACCTAATGACTAGAACTACTTGGGGTTAAAAAATAGGGAGTAACTCCACAAATGTGATGGAATAGGGTTTTCAAGTACTGTTGACAATTATACCCTTAAGATACACGTTTATAATAGGCACTGTTTAATCTGTTTCAATTGAACAATGTGCAAGAAATTGAGTACCAGTGGAAGTCTTCAACAGGGTGTAATTGAACGTACTATAGACGGAGATCAATAGAGGATGGGCGAACTGAGCAAAGTAATCTTAATATTGCAGGTGGAGCATAGATCACTCATGCAGGGCTGGTTATATTCAAGTCTTTCAAAGGCTCAGCAGCCTTGTAAATGCCCTGTGACCACTTACTGTAATGATGTTTAAAATTGAAGAACTTGCTTAGGTTCGAAAATGCTGGCCAAGGCAGAAGAAGGTTCCAAGTTCTTTAGACTTATGGGTAGGTTGTTCTGAGTGGTTCTTTTGTACCCAGAAAAGATGCTCATACCTGTAGTTTCTTAAGGGAATCTCAAGCAAGATGCAGCTTCTCTCGCTGTGTTGCTGTAAATACTCGTAGCTGATGCTTATGTTCTCTTTAGATATTTCTTTCTGCTTGGGGTCTGGGAATAATTTTTGTTCATGATTACATCTGAGTTCCAAATGTTGATTTAAGTAGCACACAGATGATGATGTCAGCCATCACAGGTTTCAGATTGTATTGGGACAATGGCTACATGATCAATGTTAACATCTGGCAATACAAGGTTGTGAACTGAAGCTGATCTAACCACAGCATCTGGTGCCCTGTTGCACACCCTAATTTCCATGTTTATCACCTGGAGCTGGTAGGCAGGGGTCCTCAAGTCATTGCATAAGGGCTAATATTGATGATTGGCGTCTCGGTCTCAAGAAATACTCACATTGTCTTAACTGAAGTCTTGAGCCCCAAACAGAAGAAAGGCAGTGCTCACTAAGGCTGGCACAAAACATTTAACCAACAACTCAACTTGGGACTTCCAACACCACTGTAAGATTAATTTGTTAAAACTGTTTTGCCGAACAGGTCAGGAGCTATGCCCATTATATCCTAATCATATTTTTAACCTTAATATGACCAAAAAGATCCTGCTTTCCAAGGATCACAATATCCCAGGAAGATTCAAAGGGTGTGTGTCACTGCTATTACATTTACTTGTGGTATCTGCTGTTCTAATCTGTGTAGGCTACTAGCCACTAGAACTACCAGTCAGAAATGTGAATGAAGTAGATCAGCTCAAATGAAACACCTGGAGTCCAAATAAATATTTGTAAAGCCACTTCCCCTAAATCCATGGTGTTGTTTTTGGACTTTCTCGCTGAAGCTTTTGCTGCCACACAATGTGCACTGTTAAAATGAGTGTTCCAGCTGACACACCCCAGAATGCCCCTATTTTACTAGAATAAGAAGCACATTCCGGGGAACACAATGGCAGAATGGTAGTGAGAGAGCAGCTACAGGCTAAATACGATTTACTTGCATTATGCCCAAATCCCTAACTCAGCAATCATAAAAATAGTAGGTTTTAAGTCATCCTATGACTGAGAATGGGCTAACACTCCTCTAGTGTCCAGGCTTGATTTCATATTTCCACTGAATGGCCTGTGCTGGATGCCCCTGGAGTATCCTCGGCTGGCTGTCCCTTGAAAGGCATGGACTGGATGCCCCATGAGTGGGCCTGTTGTACATGCTTTGATTTGAACTTGAAGGCCAGCATTTCTGTACAGGGTGCCTGAGCTATGGGCTGCAGAAACACAAAAAGGGGTGTTGCTAAATGCAGCTTTAGGAACACCTTTTTACATTTATAGACAAAGCAGGAATTGGAAACATTTTGACGCACAGGTACACAGTATCCTAGAGACCCTGTATGGCAGGTAGTTGCAGATGTCCTCTGAAAACCCCAAAGATGCTGCCCCGCCCCATCATACCCACTTAAATGACAAAGGCCCAGTCCAGTTCTCTTTTGGGATAGGGTCGTAAGAGCCTTGGCCATATTTATTAAACACATGCACAACACAATTTGAAACATTATTGCACAGTAACCCACAATAATTACATCTTGTTAACAGAATTGAGATCTAGCCTTAAAAGAGATGCTAGTACATGGGTGGTACCTAACCATAACTAAGTTTGTTCCAGTGCAACCATGAAAAAAACATAAGCATTCCAAGTGAGATTATGACTGGTTTAGGGGCCCCTTCCTCTTAGAACCCTTCTGTCTATAAGGAACAATAGATGGGTGCCTCCTTAGTGAGGGCCCCACCGACCACTTGCCCATACTGGGAGTTCATATGCAGGGAGCCTGGCTGCCCTTAGAATACCTACCCCGGGCACCCCTGCCTTAGAATACCTACCTCGAGGGCAGCCACATTCCTTTTCACACAAGGGCATGTGTCAGCTGCACCTACGCAGGTGGCTGCAAGGTAAGGACCGCGTGTCAGTGATGGCCCCCAACTCCCCACACCATTGTAACCTTCTTTTGACTTACTGCCTGCAACCCTGGACGGTCCTGTGATGCTGCTGTAAACTTTGGTCTAAAAGGATGCTGTCCATGGACCCTATATGTCCCCACCAATCGTGACCTCACCTGCCACAGGCCAGCATAGTTCACCTACTATCTGCCCCTCCCACCATACTGTGGATGCTGTACTAACCATGCCAACAAATTCTCAAGAAACATTGAATTATCTTCCTTAGACAAGTCGACTCAATCCTAAGAGAAAAAACGCTCTCCTTTGATGCACCCATGCGGTATAGATGACAACTAAGTCATCCTGAACAACTTACCAATCTTCCTGTTTAGCTGCTCAACAGAGTCATGTGGGCTCTGACAGACTTAACACCCCTCCAGTTCAACTTGAGAACCATGTTGGACCATGTGATCAGGGTCTCAGGAAATCTTTTGGTGCTCTAACCAATCTCGGAAATAACTAGTTCAAACAAGTCCTTCCTCTGCCAGATTATTGCCTGTAAGGTGCACGATTATGATCCCTGGGAGCATAAACTCCCGGGGCAAGAGCCTGTCCAATGCCATCCTCAGGTTGTACAAGCTTAGCCTTCTTGACCACAGAAAGTCAGACGATATCCTGCTTTCTTTTCCCTGGCTGTGAAGTCACCTGTAAAATAGAAAGTCTTAGCATGCCTCATGTATGAGTGGTCCAACACCAACACTTCTGTAACACTCCCACTCCTGTGTTGACAGGAGGCAATGAAGTATCCAGTGGCCTCAGCAGCTCCTCACATCTTCCCACCTCCGTCAACAGGAGAATACAGAAAAAATGCAAGAGAGATTAGAGGCATAACACCTACAAAGAGTCAATCTCAAGTAACAGTCAGACTTCCACCTGCCCTTCTTTGTACAACTGGCCCCGCCAATCCCAATCCTGCCGCAGCAGTGGCTGCCTAAATCCTCAATGAATTGCAGTTGTACTCTCTGGGGTGCAAACCTGCAGACCTCGGGGCACAGCTAAGGACTCTTGAAAACTGAAACCTGGTGAGTGGTGTTCCATTCTCATGAACCAAAAGTGGGCCAATAGTCCCTTGCGGCCCATGGGCCAGAAAAACTTCCAAATTCATTAGGGGACAACACACATTACCCGGGGCCCTGTGGAGTAGTACATGATTGCCCCTATCCATCTGGTCAGTCTTTGAGTGAGCAATTGTGACCACCAGGAAGCCGTTCGCCCACTGAATATCTGCACGCTGGCGACCACCACTTTTGTTCCCTTTATTCTTGGCCACCAGCTCCTCAATCCCTAATGCCCCATAAAATGCCAGGGAAAATGCTTGGATGGTATTTGTGACCTACAAATGCAATCTAAGCTGGCTGTGATGGCAGCTAACTTTACCGCATCTATGGTGCACCTGGAGTCAGACCTGCTTCCCTCCAAACGTTGCCAACACTTCAGCACCCTCTGCACCAGGAAAGTTTTTGTACCATCTGTGTTTCCCAGCAACATCGCAAAGAAGGATACATTTGCCATATGGCGCTTGGCGTAGGACATTGCTCACCCCTCGTCCCTCAAGGACCCCAGAAATGCTAGCACCAACTGGGGCGAAAACCACCCCCCAACAGCGCTCATGAAACTTACATTATGTACAATATGCCCCCTCATAGGCACGCCTTGTTTCAGGTACTAAGGTGGCAGCCACGAGGTCTGATAAACTGGTGTACCAAGCTGCCACAGATCTACGGGAGCTGTGTCAGGAACTCATCTTCTTCTGGAAGGTGGAATCTGAAGGCCTGCAACTTAAAACGAGACAAAGCATCCGCTGCATTGTTCAAAACACCCAGGACCTGCTTGCCCTTAAAAATTACACTCAATTTCAAACATAGAAATACAATCTCTTCAGGATCATTTTCCACTTGGCTTCCTGTTGATTAATACATTCAACCACAGTCATGTTATCCGACCAGAATATTATGGACTGATTGCGGAACTGTCCAGACCAATTCGTGAGGGCCACCAGAATAGGAAAGAGTTCAAGGAAACCAATGTTTATCACCAACCCATACTCCACTCATTACTCTGGCCAACGTTGAGCACACCTGGAGGCACCCAGAATGGCACCAAAACCCATGCTGCTCTTAGAGTCTGTAAACAAGCCTATCTCCCCAATAGTCACACCACTGTACCATTGACATCCCTCAAAAATGCCTCGCAGATTCTCACATCTTGGTGTACCTCACTCGATAACTAGTATGGCGGTGTCTCTGCTTCAGCCAAGACGTGGCCTGGGCAATTAACCAGGACAATGGGTGACCCATGGAAATGATGCGGAGACCAAAGTTTAACTGCAGGACCACCACCTGTAACTGATGCAAAGTCACCTTCCTGGATGCAAGGCAGTCTTCCAACACCTGCAAAAAAAGCATTGACTTTCTTTTGGGGGAGCCTAGAGACGCCCGCCAGGGAATCTTATTCAATCCCCAGGAACTCAATAGTCATAGCCGGGCCACAAGTGTTGTTGCACGCTGGGGTACTCCAAAAATCCCCATCAATTTGTGGAAAGACTGTAAGGCCCCACCACACACTGCTGTACCAGAGGTTCCAAGAAAAAGGAAATCATCCAAATGATACAGCACCCACCAGTGTACCGAATACTGTCTGAATACTCACTCAAGGAAGGTGTTGAACTTCTCAAAATAAGCAGAGGAACCCATGGACATACATTTGCCAAAGTAGAATGATCCTACAAATTGGAAACTGAGTAGATGGAAATCATCCGGGTGGACAGGTAGCAACCGAAAGGCGGATTCTATGTTCGCCTTTACTAGCAAAGTCCAATGTCCCAGTTCCTGCAGCACCCCGATTGCCTGATCCAGAGAGGTATATTTGACTGAGCATAGTGCTCCATCAGTAGCCTCATTCACAGATTGAGCTCTATCATGCAGATTGGTTTTGGAATAAGCAGTACTCTCCTGGGTCCTTCTTTGGGATGACTCCCAACGGGGAACAGGCAAAATTCTCAAGAGGAACCTTATCAAAAGGCCCTGCCACCCTCCCCAGATAACTCTCTTTTAGTATCTTAGCCCTGGCGATGCCATGGTTAGCCTTAAGTGCCTGTTGGTTCTTGCAGTATGGGTCCCCCACACATCCTTTCACCATCTGTAAAACCCTCATACAAGGACTGCCCTGCCGCTGAGCTGCTATTGACATTGAACCATGACATCACTGCATGCCAATTAACCGGGGAAGGGGTCTTCGCCAGGAGGGAGTGATCATTCCTTTTTTTGGGGGCGGGGTCCATCTATCCCTTGTCTTTTCAAATCACGTTTACTCTGGGTGGGAAGACAGGCCACAGAAGGAACAACAATGTTTGAACTTGCATGTTCGTGAATGTCTGAAACAGGCTCTTTTATGGAAATCCCAACAGGACCCCTTCTTTCCCCCCCACCCCCACTCTCCCTGGACTACTTCTCAACCCTGCCCCAAAGGAATGACTAGGAGTAGCATCCAGCCTTTGCGGCTTCATAAAGCACAGCCAGGTGTTAACATCAGTCTGATCCCATGTCAGTGTGGGCCTACTGGCCTTAATCCTCCTAAAATCCTTGTCATGATCTCGCCAGGCCATGTCCCCAAACTCATCATGAGTACACACTATCCTATTCTGGTGGCATGCCAGCTGTGCCCCCAAGGGCGGGAAACACTCTTCCATGATTGCTTGGAAAATCGTGAAGCCTTTAATCCAATTTAACAATGTCTCCTCAACCCTCTTTTTGTATGGCCAATAGCCACAATCCCTAGAATGGGACTACTCCTTGCACTGCTTGCTCTTTTCCGGCTCAAGTCTATCTGCAGTCATCTTGCACATATCAATAGAACTACCCTTCCAAATCTTTCCTTCACCTCTGTTGGCATGTGCCTGCCCAACTGATCGTGCTCGGAACGCACATCCCCCAACCCAATGCTCTGCAATGGTACCACCGTAACTGTTGGTCCTGTCTTCTGAGGAGGGTGTGTAGCCCCCCGCTGCCTACGGAACTGCTTGATGCACACCGCTTGCTTGCGAAGTACAACCCACTGTTGACTCCTGCATCCCTTGATAGGCCGGTACTGTCCCACTGGCCACTCCCACAGGCGCTCCAGCAGTCTGTGCTTGAACATTCTGCTCCCCTACATTCTGAAAGTGGGCCACCAGCCCTCTGGCCCTTTCCACATTGTCGGCTTCAGACAACATACCTACTTTGGAAAGCTAAGGCAAAATGCTGGCTAAATTTGCGACAAAATCTTGCTGTCCAGTGCTTCTCACAAACATGACCCCAATCCCCATTCACCTGTTGCCTTTCTGTAGAGTGCTATTTATTGCAGCACCATCACAGCAGAAAGGCTACCCTGCACCATCCCTTCATATTTGCAGCTCACTGGTGAGGACTTTGAGACCACTACTGCGCTTGGACCCCCTGCCTTCTTGGGTCCCTGCAACCTAGCATGCTTTGTCACTGGAGAAATAGCTGCCTGCAGTGCTACTCCTGGTCTCCTCAGCCTCTCTGCGGGCACCACAGCCTCCCTAGGCTGCCCCTCCTGAGGGGCCTACAGGCACAGCACGGCCAAGGTCTTCTCTGTCACTTTCATCCTGCGCATCAATGCCTCCATATCTACCCCAGTGAATATAAACTTGGAGCCCTTCTTCACACCCCGACATCCTGACTAGGGACGTGAGAGTAGCACCAAATCACAGTCTGAACATACCCTCTCCATGGCACTGCCAAACAGCAAGTAAAAAACTAAATTCCTTGGACCGGGGAGTCAGCAGGGATGACCAACCAAAGAACACTGAAATAACACCATGGGCCTCTCCCCTTCTAATTAACAAACCTCAGAAAACTGCAGGCTCCTAGCTGTGGCACAAAAAACAACCTAAGCAAGTAAGGTAAAGCCAGGAGGGATAATACGGTGGCAGGCCACAACTAGCAAACAACACAAAAGGCCCAACTAAGGCAACACAGGAAAAACACCAAAAGAAGGCCCCAACTCAGCCCCCCAGCACCACTCTCTTAATGCTGCTGATCGTGCTCAGACCCAACAAACTGCCTCCAAATCGCCCAAGACTCCTTAAAATGGAATACCAACAAGGCCCTTCCTCAGTCCCTCTCAGCTCCCCAGGACTGCTCTTGTAATGCTGCCCAAAAGATTGCCTCCAAAACTCCTTTCAAAATTGACGGCAGCCAAATAAAAACACCTGCAAAAAGGGGCCTTGCTTCGCCCCATTACCTCAACAGCCTTTCTATGGCCCCCATGCACCTTCTGGGGCCGCTATAGAGGAATTAACACACTCTGGTCAGACGAGAACAAATCTCGAGCCTGTGCGCCTCCTGGAATGCCCTTGGAGCTCGGCAAGGGCTGCAGTGCAGAGCTGTTGAAGCGTGCTGAAATTCAGCCGTGCTCGGAGTGGGGAGTGAAGCGGACTTCTGTCCAGTCTTGGGTGGCGAGCGGGAACCAAAGAGGCCTGCTCACCATGTGCGCTGCCTTTTATGGAGCAAGACTGACCTTCCTCATTGGTCGTGATCCGGGAAGCACTTCACTGCTTCCAGAGATCATGCCCGGCCTGCCAATCCCATCCCGGCCTGCCTCCAAGTCCTGGTGTGGGCCCCGGCTAATTGCCAGATATGAGGCTCCTCCGAGTTGTGAAAGCCTCTGAAATTTGCTACTGAGAAGTTCTGCTACACTCCCATTTAATGTATTGCACCATTGCTTATAAGGAGGAATGTGAACTCCAAAGTGCCTTGAACCAGCACGTGCTGCCCCAAAGTCTATAATGCAGCCCAGTCCATTTGACATTCCTCCTATTGAATAAGAGCTAGGCAGCCATGGCCAAATGCACACACTTACTTCTCTACAAACGGAACATGGACACTGGAGCTAACTACTTTAACAAATGATAAATGAAAACTTTCCAACTTCCCAAATGACAAGTATATGATACATTTAGAATGGTGCAGCTATTTTTGTTCTGTTGCAATACATAAACTGCAAAACCTTCCCTAAAAGTGTTTACCTTATTATTATCTTTCTATTTAACCATCGGGAAATAATTCAGTGACAGCTGATTTAGTGTAAAAGGTCATTTATTAGGACAGGATTGCATAATTAACATAACCATTAACTTTTAAACGTAACCGTAACTTTAATAAAGCCCTCCCATTAACATCTCCTCGCTCATCCTTCCCCTTCAAACCCTTATCTCTTTTCCATTCCCCTACGCACTCCCCTTTTCCTTTCATGCCCCATTTGGTTCGCGCGTACCCTCACTCAGAGCCTTCACCTGCTTGTTTATTCCCTGGAAGGGTGGCCAAGCCCGCATCTGACTCACCACCCTCCCCCATCTACTGCCAACCAGCAGAAACCCATTTGGCGTTTTGCTGCCCCACCCCCCAACCCCAAGGCCACGCTACTGCGACCAGTACTTCTCATTTCTCGTTTGTAATTCACAATTTCTCTCCCCACAACTCTTCAAACCGCAGTCTCAGATCTGCCAGATAGTATGCATTTCCCAGTGTGGACAGGTGAACACCATAGTCTCTGCCCATGTCCTGATTTTTTTTTTTTTTTTTTTTATAACCGTCCGGCATTCCCCTGCATCCTTCCTTCCTACAAAAGGGGTGTCATTCAAGTAATGGGTCACCGCATAAATGCCCACTGCTCTTGACAAAAACCCACCGCATGAAGGTGTTAAGGCTTCGAACAAGGCGCATGAAATCGCGCAACTCCTGGGCAGGACTCTGTCCACATAGATTGCTCCTCCAAACTGCATCCCCACCAAATCAAAATCCCTTGGATATATCGGCAATAGCCTGAACGCTGATTGTATATCGCATTTAGCCAGTTCTGCCCCATGGCCACATGCCCAGACCAATTTTATAGCATCATCCACAGATGCATACACCACTCTGGTGTCTTCCGCTGCAATGAAATCGTTAACAGATGTGCCCTCCGGCCATGAGAGGTGATGTTCCAACCTGAAATCACCCGGGGCCTTCTTCGGCACGACTCTCCATGTGGATATCCTCAAATTCTGCGTTGGCCACTCATAAAATGGGCCCGCAATTCTGCCCAATGCCCGTTCCTTGTCCAAATTTTCTTTACCACCTGTGGTATTTCCTTTGCAGACCACAATTGTCTTCCCAGCGTCTCACCCGTGGGCCTTGGTAACTGACCCTGCAACCTTCTTGAAAACCTTCTGTTAACTTAAAACAGCTGCCCTATACCGTGCCTATACGCAGCCATGGGAAGATAAAGTCTAACCCAACTGGCGTAGGCCCCTTTTGGAGCAGTAGCGCCCAGTGTCCCTCTGCCTTTAGCAGCCCTCCATTGTTCAGAGGGACTGGAAAGTGAAAAAACATTGCGTTCCCGGGTGACGGCCCCCGCTCTTGAAGCAGTCATGTTTACATTTGCAAAGATGTCTGGAGCAGAAACCCTTGTTGAAATTCCAGCACGCTCCTGTCGTGTTATGTGTTGTTCTTTGTCCCACACCTGAAACGGCTTATATACTACTGGTAACCCACTGGCCGTACGTGTCGATGCTGCGGTTTTATTGTGATGATGTCATCCACTGCATCCATAATTCTAGGTCTACGTCCCCCCCTGGGCTTATCTGTACTAATGCTCACTCGAGCTCTGACTCCTCGTCCAAACTCAGCCAAGCTAAACCCCCAAAGTGCATCTGCACTTTCCTAATTATGTCCATGTATTTAAATAGTGACATAGCCCTGTCAAGGTATTTCTCGCAATAAATGCTTGCAAAGATAAAAAAACGCTGATGTCCAATTGTCCATATTAATTGGCACCCTCGGCCTACAGGCCAACTCCCACTCCTCTTCCTTAGACCCTTCTTTGGCTTGCGTGTCCCTATGTAACAATTTAAAACGTCTACGTACTCGTGTCTCCATATTCTGGCCTTTGTTTTATCCGCTATGTGTGAGCCAATGGCATAGCCAGACCCATATAGGGTAGCCTTTTCTTTGTTCTCCCCCTTCCTTCTCTTCTTTGCCTGAATTCTCTCCTGCAGCCTTGTCCCCGTCTTCAGTTGTACCTCTGGCTTGCAGCTCTGTGCCTTTTTCCCTGCGCTGCTTATCTTTACCTGTTAGTGTGTCAAATATCGAACCTTCCCCTACCCCAATGGACTTGTAAATTGGAGTGTCGTCCCCTTTGCACTGTCCCCCCCCAAACCGACCACCATTGCCCGTTACCTCTGCCATGTGTAGCCACCGGCCGCAAAACCTTCCGGGCCCCTTGGCCCCGTGCTTGTTCTTGCCTTCTTTCCTGTGGACCACTACTGTTGTCTCGCTCCTGCAAAATAGAAACGGAGAGAGGGTTTGCGCCGCTCCTGCGTCCTCTTCCCCTCCCCCTTGTGCTGTGCACCTCCGTTTCCCTGATCTCCCCCACTTCCCATTCTTCCAGATCCTCTTCATAGTCAAGTTCCAGCCCATCCTCTTCGCACACATCCATCAGTTTTTTACCACTCCCACTCCTCATCATGTAGCTATTAGACATGTCATTGTGACCCACATGGCGTCCGCCATCTCTGTGTTGTCCCCGATCCTGCGGAGTAGAGAAGGCCGCCGGAGGCCCCTCTAGCGCTTCTGACCAACGTGACGGGGCCGTATTGCGCCCCCTTGGTATCGCTTTCTTTCTGCCAACCTCTTGCGTTGGCATTAACCTTCCGCACGCCGCGTGGCCTTATGCGCCACTGGCTCCCATCGCGCTGCCTAAACCACTATCCTCCCCGACTTCTTGTCCCCTTCCGCTCAGGCCCTGTACCAATGCGAAACGCAGCTTGTGCCACCTCTACGTCGTGGCTGGTTGCCAAGGCGCCGGGGGGGTAGGTCCTCCCCAACCTAACCTACCTTTACCCCCCTGCTGCAGGCCACAAAGGGCATGCTGAGAAAGGATACGTGGGCCCTACATAACCTGGCACCTCCCGTGGGGTCCTGCGGGGGGCCTTGCAAGAGGGGGTCCCTATAGTGCGTTGGTTTTGCCTTGTGTGATAACCTCCTTGTACAAAATTGTAATTAATTTTTATTTATTTTTTTTAAAAAAAAAAATTTTGGGGGGGGGGGCCTGTATTGTCCCTAAATCACTTAATTGTGCCTTAAAGGCCGGTGGCGAGGGCCCCACACTGTAATGATGTGGGCTCCCCACCTATATAATTGTAGTAGCCCAGCCTGAGTCTATCGCGTAGTATTATATCTATATATATTTATTATTTCTATTTATTTCTTCTTATTTCTCTTTTTTTTTTTAAATTATATTAGGCCCCCACGTGGTCGGAGCCAGTGCAATCTGGACCGCCGCTCCAGTAAGGATATGTTGGGCCTATAAAACAAAAAGGCCTGCTGGTGGGGCCCCCAGGGGCCGCGGTGGCTTAAAACCAGCCACCTGTTGCCGCGGAGCTACTAGTGCAGGCCGGCCGGCCGGCCAGCAAAACACGTGCCTTGATTCCTGTGAAAGGGGGAGCGGCCGCTCGAAAAGGAGCATATGGCCGCCCCCGGTAGGTGTGAAGACTGAGAGGAGGAGGGGGGGGGCGCGCGGGCTGAACGCGCGCCCCGGCCTACTGTAATCATGAACAAGTGGAGGTACTCGTCTACCCCTTCCCCGCCCTGGGCCCCACCCTACCTGTACCCCAAAAGATCCCGCAGTGAAGAGCCCCATGGACCGGCCTCTCCAAACTAAACCGCGCGATGGGAGCGCGGAAAGAGGCCGGTCCCTCCACCCCCAACCCCTTTTATTCCCTCCCCTTAAACCCACCCCCACTTACCTTTTCCCCCAATCCCTGTCCCCTTCGCCGTCACTTCCTTCCCGAACAGTCCCGCGGGAAGACTAGAGCGTTGCTCTTCCTTCCTGCGGGCCCCTCCATTTCCACAGTTCTGTGAGTGTTTATGAATTAAAAAGGAGTGCTTTCCATATTGAACCTTTCAATAAACTTTTTCATTTCGTACTTGTTCTTACTCTTTTATCATTTCACACTGTTCAGTAGGTGTTGATGAGTGCTAATGGATGTCCAAGTGATAAACGTAGATTTGTTTTTTGGGGAAGAGGAGGGTGAGTAAACCAATACACTTTAACACGGTGAGACTATGATGCTGAAAAAAGCAGATGATGGGTGAAATGCATTTAAATAACCATTGGCAAACTTAATAGCTCTGGGTTCATTGTGGTAACACATGCAGACATAAGACTGCACAAACACTTTTCCTTACACATACAAAACTGTTCAACACAACGCTGTTACACACACACACAAAGTGGTGGTAGTACTAGTAGTAGCAGTGGTGATTGTGGTGGTAGTAATCATAACAGGGGTGGAAGTAATGGTAAAAGTGGCAGTGGTAATTGCATTGATGGGAATGGCTATGGTGGGGGGTGCTGATAATTGTTCGCACCGTGTAATTTTAATGGTGGCTGTGATAGCAGATTGGTACAATATTGTCAAGATCTCAGTAAATGTATGCATAGCTCTATAAATTTGTGATAAATGTTACCATGCATGGTGGCTGTAGGACACTCTGCACACTAAAGTATCGCACTGATGGGCAGTGTGGAATGTCTCAGCAGTGATATAGACAGTGACAGGAGAGGTCTGCTATGACTCAAGATGGGACTGTGACAGGAGAGGGGCTGTGAGTGGCATTAGCAAGGGAAAATGGTGACAATGAAAAAGAAAAAAAAGGAGAGGGGTAAAATCCTGTATCCAGACCGCCTAGGTTCAATCTATATGTGGGCAACATTTTAAAAGAGTTTCATCATTATATCACGATCTGCCTTCGAGGGGGCACAACACAAAAATATTCTGTGCTCAGTCTTAGAAAGACTCCCAATGTGCATCATGTTTCTATACCATACTATGTATGTATGTAGTATCATAATTTAAGAGTCATTGGCACATGCATGGAAACTATAATATCTGGCAAAAACACATTCATAGTCTGTATCGATCATGAATTGTCCACAATTATTGTAAATCTAAACCATGAAGCAGATCAACCAAGGCAAAAGCAACACTCTCCTCATATTTATTTAATCTAAAAGCTGCAAAGCACAGGTGACAAGTGCATCTGTATTCATGGAGTGTAAATGTAGTTGCAATGTCATTGAGATTTGAACTGATATACTTGATAATGGGCCATCTGATATCCTTGTCAGAGTTTGGTGAGTGCTGGAAATGTTGTGCCAGAGGTGCATTAGGAGCAATGGCAGTTTGTCTGCTAAGGCAGAGGAGCGTCGCCCTCCCCTCCTCCGCCCCCTTACCCCCGCAGCTGGAGCTGCAAAATTTGTAAAATAAAACGATACTAAACCATGTTTGATATTGTTTTATTTTTCATGGGGTGGGGCCATGGGGGACGACAGGCAGGGGAGAGGAGTTGTAGCATTGCTGTCAGTGCGTATGTGGGTTTGGCTGGCCATCTCAGGACATGCACACTGAGCTGTCTCCAACCTGCGCTGTGTTGCTGGGTTGGAGACAGCCAGCACAGGCTCCCAGTCTGCCTGGGAGCGCAAATCCAGGGCGCTCAGGCCAATCGTGATGCTGCTCTCCTGCTGCCAGCAGCATGAGAGCAGCTTTAGGATTGGCCATAGGGCAGGCTGAGAGCCTGAAGAGCGGCGATGCGGCAGGTACATTCTTTTCCCCTTTCTGTTTTTGGAGCTTTACACCACGCAACCTAAAATACATTCTGAGTTTTTCAGTTGGTGTATGAGCTGAGGATCATTTCAGTTGCTTAATGTTCATAATTTGTATTTTGAGTTTGTGGCATATGCTGCAGTGTCCATGTTTACAGTGACTATTCTAATCATGTGATGTCAATGTTAGATCTGGTTCGGACAGGTGTGGGGACACAGTATTCTGTCCCTTAGTGTTGACTTAAAATTGAGGGCAAGCATTGGCCGATCTTGTGTTGAGTTAAGAGGGGGTTGAAATGCAACAATGTTTCAGAATTATCTTCTTTAAGTAGTTAATGAATGCACTGAAGATAGTAAAACAAATTAACTAATCTGCGCCTTTAAGGTAACTCTTAGAGGTATGAATACTCTAACAGGCGAGTCATGAGTTCATTAGATTCTCTGAAAAAAATATTAACTTTTAGTAAAGCCTTAGTCTCAAGGACTGGCCGTAGAAGACTACCTAGGACATTGTGTGGATGGTGACATGTTATAAGTTAATTATTTTCAGTTGCTTTTATGTATAATTTGGTATATAATTTACCTTTATCTAATTCGAATGTTGGTTCTAGGAAGGCAATCAATCTGGTGTCAATTGTTGTTGTAAATTGGCTGTCACTAGACTGATTACTGAGCCAGGCCTGACTTTAGTCTTCCAGCGTGTCATCCACAGACCAAATCAAGAAGGTGTCATCTATGTATTGTTTCCAAAATGTTATATTTTGAAGGGTCTCATTGAATATATATAATTTCTCCCAAGAGTCAATTGCTACGCCCTTAATACGGAAACAAATTGTTATTTTCAACTCAGTGCTTGGAATTTGAAGTATTGCAGATTATATTCTTGCTGTTCTATTTTTTGATTCTTTATTGTATCATTTAGTTAAAATTAAGAAGCACTAAAACTGTTGAATAAGAAGAACATGCCACTATGAGGCAAAATGGATGTGGAAGGTGAAGTTGACCTCAGACACATCCAGTCTGCTGGACATTGTGTCTGTTCTGTGGTGGTGCTCTTCAGGTGGACCCAGTAGACAGCACCTTCTGAACCAGTTATTTGAATGGATCACAAACGTTCACTGAATATACTAATGACTGATACAAGTTGCCTTGTTATATTTTTAAGTTGGCGGGTGTTTACATAACATGTTTTATATTGTGATGCATATGGTTTGCATAAACTGTATCAATACGTTATAGTATTGATTATACTGCTGAAGTAGATATTTAAAATAGGGGGTTTCTGGTGTATTCTCAAACAGCAGTTACGGTTAACTGAATATGCTTATTTGTTGCACTGCTTGACAGTCATTCTTACGGGGGTCTCAGCAAGCAATGGGCTTCTTTTTTCACTGTGGAAGTATCTTTAGCTGTGCCACTGGAAAGATTGCATAAGCTACATTCCTTAGGAGTAGAATTTGAAACTTCCTTTCAACAGGCCGACATCTGCGAATTGCATGCAAAAATTCTCAACCCGTTGTATTCCTTAAAATCCTACATGAACAATAGATCTTCAATAATATCTGCATACTTCCATCTACTTTTTTTAAATGCACCTCTGCTTCCCTTCAACCTTCTCCCTGCCTCTCCTGTAATCTCATGCTTATCATCATAAGATCTTTGGAAACCATAACTATATTAATTCCAGCATACAATTTCTTACATAACCCTGTCGAATCACAGCGATATCAAAAATGTACCACAAAGCAACTGGAATGAATGCATGGAATGAGCATGCACAACTAACCCCAAAAACAAATGGACTGGCTGCTAACTTTAGGCTCCCAAGTAGTGTGCTACTCACCGTACAGTGCTTCAACGCCTCATCAGGGATAATGAGCGCTATATAAATGCAATATAAATGTAAACATATAAAAAATCTGACACCAAGTTCAAAAATAGGCTGTATTTCTATGTTTACATTATCACCTCAGACAAAACTCCACCGCAAGATTCCAGAGAGATGAATTTTCAAAGAACTAAATGCAATAAATCTTTCTAATCTACTGCAGATGTCGGATTAGGGTTAGCCACAATAAGTAACTTGAAAACAACTATATGGGCACTCTTGTGGGGACCAACTCCGGCAGGGAGCCAGCAACAGGGACCAATCAGGTCCAGCTGAACAGTTAACTATTGGCTTAAGCAGTGTCCAGTCCTGTTCCAAGGCTTATGGGTGAACTGCCAAAAAAATCAATGGGAGTGGTCCTGATGAAAGAGATGCAGGATGCTGAGCTGGTGTTGAGGGTCTTCCTGTGGCCACCCTTTGGTCCATGAACATGGTGGAGAAGTGACTTTGGCCTCAGGGTTTGATGTCTAGCAAAGTTTGGGTTAAGTCCAGCACAAAACTAGTTGCCACTGGTCTCCGGTTACAGCAAAACCAACGATTCCCTATAACTTTCGTGCTGTACTGGGCCAGCAGACTCTGGTGTAAATTTTAAGGGTTGGGACTCTGTCTTCTATGCTGCACCTCTTTGTCCAGTGACGGTCACGCTTCTTGGTGCTGGGCTTGCAAAGGTGAAGGCTTCTCAGCTTTTATGATCCTGTGCTATAACAGGTTGTCTGCCAAATGACCCTTGGAGTCACCTTCTCTGTCTGGGGGTCAGGGATGAATTTTCCATGAGCGGGCTACCACAGGCACAGTCCTTTCTCTTCTAGACCAACATGCAGCAGGTGCAGTCCAGCCCTTGGTGCAGCTTCTCTTTGCTGGGTCCAGCGAACAGCATGACAGTCCTTCTATGATCCCCTCTCAAGCACAGTTGTGAGCTTAGGTCTCTGTTCTAGCAGTGCCACTTTTATGCCGAGTTGTTGCCCTCTGGTGAGTGGGTGGCTACTAGCCAATGGCCTACCAGGTCCCCGCCCACCAGACTAGTTCCTGTGGTGTGCTATCTAGCTAGCCATGGATACATTATTCTGCCCACTCCCAACCTGGTAAAAGGCCTTCTCTTGGTGTGTGGAGCTCCCTAACCCAACCCAGAGGTGTGGCTACTTGGGGGCTATCCTCCCCCTGACATATTGGTTTGGCAGTGGCTTTCCCAAATCTGCCCAAAATGCCAGCCTGTCTGCTAAAACAAACAACAAAACAGCTCCTCCTAAATGTGACTACCATTTTAACTTCAAAGCCAGCTCACCCTTTTGGCTCATACCCACTCTGGCCATCCTGTCAGGAGCAGATCACACCTTTTACTTTGGCAGGTCCTTTGTTTCCCTTCCTGAGCGGCGTTCTCACCTCTCTTCAGGAGGGCAACAGGCTGTTTTGAGGACAGCAGCAGTCTGTAGCTGTAAACACTCCTAAACAACTTTGGGCAACAAAGTGGCAACTTTCTAAAGTTGCCATTTGTAAACTAGTGACATTAAGTTCAACGTGGGCAACATGCTGGGTTTATTGCACTGATTTTTTTGATACCCTGAAATAGCATATTTAGTAAGTTAGCGCTGCTGAGTTGTCAGCATGTAACTCCATGCTTGCCAATAGGGCTGCAAGCCTTTCAACAATTAAAACAAAAATGGAAATGCAGGGTTTTTTCTGATAGGATATGTAAAAACATGACTTTCTTTTTAATATAGAGCACCCTGCCTTAGGGCTTATTAGACCTACCTTATGGGTGACCTACGCAGGCGGCTCCTCCGCTATGGCAGAGGAGCTTCGCCCCCCACCACTCCCCTTCTCCAGCAGCAGCAGCTGCAAAACTTTTATACTAAAACATATTAAACTCTGTTTATTATGTCTTTACTATAAAAATGGGTGGGGCCACGGCAGTAGACTCTGTCTAACCCGGCAACATAGTGCCGGATTGAAGAGAGCAGGCAGATGCTCCCAGTCTGCCTGGGAGCGCCCTGGCTGGGTGTTCCGTCCAATCGTAGCGCTGCTTTCATGCAGCAATATGATTGGACGCAGGGCAGGCTGGGAGCATGTGCCTGCCACGATGGATGGAGTGGCGGGGCACAGAAAAAAGGTACGTTTGATGTTTTTTTTATTTTTTTTTATGTAGGGCCTCCCTGCCACGTGCTGCCCTGCCCCTTTTCCCTCCCGCGAGCTGCGCCTGGTGACATATATATTAACCCATTTGCTGCCAGGCCTTTTCCCCTCCTATGCCGAGCCTTTTTTTGGCTATTTGGGGCAGTTCGCGCTTAGGCCCTCATAACTTTTCGTCTACATAAGCTATCCACGCCAAATTTATGTCCTTTTTTTCCAGCATCCTAGGGATTCTAGAGGTACCCAGAGTTTGTGGGTTCCCCTGGAGGAGACCAAGAAATTAGCCAAAATACAGCAACATTTTTGTTTTTTTCAATAAAACTGGAAAAAAGGGCTGCAGAAGAAGGC
Source organism: Pleurodeles waltl (assembly GCF_031143425.1). Classification (NCBI taxonomy): domain Eukaryota; kingdom Metazoa; phylum Chordata; class Amphibia; order Caudata; family Salamandridae; genus Pleurodeles; species Pleurodeles waltl. Next base: position 303,167,696 of record NC_090451.1, on the reverse strand, counting down.
TTGTGGTTTTTCCCTGAAAATGGCATCAACAAAAAGGGTTTGCGGTTCTACAATCACCATCTACCCAGCTTTCAGGAACAGGCATACTTGAATCAGAAAACCCCATTTTTCAACACAATTTTGGCATTTTACAGGGACATACCCCATTTTTACTGTTTTTTTGTGCTTTCAGACTCCTTCCAGTTAGTGACAGAAAATGGGTGTGAAACCAATGCTGGATCCCAGAAAGCTAAACATTTCTGAAAAGTAGACATAATTCTGAATCCAGCAAGGGATAATTTGTGTAGATCCTTCAAGGTTTTCCTGCAGAAAACAGCTGAAATAACAAAATATTGAAATTGAGGTGAAAAAAATAGCAATTGTTCTCCACGTTTTGCTCTGTTACTTTTTCCTGCAATGTCAGATTTTTTAAAGCATTATACCGTTACGTCTGCTGGACTCTTCTGGTTGCAGGGATATATAGGGCTTGTAGGTTCATCAAGAACCCTAGGTACCCAGAGCCAATAAATGAGCTGCACCTTGCAATGGGTTTTCATTCTATACCAGGAATACAGCAATTAATTTGCTGAAATATAAAGAGTGAAAAATAGGTATCAAGAAAACCTTTGTATTTCCAAAATGGGCACAAGATAAGGTGTTGAGAAGCAGTGGGTATTTGCACATCTATGAATTCCGGGGTGCCCATACTAGCATGTGAATTACAGGGCATTTCTCAAATAGACGTCTTTTTTTACACACTGTCTTACATTTGGAAGGAAAAAATGTAGAGAAAGACAAAGGGCAATAACACTTGTTCTACTATTCTGTGTTTCCCCAAGTCTCCCGATAAAAATGGTACCTCACTTGCATGGGTAGGCCTAATGCTCGCGACAGGAAACTCAACATGGACACATCACATTTTTACATTGAAATCTGACGTGTTTTGTTCAAAGTGCCTAGCTGTAGGTTCTGGCCTCTAGCTCAGCTGGCACCTAGTGAAAGCTACCAAACCCGTGAATTTTTCAAAACTAGACACCTATGGGAATCCAGGATGGGGTGACTTGTGGGGGCTTTCACCAGGTTCTGTTATCCAGAAACCTTTGCAAACCTAAAAATTTGGCCAAAAAAACACTTTTCCCTCACATTTTGGTGACAGAAAGTTCTGGAATCTGAGAGGAGCCACAAATTTCCTTCCACCAAGCGTTCCCCTAGGTGTTGCGATAAAAATAGTACCTCACTTGTGTGGGTAGGCCTAGCGCCCGCGACATGAAATGCCCTAAAACACAACACGGACACATCACATTTTCCCAAAGAAAACAGAGCTGTTTTTTTAAAAGGGCCTAGCTGTGGATTTTGGCCTCTAGCTCGGCCGGCACCTAAGGAAACCTACCAAACCTGTGCATTTTTTAAAACTAGACACCTAGGGGAATCCAAGATGGGGTGACTTGTGGGGCTCTCACCAGGTTCTGTTACCCAGAATCCTTAGCAAACATCAACATTTGGCCAAAAAACACTTTTTCCTCACATTTCGGTGAGAGAAAGTTCTGGAATCTGAGAGGAGCCACATATTTCCTTCCACCCAGCGTTCCCCCAAGTCTCCCTATAAAAATGGTACCTCACTTGTGTGGGTAGGCCTAGTACCCGTGAAAGGAAATGCCCCAAAACACTATCTGAACACATCAAAATGATCAAATACAAAACGACCTGTTTTTGCGGGGGCACCTGTGTTTTTTTCTGTCCTGGGCTCAGCAGCCATACAGCGAAACCTACCAAACCCAGACATTTCTGAAAACTGGACACTCGAGGGAATCCAGGGAGGTGTGACTTGCATGGATCCCCCAGTGTTTTCTTACCCAGAATCCTCAGCAAACCTCGGATTTAGCTAAAAAATCACATTTTTCCCACATTTTTGTGTGGGATCACCGCACCGGGACAAATTTCCTACCACCCAACTTTCCCCTCAGTCTTCTGGTAAAAATGATATCTCACTTATGTAGGTGAACCAAGTGCCTGTGACAGGTAAGAGCCAAAAACATGTCGAAATTGAGGGGGAAATCAAAGCGGGTCCAAAAGGGCAGTTTGAAAAAATCATTTTTAGGCTGACAAGTGGGGCAGAATTGTTATCGGTATAGATGAGACAATGGTGGGTGGTAGGAATTTTGTGGATTCCTGCAGATTTTGGGAGGTTCCATCACAAAAATGTGGAAAAAAATAGTGATTTCCAGCAAAGGTGGAGGTTCAAAGGGCATTGTGGGTAAGAAAATGGTGCGGGATGCATGTGAAGCACACCACCCTGGACTCACCCAGCTGTTCAGTTTTCAGATGTGTCTAGGGCTTGTGGATTTTTCTACATGGCAGCATCCCAAAGTCCAAAAAGTGCCCCCTTCACCATTCCAAGTGGGACGATTTTGAGAGTTAGCCAAGCTCTCGTGGCCCAAATGTAAAACCAAAACCCAAAATAATCAAATGTCCTCTTGCTTGCCGTGGAATAAGATGTTTTAGTGTGCAGGAGAAGAGGTGAAAGACTGTTACCCCCTTCAGTTGGCGTTGGGGCATAACCATGTCCATACTGGTTGGTAGCCACCAACACACTATTTTTTTTTTTTTTAAGTCCCTGGCATCTAGTAGACTTTCTGCCACCCGGGGTGTGGATCGGGGATAATTGCCCCATCTGCCCACTGGTGGGCAGAACAACTTTGGCCCCATTTATTTGGGGTGGGGGTATGGCCATACCCCCCCTCTTATTTTGAAAAAAAAAATTCTTCTGTGGTCTCTGGTGGGCTTTCCCAGATGGGCCTTCCAAAAATAGGCGATCTGCCCCGGGGCAGATATGGCCAACAGCAATGTGCCCCCATGGGGAGCGACCCTTGCCTAAGGGGCTGCCCCCCCAAACAAAACTCACACACACCAATCCCTGGTGCCTCAGTGGTTTCTGTCCCGCCCCCCCCCCCCCGGGGGCAGAAAAGGCCTAAAAACTCTATTTGCCCCCTCTCCCCCCACTCCCCCCAGGGAGCGACCCTTGCCTAGAGTCGCTCCCCTTATCAATATATATATATATATATATATATATATATATAAAAATCCCTGGTGTATAGTGGCTTCTTAATTAATAAAAGGCCTAGTAAAACACTTGCCCCTGGGGAGCGACCCTTGCCTAAGGGGTCACTCCCCTTATCAATATAAATAAAATTTAAAAAAATCCCTGGTGCCTAGTGGCTTCTGCCCCCCCTGGGGCAGATCAGCCTGATTAATATAGGCCGATCCGCCGGGGGGGGGGGCAGAAAAGGCCTAATAAAAAAATTGCCCCCCCTGGGAACGACCTTTGCCTAAGGTGTCGCTCCCCTTATCAATATAAATATAAATAAAAAAAATCCCTGGTGTCTAGTGGCTTCTGCCCCCCCCCCCGGGGGCATATCTGCCTAATTAATGTAGGCCGATCTGCCCCGGGGGGAGGTCATATATGGCCTTATAATAAATTGCCCCCCTTGGGGAGTGACCCTTGCCCAAGAGGTTGTTCCCCTTCTTCGTTTACCTAAAGTAAACAAACTCCCTGGTGTCTAGTGGGCGTTCCTGCAGCACGATCGCTATACAATCGTGCTGCAGGAATGCTCGGAGAGACATGAAAAGGGAAGGGAAAGCCTTTCCTTCTCTTTTCATGCCTCCCTGCCTCTCCTGCCCCCGTACCGAGGAGAAACTAATCTGTTTCTCCTTGGTCGCGCTGGAAGCATGGCTTCCAGCGTGACAGGAGTTGACCTCTGATGAGGTCAGTGCGCGATTGCAAGCTGATGTCATCAGATGTCACTGGGGGGATCGGGGGTAGAAGGGGAAGCGATTCACTTTCCAGCCCTGCCATGCGGGGAAGCCCACGGAGGGGGCGCTAGCGCTCCCTCTGAGCTCCGGTGCCAGGACGTAATGGTTATGCCCTTGGCAGAGGAGCACTGTGCTGTGGGACATAATCATTACGTCTGCGGCACAGAACCAGTTAAAAAGGAAGGTTTGGGCTTTGCCATATGTTTTAATGGCAACGCTGACATAGCAGTTAAAAACTGCTTTACCAGTGTGCAGTGACAGACTGGGAGACATGCTTTACTTTGTCACACTCGTGGTGGCACAATTAGTGCTGCAGTCCAGGAGGGACACTTACTTTACAGGCCCTGGATACTCCTGTAACATTTACTAAGGACTTATAAGTAAGTTAATTTATGCCTTTGGGGGGTAAACAAATTAAACATATTCTTTTAAGGGTGAGAGCACATGCACTAAGGCCTGGTCAGAAGGGCCCAGTGCACTAGTCATTCACCAGTACCTAATAATCAAAAAGTAGGGTGAACCTGCAAAACGTAGTTGTTTCCCAGTTACAAATAAAACAGTTAAGAATAAAATACCAATGTAAGTTAACAACAGGTCACCAACTTCCATCCCACTAAGGTGCATCTATTAAAATCAGCTCCTACATAGTTAATCCAATACAATTTAGCAGTAGGTAAAAGGGACTAAGACTTACCTCTGGCACTTGTGCTGGGTTCACTAAAGTACAGATGCTAAGACGACATCCTCAAAACAGTATAACTTGACAAATCGAGTGTGAAATAGGCTGTGTTTTCAGTAGTTCCCATTGTATAACTAGGCAATTTCTTGCCATTCCGCTATTTGTAAGCACAATCAAGAGCTATCATTGTATTTAACTGCACTGTCATGATTAAGGCATTAGCAATGGAGGAGGCCTTAGTATTGTTATTACTGTGACTTTCATTGGAACTTCAAATATCATATAGTTTTAAGGAATAACAATTTATAGTTTCGCTGACTGAATGCAATAGTTGGACAGAAGGTTACATCCACCGTAGGGTGCATCACCACAGAGGCTGCATAAAGAACACCTAACTAGTCTAAATTGTGCAGAATCCAGATATCCAACAGGTTTGCTGTGGTTTTAACCTTCAAGTGTGACTTAGAAGCAGACAATTTATAGATTTAATTCAGCAGGCTTCAAATTAACTTTTGGATTATGCCATGGTTTTAAGTCGTTTTCAGTAGAGGCTAAATTAGACAAAAGGCCAATCTTTGCGAAACCTGTTTCAAGACCCAGGGCAGGACCTTGTGTTCAGCTCGAAGTCCCCTGAATAGATGTAATAAAATTATTCTGCATGGCTTCCAACGTAAATAATATCTGTCTAATGCGAATCTTAAGAGGCATGACCCAAGAGATTTGCCTTTACTAGTATAGGACCTAGGCAATGCAATCGTACATGGGCTAAATCTAAGCATCACAGTCTAATTTCCCTTTATTGTGGTGTTTTGGTGTTTGGCCGGAGCCTTTGAATGCAAAAGGGAGTCTTGGCTGTAACAAGCTCTCTTGGACATTGATTTTTAGAGGTTCATTAGATAAATGCTGACACCACGGATTGACATCTCTTTGAACAACTGCAGGCCGTGGAACCATTGGAGGAATCAGAAGTATTGACTTATGCGCGCTTGTGCAGAGTCCCACTGTTGTATGCAGCTGCATCAATGCCATCCATCAATGAGGCTACCTTTAATTATTCTAGCTATAAGCGTCACAGTTGAAAATGGGACTTGTCGGCCAACCTGTTCCGGTCCGAGGGAAGCAACACCATCTTTTCAGAGCAAATTAAGCTGGCGGGAAGTGCTCCCGCGTGTTCCAGCTCGGCGCTTTGACCCATTGCTAAGAAATAATTCTCTTGCCCCTGTAAACTTGTGGTGGCCACACTGACAAGAGGCTGACTAATGGCCTTTGTCTGGGCCCAAGGAGACTTAGCAGCTAAGCGAAACGTATGCCAGCAAAAATAAAGTTGATGATTCTGTTCATGCTTAACCCTTCACCCTGGCAACATCGATAGATTGAAGGCATCGTTTGTATTTGCAAGTGTTTCTTTAATTAAGACCTCCTAAAAATCTTTGCTATTGATTCGTTCCATTATCCTATTGATTAACTGCACTGGATCTTGTACTTGCTCTTTAGTAAAAGGCAACAGTTTCAGCCTGCTGTCATTACCGCAGATGTGAGCAGTAAGCAACATTCAGCCTCTGCGTCTGCCAAAGCGCCTTGCCTTTTAATGAAGTGCTGGCTGTGGTGGCCTGGATCGGGCAGGAGAGCCAGTTGTCCTGCTGCTGCTAGTGTGACCAAGCGTAAAGGTTTCCTCGCAGCTTTTCATAGAGCAGCTGCCTGCCAGGGCCATGCTGTGCATTCACAAGGTCTGTACTGGGAATGCAGGTCAGTGGGAAGGCCAAGATGATGTAATGCAAATCTGAATTTGAGGGATTTGCACTTTTCAGGGGTAGGAGGTGTTTAAAGTAGGCTTCATGTGTACATTTTTTTTTATCTACTGGGGTATTATATTTGCCACACTCGTTCATGGAATGTCTCCACACATTTGGTCTGATTGAGGATTGTTTTCAATGTAACATTTGACCCCTTGTTGTATCACAATGTAAATGTGTACTCGTGGGAGGGCTATAGATGTGGTAACGTGGCCGTTGCCATTGATGCACTGTGCGATATACAAGAACTGAGTTATTTTGCGTTTGCTAACTGGCATGGGAGATCAATTTCTCTTTCTTGTCATTAGTGTTATGTATTGAAATCTCATACGAATGAATAATGAACATCTCTAAAACCTACACATTTTCACTGCACAAAAGTACAGAGACTGGAATTCTAATCTTTAGATTGCTCCTGTGTCTTCGATCTTTTCTCTTCTGAGCATATAAAGTAACTTGTCACCTAGTGGCAGGGCTGGAAACTGGTCTTAAAACATCATGTAACCAAAGCCCTTCATGGCCGGTAACCTGCACACATGCAATTATGTATGCATATATACCTGGCTATGCCCCCTTCCTATATGCCACTTTGAAAATGCACTATTTGTCTTTTTTCTTATGTTGGCACACACTAAAAGCACAATAATTACTGATCGTAGACCCATTCTCCCATTTACCTTTCAGTTTGCAAACTTTATTTCTCATGTGTCACATTTTAAGCCATAGTGTTCAAGACATGAATATTGTCCCTAAATGCGCCAGGCTCCCCCATGTTGGGGGAGCGGCATGTTTGGCGGGTCATGTTGGGCCGGGTGCCTGGATGGAGGTGTGGAGGCGCAATGCACCTCCGACCCCACAACAAGGAGGCCAGCGATTGGTGTTTGTGCTAGCGCGACAATGGAAGCACTTTCAGTGCTTCCAGGTCACATGAACGTTTTGTGCACTTCGGCCTCACCCTTAAAGCGGGCTGTGGGGCGGTTATCAGGTCTTTCACTCCTGCTCACCGACCCGCAGAGGGCGCTGCCCCCTCCCCCTAGACGCATACCATGAAAATTCTGATTTTTTTGTTTGTCCCACCCACCTCCCATTGACAATGGGTTCTATTGTTCTATTACTGTTCATATTATCAGGGTGATTTGTCTCTGGCTTGTGGTGAAGTCTTTTGCTAATCACTTTGTTTCCTGGCAGGTCAGATGCCACCATCACAAAAGTATGTTTGCATTTTGTAACTGCCTTGCTAACTTGTCTTCTACTGAAATATCATGTCGCATTTTATTAAGGGTAGTATGGCGGGGTGAGATCATAATTGATGGGGCAATTCAGCATACCTTTCCTTACTTAAGCATAACAGCGATGTCATATGGCCCTCTAATGGGTACTGGCAGGGAATCTAATCAAACATTCAGGGGGTTGCAAGCAATCGCTGGCATCTGGTCCTTCGGACAACTACCTGTGCAGTGGGTGCAAAGCTAGCACTGGCCCTTGGTGGGAGGACTAAGAGATGGAGGGGGTGCTCAAGGTGGGTATCCTGGCAGGCAAGCCCCGTGCCCAAAGTATGCCCCAGGAAGGGTTGCGGGGGGCAGTTCTCCCATAAGGAAGGATCCACCCCGGGTTACTTGGAGGGGTGGATCCAGGATCAGGAGACACCATTGGGACCTGTCATGATCTCATTTGCAGCCATTGAATTGTGGTTCGCAGGAACATGTTTTAAATAGTGTTAAGAAGCCATATGTATTAGTGTCTCTGTTAAGGCTAGACATCTACGCATGTAAATAAAGCTGTAAATATTAAGAGTTACTGCATATAATATTGGAATGCTGAGTGATGTTTTCTTAAAGTAAATTATGGCCAGGGGTTTACGACCCCTAACCCAAAAGATGCGTGTATCATTGCCTATTGAGAAACAGGGGATGTTGGGGAGGCTGACTGTGGGATTGGGGAGAGAGGCCTCAGCGTTATAAAGCCATATAACTTTGTAGCAGCGGACAGACATCCTGTGTCAGAACTCGAGGTGAGAACTATGCTTTAAAGTCTCTTTACTTCTGAACAACAGCTTCAACAGTACTTCAAAGCCGATTTGGCTACAAGTGTTAAACTATAAATGACATGGCCTATAACACTAATCACAATAAAGCACAACAGTATCTTGAAGCAACACAGCTATTTCACCCTCTTTCTTTGTTGCTTGCAGCCTCAGATAATTATTTTATGTGGTTTATTTACTGAGTGAGACAGATTGGTATTTTAATTTAGAACTGTTCTTGAGCATTTTTGGAAATAAATCGTATAGAGTGCATTGTCTTTCATACCTTGACTGAGCTTGTATGCTATGCTGCCTCAGGAGTGGTGTTGGTGCTACAGCCTTTCCTCAAGTGGAAGATACTCTGCTTCCTCACTGCACTTGTTTCAAGATTCTGTAGGAAACAAGGCCAAAGAAATGCCAACTTGAAGTTGTTTCAGATCGCTCAGGCAGCTGTGCCCACCTTCCATCAGTAAACAGCTAAGTATGGGATGTTCGAGGAGCCGATAGTCTGCCCTCTCTTTCACTACTACTTTAAATATGTTCAGTGCATCTCCCAGAATCTCGTCTACTTCTGAGTTTGTAACCTCTATTTCCATTGCCGAGCAGCTATTTGCTTTAGCCCCTTGTGTTATGCTTGGCGAGGGTCCAGGATGAGTCTGGCCACAGAGTTCTGTATGGTCTGGAGTCTCTTCAGGAGATGCGAGGAGATTCCTGCATGGAATGCTTTGCCATAGTCCAGACGGTTTGTAACTACGGTATGGGTAGTTGTTCATCTGGTATTGACCATGAGTCATTTGTAGATCTTTTGGAGCATGCGAGGAGTGTGGAAGCAGGTGGAAAAGACTGTGTTGATCTGATTTTTCCTGGTGAGCTTGCTGTCCAGGATGATGCCGAGGTTGCGGGCATGGTCTGTTGGTGTGGGGAAGGTCCTAGTTCTGGGGGCCACCAGGAGGTGTTGTTTCCGACAATCAGTATTTTGTTTTTTCTGTGCTGTTTCAGGCAGTTGCCTTTCATCCAATCAGCAGTGTTTGTCATACACTTGTGGAAGTTGGCCATAGTGGTTGAGGGCTCTTCTGACAGCGACAGGATGAGCTGGGTGTCATCAGCATATGAAATTATCTTTAGTATGTGGGTTCTGATGATGTCGGCCACAGGAGTCATGTAGGTGTTGAACAGAATGGGGTCGAGGAATGAGCCTTGAGGGATGCTGCAGATAATGCTCTAACAGGCAGTTTCTCTGGATTCTTACAGTGAGGAAGGAGGCGATCTGTCTGAGGGTATCTCCTTGAAATCCAGGTGGTATAGTCTCTTGATCAAGGTGCGATTTGCATATGGCTGGGTCCAAACTGGGGTGGCATGGTATGTAAAATAATGATGGGCTGGGATGTGCCCAGAGTAATTACCAGTGGATGAGATTAATTCAAGCATTCCATCCATCATTTTTTGTTTTCGTTCCTGTTCTAATGGATGTCAGTGAACCAAAGTGCTGTAAGTGATGCCACACACTTGTGGCAGCTGATGTGATCACAGAGTAACCCTGTGTCTAATCCCTAGTCCCTGGACAGCCTTTTATTTGCTGTTTAGTGTTTAGAGTACTGTAAGGAGCAGGAACAACAGAAAGTAAAGAGGTTTGTCTGTGTTCTGTTAATATTCCTATTATGGCTTTCCTGAATAGTTAATCCATGGGTATCAAAGGGCAAGCAAACGAAAACTGTTGCTACTCTTGTCTACCCAAAACGTAATTTATATAAAAAATATAAAAGTGCTGGGACCTGGGACAAATTTTCTTAAATCGTTCCCCAATGCCAGGATTGCTGAATACTAAGTTAGTGTAGTCTTGGTTCCACCTCATGTCCCTTTTCCCCATCAAACACACCCAAGGCTTCCTGTCTCTTTTCACTGTTGCCAGGTCTGTCATACCTGTTTTGTCCCTTTGACGGTAATTTACTATCGGTTTCTTCTTCCTTTAACCCCTTTTTTGCCTTTGTCTCTTGCTCTGGATAAAAGTTGGGTAGCATAAATAACTACAGCGCCATAAAAACGATTACAGGGCGCCACCACCTTCAACTACAGATATAGATAAAACATTGTGGCTACACCTAATTGATAACTGTGCTTTTCCTCCCCATGTCACATATTTTGAAATAAAATGTATGTAATCCATGTCAGTTTGTTTTTCTTTTACTCGCCAGACAGCACTCCATTGTGTACAGTGCAACAGGCCTCAACAGTATCAAACGTAGTTTCCAGATTTAGAAAGGCCTGTGTTCCCGCCCCTGATTCGTTCAGTACAACTATAACTTTGTCATCGATCAAGTATCACGTGGCAAATTCCATTCTACGGTGAGCTCAAAAACATGATCGATGGGCGTCAAAGGAGATACGGGTGTCTCAAAAATGAGGAGCGGATTTATAGCATTAAAGTTGATTTGCATATCCGATAAGAAACCGACCAGTACCATGCGAGCCTGGGCAGTCCTCGTCCCCCAACCCCGGGGGCTGATAGCTGGTCGCACAGTACAAGCTCTGTTTAAACACAGACTAATCGCAACCTGTTTTCGTTGTGATTTAATGACATTGTTAGCAAAGATGTTCATTTCGCAAGTACAATAACACACACCTGTGTGTGCGTTTAGTCATATAGACATGTGCCGTTCTCAGGTGCAGCCCCCGAGGCGGAGACATATTTCTCTTTAACCACATACCTTGTCAGGCCTTTTTCATTACACGCACATAATTTACAGTTAGGGTGAGGTTACAGCTGGCACGGGTGTGTTCGTTGATGCGCACAGGGAAGCAGGACTCGCAGTATCTATCGTTATCTTCAGTGTGCGTGCAGTTTAGAGGCAAGCGTCGACGCCACGTCCAAAGACGCAGCAAAGACGCAGCGAGGGTTAAGTTTATCTAATTATCTGTAATAAACAAGAAAACGTCTGACAGAATCAGTCCTTATAGACCCCGCTTCTGGCACAATTTTATTACATTTGTCAAAAAGTAAGTGTTTTATTGTCTAGGTTATTGAGATGTAGACGCAGATCAACCGAGCAATTAACAGTCTTGAATGCGTTTCCCTCACTTGACAAGAACAGAGCGCGCGCCCTCTGGATTTTTTATAATGTATAAAAGCCAGATCTTTCTCGCTGTCTTGTTTCTGTGCCGATAAACACTTGCGCTAATTGGAATAAACAGATATTTTTTTAGCCGTTTAACAATGCGTGACATTCTAATAAGTTAGCACTGACAAGTTTTGCTTTGTATGCAGTGTGAAGTTAGTGCGGACCCGCAACCTATGCGGGCGGGCCGTGTCTCCTTGAAACGTCACTGCCAAATATAGTGTGTGTGTGTGTGGTGTGTGTGTTTTTTTTAACCAGGGAATGTAAATGCCAAGTTGTGCTGAAACGTTCAAAGTGTGATGGATGATACATTCACGTCTAGAATGAAAAGAAGAAAATTAGGTTCAAGTTTGGCAAATAAAGTTATAGAGGTGAAAAATGCGATTACATTAGTGTTAAAGTGGAGTAAGTCTTTCACCTGATCTAAATCGATTATTGTAGCTGCGTTAAGCGCGAGTCAAATTAGCCAGTGCTTCCGAGTCCTGCACACAGCTGCGTGTTCCTCAAAATAAGGGCCGAGGGCGTGGAATCCGGTTGCACTGCCCTACAAAGTTTAATATAGTGCTTTGTTTATGTAGGGTCGCTTTGCCACAGTGTTATGTGGCATTTGTTTGACAACAACTTTTAATGAAAATGTTGTTGGTCCCACATGAAATATTTTATGCGAGCAGCAAAGCTGAACAAATCTGCCTCCCCATCTCTTCGATGTGAAAATATCAGACTCCATGACTTGGAAGATGATGCAGAATATGTGGCCTGTTTGCTACATTTGTAGAGAGTGCTTCTGCAAACCACTATGGTTAACAAATGTATTTTATTGCAGGATGATACAGCGTTTCATACCCCTAAAAAGGCCACAAAGTGATTCAGTTCCCATATGTTCTTGGGAGTCCCTTTTGGAGTGCCTCAATTCCTGTAGGTTCTTGGGAGTCCCTTTTGGAGCGTCTCAAATCCCATAGGTTCCAGGGAGTCCCTTTTGGAGTGTCTGGTTGAAAGGGTTCGAAGGCTGTAGTTCGGCCCACATGGGCGGTGTTGAGACTCGTGCCTGAGGGTCAGAAAAGTACTGCAATCATGGAGCAGCACATCTGGAGCTGCACCTAGGCATCTACTAGTCCTAGTTGTAAGATGTCTTCAGGCACTCTCATAATGGTACCCCGGTGGCTGTAGCGTAGCAGGCCCCCATGTTTTTTAAACTCATGGAAATGAGAAAATGAACTTTGTGCGTTGTTCTATATGCAGCCAAGTCCTTAAATGGGGGGGGGGGGGGGTGAATGTTAATATTGTGGCACGTCATCTTTCTGCCATCTCTCAAACATGTTACCACATTCCATTAACACGTAGGACCAGTGTTAAGGTAGGGTAGTTTCTGAATTCGGATGTTTAGAAGAAGACACTTTGAGATATTTCAATGAATGCTACACTGTAACCTGAGACCAGTCTTTCAGCAGGGTTGTGGCAGCTTAAATTTGCACCTAGCACAATGTAGGCTGCTATAGCCCTTGGCGTCGAAAAGTTCACTGGCTTTGCCCGAGGGCATTAGCAAATCTGTATGACAGCCAGCATAAGTGAACATTTAGGGGCCTTCATGAAATTTTGAAGGGTCCTTCCATCATTTTGCACACCGCAGTTGGGAGGGGGTAGTAAGAATCACTCTTGTGTGGGTTCCTTTTTCCAATGTATCTCAATTGGTGTGGGGTTTTTTTTTGGCATGTTTTGCTTTTTTACTTTTGAGATGTAGTACTCTTTAACTCTATATGGGTTAGGCTTCCCTCTGGGTTTACTGGGTGAGTGGTGAATGCACTCGGACTTTCATCCTTAGATTGATAGATTGAATATCAGTTCCACTGATTGCTGTTGCTGCTTTCCTGCTTCAGTATAGCAGACCCTATCCAGTTTGTGCTGGGAATTTCAGCTTTTTTGCAGCCAAACTATAGTCCCAAAGAAACAGGGGATTTTCCCTTTCAACTTGACCATTCCTAAAGGCCTTAAACCACCTGATAAACTCCTGCCATTTGAGGCAGTGCTGGGTCAGACTCCTGCAGCCTCACCAGAGTGGCTGCCTATGAAGACTAGAGTGGTCCAAATACAGCTGCAGGTGGCTCCTTCATCCATTGACAACCGGCTTTGCCCAGCTCCGTGCTTTAGTATCTCCTGAATTGCTCACCCGTAAGCTGAAATATCTCCCTGCTTCGAGAATCCTCCTATGGGGATTTGGTCCTTGTTTTAGGCTCAATTCTTAGCACAGTGAAATGTTTCATTGTGGAGGCCCACATGGATGGAACCACAAGGATTTAGCCTTCAGAGGACCTGGCGGCGAGGAGGTCAGTGGAACGACATCTCCACTTCCCTGTCTCTTGCGCAATGCCAGACTTGGGAGTAGCAACCAAAAACAACACTAAAAAAATCTTGTAATCCTGAGCCATATTTCAACTCACTTCCATTGTGGTGTTTAGGGAGGGGAATAAAGAGCGTGCTGCAGTAGACAAGAAGCCTTTAAAACATTGGGCCATTTGACTTTTTTTTCCTGGTCACTGCTGCAGTACTCAAGAGCTATATTCCTCAGTACCAAAACAGGACCACATGGTAGCAAAATGCAGGAAACAAATCTCAATGTTCCTGTTCCCCTGTCCAGCCCAACTCTGGCTATGTTGCAGTGGGCCCCGTCTCACATCATGGTAACCCCTAACTTCTCTTTGAGCCGCACTTTTCTCAGCGTCGACCCTCAGGGCCCAAACGCGATGCAGCTTGCAGCTGGCAGGCCCTAAACAATGAACACCTAAATGACTGAGGCAACAGTTAACTGTGACGAGCTCGTTCTTTGTCGGCAGTTGGATTCTTTTTGTAGGATTTTTATGACGCCGTGGTTGTACACACAGTTTGGGTGGTCTCAGAAGATATGACATACCATGAAATCCGATGAGAAGTGCTGCTTCGGCAGCACCTTGCACGTTTCCAATCAATCCGGTCATTTGTTGCAGCTCTCCTCTCTGGCAGAGGTTGTGATAATTGCAGGTTGTGTAAATAGCCGGGAGCACCACGGAAGTGCCTGTGAACTCCCACTCAACAGACTTGGCTGTGGCGTAGGAATGCTCGGGTGTTGCCTTTTATTTTTCCTCCTGGTTTAACCCTGTTTACTGTGGCAATTTGTCTGCCGCTCAAACGGACACATCTGAGATTAAAACAACATACACTTGGCGTCGGTGCGTGGTCAGCGTCCGCTGTTTGAGCGCTGACGTGAACGAGCCGTCCTGTGGAGAAATGAGGCGCGGGTTTACTGTACGTACAGTTTGGCCTGCAGCAACTGCGTCACGGCGTTGCTCCTGGAAGAGCACGCTGTGGCTTATGATTTGCTTGCTTAATAGACCACAAAAGTCAACATCTCTCTTGAAGAACAGCTTGTGCCCAAAGTAGTCACAAGGTCCAAGAGATCCTGTTGCAGCAGGATGTTGTGAGAGAGCCACAACTGGAGCAAGCACTGCGCCTCCCAATTGAAACTGTAAACATTTGGTAGAACTGTACCTTTTGTGCCTCTCGATGTTAATGATACCTTGGTTGGGCTTCTGTCAACATTTTAAAAATTATTTGGTCATAAATAATAAAATATGCTTACAACATTAACTTGTGATGAAAAATAATACTAATGCGCATTTCTAAGAAAAGCAAGCACATTTTGGGTTTCGCCCAGAGTTGCATACTGCCACGCCAAAGGTGCCTTTGAAACCTATGATTTAAGATATTTTATGCTGCCTATCTGTAGCAGTACCACAGTGCTAACGTATATGTTGTGTATGGCGCACTCTTTCACCACAAACTTTAATGGTACGGTATACATGGGGAGGAAAGCCAGCATAAGGAAAATTTGCAGTGGTGTGCCCAGAGGGCACAGGGATGGTAGTTCATAGGGCATGCTTTATTACCAGCGCACTCACTTACAAAGTACCAAGATATTTGTGGGCCTGCATTGGAAAATGTAAGTGCAAGCTGAAAACCCAACAAACTTAAAAAAATGTGCTGTAAGCAGAGAGGGAGTGTGTAAAATGTAATAACTGCTAGAGCCCTGGTCCAGTTAAGAACCGTGGATCATCTATGTGTAACTTTTGCAAATGGCATGCCCAGCAGCATGCATTTTTTGAACCTCCCCTTCGGTGAAGTAGTTTAGTAATCCTACTACGTTTTGACTACTCATATTCACTTGTTATAATTAAAATCACACTATTTGTCCGCACATTTGTCCCAACCACTCCTGCTTATGGTCCCAGGCAGCTGTCCTTCTCCAGCCTGGACAGCTCATAACACTTTTATAAAATTGCCTTTTCCCGCAAATACACTCCTCACATTACTCTGCTTTTCCCCCCACGGATTCACTTGGGTTTTGTTACTAGTGTCAGGCACCATTTTTACGTATGATGTGTAATAGTGCTTGTGCCATTCATGGCAAACATACTGTATCCTATACCTACTCCGAGAGACTTTGGTTAAGACTCATTCAATCACTGGCAGGACCCTTCATTGCAGTTTGCAGGAATACTTTGGTGTCACCTCATTTCTGTCCTATGTTTGACTGTATCCTTCCGCCTCCATTGAACTGCATGAGGGACCACTGAAAAGTACAATTTAATTGCACGTCTAATTTTTTTATCTCATCTGTGAATTTATACACAGAGTATTCCTTTTAAAACAGTTTCTCTCTGCAGCAGGAATGTTTTAATTAGTTTTGTCATTTGACACCGCGTTAGCTGGCTTATCAGACTATCGATTTTCCCAAAAAGTTTTACATAATGTATGCATACATAGTGGGACTTTTGGCTGGGGGCTTCATCCACTGGTGTTTAAAATTGTCATTTATATTTTGCTTCCACCCATTACAGCATGCAACATCAGGTGTTTGTCAGTCAACTTTCGAAACGTTCTCTCTTCACTTTGACTGTGCAAATCCTAAGCACTTTGTTTACATTCGACTAAAAATAGTCTCGTACTCTTCAGTGATAAAGTTGATTAAAATTGCATTTGAATAACCAATTAAACGTCCATGTTACATTAAGCTACCTAACTGTAACACCACCTAAGGTGACCAGAAGACTCCATGTCACTGGGATACCAGTTTTCTTGTTTTGGACTTTCCTTTACTGGTAATTCTCTCAGGTATGTTATAACAATTAGTTAAATGGAATCAAACCAGTCCTCTCATATTCAAAATGCACCAGCTTGTTAAATTACATCCCAGTACTGGGAAACTGATGTCTCAATGGCATGGAGTCATCTGGCCCCACACTAAACACACCAAAATCACAACTCACAAATTACAGTTGCCTTATCTTAAATTACACCAAGAATCAGATCATGACAAGTTCAGTGGTAGGACAGCACATATTACTTAACATGAAGACCAAAGGCTACTGTGCCACTGGTAACCAACAGGTGTCCTTATCGACATTCAGGAGAAGACAGAAGCACCTGTATTACATTCATCAACTAGATACCCATGGCGGTTATCAAGAGAAAATGGTTGATATTGTGGCGAAGATATACCCTATTAAATATTGCAAAGTCAATAAATTCTGCATTACCAGTGTTCGCAAATAGCTGTCCTCTCATAAATGGTGAGAAGGAGGAAGTCACAGTTCCACTCACAAATAACTAACCTCGTTTAACTATCCTCAGTGACCAGGAATGACTGTCAAAATCTTGTACTGCTATCAACAGCAAGGTTTCCTTGCAGAGATTACAGGCAGATACAAGCTGCTAGAATTATGCTCTGAATTTGTAGATATCAACACAGACATTAAATACTGCCAGCAACAAGAACTCATAGACATTTTCTGAGGAGAAAGGCTGGTGTGGTAAAAGTCTGGAGCAATGGATATTCTCACAGATCTCAAATGCAATTGTTGAAGTACATGACCGTTTCAACAGCAAGACAATCTTCGAGAAGTCACTGAAAACGTGCCACGTTTTACAGCAACAAAGGGATCCGACAAGGGACAATGGTAGGCCTCTTCAGTAATGTTGACGATTCAATTTCTGATGTCATCTGTGATGTCATGTATGAGTTCATGAGCACTGAATTTGGAGCTATATTACTTGCCCTAACTTGACTTATCAATGCGTTTTATATTTTGGATCATTTCCAAAATACCACTTAAACTGAACCTTTCTTTGGGAGACTGTATGCCTTTTTATGTTGTTATTGTTTTCTATTAATAACTATATCTTAACATGTTTTTTCAGTTAACGTTTTGGGTTTTATTATAATATACCATAAAAAACAACGGAACAGAATTTCCCTGTGATCCCCAGGCCTGTTAACCACTGTCTGTCACACCCCAGAGAGCAATGAGAACTGTTTAAGCCTTCAATCATATCCTGGGGTCCAGTATGCCTTGGCATTTGCTAAAACTACATACCCTAACACCTAGTGTCTATTGCATCTGCCTTTGTCCAATGCCAGTATCCGCTGGTCATGGCCTGTGACAGTGCCCTTGATAGACTGGATTCGTGGTATGGCCTTTGGGCATGCATTCTGCACAATGCACATTCCCTCAGAAATAGGCAAAAGGCATAGCCACTAGCACCAGGTTCTTTGTCCCAGAGCCTGTTGCATGGTCATGCACGTGCTGCCATGCTGGAACTGTGAACAGTGCATGATCTTTGCCCGTGGCTAATGCTTAATACTCCAGTACCTGCATGGCGCAAAGCAAGGCCTTTGGCATATCCTCTGCTCATCACCCCAGACTTCGGTACTGCATGAGATTGCCCATAGGCCTGTCCTTTGGGCACTGGAGAAAGGCCTGGTATTTGGCTGTGTCTGTTTCCCAGAAGCCATGCTCCGCATGTACTGGAATAATTTCAGTCAGGCTCTAGTGCCAAAATTCTTGTGCCAAGCTCCTGTCAAGCACAGCCTGCAGCAATTACCAGTGGTGAATTATCACAGACTACAGTGTCATATCCTCTACCATTAACCCAGTAGGCACTGCTCACAAAGGACATCTATTAAACTGCCTTTACCACAGCCCAGACTGGGCACAGCCTGTGTTTATACTGAGATTGAGATGGGCACAGCAGTGGACTCTAGCCACGCCCTAAGGCCAGAACATCTTTTCGAAGAACAGCTGGTCATGTTCTGGCATTATCTCTTCTGTGAAGCCAAGCAATAGTGAGCATTATCTGCATTCATTTTTTTGCATTCAATAGTTATCTGTTCTTGGGGGCATACTCTCTGGCTCAGCCTAAATTACATTTTGAACCCCTTTACACAGTTTTCCTGCATCGCTCAGAGTGTATGATTTCCGCCTGTCCCTACATTGTCCACAGCAAGCTTTTTCTCACACCGAAGTTTGCAAACAGTGTTGCAGTTCACAAACCGGCATCTCTACCAATCAGATTCTGAGTTCAGGTTTAGAATTTCGAATCATGAATCCTGCTGTACATATATATTCACTGAAAAAACAAAGGTTAGAGGTACGTTATAGTTAGGCTGCCATTTTAAATGTACAAAACCATAAAAATTCACCTGTCATAGTTAGTTATTTCAAGTAACTAGAACTTGTGCCCTGAGCTAACTATAACTCACCATGCCCAATTTTCTCATTAATAATGTTACTGCAAATGTTACAGTTTTATTATCAATGATGTTATCAAAGATGTCATGTGTGTTGTAATATCTATAACAGGTGAATTTCTAATGTTTTGCACGTTTAAAATGTGGGGCTTACTATAACGTCCCTGTAACCTTTGTTTTTTTCAGTGACTTTTTTTTTTTAATGTAGCAAAGGGTTGCGGCCAACCTCCACTTGCATCCAACCCCGTGTTGCACTTGGCCTTTGGCCGGGTGCATCTGGGTTTGGCCGCAGGGCCTGCGGCCAAACCCCCCCCCCCCGGCATCCAACTCCATACCACACACAGACTTTGACACTGCGCTGAGGTCTTTGGCTGCAAGGCCTGGCCAGGCCCTGCGCCCAACCCCCACAGGATGTCTGATTAGGTCTGTGAGTGGGTGTCTCAGTGGGTCTGTGAGTGGGTGCGTGAGTCTCTGAATGGGTCTCTCAGTGATTTCATGAGTCTCTGAATGGCGTTGTGCATGGGTGCATGAGTCTGTGAGTGGGTGCGTGAGTATCTGAGTGGGTCTGTGAGGGGGCATGTGAGTCTCTTTGTGGTTGTGAGTGGGTGCTTGAGTCGCTGAGTGGGTGTGTGTGTGGGCATGAGTCTCTGAGCAGGTGTGTGAGTGTCTGACTGGGTGGGTGCGTGGGTGTCTGGGTGTGTGAGTAGGTGCATGAGTCTTCAAGTGTGTCTATGAGTGAATGCATTAGTGTCTGAATGAGTCTGTGAAAGTATATTTTTTGGTTAATTTTTTTCGTCAATATTTGCAAATTGGTTGCGATATTACACTGGGGGCCGCGCTGAGGGTCACGATGAATTCACGAATATCGCATGTGGAAAAAACCTGTATTTCTACATACTATGCACATCAGGGGTCTCTCAAAGACCCCTATATTCCCCCCATGGGGTCAGGGTACCTCTACCCTGACCCTTTATAGCACTTTTGGTTTGAATGTTCAGCCCCAGAGACAGTGCCCTATTACCTAAAATGACAGCAGCAACTTTCTGCTCAGGTTGCGGCCGGCCAGTCACAGGAATCCTGTTGGCACGCACATTTGTAAATTTGCCATGATAATTGCAAATTTGTGTCGAAAGATCAGCGACCCTAGATAAACAATTTGTTTTCCTTTAATATCTCGAAAACTACTGAACAAATTTACAGCAAATAACAAAAAGCACAATCTGTAGAACAAAAACTAGCTGAGCCAAGTTTGGTGAAATTCCGTCCAGCGGTACTGGCTGTAGTGGTATTCAAAACCCCTATGGGGATTAACATGGGAAACACACTTTTTTTGACCTCCCCTTTTACTCAGCCCCTGCTAGACAGATTGTGAAGATTTTTGAAACAATACCAAAGATACAGGTAAGTGAAAAAACGATTTTCCTATGGAAACATGGTCCTAACTATAACTACCTACTGGTGACCTCCAGTAGGTAATATATATATTAAAAATTCCAAAGGCACAACTCCCGACTCCAACCGCACCACACTCTGCAACATCTGTGCCCTTGGAGAGAGTGGAAAATCTTTCGCACAGTAGGGTCAGTTGCAAAGAATTTTTTAATAGAAAGTAGCAGAATCACAAGAAAAGCTAACACTTTTTTACTAAACTCCTTCATATGTATTTTATATATATCTGCGTGTTTTCCAATCTATTAAAAAATTACTGAACTAATTTACAGTTGTCTGCTTTGTACATGCTTCCTAGTATCTTCCTAGTAGATTTTGCTGTAGCACACACATCAATCTTGGAGAGACCAGGATTGATCACCCAGCAAGAATTTGTGTGAGATTTTGATGGATAATGAAACTTTTGGGATCACACTCTACAGCTTCTTTCTACCACTAAATCTTAAATTCCTGTATATCATAAGTCTGCTGCATCTGAGTTGTACACATGGTGTAAAGCATACCGCCGTGTACTGTATGTACTAATATGTTACAACCGCTGTGGACAGTTTGTAGCTGTGAACTTTGTGCCCCTCCTCAGTTGTCTCACACATAACCTGCGTCTTCCATTATTTCCTATGTTCAGTGACAACACAGAGTACACTTATTGAAAAGCCTTTAGCTGTGTACTGTGTGTAACACACACATGACTACAGCATTGCCCTGGCTACTGCCTTGTATGCAGTATAAACAGGGCATAGCCTGATTCACATGTAATTTGATGTTATCTATGATGTGTTGTATGTTATGCCCTCTGTGATGTCATGTATAAGCAATGTATGACGGATGGCGGTAAGGCCTTGAAGCCACCTTATCTGGCAAATTTCATGCTTTTGAAGTTTTTGTTTGTGAACTTACAGTTGTGTGAACTTACAGTTCCTTGAACTAAAACTTGTTTGAGGGACATATAAAGGTTCTCAGGTGAACTCTGTAGCTTACAAATCAACCTCACCTTAACAGGAGTTTTTTCCTGTGAATATAGATTACAACTATATAAATATATATATATTATACTGTGCCTATTCCAGAGCATAGCCTGCAGAAAGTAGAATACATTGCTAATTTATATTATGCAATAGATTGTAAGATCAGCTCCAATTGAATACCAGTTGTTTCATAAGCAATTAATTAAATTCTCTATCTAAATTGAACAGAAAATAGCAGAAGAGAAAAGAGCAGACTGTATAACTGATAAGGCTTTCATTTGGTCATCTTAAGAATTTGAGATCAAATTTACAAGCGGCACCCTGATCAAATGTCCTCCCCAGACGGCTGTGCATTGGCCCTTTGAATGCCCCTATTATTTTCCATCCATTTATTAGTGCCCTGTGTGCTGGCAGCCTGCCTCCTGTTTAAGGTTACTTTCATTAATTAACCGTAAGTTGATTTCTTTTCAAGCAGAATCTCTTATCTCATTATGTTGCCTCGAAGCTGAAAGCAGTGGGTTCTTTTTAACCCTCTGTTCTGCTTTGATGGCACAATAAAAAGCGTATTCTTTAACTTAAGGAGATATATCACCAAGAATTAATTCCAGTGATGCCTGGAATGCCACCTACCTGGGTAACCGAGAGGTAAGGTTCAGGGTGGGCGAGTTCTGTATCTCCTCTAATTAGCATAAGCGAGCTTGCCCTTAAAGTACAGTGGTATTTATGCAATTTAGAACCCTGGTTATTTAAGAACATTAAAGTTTCATACTGCCAAGCACTTTCTTGCTGAAAAAAAAACGCTCACACAAATCAGCAACGAATTGACCAAACCTTTTTTTCCCTGACTAACACTCTATTGGTCAGTAAATGTTCGAGAATGTGCTTTGGTACTTGATACATTTTTTATGAATAACATATCTCGAATAGTTTGTATTCCTTAGTTTTTAAAATGTTCACCCGCTGACTCAGCTATGAATTCACTGTCATTCAGCTGTGTTTAAGGTTGCTTTTGGGCTTTCTTTGTTAAGTAGCTGTCATCTTTACTGTCCATTAGTACTACATAAAAAGAAACTTGCAGAATAATGTCCAACTTCCCACCTGAGCAGGACTATGGTTTTAATGTCTTTTTTCCATTGTACTTCAGATCCCTGATGTCATCTGCGCTATTTTGAAACACGCCGCCGGAGCGGTCTTCTGTCCTTGATAGTTAACTTCAACTTGAGTAAAATCTGGCTGCTTTTTAGAGCGTTAAATCTGGCGAGTTGAAATTTGTTGCGAGTGTCTTTCAGGGGCACCAGGTATATGTCAGATGGCGGGAACACTGCTCTGTAGGTGACTCAATCACCGTAAGCAAGCCTGGTACATGAAGAAGCCATTTGTATCCCACAGAGTCTCGGACTGGAGGGAGCTGGGGGTGCGTCGCTGAGATTTAGAAAGTCTGGTGAAGGCCCACAATGAGAGGGTCTGGAGCGCCGTGGCTGCAGGATGGCCTGGAACGCAATGGCGGTTGCCTCCAGAGACTGGAGACGCACCCACTGTCCCTTCTTGGGTCACCGTTCTTGCAGATGCAGGTGCATGGCATTGCTAAAGCCTGCAAAAAAGGCAGCTAGAGTGGAAGAGCTCGGAAAGAAGTCAGGTGCCTCCTGGGCTCACAGCAAAAGCATGGGGTCAAAGGTCATTTTTTGGCTAGGGTCCCCAGTGTGTGTTGGCGCAGCATACTTGAGACTCGCACCAATGCTTTTAGACAGAAGTATTGTCAATGGTATTGATCAGTTGGTCTGATAATCCAGGAGGGTCCCTGATGTGTTAAATTTCATCCTTTCACGTGCCTGTAAGCTGTAGAAGCAAGTCTCGGTGGACGCCAGCAAAGTACACTATGTCTGCCTGCCATCAAATTGGGCCATGCATGACAATTCCAATTAGCTGTTTTCCAGTCACTGCCAGCTATTTCCAAACAAGACGTTTATTAAGAATGTCTTTTGTCTGAAAACAAAATGTATATATAGACATAGACTATTTGGGCTTGTTTTCGCGTTCCTCACTGTTCACACACTAGAGAGGTTTTACGCTTTAGATTGTTTCAAGGAAATTGTTTTCTGGGAAGAAGAGGAATATCCAGTAAATTAAGGTTTTGTTCGTTGACTTAACATATGTCAGATAAGTGTTCTGTGACTATTTTGTCTTTTAACCATTGTGTTTTTTTTAAGTGTTTTATTCCTTGAACGTGCACAACTGTGGTGAGTGCAAGTGTAATTCAGGAGTGAAATCCTGTGTCTTTGAATGGTTTGTAAGCAAGGTTGCCTTATGTTTGATGTAGAAAAATAACTTTGTCAAACTGCATATTAACTGAAAATTGACTTGGAACACACATGGTAGGAAATTTGCACTTTTAAAAAGAAAAAAAATATACCCTGTTTTTTAATTTGTTTCAGTAGTTTTGGGTTGTTCGCCGCCATTCACGTAGCTTTTTTTTTTTTTTTTTTACTTTGTGTAATCTACAGGTCTAAACAAGCAATGGCAAAGCCAAGTGAATGGTCTGGCTATAATACATGTAAACTGAATTTGTGCATGACTGCGTCTCCTTGTGTTATCCTATTCAAGTCAGAATTATTGACTTTGCTACTGTTTGTTTTTGATGGTTTTACTTTAACCCCTTCGCTGACAGGCCTTTCCCACTCAGGTGCCGAGCCTTTTTTTTTGGCTATTAGGGGCAGTACGCTCTTAGGCCCTCATAACTTTTTTCCCACAAAAGCTACTGTGGGAAAGTACCATCTTGACTGGCATGTTACAACAACAACAAAATCGCTGGTGTCTAGTGGTTTATGCCCCCATGGGGGCAGATTGGCCTAGTAACAATAGGCCGATCTGCCCCCAAGGGGGGCAGAAATTGATTTAAATAAATTTGCCCCCCTTGGGGAGCGATCCTTGCCTAAGGAGGCGCTCTCCCCACGCCCCCTGTAAAAAAACAAAAACAAAGTTATCCCTGGTGTCTAGTGGATATTCCTGCAGCCTGATGGCTATGTGATTGGGCTTCAGGAACGCTCAGAGGGGCTTGAAAAGAAAAGGAAAAGGCTTTCCTTTCCTTTTCATGCCTCCCTGACCTCCCCTGTATTGAGGAGAAATTAATCAGTTTCTCCTCAGTCTTCCAGCGTGATGAAGGTGACCTCTGATGAGGTCCGCTCGCAATTGCGCGCTGACGTCATCAAAAGTCACTGGGAGAGGGTCCCATCCCTGCCCACGGGAGGGGGGTGGGAGGCCCACAGGGGGAGTGCTAGCGCTCTCCCCTTGGGCCGGGTACAGGACGAGCTGGTTACGTCCTTGGCACACAAGCGCCGTGGCAGAGGACATAACCAGCTCGTACCCAGCACTCAAGTGGTTAAGCAGCTTGATTATGTGCCCTTGTGGATGTATGGGTGTAAACAAATGGGTGTAAACAAATGTGTGTGCCTTGCACACGGTTTCTGCCTAAAACTTTACAAAAGCCTGCTGCTGTGAAAAAACACAAAACAAGCATTAGCAGAGCCAATAGGTCTCGCCTTTGGGACCTTATAGTATTTAGCCATGCAACACATTAAACCTTTATCAGAAATAAACGGTTTATGTGCATTCCTTTATAGACTTGGCATTAGACTGTAATAGTTAGACCATCCCCTAGAGGGCACCACAATCAAAATAGCATGAGGAAGAAACATGGTCATGTAACCATATAGTCAGCATGGCATAAGCACATGAAAAGAGAAGGGCAGGTAGCATTGCAGTGTAACCATATATTCAGCCCCTAGAAGGCGTAGTGCATTACACATTTTCAGGCCTAGCAGGCCTGTTAGAATATTATTACAAACAAGGCCCTTCGAACACAGATGACTCCCAGATGTAAAACAAAAGCTCCAGTTACGAGTGAGCTTAAAAACATTGAATGGTGGGAGAGGTTTTGATTTTGGGCTCCCCCAAACTAGTGTGGGGACCCACTTATTGGTGGTAGGCCCATTGTCCTAGGACCACCACAGGCTGTTATATGGGCAAAAATGTGTTGGGAAAAGGAATGCCCCACAAAGCATTATGAGGCGAGTTTCTTGAGTGCTTTGCATATTGTAGTTTCGGCTCTCCAGCTGTGAGCCACTGTTGAGGGTTTTCCTTGTGTTTGATCTATTTAACAGACATCAGTCTGTATATTTTTCAACTGCTAAACTTGGGAATAATTCAGGAATGTGGATGCAAATTTACCCGGTGCACATAAAAAGCACTTCAAATCCAAACGTCCGGCTGAGTTTGCAATATAAAATAAACTGCAAATAAAATTACAAATGAATCCCACTCCAGCTTGCATCCTTCTATGGGAGCAGACTTCGCAAAGAAACAGCAAGATGCCAGAGAAAGAAACAACATACCGCTACGAGCTCGAAGCGGAGAAGAAAAAGAAAAAGTAGTGTGTAGACACCAAGGTTTATGGCTGATAGTGCAATAATCCATGTAACAGGGTCAGTCTCCAAGGCGGTACCAAAACAGCCTCAAGGTGGGACAAACCTAAAGCACTTACCTAACAAACCATAGGACTTTTGAAAGGCAGGCCAAGGAACGAATTAAAGTAATGGGTGTGTGATGGGCTTAGTGAACGCCCACAAAAGTAGTTTACAGCGTTTTGAGAGACAGCGCATGCACGCTGCCTAGGCGCAACCTAAAAAGGATTGCTTTCTGTTACAATGCATGGATGAGAATAAATTTAATGTGTAATCATTCAGTGTATTTTTGAGATGTAAAAATCTACCTAATACACTGTAATACAAGCACTCAACAGGAAGCATAATTTGTGAGGCAGATTGAGGCTCAGTGTGTCGCTGTGTTGTGTGGAGTCGTCTACCGAGCATGATTACTGTCAATTCACTTGGCTCAAGAGGACTGAGCACCCCTCCTCTCCAAAGATTTTCTGAATCCCACATCCTGTAAAATTGAGCCCCAGAGTCTATAGGAAACTCTAAAACGAGAAGTGCCTTACGAAGTTGTCCCATGGGACCGGCATGGGACCAGCTTCAGCTGTCTCTCTCTGTAACCTCTGAAAGGCTTCAGTAATTCCGAACTTATGTGATTACTTCTGAAACATTATTTACATTATTATGTAGTTTATGATTTAAGTAAAGTATTTTTTATTATTTGATTTAGTGTGTTCTGAGTCTGTAAACCGCACCACCTCCCTGAGTAAGCCTTGGACCGCACAGCCTCACTGTCCTGTGGGTCGAGTGCCAAAGAGGAGCTCTTGGTGCTCATTTTCGGGCTCACCGTAAGGTTAAGCCCCGTAATGCCAGTGGTAAAGGCTCTACTTTACATATTCAGAGCCCAGTGACCACTATTTGCCTTTGGACTCCTGATAACATTCTCACTCGTCACAACAAAGTAATAATAACATTTATTGTGTAAGAAATGTAATAAATTAAAGCACATCAAATAATGATCACAGGCGAATAGCTTTACGAGTGAAAACAACCTTCCAAATACATTTTGGGTTCAAGCGCTGGTAAACCTATAGTAAGGGCCAATTATTTTGGGGTCATCTTGTTAGATATATTCGTGGGTAGTCATATTTTTAAATAAACTCTTTTATACCCATTAGAAATGTAGTATTTGTACTTGCCAGCATTGACAACTATTGAACAAGGGACCAAATGTAGAGGCACAAAATTATTTGTTGCTTCTGTGGGGGCAGATGAAGGCAATTTGTTACATTAAAATTATCTCTGAAGTACTGTACTTGGAGCTGTGCAGGTAAAAAAGTTCTGAAATTCAAGATGATTTTACATGACTAGTGTTATATATGACCTCTCCTCTTATGATGCACAAGTAAATCATTTGACATTTGTTTAATATTTTAAAAAACAAGGTTTAATAATGGACTGGTGATTGTTTTTCAAGTTGTGTATTTACAGTAGATTTGTTATGCATAAATGAATCAAGAATAGACCACAGTAGCAATCTTTTCTTTTATATCATGAGGGATAATTTATCTCTTCTAATACATAGTAACAACCATCCACCCTTTTCTCTGTTGATGTTGTGGTACCTCTGATGCAAGACATGGCCCTAATGCTACAGTTTGAATCTGTGACATGGTCGGTAAATAAAATACTATTCTCACTTTAATATTTAAAACTAACTTTTTAAAGCTGTTTATTGTGGTCAGTGTTAAATCATGTTTTATGATATGTGAAGACAAGAGGACAGACCTAAGATCTCCTGTTTTGAACTTCAGCATGGTAGTAAGTAGGCAGAGGTTGAGGTTCGGAAATGTTTCCCCCTCAGTTACCAACTGGTGGCTGCCAGGGAAAGAAAGTTTAAATGAAAGATTCTGTTAACTGTCATCCATTTAAATAAGTCTTATTGTGGTGGTGGGGTTATGCTCCGAAAACTGTTGAAAATTCTTCTGGAAGCAGGCATTGTGATGATGCAACTCAACTGGGATAACTTATTACAGGAGAGTAGGGCTATATTTTTGTTATAGAAGGTGTGTGATAGCACAACTAGGTTGTAATAAGAGCATGATGTTATGTTTATACAGCATTACACAGCTCCCATTTATTATGATTCATTTCTGTCTTACCCACATGTGGCACTGACGCAGTTGAAATCTTCTATCTCCTGGCCTTCATGATGCCACACATGCGGTACATTTTATCCTAGGTTATTTGGGACATGGAAAGCAGTCTGTTTCATTGTGTTGGTGGCCTCATTGAGAGATTGTCAACAGGGATGCATAACATTTTCCATTGTGAATGTTGTATTGAAGTGAACACCTGTCCTCATAACTTGTTTAAGTCCCCCGACACACTTTGCTGGTACCGATCAACATTTTACAAATCAGTGATTTCAGTTGTGTCAAAGTCAGTTGGTTCAATTAAAGGTAATCAGGAAAACAACTTCCAGAATGCCTTAGGTTGTTAATTGAAAGCCTTCTCCTGGAATATCTGGGAACAGGTTGTATGGAAAGATTAATAATATTAAATGAGCTTCACTTCTATACAGGTTGCCCGCGGATGTGCTCACGGACATCTTTAGGGGTTGCCAGGGGTGGCAGCTGAGTCCGATGGCTTGCCCTTTGCGACCTCTGGCACTGCTAGAGGTGACAAAATTAGTGCCTGGACAGGTAGTGCCTCGTCCTTATGGATGTCGTTTGGGGCTCCACACTCCTTGTTTTCTTTCAACTTATTGTGCTGATAGTGAATAATAGTACATTACTCACTATTTGTGTAAAGGTGGTGCACAGTTAGCTGGAATATGACCTTGCCTCGCAGCTGAGGTAAGTAAAAAATGCTTTAAATGAAAGCTGTGTGCGTCCTTGCGGGTGAGAATGAGTTTATTTGAGAAGAGTGTGAGTGAATGCCTAAGCATGTGTGTAAGAGTAAAAATGAAGGTCAAAGGATTAGTGATGTCACTTCTTCTACCCATGTCAGTTTCGTGAACTGACATCCATGGATGTGCTCAATGCAAACACTGAGTCAAAACAAACAGTGACTCCATCTCTAAGTCTGATAAAAACTCGTGCTACTTTACAGTAGGCCTGGGTGAAATTAGAATTTCGCTTGCATAAATCGCATAATTTTGTTAATTTGGTGTTAGGCTTGCTCCATAAAATGACGCCATTACCCCACTTCAAAGGATGACGGCATGTTGAGTACCCGTAGTTACGCGAAAGCAAATTATGTGCATTTCACACACGCCTACAATAGAGCAGATACTGAATTCAGAGTGAGCATAATGCTGCGGTTGCACAATACCATGTACACCATTACAAAAATAACACAAGCTCTGCATGAAACCAAGTGATTATAGCCACTTAAGCGGTGCCTCTTTTAAATAAACAGTCATCTGATTTCGCACGCTAAGGTCCGGGAGCTGGAATGGCAATATTGTATTAAAAACAATTCTCCTTAATGCGTGCATTGCACAGTAACCACTCCGGCTACACAGCGAATATTAAAATCGTCCACGCTAAGAATAGCAGGAAAAGTAAAAGTGTTGCTAGCCGGACCACTCTTTTCTAATGCTCGTTGTCATGCAGACTAAGTCCAGACTCATTTGAATTAACCTCAGCTGACAGTGTCACATGACAGACATAATTTCTTGTAATTTACCATCAGCAGATCTAACCTTCTCTCATCAAATATTCATAAAGGCGTGATTCTCAATGATTTTCTGTCGCTTTTCATATTTACAGCGTGTTGTCTTCCTCCCTTTTACTGTAATTCGGGCACAATGCAAGTCAGGTGGAATTAAGGTTAAATTGCTTTAGCGGTTTCTCTACCTTGAATCAAAGCTTGTCAATTCTGAGTGCGGTGATCAGCGTTGCGAAGATTGCCGCTGCTTTTGGCTTCCCTAATGTTGTTAGAACATAAGCAGGACTCAATATACACAACTTCGAAGGCCAGTGTCTCTAACTATGCTTGGAAATGTGCATAGGATTGTACTCTTTAGTCATTGCAGCCCCATCCACAACATTCTAGTATGCATGCGTGTTAACAACAGGACAACACTATGTATTGTATTGTATGTTTTTATATACTCCTTCCACCATGATGCAGAGCTCTTGTGTATTACAGTCCCATACAATTACAATTCCTTGTCTTTATTTCGACACAATAGCCATAAAAGTACATATAAAACATCACAATCATGTAAAATTAGAACATATTTATACAATCTGACATGAACATTAAAACCGTATGATACTTCTGTAAATAATTTCATTAAAACAAATATAACATTATTGCAGATTTCATACAAATTTATGAATTGCTTAACCTAGTATCCAGGCTATGTCCAGACTATAGGATGATGAGGTCAGTGGCATTAAGATTGTGCACAGTACAATATAGCGCCACTACCTTAATTTCCTGGCGAGATACTCGATTTCTTTCGGACTCTCCACATCGACCTCAAAAATCGAGAAACTGCAACGACAATTGATTGTCTTGTATCTGATTTCATGATTCTTAATGCATCTTTCTGCTTCCTAACACCCAGATTGCGGCACAGTGGTATTATCCACTTCTTCCTACTGCTCAAATAGGCTGGGCAGAAGAATATGGCGTGCCCAAGCATTTCTTTAATCTCGCCACGAGGGGCTTTCCAGTCCACGCCCTGGGATCTTTTTGCCCATTTTGCAGGAAAAGAAGGAAAAGGCAATGTCCCGTAGTGAAACTGGAGAAACAACCTCCTGGCCGTTGCGGGGTCCATCTCCTTCAGTATGAGAAAAACATCAGTTAAGGTACCAGATTTTGTCTTCCAAAATAATAGCTAGAGCTGGTCAGTAGTACTAGTATGTTCTCGGAAGCCTGCTTTCAAGGGAGTCAGGATTTCCTTAGTAATTAGCCATTCCTATAGTCTATCCAGGATTATCCTGCTGAACAACTTTTGGGACCATTCTATGTGGTGTATGGGTCTATAGCTGGTTGGAGCCCTTTTTAAATGTGGGGATAATTTCCGTCCCAGCCCAACTTGGTGGGATAGGTGCCCCTTTCATAATAGCATTAAACTAATTGTGAAGTGGGTACTCCAGATAGCTGTTTCATCTAAAAATACATCCCCTGGAATCTTATAGAGCCCTGGTGCAGTATTGGGGATAATTTTCTTAACAGCCTTAAGCAAAAATAAATAAATACATTCTTAATAGCCTTACTTATTTCAAGGGCTGATATAAATGAGATATCAAGCTGATCACCCAATCACTTGCTGCAATGTTATTTTCTATAGGACAGTAACCGTCTATCCTTCCAGTAGACACTATATTCCAGAA
Source organism: Pleurodeles waltl (assembly GCF_031143425.1). Lineage (NCBI taxonomy): Eukaryota > Metazoa > Chordata > Amphibia > Caudata > Salamandridae > Pleurodeles > Pleurodeles waltl. The sequence continues at coordinate 303,136,546 of NC_090451.1, read as the reverse complement.
AGAGCTATGGTCCCTTCTCCTGGCTGCAACACATAGACCCTCCCATCTCCCTTGCGCCCATTCTCTTTTTGCCTTAATAATGTTTTTATAGGTCTCCCTACTGACTAGAATCTGTAGTCTGTCTTGTTTCTTCATCGTGTCAGCAAATGCAATCCGAGCACCTCTGCATTGTTTGCTAAACCAAGAGGGAGTACCTTTACTCTCTACCGCCCATGTGGCCTCATTGTAAAAGTGATTCCTAAGCTTTTGCAACATCTGATTTTGTATAGTACAAACCTTACCCAGGGACTCCCATTGATCCCACGATAGATCCAACAGTAGCAAACCCCCATACCATCAGCTACAAGCCTGGAAATCTACCAAAAAGACTCCTTGGATTATATCATGGTGCTTCATTTAACTCTATGCTTATTGTTTTTTCGTTCTAAGCCTTCTGTCAAATGGCTCCATGCATTTGTTAGATCTAGAATAAATTAATATCCCAAGGACGCGAGCAAGGGCGTTGTGGTCACTATCTTGGTGAAATATTACAGTCATGTCAATCATGTACAGCCACAACCTTACATCCAAAATCATGTAGTCAATGAGACTGGTGTTATGTATACAGTTGAATGTACGGTTTCCATCTTTGTCTGAGATTGTTCTACCAATGCAGACTCATAGTCCCTAGTTCCTGGTTGATGGTGAATACATTTGGTTGGACTGCCAAGGCTAGCCATTTCTTGATGGGAGGGACTGCTAGTCACGGAATTGATTGCTCTTATGCTGTCCTCTTCAGTTGTAAAGGCCTCACTATTTGTGTCCAATGATTCAAATTGGCGATTAAAGTCACCCCCCACAATTTTTATCAAACTAGCAGGAAGTGCAGCTAGATGTGAATTCAATCGATCTATAACCGGTGACTTTGTTTTATTTCCAACTGCTCTACAATATATCTCAAATGAGGGAGGAGACGGACCAGTACACTCTGTTGCTTCAGGTATCTGGGGAAGGATGGTAATATCCCTGTTTTCCGAGGGTAATGTAATATTTACAGAGCCAGCACTAGATTATGATGGTAGTATTTCATTAAATAATTTACACAATTTGCTGACCCACCCCTGAAGAGGTATATCTTGGGCCCTTCTTGCCCGTGAGTGGCGAAAGATCAGTGCGAGTGATCTCTGGTTTAGTTGGACCTAACCTTGTAGGAGCCCGGTATCCAATCTGGTACCAGATAATGGGATCATGGTATGATCTATGGCCCCAGTGAAGTGAACGTATCTGCTGCCCTCCCTCCTGTCTCTTTGAATTAGCACCCATAATGACTGTCCCCAATATACTAGTGCAAAGGAGGCAGACTGGGTACTACTTTTAAGTAAATCTGTACCTGCTAAGATGATATATCAGTTTGGAATAGGAACTTTAAAACATCAATATTACACATGGGATTTGCACGTGCAAATGCTGGTGGGTTACAATCGCTTTTTTGCTGCCAATTCCAGGCCATCTGGGTTTAGGGACATGGCTTGTAAAAGTAGGCTAGAGGCAATAGTTCAGTATTTCTCCTGGCTACCAGTTTGTGTAAATGACTGTGGACCACTGAAGGGTTGTGGGACCCTTAAAGGGGAGTTGGGGCCCCGGTGCTGCAGGCGCTTGTGTTACGTCCCTTTAAAAAAAAGAAGTCTGTTAAGTATGTTATTAAATAACCTACCATGGGCTCTACAGAGTAATTCGCTCTTGATATGTCTTGAGAATTTAAAATTATACTTTTCCTATAGTTCAGTGCAGGAATGGTGTGAGATTTTCCACACTCGAGTCAAAATAGAAAATGTGCCTACTAAAGTGTCTCCCGAACACATTAAAACAACCATGCTGCCAGCCTTTTAGAGCATGTAAATGTTATCTTTAGGTAGCGTCCCGTGCTGCTGCCTCACTCCATCACATGCAGTATTAGACTGGCCTTTCGGGAGTCTGGCACTGCCACATGGACCAGCTTGAAAGGGCCAGTATGTGGACCAGTTCTTTAGTTCCCGAAGAAACACAACTGACACACTGGCCCTTGGGCACAGCCAGTTGGTCCAGCTTGAGACTGAAAGACCATTCCAACACTGCTCTGATGAACTTCTAAGTCATTTGATGACGTGACCACTCGGTCGATCAGAAATCATACAAATTCAACATCTGCACTGTGACCAATACCACACTGTTGTAAGCAGTGCTTCACTTGGAATGAAAAAGATGATACTTACAGGGGGAGTGGTCTACAGCGCGTAACTAAGCAACCTGTATAAGAGGCACGGCCTTTATAACCAAGGGTAGGCCTAGTTCAGTCTAGTCCTCTGCTGGTTAAATCATCGACAGAGAGAATAACAGAAATTAGCAACATGTTTATTTAAAATTTGTGTGCCATGTGTTCCCAACATCTTCCAGAAGTGTTTTCTCAGACTGTCCATGCACCTTGATTTTAAACTTGAAAAACAGGAACATTTTGGAAGATAAAGCATGCCATTTGCAGGCTTCCATAGGAATGCACTTACAATGTTTTCAAAGCTACAAGTGTTTAAAATACCATGTTTTCACCCAGCGGCGTGCGTGGGACAAAACCTCCAGAAAAGATGTCCTTTGGAGGTATTTCGTTTTATGCCGTTGCATCGCAAGACATAACCTCCTGAAAAGGTGTCCTTTGGAGGTATTTCGTTTTATGCCGTTGCATCGCAAGACATAACCTCCTGAAAAGGTGTCCTTTGGAGGTATTTCGTTTTGTGCCCTTGCATCGCAAATTCTCACTTCCGGTTTCGATCGTTTGTGCCTGTAGACGTGAACGTACACTGGCAGCAAAATCTCATATGTCACCGATAATCAATAGGGTGTGAGTGGCTATTGGGACCGAGTAACAGAGTGACTTGTGTCTAGGCAATTTCCCGTTCCTGTGCTGACACCTCATTGATGTACGCCACCGTGCCGTGTTCAGTAGATGTATGGCTGCATACATAAAAACAATCAATATTCTAAGCTGTGCATGATTTGTTATACCAAGGGCATTTCTGGGCCTGTATCACTGCAAATCCCCTGGTCTCACATTATCCCAGTTGTCAGTATTCTTGGTATCTTTTTCATAATGACCAGCCACCATGGGACAAGATCTGCTTAATAAAACACAATTTAAATCAGTTCTGAAATCCACATCCTCCTCCTTCGAGTACTTATCGTAACACAAACATACTTGTACAATATGGACGATAAAACAAAACACGACTTTTCTGCCTATAATTTACGGAATATGATAGAAAATAAATATTTTGAGAGTAGTGGGATTCTGGAAAAAAAAAACCATAAAACATCTGAAATTAATCATATTTCGGAAAAAAATGACATCATCACAACACGACGTTTCCTCGGGAGCTGAGATCTGTTGGCTGTATACGTCAATCTCTTATGTTTGAGTCAATGCAATGCTGTCTGGTAGAGCTGCGTGCCTGGAGACCCTTTCACACCCTCATTCATGTACCCATGAAAATAATCACACACAATCTCTTTCACTCAGACACAAACGCACGCTTACATTCTTTTTCCTTTATGGCTCTGCCATACAGTGCCAGGCCATAGCTTTGCCACTCATCCCATCTGCTAAGTATTCCTTCATAGAACTCAAAACTCCTGTGACTAGAAAAAGAGTGCCTTTCTCTTGTTAAATAAAGAGTGCTGGTGCCTAAAGGTCTGCTTTGAAGCCCGTGGCTGGTGCAATTAAACACCAGCAGGCCGAATCCCAAGGCTGGTAGTCTTAAATCCACCTATTTCCACTTTAATCCCCTACCAGAAACTTTCTGCCCCTTTATATCACATTTAAGGGTTCCTGCTTCTTCCCTTTGAGGAGGAAAAACACAGTAAAATCGTCACAGTCTTTCCAATTTGTGTGGTTTTGCTTCTCTGGCTGTCTGGAAATGTTGGATGCAGAAAAATAAGTGCTAGTGGCCCCCGCCGGCAACAACCCGCTCAAATTAAGCACTGGCCCTGCCTAGAAACCCAGTGCACTGACAGGACCCTGCCTACTTAACACCCTGCTGGTTCACTGACTCACGTCCTCCTCATTGAATCAAAAGTGGAATAGTGGGTAACTATTCCCTCTTGACATGTAATATTTGATTTATTGATTGAGCACATCATACCTTGTGAATCTTCTCAGGAGCCATGAATTATGGTTTGTCATTACCTGCCCAATATTAGAGTTTTTTTTTCTTTTCAATACCTTACATATTATTTTACAGAACTTTGTGGGTACTTCGTAACATACATTTGTGGGTTATGAACACAAAAAAATTAAAAAATGTTAACAACTTTTTTTTGGTGAATTTCTAGTTTTTATGCTATAGTACATCCATCTTCTATAAAAGCAACCTCTGCTGCACACCCTCTGGCTGTGCGCATGAGGCATTGACCGCAGGGCCTAGCCTTTTGCCAGTATCTTGAATGGCCCCTTCATGGTTGACCTACCTGCACTGTATGCAGTGTTTGGTCATGCACAACAAGAGTTCTCTACTGGGTCTGGATTTCAGGCTCTGCATCTCATTTTTGGAACTGGGGATGGGGGAGGTTATTTTGTAGGTGGCAGGGGCAATGTCGACGGCAGGGGCAATGGCGTCTCTGGGGTAGATTTATAAACTCAAATACTTGTTTTGGACTCGCAAACCGAGGCTTAGGGTTTAGAAGCCACAGGATCTGATTTGAGCTTTGGAACCCAGCCCAAGGTTCCGAGAGCATGTGGGTTGACCAGGGATCAGAAAATGCTTCTATTGTTCCATTACAGTACCTTGAATTTTTTTTTCTAGGAGCTCAGGGCTGAGCCCCACATCCTGTTGTAATGTCCACAGTGGAAATTGTGTCATTGAGAAAGTTCTGCTTTCCCAGCTAAGTTTGGGATCACAATCTCTCATTGGACAACAAAAGGAAATGCTCCTTTGACCAATAAGATTTGTTTACTTTCATTTTTTGGCTTGCAGATAGTTTTCCAACCAGGTTTTGTGAGCTGGCTGCAAATTAACAGTCAAGAAATACATGTTTTTCCAGATGAATCCTTCAAAACCCTCCTGGGTACTTTTTTAATGCAACTTTCTCAAAAATCTACTACATCTATTTACACCAAACCAATCAAAGCCAATGTTCTTAGTAAAGTACTAGGTTCAAGCCATGTTTGATATAATTCTGTTCAGTGTTTCTTGTTGTAGCGAACATCAAAGTTTCCTAAGTGATTTACTATTAAAACACACTATTAATGTATGGTATTTAATAGAGAAGTTTCCTGCCAGTTTGTCAAACAGTGCCAAAAGTCTTAGCCACAACTACAAGTCACTATTACAAACTGTGTAACAGATAGTTGTCTGCATTTTTTTGCACAAGATGCAGTGGTATATAAATCCATATTTTACAGGCATCCATGAAAAATTGAGAATATGAAAAATATTTCACAGATCCCTGCAAAATATGGATGTATTCATCATCATAGTGACACCCTCAAACCGCTCTGCAGAGCTGTACTGTTGTCAGGGCTACGAGGATTATGTGGCTGTACCAAATTATACAGCAAGGTTATCTAAATTATGCCTCAAAAACACGAATTATGTGGCACATTCTTTGGCAATATTATTTCCATCAATTTAAGGTAGAAACATTTTTATGAACTCTGCAAATGTTAATAATTATGCTGCAAATGCAGACAATCCATAATTGCAAGATAAACGATGCAGCCACTGAATCACATAAAAGCCATTGTCCTTCAGCAGTCTCCCTTGGTTTCTCTACACTGTCCCTTGTTTTATGAACAGTTTGTTCAAGAAAAGTAAATTAAGGCTAAACATTCCAATTCCAGTTGGTCCCCATTGTTAGCTACACTTTAAAGAAAAACATTTTTTCAAGCTACCGACCTCAAAATAAACATGTAATATAAAAAATACCTAATGAGAAATATGTGTAATCTTGTTCAATTTTGCCATGTAAGGGGTTTGTTGACATTTATAAACCACTTCTCGAATGTGAGGGTCGGTGGACTTAGGTGATACTGTGACTGCAGCGTTTATCGCATAATTATGGATTTACTACAGTTGCCATATAATTTGCCATATAATGTGCTATATAATTTACAAGCTTTGCAGATTTCACCCAAAATATTATTTCCAACACAAATGGATAAAACAACTATGGTTAAAGAGAATGTGCCACATGTTTTTTTCATGTTTATTGCATAATTTAAACAACCCTGCGACATAATTGTGTATTTTATTACTGCAAAATCCTTGTAGTCGTGACAATATTAAAACTCTACAAAGTGGCTTTGGAACTACTATGATGATGATGTAAACCAGTGTTTCACAGACAACCATGAAATATTGGCTTTTACAAGAGTGCGCTTTGTGCAATAAAAACACCAACTTTAAAAAAAAATTGTATATATATTCACAACATACAATAAAATACCATACAAATTTACTTTACTCAGAGGAGAAAATATTTGTTATGAAAGAAGCGTAGAAATTCCTCTAAACTGATCTACGTTGGAAATGTTGTCCTGGTTACAATGCAAACTATTTAAAAAAATGAAATTCACCAGTTATTAGAAAGAATTCGACTATAATCCCCAATGCACTGTTTATGACTTCATATGATGTCACAGATTACAACACAAATTACTTCATCAGTGAACTTACTGAAGTTGGTATGGAGGATACAAGGTCATCGGCAGTGAACTGGGGGAGTTATGCTTGATCACCTTACCATTACTAACATATTTCACTAGTTTTTAGATTTTATGTTGTAACCATGAAGAGCTACAAATGACATGTTTCGGGAAATTTATATGCATCTGACTAAGAGAAGATCACAGGTGATGTAGAGGAAACATGTAAATACTACTTCCCAAAAACAAAATTGAGTTTTGTCTCGAGGTTCTCCAAATGAGGAAGTAACTTAGAACTGCAGTTCAGAAGTTGTAACTGTGTCTTCTATAAAAGGAAATTACATATTTAAAAAAATTGTGGTAAAAGATGGTCTTTATTTAAAAATATTAATGCAATGATTTCACGGATCTTTATTGTATAATAGCTACATTATTTTGAAAACAGTGATCAGCTTGTGGGCGCGTGGCAGACCAGTTCACAGAAGCAAAGCATGAGATTTGGTGGTACTTCTCGTCAATGTCATGTTGCATCTGTCACAATTCCGTATTAACCAGCGGCTGATCTAAAGTTGGGACTTGTTACATTAATGCCCCACTTTAGCAGCCTTCATTGGGAAACTTCTAGTGGTATTTTAGCCATGGCATTCAGGCAAGTTGCTACTCACCTATTCTGACTGACCCGGTGACCTCACGTTCTCCCCATGCCATTCAACATAAGTCCACAATGCTCCAGTATGAAGTTGCCATTTTCAGATTCTTTTTTCAACCATTGGGTTCCGGACCTAACCACAAGATGGAGAAATAATGGACAACTTGTGCTTCTAGAAGAGATCCACCTTGAGGAACTACTGGTTTCCAACCTAGCACTAGATTCAAGATGGCAAACATTTTCGTTTATGTTTATTTTATAAAATGCTAAATACTGCCAGCAAATCAAAGAATTATAGTAGGGCATGAGAGGACGCACACTCACTAATGCAGGCAAACAGTATTCAAGAGTGCTTTTCTTGGTATCACACTCAAAATATGCATTGGAAAACAAGCCAAACATTTCAAAAAGACAGTGAGGCAGATGGGCACGTTAAAATAATCGTCTATTTACCATAAGCCCATACATGAACAATATATAGTAAACAAAGAAGTCAAACGGTATGGGGTGTTTTGAGGAGCAAAATTGATGTTTACCTGCCCTTTTTAATATTCCACCTAATCATAATAGCTGGCAGTCGTCCCCTTGTCATGTATGAAGTCCTGGCTTTTTAGGCAAACACACTTTGCATGCTGAATTTGTGAGCTCATATTTACAATGTTTAAAGCAAGCCTACAAGTCCCAAAGTGCAGATTACTGTTGGCTAAAATACAGTCACTGACCTGAAGGGGTGGCAAAGGTTATGGGCCTCTTGGCAGCACGGAACATACTTAGCATTTCAAACATTGCATTTTTTCTTTTTAAAAGCACCCTCATACATGAGTTTCCAACATCCTGTTGTTGGCAGACTTGTCACCCCAAAACCTTGTCGCCTTTATCATAAATGAAGGGATGAGGTGCCAAGTGTTATTAGGCGGACCCTTGAGACACCTACTCCCAGCCAGTACATAAGATACAAAAGGCATTATGCTGGCACATTACAGAGTGGCCCCTGGGCATTGTGTCTTCTTTCCCTAAAATCGCAGCACTGATTTTAATCGTGACTTTTGTTGTGTGCTTTCTCTTAGAACAAACTAACTCCTCCTCCTGGCCAGCACTTGCACAACTCTTGACATGGCTTCATTCCGCACAAGGGGGGCCGCCCACAGTTTGAAGCCCACAGCACGAGAGCGAGTTAATACTAACTTTTTTTTTTTATTGACCCTGAGTCCTTATACTGCTAATCCACTGAAGAATGATATCCATGTCCTTTTGTTTTTGGTAGGAGCCATAAGGTCACCTTTTTAAAATTTTCATTGCAAAGACCATTGCAAAAGCCATCATAGTGACTTCACTTCATCCTATGTTTGTTGTACGATGGTTACCTTAGTCTGACTGTTGAGAAGCGGTGCACACAAAGGTGTTAGTATACCCGCTTCAATGGCTGCTATCGGCTTCAGAAGGGAGATTCTTCGAGTTGACCCTGCCAGGATTTGAGCTCCTGGGATGCTTAACTCTATATTGAAAATATTTACGATTGACTCAGCATACCAAATCCAATTATGCATTTTAACAGAAAACTAAAATGACTGGATAAATCCATTTCATAAAGAAAAGTAATTTTTCTTCTGTTTCACACCATAAAGAAGGTAAATCCCTTACCTGTAAGTTACTCTCATAAGATACACCCCTCTAAACTTTTTCTCAAGGACATATGAAATCATCCTCCAAAGCTTCTATTTCCCCAATCGAACCATCTCTTTTCTGTGGGTAGGTTTCCCCAGGTACAGCTGGGGTGTACATTTCCGTAATAAGAAGCACAGCATGGGTAGCAAATGGGCAAGCTTGTTTCACTCACAGAAAGGGCACATGGAGAGTGACAGCAGTGCCAGGTTTCCTCAAACACAGGACATGCATAACACATGCAACAATAGTGCAGGTTTCCCTGACCTCAGATACAGCAAAGAAAATGACAGGACCGCCTTTGAGGGGTTATAAAGAACAAAACTAAAATCACACAGAGAAGTGGTGAAAGAGTACAAGTAACAGTGTTTTAGCTAAATGACACATCTTTCCCTGCGGTACAGTGGTTGAGGGACAAGGCCTGGGATAGAATACGGATACCTGTTTTGCTGATTGATGTTCAAGGCCAGTGGTGTAGCAAGAGAGCCTGTAAAATGTTACTGTACGGAGTGGCTGGCAGAGCAGATGTTAAGTACAAGCGTCCCTCTGTGTTGGTACTCACCAGGCCACTCCATTTACCTGTTTTCACCTTGAAGCTCTATTCCTGCAAAAGTTCAACTGAGGAAGCGTTCCCGATAGCTCATCCCTACCTTAGTCCATGATTCAGATCAGACACTCTGAGGTAGGCAATACTGCCTGCAACACTGCCATGTGCAAAATCCTCATCCATCATTCAAGCCAGTTATAGACAACTGCACTGTGTGATATTTCAGAGAAATAGAAACTGCTCGGTAATTTCTGGAACATGAATGCTGTACTATTAATCTTATAAAGAATGAAAAGAGAAAGTCAACCAAGAAGCTGAAGATGAATGCTTATCAAGAAGAGCCTAGGTTGGTATAAGGGACGAGTCTGGGACCCTGTGCATGCTCTGGCTTTTACTGATCCGTAGTCTCTGCAAGATTGACTCCCTTGTTTAGTATGCTTTGTGTGTGTGAGAAAGAGACTTGGATTAGCTTTTCTAGGTCTGAAAAAGGGACAGTTCGTTTCAAACCATTAATCTGATATAGACATCTAGTTGCAGACTTTCTACCTTAGAATTTCCCCCCAGGTGTCAATCTGTATCCGGAGACTTTTCTCGAGCAGTACCTCAGTCACGGTTAGGTGGCATTGATCGGCTCTGTGACCATCATTGTCGGCATCTGCTACAGATATGACATTGCAGGTCCTGTATAAATGCCACTCTGGCTTGCTGACGTCAGTTCTTTCCTTTTTGCTACAGCCAGCTCTGATCTGAAGAAAGAGCTACCCCTCAGTCTTTTTCAGACTGGTCTTTTAAAAATTTTGTTGAAGTTTTTTGAGTAGTTCAACTTCTGTTGCATCGAGGGATGTCTTTGAGGAAGACTGGTTTTAAGCCCTGTGGGTCCTGTCCTCAAGTGTTGTCCATGACGGAACAGCATCTCATGTGCCTTTGGTGCCTGGAGCGGACCACAATCTGAAGTTGTGCTTCAAGTGTCGGGACATGCAAAAGAAGGCTTTGAGGAAGCTATTTCTGATGCTGATGGTAGCCCGACGTTCGACTCCGAGTAAGTCACGATCTCCGTTGAGAGGAAGAGGGATTTGTCGCAGAGTCCCCCTCGTTATTGCCCTACTATAAGTCCTCGGGACGATCAGGTACATTGAGGCATAAGAAGAAGTCGGAGAAGGTGAAACGTTCTTAGACTTCACCTCGTCCATCGGACGATGCGACAATGGGGGGGCGGGAGCATTGTCGATCTAGGCCTCCGTCTGCGGAGCCTGCATCTGGGACAACTCCATGCATCAATGAGTTGCCGGGAGCCGGAGTGACCCCTGGCAAACTTAAAGTTTTCTATGAGGCTCTGTGCCTCATTTTTGGGCAGTCTGACACCGGCTTGCGTGCCTTTGGACCCTGTGGAGTCGGAAGGGGTCCCATCTGGTTCTGCGCTGGTGGCTTCAGCCTCAACTCCGAAGGGCACCCATGGTTGGATTCAAAACGACGTTGGTCTTATCACCTCTACATTCACCAATGCCAGATGTACGTCGTATGATGCTGACGGGGGCCTTGCCCCCCTGTGTCAGATCCTGAGCTTTATTCCTATGGGCTAGGTTACAGTGAGGAATGGGAGGGGTTGCTGGACCCTTTGGAAAACCAGCTCCAAGACTGTATGGACTGGCGTACAGACTTGGGCGAAGCCAGTGGTCTGGATACCTCCCAAGATACTGGCATGCTTTCTCTCCCTATCGTGGCTACATAGGAGGGAGCGTCATACTCTGGTGGTGAGAAGAGCAGCTGAGGTTCTGGACCTTAAGTTGCCTTTTTGTTGCAGTCAGGACTAACCTCCTGACAGAGGTACTTCAACCTGGAGCTTCATCCTCTGAACCCTTGCTCCCCTTCCTTGAAGCTCTCACGAATGTTCCACTGGGTTTTGCAGATAGTCTGATGGGGCTACTCCCTACCCTTCAAGACTTCCACTCCATCCATGCCACCATCCTACGATCAGATGATGGAGGATCACTTGGTGCTTCTCCGAGAGGAAGTTACAGCTCTCTTGGCCAAGGGAGCCACGGAGAGGGTCCCTGTGCCAGAAGTAGGTCGTGGTAGCTAATCCCGCAACTTTCTGCTACCCAAAATGACAAGGGCCTGCACCCTATTCTAGACCTCCAGACCCCCAATATCTTCCTCATGAAGATGAAGTTGAAAATAATCACTTTGGCTCAGGTTCTATCTTCCCTGGACCCAGAAGACTGGATGGTAGCATTGGACTTGCAGGATGCACCAGAGAACCATCTCCAGATGGGTCGTACTCTGCATTCAAATATGCAAAGCACTGGCTAAGCAGCAATCCCCTGGGGGTTTGTGTGCTCATTCTACCAGAGCAGAAGCTGTAACTACTGTGTTAGCAAGCAGAGTTCCAGTCCTTGACATCTGTCAGGCAGTAATATGGGCATCTCTGAACACTTAATCAAACACTACTGCCTGGACTGTCAGGTCCTTAGGGAAGGGCACTTTGCCTGTTTGGTCCTGCAGGACTTTCTAGTGCTATCCCATACCCACCTCCGGGGATGGTATTGCTTTGGTATCCATTCTAAGGTAAGGAATCTGCAACTAGATGGCTCTATCAAATGGACAAGTTACTTACCTTCGGTATCGCCTTATCTGTTAGATACAATATCTAGCTGCAGATTACTTACCAACCCACCCATACTCCCCGCTCTGCGAACTGTTTCTAGGGACAGGGACTCCCTTTCAGGGCCCTAGTCTTGATGCACCAGTGGTCAGTGTTCTTCATGGTTCTGCGCTTCTGGCTTGGAAGGTCGTGAAAAAAAAAAAAAACTGATGTCAGCGTGTGGGCGTGGCGCCTATGTAGGACCCGGGACATCATATCTGGCGTGGATGATGTTGATGATGGACACAGAGCCGATCGATGCTGCCTAAGAGCGAGCAGGGGTACTGCTGGAGAAAAATCTCTGGTTCCAAACTGACACCTGGAGGAATTATAAGGTATGGAAACTGCAACTAGACATTGTCTCGACCAGATAAGGCGTTACCGAAGATAAGTAACTTGTCCATCCTGAACATCCCAACACTGATTTAATTTCCGGATCAAAGTGCTTTTTTCAGTTATTCACAGACAAGGTAGTCCAATTTGGTAGCAGGTACCTCCTGATTGTTTTTGAAGTGACTGTTCCTTCCTGTTTGGTTGTCTCTATAACTCTTTTGCAATATTATAACAAAATTCCAGTACGCACTAGTATGTCATGAGCCAGTGCAGGGGATATCTATCTAATTTGTTTGATTGGCAGATGTACTCCATATTTTTTAACTTCTTGTTTAACTGTACCCTATGAAGAGTTGCTTGAGAATTCCCTCAGCTGCATCCAGTAGGAAAGGAGGAAAAGGTCTAACTTTTCCAGTTAAGTGTTGTTTGGCTCCAGTCACTGCTACTGTGGTTAGTTTTCTGCGCCCCTTGCTGAGACTGGATAAACCGCCTTACAAACCCCTAGATGACAAAAACAAGTTGAGGTCAAATTCTGATAGTGAAGCTTCATGATCAGACAAATATACATGTCATTTTTCTGTTTTCCAAAACGTATATTAGAGGAAGAAAGAGCACACATCATTTCAAATCTTGTTCTTTTGTAGAATTTTAAGGTTCTTTTGTTTAATTCTAGGTTTCCCTTTCTTGTTTGTCGAGCGACTCTGAGCACTGTGTGCCCTATCACAGTATTATCCTACGAATCCTGACTTTCTTTCAAGCCCTTGCAAGGGCACAGGGTTATTACAGATAATAATTGTGTCCCTCTGCCTTTAGAGGTTGGTGTTGAGTCCCAGTGGTTTCCCAGGTGACCTCAATCCTGTAATGCACAATGAAGAACAGCTTTTCTCCATTAATAGTGCTGTTCATCAGGGCTAGAAAGGAGATTTGTAATTCAGCTCCTTTTCTCAGAGACCACCAGAGCCGCATGTTTAAGCGAGTGGACTGCGCCCTTTCCAGCATAACCTTCTTTGTCTGGCGATTTGGAACAACTCCAAAATTGAAGCCGTAGCTGGGAAAGAATGTTTAAATGACAAAAAAAGAAATTATTTTCTGTCAAGTCAGCAAAAATATCATTGTAAGTATCCAAATTATGTTAAATTGCACTAGGATTTTCGAAGAACCTTTCTCTGTTTTTATAAGAGCAATTATAAGGGCATCAGATGTCTGAACCCAGCGATGAGGATTATAGTCTAGGAATATAAACATTGTGCTCTACATATATCCTTGCTCAATCAGGTCCAGTTTTATTATTGATAAAATAACCAAATATCACACCTGCAATTATTGAAGTGTAAAGTACACACATTTGCAGTACAATGCAATAAGGCTATTAGAAAAAATAAGCATAATTCGCATTGTCATCTTTAATGAGTGAATTCTGAAGTTTACAAGGTGAGATTTTACAGTTTATGACAAAATAACCGAAAACAGTCTTTTGAAGCTTCTATAGGCTGAATTTCCATAGTGGAGTCTGATAGTGGTTATATGAAAAATAAGGAGATTTAAAAACAAAAACAAAGGTAAGAGTAGTGGCTGAAAGTGTATGTCTATTTAAAATACAAAAACATGTTTTTTTTTTCTTTAAAAGAATTATATGCTAAGGCTAACCCTCATACCCAGTGGAGCTGAATGAATAAAACTGAAATCTGTCGCTGTATCCCTTTCACTGTTGCACTGAAGTAAAATGTTACTGTAAATTATGGATGAACAAAACTAACATGCTCCGATTTTATTTTTATCTCAGAAACAGTACGTAGTTTTTTTGTGGCGAACGAAATCTTGTTATTTTTTCAGATTTAGGTGACACCAGGGTCACAGCATCCGAGGCTATAATGTAGGGCAGTCCTTACCGGATTCTATATGATAAAATCGGCAAATCTAATATAAGGGAAAACAAGCAAAAAGCAAGTATCATTGTGTAAAAAGTGCTCAAAACAAGATAAAATTCTGGTGATTCAGTACAGCTTGGTTGACCGACCATTTCCTGGTTGGTTACTGCTTGGCACCAAATGAAGGGTGAGTTGAGATGTTTTTAATGGTGGTATCAGGACAGAGACTGTGGAGTAAAAGTGTTTTGATTGGATGCTGATTAGTCACACTTCAAGGAGATGGGCCCCAATTTGTTCCCTCTGCTTTCATCCAAAACCAATAGGATGCCTTATCCTGTTTTCCTTCTGTTCAACAAAGAACTTGTCCAGGTGCTTTGAGTTTAAAGACACTCTTCTCCCAACTATTGTGAGATTGTACTTACAGCTTATTGTTATTATATTTATTCAGCACTTACTACCCCTCACGAGGCATTGAAGCATTTTTTGGCGAGTAGCATGCTACTCCGGATCCCAAAAGGATTAGTGATGGATTAGTATAGGGAAATATGAGCACAGTATTAGAATAGGGAGGTATGAGTTATTTTGAGCATAGGAAATTTGAGTCTGTTAATTGGTTTGAATAGAGGAGGGAAGAATCCAGAAGTGTTAATTGGGAGATCATAGTAATAAGATGAGGTTTGGGATGAGTAAAGGAGAGGAGGAGGGTGGAAGAGTCTGTAGGAAAGGGATTAGGGAGATCATAGTAGTTAAAGGGGTTTGGGATGAGTCAAAGGAGAAATAAATGAGTGATTGTTTGGGAGATCATAGTCATAAACTGAGGTTTTGGGTAAGCCACGAAGGGTAGCAAAGGGAAGAGTCTGGGAAGGGTTATTTTGGAGATCATAGTAGTAGAATGGGTTTAGGAGGAGTCAGAGTGGAGATAGAGAATAGATTGATAGAGGTATAGGATGATTGTCAGACAGAGGAAAGCTTTTGAGAAAGTAAAATGTGTTTTTTCTCTTGTACAGTAGGATTAGAGTAGGAAATGTATAGACACATTATTACATAATCAAGGGAATAAATGTGTAAGGAATATAATATATTGAGATTTAAAGTTGTATCATATAAACACAGGCTTTAAAGAGTTAAAATATTTGAAAATAATTTATTTGTGTACTTTTATAACATTATTTTATCTTTTCTCAATATTTCAACAGTGAAATGCTTGTTGATAAATAGTTAAGATAATATTTACCTATTGTGATAGATAAGATAAAAACAGAGACTTATAAGCATCTAATCAAGCAGCTTATATAGAAACGATGCAATGATCTCTGAACATGTCAAGCTTATAATATACCCATATATATATAGAAACATTCACATATACATAATATATATACACATACGTACACCTACACATACAAATAAGCATGAACGCCAAATATAATAAACCCAAAACAAGCCTAACCTACTAAGCAGAAGGTCAATGCCTCTGTGTAAACAGAAGCAGCGTGTTTTGTTGGCTCTGTTCTATATGGTGCTCTCTTCGTGATGACTGCCTTTCCACCAACCAATACCAAGATGCCATTTTCTGTGTGCCCGATGCCACATGGTGATTGACTGTTTTGACTATGTAATATTCCTACTTGTTATCATTTTATTTCAGCCAGCTTGAAGGGGATATTGGCTAAGCCGATAACAATGGGTCGACTTGCTATAGTGTGAATAACACTTTTTTTTAAACTACATTGGGCTAGAACTCGTCTAAACTGGATATAATTTAGAGATCCACTTATTGGTGTGAATGGGCATCTGATCCAATACATATGGGGACTTGTAGTGTGCATTATAAAGCACATCATAAGTAAGGCTAAACAGGCCAGGACTCGACGCAAAATCTTGTGGAACCCCCCGCCAAGTGTCTTTGGCAGGAAAACAGAATTATCCTAGGCAGGTGGTTTGCTTGTGATCTGAATGAAATGATGTAAGCTATTTCAGTGTCATTGCTGACTGCCCTAATTTTGTCAGGTGCTTTAACAAGATGGTGTAAGATTTGGAGTCAAACGCTGCTGGCAGATCGAGGAGCACCAGAGCTGCTGGTTCGCCTACATCCATAATCATGCGGATGTCGTTGGTGACTTTACTAGGTGTGGTCTCAGTGCTTCGTCCCTTCTGAAACTTGATAGACAGGGTGGATCAGTTGGTTGTCCTCCATTAAAGAGCATAGTGGTTATTCACAAACAACTAAAGTGATTTTACCCATGAGGGGGTAGGGGAACAATGGAATACGGTGATGATTGAACAGTATTTGGGGATCAAGACAAGCTTTCTTCAGGAGTGGAGTGACACTGGTTTCTTTACAAGCTAAGGGAATAGTCGCCTCTTGTAGGGATGAGTTTCAGAGCTCCTGAACAGCAGAATTACTGTATTTGTGCTTTACTTAGATATTGGATCAAGAACAGGATCAGCTGGAGAGGAAGAACTAATCTCAGACCAAAATATCCAGGTTTTATGTTGTGTAACCTTAACAAAAATCACCCACTTGAGTGTTGACTGAGAATAGGGACTCAAGTTGGTTGAAACTTGTCCTTACCTATATTGTCCAGAAACGTTGTCATTTTTTCTTCAAAAAGTCAGCTATGTTATTGCATAGTTCTTGTACAGGAGTGGTATAGCAACAGGCTGCTTCCAGATTGGGCAATGTTTTATGAATTTTGAAATTGTTAGTTGTTTTGTTTCTTCAGAAATACTGAGGTAATATTAAATTTGCTTTGCAGATTTTAATCTGCTGTTCACAGTGCCCTTACTGAGGTGTTTAGAGCTGACAGTTTTCTTTGGTCTCTGGTTTTTGCCATCTTCTCTCATATTTTTCTCACAGCAGTTAACTCAGTTTTAGATTTTCACTGTACCAAGGTGCCCAAGGCTTTTGCCTCTTAAAATTGATTTATTTTTAACCAAGACAAGTCGATGTAGGGGTGTAGCAAGCCAATTTTTCATGGATTGGGTAACCATGGATGAATCTGTCTGACTAAGGGTGGGGATGCAACTTTGTAGGAAAGAATCCCATTCCTTTGCATGTCGTTAATTGTATGCTCTGACGAACAAGTTTCTTACCAACACAAAACCCCATATACCACACCTATACACATATCCACCACAACTACAACAGTAAAACACCTTCATTCTCAAAGCAAACACTACTCTGTCCATTCCCACTAACACAACCTGCCATCACCCACAGAACCACATTATTCATTATCTTCAGCCATCCAGATACACACTCCCTGTTGATACAAACCAACAACACTATCTTCTATTTGCTCCTGCCAGACCCTCTTTTATCATGACAATACCTAACCCCAGCCTTCCAACACACCATCTACAAACACCCTTCCCCTCTCTTCATCAATTACACACAACCATACAATCTTCACACTCCACTCCACCACACATATTACCTCTTCCAGTCATCACAACTAACACAAACACCCCTGAAACACATCCATCCCCTCTTACACACCTCATACACTCATCTCCAAAACACAACACCCCCTGTAATACTCAAATACCACTCACCAGCACTAACGCATACAAATACTTCACATAAAACCACTACATCAATATCCCCTCTCACTATTCCACAAAAACAATACAGACCACACACATCAGCACATCAAAATAACACACACTTTCATTATACTTTCTGTTACACCCACTCCCACCCTCATGACTACACAAAGAATACAAATCCTGAACAATCTTTACCCCTATATTCTTACTCTTCACAAACATCTACCACAAGCACCCCAACACAGCAACATTCATTCACCCACCTCTCATCCATTGCACAATTTAGAGCCTTACATTGTTATCCACATGCTCCACCACCACCACCCCCAAACCCATACTCCTTCCACACTCAACAGACACAAACAAAATATGCAACATGCCACTCTTAACAACTTCGCATCCCCTTATCAAATACATAATAAGGCTACCCTACAAAAATATGTACACTCTTTATGTCTCTCTCAGCCATTAAGTCCACCACCAACACACACACCCAACAAAATGCCTCCTAAGCCTGCTGGAAGAGGAACAATATATTGAAAAACAGGACTATTGTGACCCAGTTATCACAACTAACAACACACCTGTTACAAGCTAAAAAATATACTGCTCACCCTTCTAAACAAAACA